>NC_140587.1:301614951-302256951 GCF_964204655.1 Triturus cristatus
GTGCATAGATTGAAAAGGCCTGCTGTCTTTTTTTACACTTCTTAGTCTGCAGTCAGTCTGGGCTGCACATATGCTAAGATACACTAGAGATGGTGCACTTGTTTTCAAGATAAGCAGGAGTGCTGGTTGTGATAGTTAAATGATGCAGCTAGTTTTGAAGATGGTGCGGACTAGCAAGAAGGGGGTCAGTGGAGTTTTATCAGGATGGGGTGATGTGATATTTCGTCAGGCCCTGGAGGAGATGTGATACAACATATGGGGGATACCCTAATGGAGTGTCAGTGAGGCTTCTGGGTGGTCATGGAGTAGGGTGTTGCCACTATCTAGATTCAATAGTGTGAATACTTGAATAGCAATTCTGAAGTCTTTTTCTGGAACAAATGGTTTGACTTTCTTTAGAAGAGAGTTGGTACCATAGCATTTGTTTTTGGTAGTGTGTTCCGTGATGATGAGGTTGGAGTCCAGGGTGAATCAAAGTGACTTGTATTCGATTATCGTTGGGGGTGGAAGCTGTCAATGAGCCAGGATTATACTGTAACTTGTTTATTTGTTGTTGGCAAATAACATGGATGTGGTCATGGTTAGGCAGAGCTTTGGGTAGGCGCTGTACATTCAAGTCTGGATTATGTGAAAGTAGTGTTTGAGACATTGAATGTCTGAAGCAGAGGAGACTCAAGTAGCATTGCATATCAGTCATGTTGGTGAGTCTTGATGCGATTATCTGTTAGTAGAGCAACAGGCAGCTCCATGTAGAGGTCTCAAGATGACAGGAGAGAGTGTTGCGCTCTAGAGGGCTCTCAGGTGACAAGGGTCTTTTGTGACCTGGACGTGCCCATGTGAACAAATTAGTGTCTGTTGGAAAGGTAGGCGATGAACCAGGGAAAGATATTGCTGATGTCTAATTTGAGACTCCAGTGTGCGTATGGGACTAGGGTGGTCAGCTTGTGTCGAAGGCAGCTGAGAGATGTAGCAATATCAGGAGGTGGGGTTGCTTTCATCTGTGGTCAAGAGGGCATCATCTACAATATGTACGGTAGAGGTTTCCGTGCTGCAGTTTCATCTGGAGTCAGACTAGTACTTATGCAGGAGATGATTAGCATTGATCCGATTTTGGAGCCGACCGTGGACCTCCTTTTTAAGTGATCTCGCAAAAAGAATGGTAGGTGAGTGTTGGACCGGTAGTTGGAGAGGTCATCAGGGTTTAGTGTAGGTTTCTTTAGAAGTGGGAAGTCCTGGCCAGTCTAGAGGGCTTAAGGGAAGATGCCTTGAGTAAAGGAAGCTTTGACAATGATGAGTAGGGGCAAGAGAACACCTACAGATCTGTCGTGAAGGGCAATTGTAAGACCTCTTCTAAAGGACTGATTTTGAGAGATCTTAGTATGTCGGCGAGATCTGGGTGGTATAGGGCTTTGAAGCCTGACCATTACAGAATTCTACGGGAAGGAGTAGGTATAATAATTGAAGTGAGCTTGGTCGTCTTGATTTGCTATTGGATCTACTGTTTTGCAACGGATGAAGAGGTTGATGGAATTGCACTTTTCTATCTAGTGACGGTTATTGGGGTCAGGCAGGGGATTGATGCAATGCTTGATTGTCTCAAACAGCATTCTGCTTCTGTTGGTGGCTTCATTGATGACCTTGGTATTGCGAAGATTTAGGATCGTAATAAAGGAGAGGCCAGAAAATTTGTGTTTGCAGTATGTGCTACAGTAGATCACATTCTCTGCATGCTCCTGCCTTCTAATGTCTGGAGCGGAGGGTGCTTGTTTTTCTTCAAAGTGAAGCTTTCAAGGTTACTCATGATCACTCTCCGGAAAACCACAGTGCAGCAGCACATAGAGGTTACCTCTGAGACCTCTAGACTGCTATGGTACTTGCTTCTACTATGGTCCCTACCTATCCACAATAAGTTACCCCTTTTTGTCAGACCTGCTCATGCATCATTGGGGTCAGCTACAACATCACATCGCATCCGTGAAAATTGTGTTGAAGCACTTGACGTATTAAGAGTTTGGGTATGCTGCGGCACATTACTTGCAGTCCATTTTCAAAATACTAGTAGTCTGAGTCTTTATAGAAGGCCCTAAAAGATTAATCTCAATGCTCTCCAATCCCTTCCCTTCATTGGAGTTGTGAATGCAAGCTTTAACAGTAGAGCCAATGGCTCAAGTGCACAAAGATTGGGTCGTCCTTAGAACAAACTTTGTTTTGTTCCTAATGTGGTCTCCACGTTCCCTTCTTGCAAACCATTGATTTGCCATTTTTATTTTCCCAACCTCAGACTGTTGCAAAGGCATTACACACTTGAGAATTCAAAATGTCCATTGTGTGGTGTATTAACGGGGCCAACGCTTTTAGAGAGACTACACAACTATTGGTAACTTTTGCCAAGTTGCACTTAGGGAAAATATTGTTAAGTCTGGTATTGCTAGCTGGATGGTTAGATTTTCCCAAATCTGTTATGCCAAAGCGAAATGTACACTGTATGCCAGTGGTTCCCAAACTGTGCTCCGTGGCTCCCTGGGAGCCGCCAAACCTAGCCAGGGGAGCCGCGCACCAAGCACTTTAATGCATTAATGTTGACGGGTCTGTTGGCTTCAGTTTAACTAATTAGACTTAAACGCATGATGTTGATGTTTTGTAAGTGACCTGCCTAAAGCTGCAAAAGTAGTGCTTAATTGATGGTATTTTCAGGGAGATGACCTCCATATTTCACTGGATCCCCACGTTCCAACACTCCTAAAGTAAGCGGAAGATGCCTGATTTATTTTGTTAGACTCGTTAATAGTTTAGTTTTTTTCCAACTGCATTTTACACCAATGCAAGTCAATAGGAAAATACAGTTGTCCGGTCTATTAAACACATTAAGTATTAACTATCAACACTTGTATTTGAACCATAGGTACTTACAGTACAGATTTCTTTCAGTACACTCACATTTCCAGACAGACCTGCTCTCTCCTTGAGCACAGGGAGGTAAAGCACCATATACGGCATAATACCAACATTTGGAAGCAAGAAAGAGGGACATTTTAAAAAAGAAGAGAATTCTGAGGATGGGTAGAAATAAAAGTGCATCCAAATATTCTTCAAGCGCAGAAACACTTTAGCAATGGGGCCTACATGCATAGGAGTGCTATCTTGCACTGTAAGTGGGATAAAAAAGTTTGAGAGGGTCCTCTAAAAAAAAAAGGCATGGGCAAAGAAGTGTAACTAGGAATATTTTATTAGAGGCACCGCCTTAGTAATAAGACACACCCTGCATATATGATTATAATACCTTCCTCCGCTTCATCCCAATTATTTTCAGGGAGAAAAATGCAAGTACTCCCGAGGCCCGGGGAGCCAATGGCCAATGGGCCAAGGGAAAAAGTTTGGGAACCACTGCTGTATGCTATGCATAGGGCACACTCCAACCTCAAAAAGGCAGCCGCTATGGCTTTCTTTAGCAATATCCGGCTCCTTTCTTATGTAAAGCTGCAGTATTCTGTACCATGCACACTTCTAACAAAATCCGATTATGTGGATACTCAGTCAATTTGCAGCTTTTAGTGCTTTAAGTCCACAGGTGCAATCTGAGCTCTCCAGATGCAAGCTCACAGTATATTTGGAACGGTTCATTACTTTCAAATCCATTGTCCTCCTACACCAGCATACATAGACTGTTCCGGTTTGTAGCAGTACTCCTGCTGATTTTCACCCATATAGAAAAAAAGTAAATGCAATCTGAGGTAGAGTCCTTGTGCTGCTGCATTGTAGGCACTGGAGGGAGAGATCCCAAGTTACCTTGAAACAAATCTTTACTTCAAAGAAAACCACTTGCAATGTTCACACCCAGCACTAGATAGCAGGAGTATGCAGAGTATGAAAATCCACAATATTACAAGATGCATTTGTGTTCTAGGTGAGTAGCGTTTTCCTTCCTTTCTATGTACCCCAGGACGTTTTGCGCTCTGCTAGAGCAAGCACTAAACCCCATTACATCAGATTTGTCATACTACTAGTACTTGGTTCAGAATAGGTTCGATTTGAGGTTTGATTTCAATCTGCTCAGTATTTTGAGATTTGCGTTACGGAAGAGTCTGCCATTATTCATAGAGTAAAGTGATTTAGATCAGTCTTATCATGAGCAAGTCCCCTACAATGTGATGTGCGTGAAACGGGAAATAAGTAGCTTGAATTTGGTTCATGTACACTGAAGTATATAAAAAGTGATGGATTGAACAGAACCAAGAAATCCCTTGCATTGCTGGAGACTTCCACAGGATCTGCCTACACTAGGCCCAAACTCTTGATTGGATCCCACTGACCAGAAGGGCAGGATGTTTTTGGGAGTAAACTATTATTATTTTTTTGTGAAACTGCTTTGTTAAATGACAGCTGAATCGGAAGTGCCATGCAGCCCAGAAGTGGTCAGAGGTTACCAGTCTCTACAGGCTAGTGACTGTGAATCGGGAGGGTGTCCACTGGTGGCAATTCAATAATTATAAAAAGGCTTAATTGCCTTTTCCTCCTGCCTGTTTCTCTGCAGCTTACGCCTCCCTCTCGGAGGTGAAGCAAAGCACACTCCAGTGACTATGTCTCTGCTGTCTTGGGAAACAAAACCCACGATTGCTTTGAACATCTCGGCCTATGGCAAAAATTGCTTGAAAACCAGATGGCTTTGGTGGCTTCCTCAGCGTATGCATCCTTAAGCCCAGCATCAGGCAACTGGCAGCGAGGAGGTACGAAGCCTGATACACCAGAAGGCAGCTAATTGGCAAATTGTAATTGGTACAAAATTATGGAATATCTCGGAACCATTGTCAAGAGTAGTCCATGCGGGCGGGTGCCCTAATAGTCGTGCATACAATATTGTATATGCAAGTGTCGATCTGTGATTTTAGGAAAATATATGCTCAATCACTCTAAACACCCTGTCTTCAAAGAAACGAGAAACTCTATATTGCGAGTAAAAGCTGACTGCAAGTCCCCTCCCTTAAAGTTACAGCAATGCTCACACAGTAGTCCTATCAGTACAGAAGTTTTAGTGAGTGCACTGCTAGCTTTGTTTTCCTTCCTCTTTTCAGCTGGACTGATAAGGTGATGTGTGTGACAAATGTCGGAACCCTGCGGGATGCAGTAATCACATTAATATGTTAGTCAGATGCTTGGTACTTGGCTGGGCTGCAAAGATTTCTTCAATTATTTAATATTGGCTGTATGGCTACTGGTAATCAAATTTATAATACCTAGCCCATAGGAACTATAAACGCTTGTGGAGTTTGTTCCTGGATCCTTTGTTTTTATGTTCATTCCCTACTGTAAAGTACTACTGTTACATTACCCATTTCCTTTTAGCTAGTACATTTCTTCAGTATTCATGTTGTTAAATGTGTTGCACATGTTATGCAGTTTCAGCGTCTATCCCCAGGTCACCACTTTGAGTGCTCTTCTCAGATCTGCTTACGCCAGAAAGTTGAGTGCTGTCGGTGGAGTACATAGTTATCCGGGTTAAATTCAATAGCGCCCTGGTCCCAGGACACCATTGGTAAATAGCGACCTTAACAGTTGCTTCCAATAAGCTCTGACTGCCGTTAAGCCCACAGAAAAGGCTTCACATCCACCACCCATTAGTGGATGATCTTTGAGAGTATTGGAATTCCCTCTGACCCTCCAGGTATACAGTTCTTCTAAAAACATTGGCTTATAATTTAGCACACCTGGTAATGGGAAGGTGCACAAAACGAATACTGTACACTTTCATACACCCCATGCCGCCACCACCATGCATCGCCCCCCAAGTCACAAAGTACTCCGATTTGCATTGGATTTCTATGCATCATTTTAGAGTGTCTGGTTAAAAAGGGTTTTAGTTGACCTATTTGGAAGATGTTGGGCTATGTTTGGAAATGTATATAAACCTGGTGCAGCAATGTGTCTGCATATAAGAATGGAGCCTTGAAGAATGTAAGAATAGATATCCTTCATATGGATAGTTTCCGTCTTTAATTGGGTTTAGAAACCAGTGAATATACAATTTGCTGTCGTTCAAAGGCTGTGGAACCCACAATCGTGGAAAGCACTGTTAAGCACCAATTGAGTACTATATAGACTTTCACATGAGCAAGAGAAGCTCACCCCTTTTGGAGCACCGTTAAGCAGTCAGTGAATATAATAGTCACTTGGGAGTAACTGAGTAATGAATGATGCCTACCAGTGAGCATCAGAAGCCCCACCCTAGCAAGAAGCTATTGTCATCGAGTAAATATATTGTATAGTCACGCAGGAGTGCTGCAGACAAAGCCCTGAAAACACTGTTAATCAGACCTAGTGTCATGGGATTGCTGAAGAGCTTGTGAGGCCAATTCCCTGGAGATACTGGTTAGCTAGCAGATGAGTACTAGAACACACCAGGGAGCGAAGCAAGTCTCATTTTTTGAAGTCCTCTAAAACATTGAATATGCCTTAAAGAATTGCAAGTATCAGCAATTGTCTAGCCCATGAAGGTACTATTATGTGGCAAGAGGAAATTTTACGGGACCCACCTTGCCCGTGAGTGGAAGAAGATAAATCCATGGCAGCATGGTTAGGCAGCCCTCCGGTTTCCCTAAAATGTTGCACAGGAGTGGCCCATGTCTAATCCATTGTGGGTATTTAAGGTGTATTGTGGTACCATATTGTTACATCAGTTTGCGACTGAAATCTAGTCCTGAGAAGCTCTGTTAATCCACTAGTTATCTAATAGTCAACCTAGAGGGAGGTGCAAATCTGATAAGCCACTAAGACATTTAAAAAGTGCACACATCTGAAGTCTTCATAGGAATGAGATTACATAAACCTACTGAGAATAACAGACACCAAGTTGTTACAGCATGATGCTTGGCAGCATTACCTCTTGAACTTGTACAATGAAATGTATAGAAGATTAAGATGAGAAGATGCACAACAAGCAGGTATTCTAGCTCGGCCTTGTCCAGGCCCAAACAAAAAATGTAACCTCTTCAGTTAACCTTCCGGTAGGTAACCTGAAAGCACAGAGTGGAAGGGTTAAATGGGATGGTAACTCGCAGTCCATTTGTGAGTGAATGGCGTTGACAGACACATGCCTCCTGTGGGCTGCATGAGGATAACTTTTGGGCGGGGGAAGAGCGGGAGAGAAGCACAATAAAAAAGCATGCAAAATGCACCGAGTAGCCTCCTGGTACTATTGTAAGAAATTTACATCATACAATACTGCAATGGTAGAGAGGAGGCATTGCTGTCCTCCAAATTCAGCTCAGGACCAGGAAAAGGTCCTTTTTTTAGTCTCTCCTGCTCAATTTCACCATTAAAGAAAGGGTCCTTGTCTTAGTTGAGTGATAATGCGTGAGAAACTGCCCAGGCATATCCACCTTCTAGGGACTGATGGGGTATCCAAATATGTTGCAGGTCTGAATTTAGCAAGAAGTTTGCAAACATTTGGGGTTTTAGTGCAAATATGTGAATAATGCTGATCAACAATTTTGAATAATGTACGTAAGCATGCTTGCCGTGAGAATGTTTAAAAAATAAATCCCATCGCCATTGAAGGCTTAGTCAAAAATCTTGTTCTTATTTGTTTTATGTAGACCTTGGTGTACTACGCATGACACGTGCCAGGCATTCTTTAGTTGAACAGCAGCACCTAATCAACGTTGAAAAGGCTATGCAGATTTTGTCAGAGCCAGTTCCTCCTTTTCACGTGGACCATCAGCAGCTAAAAGTGAGTTCATCTTGCTGTAATTTTGATTTCATTGCAAAACTGTATTCCTCGGTTGCCTCTTGACAAATTCTTTGTGTCCTTTGAGTTTGGTGATAACAATTGTGCAATGAATGAGGGTAGTCACTGCTATTTCAGAATAGCATCACAATCTAATGTGTTTAGGAAATATGCAGAGAAAGTGAAAAGCCAAAGTTCATCAAGTGGTGATTCTAGTGTGGGATTAGAAAACACAGTAGGGGAACAATCGGAAGCGGGTGGCTAACAAATGAACATAGTGTTCTTCCTAAACCCCCACAGTTCGTAATCCCCAGTCAGGATATGTGCAAGAATGGTGATCTGAGCACGCCTCACCAACATGCAAGGAACATTGCTCATAGATCTACAAAATGAAAATGACAGAACATTCACTTGGTTTCCATTGCATTGGCAACAATCAGTTGCCCATTCCACTAACTAAGGTTAATGTAGGGTTTGCTTGGGTGGTTGGATTGGTTTTGTGTACGAGTTGACCTGGATGTAACCGGACTGACAGAACATGGTTTCCCTGTTTCATTTGACAAAAGTAGACCTGCACAGTTAATGTAGTTTAACCAGGTGGGGATGTTAAAATGTCAGACCACTGAAAGTTTCCCCATAAAAACATCAGTCTAATGGGGGGAGATTGCTTTTTTTCTGCTGAATTACACCGTCAGGAAGGTTTTGGAGTTAAGGTTGAAACAGAATAGCAGGCTTTTTTTTAATTTTAAACATTGAAAAGGAATATATGGGTCATTTTTAATTACACCATTGAAACACCCTCGTCCCATAAAAATAAAAGAATTTAGCTGTTAGCAATGTTTTAAAAAAAAAAGTCAATGTAGTTGAAAAGCCATGCTTATACTAAGTTATACATTTCATTGTTAAACTAACCTGCTCTGTCAAACTGCAATCTGTAGTTCTCTCGAGTTCATCAGAGATGTAACCTGGATCTTTCTTAAAGCATGTTTGGTCCTAAATATAGGTTCGAGGCATATGAGCTGCAGAATACATACTTGTTCATGTATCGCCATCTGGTGTTGGGCTCGGATGATTGCAGTTTGTTGTTGTCTTGGAAGAAGTCTTTGTAGTCATGAGATAGGCGACTCCTCCCTTGGACGATAGTGCGCATGGGCATCAACTCAATCTTTAGATTGTTTTTTTCCGCCATCTGGTTTGGATGCAACTTTCGGTGCTCCGGTTCGGTATCGTGTTTCCAAACCTTTTCTACGCGCAAACCATCACTACTAGACGGTATTGTTTTGTTCGTGCCACTTTCATCGCGCTAACTCCTCGATTCCAGTCGTCCATTCGGCCCTACGGCTAACGGTAAGGACTCAATTTAAAAAATGCCCCCAGTGTGGAGCTACATTTCCACACAGTGACCACCACAAGGTCTGCAACCTTTGTCTCTCGCCAGAGCACGAAGAAAAGGATTGCCAAGCCTGCGCCTGTTTTCGATCGAAAAAGACTATCCGTGATCGCCGGGCTTGACAACACGTTATTGCTCAACGGGCTTCACAGGTGCTACACGGCATCTTCTATGAGGGCCCTGATCTAGAGGCAGAAGATTCGGAGGAACTCTATATCGTCTAGAAGCTGATGACTCGGATGACCAAAGAGGTCAAAGAGGGAGTACAAACGCCCCTACCCCGGTTCCCTTAGAAAAGAAGGCGGCTCCGGTCAAAACGTCGCTTGATGGCCTTAGTCGAGACAGAGGGAAAACTTCAGAAGCCCCGCCTCCAGGCCCGGCTCCGAAGACAAAGGAAAAGCCTTCTGGCAGCTCGGGACCGAGCAAGCCGCATATCCGTACCCATTAAACACCGTTGGTACCAAAATCGGGAATACACCCTACTCCCGTTGCATCCAAAAAGACCTTGGCATCGAGCTCTTCAGCACCGAAAGACTTCTGATCCGAAAAAGATTTCCTACTAGACATCGAAGCCCAAGGAACACAAGACCGCTCCTACGGCTCCAGAGCACAAATTGAAACCACGTTCGGAACTGAAAAAATCGGCACCGAAAGGAGACCACACAGAGGAAAAACTATCTGATAGACATCTAGCCGCAGATTCCTTAACTTAGAATTATCCCCAGGTGTCAGACTGGATCCGGAGAAAAATTAGCAGCAGCACCTCTGCGTGCCAGGGGAGGGCACCACATGACCCCGCCCTGACATTGTCCACAGACGTGGCGTCGGCCAGGTCATACAAGTCCCTCCCGGCATGCTGACGTCAGTTTCTTTCTTTTCCGCGTGAAACATGGATTTGGAGTAAGCGGTTCCTCTGGCCTGTTTTCAGGCCCCTTTTGACACTTTGCATCAGGAACAGTGTGCGATGCCTTCGGGCTTTAAAACGTGTGCCTCCTGTTTGCGGCAAATGTCCGACGGACCCACACCTTATCTGCATGTGGTGTCTGGGCGAACACGACGACTCAACGGATTGCGACACCTGCCAACAGCTCAAGCCGAAGTCTTGGCGAGAGCGCCAGACGAAACTACTTTCGGCTCGCCTGTCCCAGTCGGAGTCATCACGGCCTCCGGCCTCCTCTTGGGCGGCAGGTCCCAGTGGCGGAGTGTTCCGTTTTGCAGCGTTGGTTGCCGTCTACTTCCCTTGTGTGTCGCTTGCCCATTCCTGGTAAGTTCTGTCGCTGAGGTCATCAACCTCCCTTCCCCCTGTTGAAGGGGGCGCTAGTTCCTGGATTTCGCTGGACGTGCACCCCCGAGAGTCGGCCCTCCCCTATCAGCCATTTCCTGGCGCGGGGGCGACTTGGACCCAAATGCCGCGGCCCTGAAGGCCTCTCTTGGGTCCCCTCCTCTCCCTTGGGCGGCCTCAGACCCTCTGCTGCGTGCGGGGTCTCCGGTGGGCTCGCTGGCGGGTTCGCCCCTGCCACCGACTGAGCCCCTTGCTTCTAGGGTAGATGGAGGTATGGCGTCGGGATGCGGCCCGGCTGGGTCCCCCCTCGTCGGCCCGTAACACCCCTACCGCGCCGCATAGTCCAGTGGGCTCCCTGTGGCATCGCAGGTGGTTGCTGGTACTCGCAGCTTGTCTCAGTCCCCCTCGGCCCTCCAGACAGGCAGCTGTCTCTTCGGAGGCCGATCCGGTGCCGTAGACTTGCCGCTCCGGCTCCGTTCCTCACTTCGGAA
Organism: Triturus cristatus; assembly: GCF_964204655.1. Taxonomy (NCBI): domain Eukaryota; kingdom Metazoa; phylum Chordata; class Amphibia; order Caudata; family Salamandridae; genus Triturus; species Triturus cristatus. Next base: position 301,625,835 of record NC_140587.1, read on the forward strand.
CAGGCGCCGGACGAGGCCTAGTCGGCGCCGGACGAGGCCGCCCTGATGCAGACTCAACACCGGATCATCGACTCCTCTCTGGAGGAGGTTAGGCGTCACCCCGACGTCAGTCGACGCCAGATCCTTCCTTGCCTCTTCCTCACTTGGAATTTGTGGCTCTGGCGGATTCTCTGCCTCCTCATGAGCCCCTTCAGGACCCTCATTCGTCCATGGGGTTTTCCACCTTTGGATATTGGTCTAATCCTCTGTTCACCGGACAATCCCCTTGGAGTGGGCAGCTCAGCTTACAGCCCTCACCCACGGATGAGTTACTGTCCCCTCCTCGGAGGGCTACTGAGGCTGGTGTGGCGTTTATGAGGGTTGTTTCCATGGCTGCCTTCATTCTGCGTATGCAGCCCCCTTCAGTTCCCCTGCCTATCGACCCCCTGTTGGATGTTCTCCACCACGGTCTCTGGGAATGTCGAGCCGCTTCTGCCTTTCAAAGCCTCCCTTTATGATGCCCTTCTGGGGACCTGGGCTCGGCCGGCGTCTGGTGATCCGGTGGCTCGTTCCATCATGCCCCGAACGATCCGGTCTGCTCGTTTGTTCATCCGGACATTCAGGGGCTTGTTCTGCAAGCTGCCTTTCCTTCATTGCCTCCGCTGCTGCTTCCTCCCGGGAGTCCAGATGAAGAATATTCGAGAGCTCCTTGTTGACCTGCCTTTTGATGGGGTCCTTTTGTTTAATACACATGATGATTCGGGCCCCCAACCACCTCAATAGGCTTGTACTTGGCTATTTTCCAAGTGTCCCGCTCTTGACTCCATTGACTTCTAAAAGGTGATCAGCATCAAGGGAAAGATCGATGTCTAAGGATTTCTCCGTCGAATAGCTCATCGTTGAGGTCTCCCGCACACAACGTCGAAGGCGCGGTCTATGGGCTCCAGGCATTCGTCGTCACGTCATACAACGTCGAAGCACACAGATCGACGTCTCTGAGACTATCCGGTTCTGGGGACTCACCAGTAACGGTGACACAGAGCCGGTCAACGTCAAGACACTCCATCGACATAACATCACTCATCGCGACGGCGATCGCGCTCCAGAAGCCAGAGTCCTCCCACTCTATTCGGAGCTCACCCCAGACAATTGTCATCACGCAGTGCTTCTGCTCATTCACAGGAGCGTACAAGATCACTGCCAAGAGGTTCTCCAAGGAGACGGCGATCTCCTTCCTCCCATCTTTCTCCCAGATGGCTGCAACCTCTTCCTCATTGGCAGACATTACCCACAGGCCACGCTCAACGGCCTGCGGAATACTCCTGCCCACTGCACAGATCTCGCTTACAGCGTCTTGTGGAGGAAGTGGACAGATCACCTACCACTCTGTCCGGAGAACACCAAGGCAGATCCCCTGAACGCAGGTCGACTCAGGGGCATCACAAAAGCCTGCGTACAGTCTTGGTCGTCCTTCGACTCCCTCATCCAAGAGGGATTACTCACCTATCCTGACGAATAGTCCCCCTTCCAGAGTGTCCATTGATGATGTGAACACTTTTCATGATCTCACCTGAGGAGCGCAGAAGCTGGGCATCACCATGTCAGCTACTCAGACGACCACGTCCATTATTTTCGAGACTCCATCAAAAGTCTGCGGCTAGGCCATTGCTCCCTTTGGTCCCTGGAATCATTAAGCCGGTAATGGATGTCTTCCTAGCCCCATCATCGGCTAAAGCAGCTCCAGCACAGATCATTAAAAAATACAAGCCAGCTGCATCGGATCCTCTTTTCCTTAGATCGGATCCACCCCCGGATTCTGTCATTGTTGCAGCAGCGAAAAAGACTTGTGCAGTTGCATCTTCCTCCTCCGGATAAAGAGAGTAGAGCACAAGATTCTGCTGGGTCGTTACGACAGGGCCCTATGGGATTCACTGGAATGCTTTAGAGACCAACTTCCAAAGGAGGTTCAGCAGGACCTCTCTGAAATCATTCAGGAAGGAGCTCTGGTGGCCAACCAGGTAATCGGTGCTGCAGCAGATGGTGTATCTCTGGCAGCTCACTCTTATGCACATGGCATATGTGCACAACGATCTTCCTGGTTGTGCATTACAGCATTAAAAACGGATGCACAGCAGCATATACTGAATCTCCTTTTTTCTGGCACTTCACTGTTTGGGACCCACACAGACGAAGAAATGGCGAGAATGAAGGCCGAATTGGACACCTTAAAGGCGGTGGGCCTGGAGAAGAAAAAGGAGTTTAGGAAGCGGTACAGGCCCTACAATCGGTGAGGTAACCAACAGAGGGTTCAAACCCCTCAATGGTCGTAAAACAAACAGGGTAAATCCCAATACCAAGGCCGACGCTCCTCAAGGGGAAGAGGACATAAATAGCAATCCTCCTCCGCAACAAAAACTCCAGGGAAGCAATGAGTCTCTGCTTCCTCTAGCACCGTTGCACACTCCAGTGGGAGGAAGTATAGCAAGTTACATTCAAGAGTGGCGTAACATAACCAGAGATCAGTGGGTGCAAAATATACTAGAAAATGGGTACGCACTACGCTTTTGTGCGTCCCCAAGAGACATTTCTCCGGTAAATTCTCGTCGGCTACATCTATATCTCCTGCGTCAGGAAGTGTCGACCCTTCTCGAGAAACAAGCAATAGAAGAGGTCCCTCCTGCACAGAGAGGAAAGGGAGTTTACTCAAGATACTTCCTTGTTCAGAAAAAAGACCAACCAAACAAGTTCAGACCTATATTAGATCTACGTGCTCTGAACAAATAAATCAGAAAGGAAAAGTTTCGGATGTTGGTGCTCCATCAAATATTCCCACATGTACAAAAAGGCGATTGGATGTGTTCGGTGGACCTCCAAGATGCGTACTTTCAGATTCCAATCACAACACGACATCGCAAGTTGTTGCGATTCATGGTGGGAACAAGACATTACCAGTTCAAAGTCTTACCCTTCGGCCTAAAATCAGCTCCAAGGGTATTCACAAAATGCATGGCAGTGGTAGCAGCAGCATTACATCGCCACGGCCTGTTTGTGTATCCATACCTAGACGACTGGCTGTTGAAGGGATCATCTCTTCACATGGTGCAGGCTCACCTTCACATCTGCATGAATCTCCTTCAATGTTTGCACGTCAATCTGGACAAATCGATCCTTCAACCGACTCAATCACTCCACTATCTGGGGTGCCAATATCAACTCCGACCTCGAAAAAGTGTTTCCTTCGGCGGAGAGACTCATCAATGAGAGACAAATCATCCTTCAAACACATCAGCCATCACTGAGACAGGTGGCTTCTCTACTGGGCTCGATTGCCTCCTGCATTTTTCTGATACCCAAAGCCTGATTGAGGATGCTACCGTTGCAGCAAGATCTAGAGGACAAAAGGAATCAATCCTCGGGTCAGTGGAACGACCGGATTCTCCTCTCTCCTGCAGCAAAGAAGTCCATTCTCTGGTGGCTACAACCACAGAACCTTCTGGTGGGAGTCCCTTTTCATCAACCTTTGCCAGAGCAATCCCTGATCACGGATGCATCACTTCAGGGCTGGGGAGCACATCTGGGTCATCTGCAAACTCAAGGCAGATGGACCAACAGGGAACAGACCTATCACATCAATTTGCTTGAACTGTGGGCGGTTCATTTAGCCCTCAAGGCTTTTCAGCCGTCAATTCAATCCGGATCGGTCCTAGTACAAACGGACAATACAACCACCATGTATTATCTGAACAAACAAGGTGGAACACGCTCTCGCCCTCTGTCTCGAATCCCAGGCGATCTGGCACTGGCTGCTAGCCAGGAACCTATCGATCACAGCAGTCCATCTGCCGGGAGAGCGGAATGTACGAGCAGACGCCCTCAGTCGTCACTTCCAAGAGCAAGAAGACTGGGTGCTCAACGACGAAGTGGTGGAGGATATTTTTCATCAATGGGGTCATCCCTTCGTCGACCTCTTTGCAGACGATCAAAACAGAAAATGCCACGCCTTCGCATCCCAGGTTTTACCGACCAGGAACAAGGGGGAATGCGCTTTTGATAGATTGGTCAGGGACGTTTGCATGTGCCTTTCCACCCCTCCCGCATTCCGAAGGTGGTGGCCAAACTCCTGCGATCTAGAATGAAGATAATACTCCTAGCACCAGACTGGCCTCGCCAATGGTGGTATCTGGACCTGTTGCAACTCTCGGTTCACCTGCATCGGAGACTTCGTGCAGGCCGGACCTTCTCACCAAAATGGGACGGAAGATTCTGCATCCCAGCCTTCCCTCGCTCAGCTTAACAGCATGGCTCCTGAAGTCCTGCAGTACGGACATTTGAACCTTCCTCAAAGCTGCATGGATATTTTAAGGGAGTCAGAGACCTTCCTCAATAACTTCATACTCTCTTAAGTGGAAAAGGTTTTACTTGTGGTGTATCCGTAATGGTTGGAGTCCACTGAACGGACAAGAGGAGGTAATCTTGCCGTATCTACTCTACCTGGCCAAATGTTGTTTGAAGTATTCATCCATAAAAGTACATTTGGCGGCCATTACAGCATATCGTAAAACACCTAACCAACCTTCTTTCTTTCAACTTCAGGTTGTCGAGGACTTCCTACAGGGGTTGAAGGTTTATCCCCCTGTTCGACCTCTTTCTCCTCCTTTATAGTTGAATATGGTCTTGTCTAAATTGATGGGCCCTCCATTTGAACCCATTCATAAGGCTACATTGCAACACCTTAATTGGAAAGCAGCTTTTCTAGTAGCAATTACATCAGCACGCAGAGTAAGTGAAATACAAGCGCTCTGTTCTAAAGAACCCTATACAGTTTTCCACCATAATAGGGTGGTTATGCCAACTCGCCCTTATGTTATACCCTGAGTTTTACATTAATTGTGATTAGCCTAGGTCTTCCTAGCTGCTCAGCCAGAGTGAGAGATGGTACCGGAATGTTGGTGTGACTGTGATGAATGGAATGCCTGGGTGCCTGTGTGGATGAGTGATGACAGTTGGAGATGGGCTGAGCAGCTAGGCAGGCTGCTCCTGGTGGGGCTGTAATGGGGGCTGTAATAGGCCAAGTAGGAGCTGGTGTAGGAGCTGGTATATGGCAGAACCAAGTCTGATGTTACCTGGAACTGGAACTAATAAAGAAGATTTAGAAACCTACAACATGGCTACCAGTGTCTTCATGTAAGAGCACAACACCCTTCCTTCCTGCCCAAGGTTGTGTCTGAGTTCCATGTTAATCAGACTATTTCTTTACCCTCTTTCTTTCCCAATCCTACCACTCCAGCGGAAAGGTCTCTTCATTCGCTAGACCTCAAGAGGGTTCTTAAGTTTTATTTGGATGCAACGAAATCCATTAGAAAAGCTGATCAATTGTTTGTCAACTATGGCTCTGTTAGAACAGGCTTCCCAGCTTCTAAAATATCCATTTCAAGATGGATAGTATATTGCATAAAGTTGGCCTACCAAATAGCAAATAAGCCTTTGTTTGGCTCCCCTAAAGCTCTCTACTAGGGGCAAGGCTGCTACGGTTGCATTTCTGCACAATGTACCAATGGCCGAGATTTACAAGGCTGCAACTTGGAAATCGGTACATACGTTTACCAGGCATTACTGTCTGGATTCGGACTCCAGGACAGATTCCCAAGTGGGCCAGGCCTCCTTGAGGAATCTGTTTCAATGCTAACCTATTGAGTCTGTGTAGGCCTTATGGCTGTTATGTATCATAATGGTACTTCTGTTTACTTGCCCGCAGGATGAGGGGATGGGCTTGCTATTCTATTCCTGTGCTGCTGACTATTGATGAGGATCCCCTGGAAGAGAAGGATAATTTACTTACCTGTAATCCTAGTTCTCTTCCAGGGGTATCCTCATCAAAGTCATAAGCAACCCACCCGCCTCCCCGGGCAAGTGAACATGATGCATGCAATTCTTTGTTAAACGGTCTGCGGATATCCGCAAAGAACTGACCTAACTGTCATGATGGGAAGCTGGGGGTCATGGCTGCCTTAAAGGCACAGTGGCAGTTTATCTGAGTGTTGATGTGGGTTAGCTTTTCAACTTTCTACACTGTTTCTACAATGCAGCCCTTGTGCTGGCAATGTTTTCTTTCATTATTCATTGCAGGATTGTACTTTCTGCTGTATATTAAAGCAGTTTTCAAAGACCTTTTCTCCCTGCTTTATTGGAATGTATTTATGTATATGAGAATTCATTGCAACATTGCTCAGCACGTCTATGGGAGGCCGCATTGTGTTTTAGAGATATATATATATATATATATATATATATATATATATATATATATATATATATATATATATATATATATATATATATATATATATATATATATATATATAGATATATATATATATATATATAGAGAGAGAGACATTCTTCCCTTGTTACTCTGCTTCTAGGGAGGGTCTATGTTTGGCTTGCGGAATAGTCTCTCAAGGCAGTGCTCTGCCCTTACTTTGTGGCTTGTTGGTATACAGTGTCTGACACTGTCCTTTACAATGAGGTTGTACATCACCCTATTTATTTTACGGATCGGCTGGGACGCCTAGCGAGCTGGCGGCTCCGGCGCCGTTATCTACTCCGGTCCTGACGCCACAGGTCCCTTAGGGATCCAGGCCTGGATCCCAGTCGGCGCCGGTCAACATCACGACCCCTCTGCCGGCGCCGACTCCTCCTGTGCCACCCCCGGCACCATCCCTGGACGATGCCGTTCCCCAGTTTAGTCCCGGTCCGGGCCCGGCGTCAGAGCGGCGCCATCCGGCACTGCACCCTACGCCAATGGGTGGCAATTTCATATTCCGCCCGGCTCCGATCATTCCACCTGTATACCAGGAATCGGATGATGGTGACTGGGAGGGGTCTGAGGACCCTCTGGCCCGGCAGGGCCAGTTATCTCCGGACTGGGCAGACGAGCGGGGGAATGCCAGTGGTCTTGACACCTAACCCTGACACTGGCTTCATCTCTCAGACCGTGGCTTCTGAGGAAGGTGCTGCATTTTCTGTGGTGCAGCGCAAGGTGGCCGAAGCCCTTGGGCTAGAACTGCCTGCTGTGGCCATGAGTACGAACCTCCTCACCAAAGTGCTTCAACCGTCAGCAAGCTCCTTGGAGCCTCTGCTGCAGTTCAATGAGGCACTCATTGACGTTCTGAAGGGCACCTGGTCCAAGCCCTCCACAGTTCCTCATGTGGACCGGAATGTGGCCCGGTGCTACCGCCCTGCACCGGGCGACCCCAGTTTTCTGTCCATGACCCCACGCCCAAGAGCCTGGTTATCCAGGCCTCTACCTCCCAGACCTCCTTCCCGTCCGCTTCCTCAGATTGGGAATCCAAAAGGTTAGAACAGTTTGGGAAGAAGCTATTCTCCTCTTAGTTTGGGGTTGCGGTCTATCAACACCGCTTGTCTTTTGGACCGTTCTTCCCACTCCCTGTGGGATACGGTGGAGGGCGTGCTGCCCCAGTGTCTGGAGGAGGCCTGGACACGACTCGGCCAGGCTCTTGCCGAGGGGCGGGATGCAGCACGGCATGCCATCCGATGTGGACTGGACATAACAGACTTACTGGGCAGGGCAATATCGACCACGGTGGCGCTTCGTCGCCACGCCTGGCTGCGGTCCACGAGTTTTTCCAGGGTTTGTCCAGAGCACCCTCATGGACATGCCCTTCGATGGCAGTCGTCTTTTTGGCGACAAAGTACATAGTGCGCTGGGGCGCTTTATGGACTCCAGGGCTATGGCCAAGTACTTGGGCCTATCGGCCCGTACCCGCAAACTTTCGCTTTTCGTCCCTTTCGTGGCCAATGAAGGGGCGCCCCCTCACATCCGACTAGCCACAGGCTGCAGAACCAACATCTGCGCGATCGCGGATTCCGCCAAGGCAGTACAGGGGGGGACAATGTGCCGGTCCGTCCACATCTATCCCAGCAGCATCCGCCTCAAAGCCCTCCTAGTCCAAGCTTTCAGGCCCATTCCATGCCAGTGGGAAGCAGAGTTCACCATCACCTGCTCCACTGGCGCACCATCACATCGGACAGATGGGTGCTGCAAATCTTTCGAAGGGGCTACTCCCTCCCCTTCGAGACGACCCCCCCCTCCCCAGCCATGCCACCGCAGTACCACAGACTTTCGGGGGATCACTTGGAACTTCTGCAGGAGGAAGTGACGGCCCTCTTGGCAAGGGGGCCATCGAGCCCGTTCCTGGTCCATAAGTAGGTCGTGGTTGTTGTTCCCACTACTTTCTGGTTCCCAAGAAGGGCAAAGGGGGCCTACGCCCTATCTTGGACCTCCGGAGCGTCAACGCCTTCCTCCGGAAGGAGAAGTTCAAGATGCTGACTTAAGCTCAGGTTCTGGCTGCCCTAGACCCTGGAGACTGGATGGTGGCGTTTAACTTGCAGGACGCTTATTTCCACATCCCTGTCCTGCCGGCGTTTACCTGCGGTTCACGGTGTGCCAAGAGCATTTTCAGTTTACTGTGCTCCCCTTCGGCCTCACCAGTGCCCCTCGGGTGTTCACGAAAGTGATGGCGGTGGTCGCAGCTCATCTGCGCAGATTGGGGGTGTAGGAGAGTAGGGTCTGCTTTCTATGTTCACCCACACTTTTTGCTTTTGCTTTACTGGTTTTCGACTTAGATGTGGCTGTGGGCCTGCTAATCAGACCCACAGCCCTGCTGTTCTCTCTCTAAATTGATACTATGTACTTTCGGTGCATAACCCATTTGGATAGGATCACCTTATTGGCCCCTGTACAGTGTACCTTAGGTACCCAGGGCATAGGTGTATTCTAGGCCTACCAGGGGCTGCTGCATGTATTATGCCACCCCTGGCCTGGCCTTCCATTCTGACACAACTGGCTGATCACTCAGCTGGGGCAAGGTCGTGTACTCACCCCTTGCTTAGGTTTAGTATTCCTATACCTATCCTATATATAGACACGTGTACCTATCAGCCACTCCTATGGCAGGCCTTAACAATCCTGGAGGCAGAGTGCTTGGTAACATGTGAGATGGTTCTCTAGCATGAGCTGAGCCTGTCCGCAGCTTTCGGAACCATGTCCTTACAGCTGTTCTATGATATAGCCTACCATATACTCTTAAAGTGCCTTATAATCTTAAATGGTTATGGTAACTATGGTTTGGCTTTATCAAAACATGTCGTGTAAGGTGTCTAACACTTTGGAATAATACCCCCATCCCATTTCTGGGGATGAGGATATTATCCCTCCCTTCTAGAGGGAGAAGACATGTTAAAACCTACTTACCCGGTTAAAGTTAACCAGAGCCCCAGCATCACAAAATGGATGCTGCTGCCACGACACAAGTCTGACCTCCTGCTGCTGGGAGTGATTCCGGCACGGGAGGCTTGGACAATAGGTTTCCTGCCTTGGGTGGTGCGAGCACCACCCCAGACAGGCCTTAGTGTATTGGGGCAGGGAGGGATGAATGAAACGAGACACTGCCTGGGGCACACAAGTTGTCCCATGCATAGTTCAGTTCAAACCGGTGCTGGGGCACACCAGCCCCAGTCCTGGCGCGAAACTGGACAAAGGGAAGGGGGTGTAACCACCGCCCTCCCAGGTCCCACCCATAAGGCGTGACCTAGCAGGCAACCCAGCCCCCCAGATTAGTATAAGAGTGGTAGCTGGGCCCCAGGAGATTAGATTATCCTGAACCTGCAACTTGAACTGAAACGCTGGACCTTCGACATTCGACGAAAGAAGAAGACTGAAGAATCTCCCTTGTGGCCAAGGAGTGGCTACCCTGTGCAAACAGGCACCATCAAGAGACTTACCCTTTGCTTTGCTGAAGTTCTACGAGGGACCGACTGCAGAGCCCGACCAGAGCCTTGACTTCCAGACTTCTCCGACCCTGATCCACATCCACAGCCGAGCTGAGATCCGTGGAGGCGACGAGAGACGTGGGACCGGCTACCTGGGAAAAGTGGCGAGTATCTTCCAGCGCAGCTTCTGAGGTACCCTCGAAGTTGTGCACCGGGGATTGAGAAGCCCCAACCCCAAGCACCATCTGCACCGAAGATAAGCCCCCCACACTCCACGAGTCCTGCGTGGGGCCCTTCTGCATTTTCCTGCTTGCCGCGTCTGTCCGGTTGCTTGCCCGTTGGCTAGCGGCCTTTGCGACGACACATCTTTGAACCTTCACTGCTGGTTTGGCTCCTCCAGACTGGCTCCCACTCCTCTGCAAAAGAGAAGCACCCCAGACCTTCCTGGTCTGCACCAGAAGCAAGTCCTCCATTCTTCGTGGGTTCCGCTTGCCAAGGCTTGGTGAGTCCTAGTTCGACTTCGCCGCCGCCGACAGCAAGAGCCTTCGTGGGACAGCTCGCCTCCTGGTCCTGGTCGTCCTCGACGTCTCCTGGTACCCGTGGCTGCTGCGACAAGCTTCACCTCTTCACCTGCAATCTTCACGACACCGCCTGGTTCCTTCCTGGTTCCACGTGGTCACTGGCTAGTGACCTTGACTCTGTCCCTTCTGCTTGCAGGTACCCTTCCTTCTTGATCCCGGCCTTGGGATCCTCCGGACACTCTGCACTGACTGCCTGTCAGCAACTTTCCTTCAGGCATCCATAGAAGTCCACGACGAAACCAGACGCAAGTTCACACCTATGCACCCGCAGCCCGTGGGCTAGGTAACTTGGGTACTTCGGTGCTCACAAGGGTAGTGACTATTCTAGGGTCTAGTTTCCGAGTCTCGACTTTCTAGCTACTCCAGAAGTGTCCTAAAACTGCTTATTTCAGAACTGTACTATTTCTATCGATTATACACATTACGCGTGAGTGTTTCCACTCTGCACCTGAATCCCGTGGGCCTCCCACTTCCTAACTGTTGGTAGTGTAGCCCCAGCGATTACCTAGGCCTATTCTATTTCCGTGACAGTGGTCCTTATACCACTTCTTTAGTATATGGTTTGCGTGGCCCCTAGGGCCTTACTGTATTACTTACCTGTGTGACTTAATGTATGCTTGAATAAGACTGTGTTGTACTTAACTCGAATCTCATAAAGAGTGCTGAGGGTTTGACTAGAATAAATACACTTTATTTTATATATATATATCTGTTGTGGTGTCCTTTCATTTGGTATTCAAGGGATTATATATGGTATCACAGCTGGCTTCACATGCCATTCAGAGTTTAGCCTAAGACTGCTCTTGTCCATGCTACCACTAGGATAGCTGGTCTATAAGGTTGACTTTACAACCAATCACCATAAGGGTTGTTTGGACTGATACAAGGTGTACACTAGAACTAGTGACATCATACATCAGGCCAAGTTCTCACAGGGGGTTCCAGTCTTCCCCCATCTCGACGACTGGCTGTTGAAGGCGGGATCGCCCCAGGCAGTCGTCTCCCACCTCCAGACTACGGCCGACCTCTTGCATCTGCTGGGGTTCTTCATCAATGTGCCGAAGTCGCATCTGAGTCCCTCCCAGAAGCTCCTCTTCATCGGAGCGGTTCTGGACTCGGCGCAGTTAAGGGCCTATCTTCCGGAACAGCGGGTCTGGGATATTCAGGCTCCGATTCCCATCTTTCGGCCTCTATCCCAGATTTCGGTCAGGTTGGTGCTGCGGCTTCTGGGTCTGATGGCCTCCTGCATCCTGTTGGTGCATCACGGCAGATGGCGAATGCGAGCTCTGTAGTGGGACCTGAAGTTTCAGTGGGCCCATCATCGGGGCAACCTGTCCGACCACGTCCTGATCTCAGAGGGCACTGCGAGACAGTTGCGGTAGTGGCTAACAGACCGCGATTGGGTCAGTGGCAGATCCCTCTCCCTACCCCAACCGGAGCAGGTAGTGGTGACGGATGCGTCCCTCCTGGGATAGGGGGGGGCCACATGGGAGAGGCAGAGATCAGAGGCCTCTGGTCTCTGGCGGAGTCCCGGCTCCATATCAACCTTCTGGAGCTGAGGGCGAGACGACATGCACTGAAGGCATTCCTTCCCTCTGTCCGGGTAAGTGTAGTGCAGGTGTTCACGGACAACACCACCGCCATGTGGCATTGCAACAAACAAGGTTGGGTGGGGTCGTGAACCCTTTGTCAGGAGGCTCTGCGCCTCTGGACATGGCTGGAACATCAGGGCATCACCCTGGTGGTTCAACATCTGGCGGCCTCTCTGAACGCCAGAGCAGACTAACTCAGCCTCCGGTGCATGATGGATCACGAATGGCGTCTAAACTCAGACGTGGCGCAAGGCCTCTTTCGGCAGTGGGGAGAGCCTTGGTTAGATCTATTCGCCACCGAAGAGAACGCGCAATGTCAGCAGTTCTGCGCGTTGGAGTTTCCAAGGCAGCACTCGCTCGGGGATGCCTTTTGTCGCGAGTGGAGTTGCAGTCTGTTGTACGCCTTTCCGCCTATACCACTTCTGCCCAGAGTGCTGAAGAACAGGCGCGACCGGGCCCAAGCCATCTTGGTGGCTCCGGAGTGGGCACGAAGATACTGGTATCCCGAGCTACTCAGTCTGTCGATCGATCCCCCGATACGACTGCCTCTTCAGGAGGACCTTCTGTCGCAGCAGCAGGGGACGGTCATCCACCCGAACCTGTCCAGCCTCCACCTCCATGCGTGGAGATTGAGCGGCGGCAGTTGATGCCATTTGACTTGCCTCCTGAAGTCTGTACTGTTGTTCTGGCAGCCAGGCGTCCCTCCACAAAATCGGTATACGCCTGCAGGTGGAACAAATTTGTGACATGGTGCACAGCAAAGGCTGTTGATCCCCTTTCCGCCCATCTTTCTGAGGTTCTTCTCTTTCTTCTTTCCTTGGCCCAGCAGGGCTCTGCTCTGGGCACCCTCAAGGGTTATCTTTCAGCTATTTCTGCTTTCTTACGACTTCCTGATCAGCCTTCTCTTTTCAAATCCCCTGTTTCTCGGTTCTGTAAGGGCATTACTCACATGCTTTCTCCTGTCCCTTTCGTAATGCCTCAGTGGGATTTGAACCTTGTTTTGACCTTTTTGATGTGCGCTCCCTTTGAGCCACTTCATAATTGTCCCCTGCGTCTTCTCACTCTTAAGACTGCTTTCCTGGTTGCCATCACCTCTGCTAGACGGGTGAGTGAGCTCCAGGCCCTCTTCTAAGCCTCCTTTTCTTTCTGTCCATCCGGACAAAGTTGTTCTCAAGACTCGTCGTTCCTTTCTCCCTAAGGTGGTAACTGCCTTTCACATCGGACAGTCCGTTACTCTGCCCACCTTCTTTCCGCCTCCGCATCCCTCGAAAGAGGAAGAGAGGCTCCACCGTCTGAACCCAAAGCGGGCGCTGTCTTTCTATCTGGACCGCACCAAACGGTTCCGGGTGGACAACCAACTCTTTGTTGGCTACGTGGGCGCTAAAAAGGGGCAGCGGTGCACAAACGAACCATCTCTCGGTGGGTCGTTTTGTGTATCGAGGCCTGTTACTCCTTCGCTAAAAAGGAACCTCCTGTAGGGCTGAGGGCCCATTCCACTCGGGCCACAGCAGCGACCACTGCCTTGGGCCGGGGAGTCCCCTTGCAGGACATCTGTCCGGCAGCAAGGTGGGCCTTGCTGCACACGTTTGCCAAACACTATTGCCTGGACAGCCAAGTCCGGAGAGACGGCTTCTTTGGCCGTTCTGTTCTCCAGGACTTTCTGGTGTGATCTTGGTTTGCGGGCCCACCACCGGGGTTGGTATTGCTGGGGTATATATTCTAAGGTGAGGAATCTAACGTGTTACTTTCAGATGAACAAGTTACTTACCTTCGGCAACGCTATATCTGTAAAACATTAGTTAGATTCCTCACCGCCCCACCCATCCTCCCCGTTCTGCGAACCGATATCTAGGGTTGAGGTCATCCCTTTCAGGGCCCTAGAATTTTTGGCACCAGTGTCTGTCTCTTGCATGGCTCTGCGTTCCTGGCGCGGAAAGCTATGTACAAGAACTGACGTCCGCGCGCGAGGGTGGCGTATAAGTACTCCGCCGTCATCCCGGCGATGACGACGGACGCGGAGCCGCAGACTCCGCCTAGCGACGCGCAAGGGTATTGCTGACAATCTTTCCGGAGCCAGCCTGATGCCTGGGGATATTCTAAGGTGAGGAATATAACTAATGTTTCTTACAGATATATCGTTACCGAAGGTAAGTTACTTGTTCGGCAGCGCGCCGGGAGGGACTACCATGACCTCGCTGACGTCACGTCTGTGGACGACGTCGGGGCGGGCTCGTGTGGCGCCGTCACGCAGAGGTGCTCCTGCAAAAACAATTCTGGATCCAGTCTGACGCCTGGGGATAATTCTAAGTTAAGGAATCTGCGGCTAGACAATGTCTCTACCAGATACATAGTTACCGAAGGTAAGTAACTCTTACTTCAACCAGATCCTATCGATCCAAAGCAAAAACATTTCTTGTGAACCCTAAAACAGGCCATATTGTCAGCCTCCAACTAAGAAGAGGAAATAGGTACCTCAACCTCTCCTGAGGTACCTGTGAAGAAAAGACTTTGCAACCTCCCCTCTAAGACACTCTTCTCCTGTTCTTCCTACTAAACCTTTGTCTCCTACAAACTCTCCCATGCACTCTCCATGCTCACCCTTACCACCACATGATGAGGATGACCTAGGGGGCGAGGGTGCACACCATAACGATCCTTTAGATGACTCTGATGATAACACTATACCACAGGATACATGGGCAGATTACAACGATCCTCCAGACCTTCCTGATCCAGATGCATACCCTACAAGACCATCCCCCCGATGACAATATAGGGTTTAGTCAGCTTATTAATAGAGCTGCACAATACCATGGCGTTCAACTACATTCAGACCCCATGGAAGACCTCCTACTAGATACTTTTGCCCATTCACAAAAGAATATACATACATTGCCCGTGCTCAAAGGTGTCATTAAACATGTACCTGACATATTTAAAGACCCTGTCAGGACCAGGATTCTCAATCCTCGAATTGATAAAGTATAAACCCGCCCTCAACGATCCCGCCTACATTAAGAACAACTCCGTTAGATTCTCTGGTAGTGTCCAATGCAAGAAAACATGCTAATTCACAAACCTCTGGTGATGCTCTACCTCCGGACAAAGAGTCCAAACTGCTAGACTCATCAGGCAAACGAGTTGCCTCCCATGCAGTCAATCACTGGAGGATAGCTAATGCACAGGCACTACTTGACCGATATGACAGGGCTCACTACGATGAGCTGGAAGACCTAATTCAACATTTGCCTGACCAATGCCAATAATTTGGTCCAGGAGGGCAAGTTAATTACAAATGCATCCATCAATTGTGCCCTGGATGCAGCAGACACCGCATCTAGATCTGTCAACACCTGTGTCTTACTACGCAGACATGCATGGTTGCGCATTTCTGGTTTTAAACAAGAAGTGCAAACAACGATCTTAAATCAGCCGTTCGATCAAGAACACCGATTTGGCCCAGCTGTAGATACAGCTTTGGTAAAAATGAAAAAAGACAGATACTGCAAAATCTATGGGAGCATTAGTCTCAATCAACAAGAGGTTCCTTTTGTCGCTCCTTTTATAGGGGCACATCCAAAAACATTAGTACAGACACTACTTCCTCCTCCTACAAAAGCCCCACACAAACCTCCCCCAACAAGGGATATTTTAGAGGTGGGTACAGGGGAAATAAAGGGAGAGGTTGAGTTAACAACAATCGAAACTCCCCCACTACCAAACAATGACATCCCTCCAGACCATCCCACTCCGGTCGGAGGAAGACTCTCAGTTCCTACCTGTCTGGAACTCCATCACTACAGACAAGTGGGTAAGACCAATTATCCAGTATGGTTACTGCCTGGAACTTACCACAACTCCCCCAAACATACCGCCCAAACAACGTCCTATGTCACGGAACATCTAATGCTCCTCAAACAAAGTTCTCTCACTGCTTCAAAAGCATGCAATAGAACCAGTTCCCCTTCAGCATCAAGGTACAGGGGTTTACTCCCATTACTTTCTCATCCCCAAAAAAGGACGGCACACTCAGACCAATGCTGGACCTCAGACCTCTCAATATTTACATAGTCAGATCATTTTCACATGATCACTCTTCAACAAGCTCTTCCACTGCTCCAACAAGGCGACTTCCTTGCCACCCTAGATCTCAAGGACGCCTATTTCCATAACACTATCAATTCAAGGTCCTCCCATTCGGAGTAACCGCAGCACCCAGAGTCTTCACAAAGTGTATGGCGGTAGTAGACGCCCACTTCTGGAGAGAACAAATTCATGTTTCCATACCTCGACGACTGGCTGATAAAAGCCAAGTCATACAACCAGTGTGTTTATCACTCTCAACAGACACTTCATCTGCTCCACAACTTGGGGTTCACGATAAACCTCACCCAATCACATCGCCAGCCCTCTCACATACATCAGTATCTAGGGGCCACAATAGATGCTTCCAAAGCTCTTGCATACCCCAATCCAGTCAGGATAACCAGTATGCAAACCCTCCTAACACAATTTCAACCCCAACACTCACTACCAGCTCAAGTGTTTATGCAGCTCATAGGAATGATGGCCTCTTGCATTTTCACAGTACCTCATGCAAGACTTCAGATGCGCCCTTTACGTGAATGCTTAGCACGTCATGGGAACCAGGCTCAAGGTCATTTTTCAGATCTGGTGTTGTTGGACAGCCGCACACATCGCTTTCTGCAGTGGTGAAACACAAAACCTTTCCAAAGGGCGGCTATTCCTAGACCCAGTTCCCCAGATAGTGCTAACAGCGGACGCATCTCTCACCAGCTGGGGAGCCCATCTCCTAAACCACACGATTCAGGGCAGGTGGACCCCTCGACAAAAAGTGCTCCACATCAACCACCTGGAGTAACTAGCAATCTTTCTCGCATTCAGATCATTCCAACCACATCTCGCCAACAAAACTGTCCTTGCCCGCACAGACAATATGACAGCAATGTATTGTATACAAAAACAAGGAGGAACACATTCTTTGCAGCTTTCTCAACTAGCGCCAAACATATGGAGATGGGCCATCCCACAAAGATATACCTTTTAGCAGAACATCTTCCCGGGGTACACAATCAGATTGCAGATCTGCTCAGTCGTCAAACACAGCAGATACACAAATGGGAACTTATTCCTCAAGTTCTTCGTCCATTTTTTTCACATGTGGGGCCATCCAGACATAGATCTGTTCACCACACACTCAAACGCAAAATGCCCAACCTTCGCCGCCAGGTATCCACACCCATTGTCCTAAGGCAATGCGATATGGATGAATTGGTCAGGCAGATTTGCATACGCTTTTCCGCCACTCCCACTCATTCCATTAGTAGTACGCAAGCTCAAACAGTCTATCAAAATGATCCTAGTTGCTCCAACATGGGCCCGGCAACCATGGTTCACAACACTTCTGGGACTCTCTGTAGTTCCACACCAAAAACTACACCTCTCCCCAAAGCTTCTTACACAGAACCATGGAGAGATCAGGCATCCAGATCCAGCTCAACGGAACCTGGCAATCTGGCTCCTGAAGTTCTAGGGTTCGGTTACCTCAACCTCCCACCGGATTGTATGAACATTCTTAACGAAGCTAGTCGCCCTACTACTAGAGCTTGCTATGCAGCCAAATGGAAAAGATGTGTGATTTACAGCAATGACAACATTGACCCACTAGATGCTTCCATTATTTGCTACTTACTGCATCTACAAAGATGTAATCTAGCATACACGTCCTTAAGATTACATCTTGCTGCCCTTGCCGCTTACCTACAAAACAGACATTTGTCATTGTTTAGGGTACCTGCTATCAAAGCGTTTATGGAAGGCCTTAAAAGGATAATTTCTCCCACAATCCCACCCTCTCGAGTGGAATTTAAACATTGTCCTTACTAGGCTCATGGGTCCTCCATTTGAACCTCTACACAAATGCAAACTGCAGTTCCTTACATGTTAAGTAGCTTTCCTAGTCGCAATCACCTCTCTCAGAAGAGTAAGTGAGATCCAGGTTTTAACCAAACAAACATTCTTACAAATACATCATAACAATGTGGTTCTTAGAACAAATCCAAAATCTCTTCCCAAAGTAATCTCAACTTTCCATCTTAACCAGTCTGTAGAATTACCTGTTCTGATGGATACATCTGCCAGTGGATTCCTCACCTTGTGAATATCCCCTGCGCCAGCAACATTCGAAAACTTTTGTAGCAGTCCACGCCGATGAGGTCGAAGACTACGTCACAGAGACACTGCTCCGCTCGTGACTCCGCTGTCGCCAGCTCTATAAGAAGACCTCGTCGGCGTGATGACGTCAGTTCTCTTTTTTCCGCGCCGTCGACGCCAACGGATTTCGGGAATCTCTGTTGGTAGCTTCACTGTTACTTTGTGTTTCTTCTGGATTTCTGTTTCTTTTTCGAAAAAGATGTCGACAAAGAAATCGGGCTTCAAGCCCTGTCGTGAATGTGGCAAACATATGTCGATCACGGATCCACATGACGACTGTGTATGGTGTTTATCATCTGACCATGATGTGGATGGTGGTTCTTGCTGTCGCAAGATGGTCCCGATCGAGGTCGGCGTCGAAGTCTACTTCGGGGCATGCTTCACGATCCAAGAAGCACAAGAAGAAGAGGAGACCTTCTTCTCGACTTCACTCTGACAAGAGTTCGGCGTCGAAGTCACCAACTCGACGCTGCAAGGACTCTGTGTCTCCTTCACCCGTTCCGGATTCGCCTCCTGGTCCTTCTTCTCCAGTGGCTGCTCCGGCTCCGGTTCCATCTCAGACGCCGGTTCCATATCTGGCTCCGGGTTAATCTCCGGCTCCGTCTCCGGCCCCGGTTGAGGAGCTTCAAGCACCGGGTGAGCCTGCGACGCCGCTTATTCCACCTTTGGCGCCGGTGGCCCGAGTCCGGTGCTGCCTGATCAGTACCCTGTGTTCCCTGGACCAGGTCAGGACCCCTCGCATTATTTAAATGCTATGTGCGGGGTATTTTCGTGAGCCATGTACACCACTGGTGCACCTGCGGGTCCGATGGGTCTAATGGCCTTCAATTTGGGGGTGCAGCAAGTCTATCCGCAGGCCCCTTTCATTCCATTTTTTACGGAGACGCCATCTTGGCATCTACCGATGCCGAGGACGTCGACGTCGCTCCCTTCACCGGCTCCACCTCGTTCGCCGGCTGCTCCTGCGGATCCACGTTCGACGCCGACTGATTCGAAACACGGCACCGCCGACGCCGCTTGTACGGATTCGGTCCAGAAGGGAAGCTCAAAGGGTGATTGAGCGAAGGTACCTTCTGGAAGAAGCAGAAGGAGAGCTGGTGGAGTCTGACTAAGTTGTTGAGGAACTTAAAGAGGCTAGTGGATTGGATTTGTCTTCTGAGTGGGAAATTACTCCACCTTCCGATGAACCCTCGAAGGATGTGGGTAAGGCTGCAGAACTGTTAGATCTTCAGTTGCCTACTACTGAATTCAAATCAAATATTCTGACTGAAGTATTGCATTCTCCTACTACAGTTTCAGAGCCGTTGTTGCCTGTTAATGAGGCAATTATTGACCCTGTGTTGGAGGTGTGGCGTAAGCCTTTTTCTGCTCCCGCAGTCTCTAAGACGGTTGCTAGGCGGTATAGGGCACCTCCAGGGGACCCTGAGTTCTTAACATCGCATCCATCTCCTGAGAGCCTGGTGGTTCAGGCGGCTTGTTCAGGAAAATCCAAGGGTGCTTTTCCTGAGGTTCCAGGTGACAGAGAGGCTAAAAGGTTAGATCAGTCGGCCAAAAAGGTCTTCATCTGCCAGCATGGCACTTAAATCAACAAATGCCACTTGCCTCTTGGGACGCTATATTCATGCGCTCATGGACTCGCCGAAAAATTGGCACCAAAACTATCTGAGGAGGATAGGGTTGGCTTTAATGAGGTCTTGACCGATGCCCAGGCGGCAGCACGTCAGGTGATTCAGAGTGGGCTGGACACGGCGGATTCAGTGGCAAGAGTCATGGGGTCTTCTGTTGCCACCAGGAGGGGTGCGTGGCTGAAGTCTTCTGAGTTTTCCCCGGATGTACAATCAACACTGTTGGACTTGCCATTTGATGGATCTGGTTTATTTGGCAAAAAGGCAGATGCTGCTCTTGAACGATTTAAGGAAAGCAAGGCTACGGTTAAGTCTTTGGGCCTTCAATCCCAGTCAAGGGGGTCATTTAAAAGATAGAGGTTTCGGAAGGGCAACCTTTCGTTCCTACAGGCAGACCCAACAGCAGCAGCAGCAAAGCTCTTTGTCTAAAGGATACAGAGGTAGAATCGGGGGTCGCTCACGTGGCTGTCAACTCTCCTCCTCTTCCGCCCCTCCTTCCACCGCAAAGCAGCCCTAGATCCGTCATTCTGGATCATGTTGGTCCTGTGGGGGGCCGGCTTACCCATTTTCTACAAGATTGGGAATCTGTAACTACAGATCTTTGGGTTCTAGATCTTGTAGAAAATGGGTATGCCCTTCCCTTTCGGGAATTCCCTCCAAATGACCCTCCTTGTCAAGGGGCTTGTTCAGAGAACCACAGTGTTCTCCTACAGGAGGAAGTCCTGAAGTTGTTTCAGAAAGGTGCGATAGAGGTGGTTCCAGAGCAGGAGAGGAGTCAGGGATGCTACTCCCAGTATTGCCTGATTCCGAAGGACAGCAGATTGCGTCCGATATTGGACCTCAGAATCTTGAATCTTTTTCTAAAGCAAGAGAAGTTCAAGATGCTCACCCTTGCTCAGGTTCTTCAAGCGCTGAATCAGGAGGACTGGATGGTGTCGATCGACTTGCAGGATGCGTATTTTCACATCCCCATCCTGAAGTCGCACAGGAAGTATCTCAGGTTTACGGTAGGGTCGCAGCATTATCAGTTTGCGGTCCTTCCGTTTGGTCTTACTACTGCCCCCCGAGTCTTCACGAAGGTGATGGCAGTGGTGGCAGCCCATCTCAGAAGGTCGGGGATCTCAGTTTTTCCCTATCTGGACGACTGGCTGATCAAAGCTGAGTCGCCAAAGAAGGTGCTGCGTCATCTGCTGGATACAACTCGGCTGTTGTTCAAATTGGGTTTCTCGATAAACGTGCCCAAGTCTCACCTGGTGCCCTCTCAGCGCAACCTGTTCATAGGTGCGGTACTGGACACTACTGTGTGTCGAGCATTCCCTCCTCCTCAAAGGATTCTCGACATACAGGAAATGATTCCTTTGTTTTACAATGGAGCGGTCGTTCCAGTTCTGAAGGTCCTTCGCCTGCTCGGTCTGTTTGCTTCCTGCATTCTGTTGGTCAACCATGCACGCTGGCACATGAGGGTGCTCCAGTGGTGCCTCCGCAGGCAGTGGTATCAGCACAAAGGAGATCTCAGGGAGTCTGAGGATCTTCAGAGAAGCTGCGGCAGATCTGTCTTGGTGGAGCATGGAGGGCAATCTGTCTCAAGGAAAGCCCTTTCATCTACCTCCATCGGTGGCCACAGTGATTACGGATGCATCCACTTTAGGGTGGGGTGCTCATCTGGGGGATCTGGAGATCAAGGGTCTTTGGTCTCCAGAGGAAAGGTTGCTTCACATCAACCTTCTGGAATTGCGGGCGATTCATTTAGCACTCAAGGCCTTCCTCCCTTCACTTTGCGGTCAGTCTGTTCAAGTCCTGACGGACAACACTACAGCGATGTGGTATGTCAACAAACGGGGAGGAGTGGGGTCTCTTTGTCTTTGCAGAGAGGCCCTGCGTCTATGGTCCTGGGCTCAGGATCATCAGATTTGTCTGATGGCAAATCATCTGGCCGGGGTGCTGAACGTGCGTGCAGACAGTCTGTCGGCAGTTCTCCGCCGACCACGAGTGGAGGCTCCATCCGGAGGTGGTTCGTCACGTCTTTCGCATGTGGGGAACTCCTCGGGTGGACCTGTTCGCCACTCACGAGAATGCTCACTGCCCGTCATTCTGCAGTCTCCAGTATCCAATCCAGTGAGTGTTGGGGGACGCGTTTCAGTTGAGTTGGAGCTCACGATTCCTTTACGCGTTTCCTCCCATACCCTTGATTCCTCGGGTTCTGGCGAAGATTCGCCAAGACCAGGCCCAAGTCACATTGATCGCCCCGGATTGGCCATGGGTGTGGTATACAGATCTTCTCCACCTCTCCTCGTGCCCTGCGCTCCGTCTCCCTCTGAGGGCAGACCTCCTCTCTCAATCGGAGGGGCAGGTTCTACACCCCCACCTCCAGAGCTTACAGCTTCATGCCTGGAGATTGAACGGGGCAACCTAAACTCTTTTTCTCTCCCACCTGATGTGGTAGATGTAATTCTGTCTGCCAGACGTCATTCCACCAAATCTATCTATTCCTATAGGTGGTCTAAATTTGTTCTCTGGTGTGGAGAGAAGTCAATTGACCCTTTGAAGGCTCGTTTATCTGACATTCTGCAGTTTGCCCTTTCTCTTGCTCAGCAAGGCTTTGCTGTGGCCACTGTAATGGGATATTTATCGGCTTTGTCGGCTTTCCTTTGCTTGCCGGATCAGCAGTCATTATTCAAATCACCTATTGTTCTTCGTTTTCTTAAGGGCCTCACAAACAGGTTTCCTCCTTCTCCCTTTATTGTGCCTCAATGGGACTTAAACCTTGTCTTATCTTATCTAATGGGTTCTCCCTTCGAGCCCTTACATAAGTGTCCTTTGAGGCTGTTGTCTTTTAAGACGGTTTTTCTCATTGCAATCACCTCGGCAAGGAGGGTAAGTGAGCTTCAAGCTCTAAGTTCAAAACCCCCGTTTTTTACCATTCATGCTGAAAGAATGGTACTCCGGACCAGGGTTGCTTTTCTGCCTAAGGTGGTAACTCCCTTCCATCTGGGGCAGTCAATTACTCTTCCTACCTTATATCCTCCCCCTCACCCTTCCAAGGAGGAGGAGAGACTTCACTGCTTGGACTCTAAGAGAGCGGTGAGCTTCTATCTGGACAGGACAAAAGACTTCAGAGTTGATGACCAGCTCTTCGTGGGCTTTGTTGGATGCAGTAAAGGTTGAGCGGTGCACAAGCGCACCCTTTCCAGATGGATTGTCTTGTGCATCAAGATATGCTACTCTTTGGCTGGTAAGGAACCTCCAGAGGGTTTAAGGGCTCATTCCACTATAGCAAAGTCTTCCACTTCTGCTTTGTCTAGGGGTGTTCCTGTGGAGGACATTTGTAGGCCGGCAACTTGGGCCTCCCTTCACACTTTCGCAAAACATTATTGCTTAGACACCGAGGTGAGGAGGGACGGACATTTTGCTTGTTCCGTCGTTCAGGACTTTCTGGTATAGAAGGGTGGACACCATCTTCTGGGAGTGGGGACTGCTGTGGGAATCTATTCACAAGGTGAGGAATCCACTGGCAGATGTATCCATCAGAAGAACAAGTTACTTGCCTTCGGTAACGCTTTTTCTGGTGGATACAGTATCTGCCTGTGGAATCCTCACTGACCCACCCGCCTCCCCGTTGTCCATCCTTCTATACCTACAATTCTATAATTGGTGTTTCAAAATGTGTTTTGTTACTGTCAATGGCATTTTGTTATTTCTTTTGCCTTTCTACTTATTCTCCACACTGTGTTGCTTTGTATATTATGTACAGTGTATACTGTGTGTATATATTGCTGTCAGTCTGTCCGTGTGCCTCGAAGGCACGGAAAAAAGGGCGGAACTGACGTCATCACGCCGACTAGGTCTTCTTATGGAGCCAGTGACGTCAGCAGAGTCGCGAGCCGAGCCGTGTCTCTGTGACGTGGTCTTCGACCTCATCGGCGTGGACTGCTACAAAAGTTTCCGAATGTTGCTGGCGCAGGAGATATTCACAAGGTGAGGAATCCACAGGCAGATTCTGTATCCACCAGAAAAAGCGTTACCGAAGGTAAGTAACTTGTTCTTTTTCCCCAAAACCAGATTCTGTAGCAGAAAGAGCTCTTCACATTGGAGCACAAAAGAGCTATACTTTATTACATTAACAGAACTAAACCTTTTAGAAAAACAAACCAACTGTTTGTAGATTTCTCACCACCTCATAAAGGAAACCCCATCTCCAAAGCTGGGAATGCCAGGTGGATAGTCAAATGTATTCAAATATGCTACCAGAAAGCAAAACGCACATTAACAATTCTCCCTAGAGCGTATTCTACACACAAACGAGATGCTTCCATTGCATTCTTAGGGAACATTCCCTTAGATGACATTTGTAAAGCAGCAACATGGTCTACGCCACACACCTTAACCAAACACTGTGTAGACGTGCAGGCAAAACGAGCTTCTGTAGGCCAGGCTGTTCTTAAAACACTGTTTCAGACCACTGCAACTGATACAGGTGACCACTGCTAGGGGAGAGCACTGCTATACAGTCTATGCACAAGTATGTATTCTGCAGCTCATATGCCTCGAACGGAAAAAGCTACTTACCAGTATGCATCTGTTCTTGGCATATAGAGCTGCAGAATGACATACGCCCACCCGCCTCCCCGGAACCTTTATCTGTTCCAGTGTTATCTTACTTAGATATATTACACATGGACATCTTATCTGTTTTCTTACAAATTCCATCATTTTCCATCATGGCAAAAAACAATCTAAAGATGGAGTCGATGCCCATGCGCACGATCGTCCAAGGGAGGAGTCTCCTATCTCGTGACTACAAAGACTTCTTCCAAGACGACGACAAACTGCAATCATCCGAGCCCAACACCAGATGGCAATCTATGCACAAGTATGTCATTCTGCAGCTCTACATGTCAAGAACAGATGCATACTGGTAAGTAGCATTTCCCTTATTTTCTTACTAAATTGAAGAGAGAATCAGTAAGAATCTTCCAGACTAACAGCACCACAACAATAATGGCGCACCTTAGATATGCAAAAACTCCTTAAATTCCTATAACTTACATAACACTGACAAATAGTTTATATCTCTACTCTATGTATCCTTTTTTGTTTTTACCCCTTCACCGTTAAAACTGAAGTGTAAAGGTCTCGACAATTGGGAGGTTGATAGGTGAAGAGAGCATTAAAAGTTCTTGAATCAGCCAAGGTAGAAAATGCAGTTATCCTTTTCCTGCTGCATGGCCCACCTGTGTCCAGAATTCCTTTTTATACCCTTGAGCAGGCTGTATTTTTTATTCTGGCACAACTCTGCTTTTTAGCTAGCTAGGAGTTGAGTTGCAAGTTCCTCAACTCCTTGCAAGTGCCTTGAAGTTCTTGCATGCTAGATTGCATCTCATGGTAAACACTATGAAACAGAAAGATATGGCTAACCTCACTTTGAAGGTTTCTGTACTGCACTAGCCATCTGATTAATAATGGTGTCCACTCATGCCATTGCTCCATCCTTGCATTTGGTTGGAGGAGTGAAAGGTTTGGAGAACTCTGGAGATGCTGATCAGCCCAGCACGTGGTTCATTGATTCATTCACACTGCACTCTGCTGGACATGGTATGCATGATGTTGCATGCAAACATGTTGGTTTACAAACTTTCAGTGTAGTGTATGGCAGTTGTTCCCAGTTGGTTAGGAGGATTTGGTTCTCTGACCCACCCGCAACATCCGTCGGATGTTGTGAAGTATTCTGATGTTACCCTTTCTTATATCTCCAGTAAACAAAAATCTCCTAAACTTAAATACCAGCAGTCTGTGATTACACAAATTTGCTTTTAAGTGAATTCCTAGATACCCTGTAAAGATAATAAAAATGTCTCCAACCCTCTCCCTGCTGTTCGCTTTCCAAGATGATTATCTGCACCTTTGACTCCAACACTAAGTTACTACTTATTGAGCTGGAACAACTTTATATTGTGTTTTTCACTTAGACATGCCCCTTCTATTTTCCTTTGATTTTGTGCCCTCCGGATTCTTAATCCTTTTTCTATCATGGCTGCCAAGGGAAATACAGCATTGGCCATTTGGATAAACAAAACCCCAACTACTACCTAGAGACTCATGTCTGTCTCAAAATTAAGGATTTTTGTTGTGTTGGTCATCCCTCTGTAGCAAGGTCTAATTATCAATGGAAACGGTCACTTTAATATCTGGGGTGGGTTTCCCTGCTGAATTTCTATCAGTCTACAACCTACCCCTTCTCTTGGTTCTTCTCAGCTTGTTAATTTATTTTGTCAGCAGAGTCCCTTGCTGGTACATAGTTGTCACCTATTACGCCTAATATGTGTGGAATATATATATATATATATAATGTGTGTGTGTGTGTGTATATATATATATATATATGTGTGTGTGTATATATTATCTACTGGCGGTCGCCAGTAGATAGGTGATAGTTAGGACCGTGTTTCCATAGGAAATCTGAAAATTCTATTTTGAATAACTTTGGCGCCGGTTGACGAATCCTCGCGAAATTTTCAAAACTAATGGGGCGCTCCGCTCAGCTCCTACCCTGAAAGTCTCGGGGTAATTCGTCAAGCGGGGGCTGAGAAAAGGGGGTCCCAAAACGCGTTTTCCCCATGCATTTTTCCATAGGACCTTTAGTCGAAGGTACAGGCTGAACAGAATTACTTGAAATTTGGCAAAGAGGTAGTCCTCAGGTCAGGCATGTGCCTTTTGCATTTATGGTGTCAATCTGTTCAGTAGTTCCTGAGAAAATTGCAGTTAAAAGCACATAAATATCTATAGCCGCGCACCTTGCGCGCATGGTGCCGTGGGCGAGCGTAATTGTGATTGGTGGATTCATGTCAGTCAACATTCGAATCGGTCGATCAGGAAGTGTCGACCGCCATTTTGTGTGTGACAGTGAAAAACAAAGGTGGAGTACGTGAAAAGGGGGCAGGGTAGAGAGTTCCTGACCCCCTTGCTTTTGTCCCTGATGGACCATGAAGGGTGAAAAACATTTTTTTTTTGTTTTTTAAATCGTGGGGTGCGCGTACGGTGCATGCACGGCGGAATCATAAAAAAATAGAATTAAAAATCAAATATAAGTGTTTAGATGTTAGGTGGCTCTAAAAAGAGCCGTTGTGTTAATTGAGGGACAGAGGAAAAAAAACATGGCAAATTATAGGGTGCTGCACGTGTGCTGCTGTATCTTGCTCTCTATTAGGGAAATGCTGGTCTCCCCATAAGAGAGAAGAGCATTGCACGCATTGTACCGTATATGCACCCTCTTAAACAGAGGGTGTATATCCAGAGGAACCAAAGCAGGTGAAGCTGCCGCCGCCGATGAAGTCTCTAGCAGCTCGAGCATAAGCCACAGGATGTACATCTCGAACGTGCCTGATCATAGTGAAGATACTAAAAGAGTATTTCTTTTTAGGATCTCCTCTTGATAAGACACGATCACAGAGTGCAGGTGACTTTTGGAGCATTCACCTTCTGCCCATCTGAAATGTAAAAAATTGCCATATAAAAGAGTCTTTCTGTTTCCTCTGTCTCTGTCTCACAAGGGTCACCTGCTCACTCCCAGAAGATGACTGCTGCTCTGCCATTCTCAAGTACTGGAGTACTGGAAAAGCTGCTCAGCTCCTTCTCCCAGAGAATCAGAAGTAATAATGAGGGGAGTGGGTGTGGTGTTGGAAGTTTCTGGAACTGAAACTACTATAAACCAATAAAGTGTTGTTTCTTAATCACATGACCTGAAACTACTATAAACCAATGAAAAGTGTTTCTAAATCACATGACTTGCCGTGCACGTACGCATGCGCGTACGAGCATGCGCGTACGGAGCATGCGCGTGCGCGTACGGAGCATGCGCGTACACGCATGCGCATACGGAGCACATGCGCGTACGGAGCCCGCGCACATGCGCGTACAGAGCACGCACGACTTACGCATGCGCACGTATGCATGCATGCACCGTGCGCGCACTGACAAAAACCCTTAAGAATTTTTTTTTAAAGTGTTTATAAGTTTATAGAAGATATTAACTATGCTGTTCAACTCTATCCAAATTAAAAAAAAAACTGAGCCATTCCATATTACAGGATAAAGTTAATCTATAACTATATATATATATATATAATATGTAGCTTATTGTAAAATAAATATTTAAAAAATATAATACATTCATAAATTAGCATTTAAAAAACCTTGCAAATTCACTTTAAAAACCATAGGTTTCACACACGTTATAGTTAGGAATTAGCATTTAAAAAACCTTACAAATTCACTAAAAAAAACATAGGTTTCACACATTTTCTAGTTAGCTGGACATTTCACTCGTAAAAAAACAATGAAATTCCCTCGTTATAGTTAGTTCAGCTAACTATAACTCGCGCGCCTGCAATCCACTGCTGATGACGTCACATATTACATCACTCATGACCTGGTCAGTGACATCACTCATGACATCACTGATGACATCTCACTGATGCCAGTGTGGGATTTAATGTACTAAGCACCACAGAGGGCATCTTAGAGATGCCCCCTGAAACCTAACCTACAATCCAAGTCTGGTCTGGGAGGCTGCCTAGGCTGCCACACAGCAGACATGTTGCTGGACCCCCGGGTAGGAGAGCCCCTGCACTCCTGGGCCTGCAACAATGCACATACTGGGCGAGGTGCTAGGTCTCCTCCCCAAGGATGGACTGGGGGAAGCTTCAAAGGCATGCCGCCCCTGTGAGCTTCCACAGGCCACTTGCAGCCCCCACTCTGGCGGGAAGCCTGGCCGGAAACCCCAAATAAAGACGGGGGATGTGCCAGCCTGCCAACCCCACCCCTCAGGTGGGGGAGGCGAGGTGAAGCACATCTCCGGGCCCTCACCGTCTTGAAGATGGGAGGTCCTACCCAATCAGGACTAGGCTACTGAGAAAGTGCCATCTTTCTTGCATGGTATGCCCCCACTAATTGCTGAATGTACTTCGACTGAGTGTGCCCTGGACTCCTGCCAATCAGGTGCCCAGGGCCTATGTTCCTTCCCTAAAACATACAAAACCCAAATTGGCAAATCCTGGCCACATGTCAGCCCCTGGTAAATGGTACCCTAGGTACCCAGGGCCTTGTGACCAGGGAAGGCCTCTAAAGGCTGCAGCACTCATTGTGCCACCCTTAGAGGCCCTGTACCCTTACACACACACACACTGCCTTTGCAGGCTGAGTGTCTGGGTGCAAGACAAAACAAAGTCGACATGACATACATCCCTTTGTGCCATGTCCATCACCTACACTGCCATGGCATACATCAGCCACTCCTCTAGCTGGGTGCCTTATGCTAATGGTGAGGGCACAGGAGCAGGAGCCCTGTGCCCCTACAGTACCCAGGTCCATTCCTGAGCACTGTCCTCTGATACTGCCTTACTGCTCGACCAAGCTACCACTTTAGCGAGTAAGGTTATACCTAACTTTAGCCTCTGTCAAACCCTTGGGGACTGTGGACTCTGTACACCCTGTAC
This sequence comes from Triturus cristatus, assembly GCF_964204655.1. Classification (NCBI taxonomy): domain Eukaryota; kingdom Metazoa; phylum Chordata; class Amphibia; order Caudata; family Salamandridae; genus Triturus; species Triturus cristatus. The sequence continues at coordinate 301,655,129 of NC_140587.1, forward strand.
CTATTAAGGAACTGTATATACAGAGCCACTTTCTCACAGCTACTGCCCCCCTCCCACAGGAGAGTGGCAGAATAGGAGGTGTACCCACCCCAGGACAGGGACCCATTGGTCCATGCCCTTTACCTACCTAGAACGCCCCTAAATCTAGTATTTAGGGGCACCCTGAACCTTCCTTCCTCAGATTCCAAAATATAAAGAAGAGCAAGTAGAAAGAAGACCTGCCGTGCAGCTGATAAGAAGAGGAAGACACCAACTGCTTTGGCCCCTGCCCTAACGGCCTGTCGTCCCTCGAACCTGCTACATCCCGGCACCTCTTGTGGCCAGCAACCTCACAAACGCCGGAGGACCTGGCTACCTTTTGGCTCTAAGCACCTGGGACTCCCATGAGCAAAGGCTCTGCTCAAAATCAGCTTCTAATCCCTGGCATCAGCCCGGAACCGCGAACCCTGCGCCTGCCAAGCCTGGCCTGTGCCGGAGTGAACAAAGACCACGAGGACGACCCCCCGGCGACTGTGACCCCGAGTCGGCACCCAAGGACTTCCCTCGATGCTCCTGACGACGCCAGCAGCCTCAGAACCAGGTAACCCCGACCTCCCCTACCGCGATCAAGAGAGGGTAAGATTTCCTGACACCAAAAGGCACCCCGGCACCCTGTGGCCCCCTGTTCCCAACTCCTGGGTACCTACCCAAATTACTTCTCAAAGTGGTGGTGGCACCTGAAGAATCTTCGTCCCCGAGCTTGCAGCCTTTTTCCAACCAGGAGCTTTCCCATTGAAATCAATTGAGTGCCCGAAGGCTCAAAAGCACCCAGCCGTTCGAGTGGCCCTGGCTGTGTAACCTCTACACCTATCTACTTCCTCATTTGCCCTGAGCCAAGTGACCAGGAGCCCAGCTCCCACAGCCGCGTGGCCTGCTAGTCAGCAGCCACCAACCAAGGCCCCCCTGCCTCCCATAGAATAACATTGGGCCTAACTCACTCTGCACCCGGCTGCCGCTGAGGGTCTAACAATTGTACTTACCTGACCCTGGGAGACCCCCCGAGTCTGTGCCCAGATGTGAGAAAGTGGCTCTGTATATACTGTTCCCTAATAGGTACAGGGTGTACAGAGTCCACAGTCCCCCAGAGGCTGATAGAGGTCAAAGTTAGGTATGACCTTACTCTCAAAAGTGGTAGCTTGGTCGAGCAGTAAGGCAGTACCAGAAGGACAGTGTAAAGCATTTATTGTACACACTCAGTCAGCAAATGGTTTCACACACTCAATAACTGAACTCTAGGCCAATGGTTTATATATATAAAATATATGCTTGTTTTATTTTTAGAACCACCCAGGGGGTAAAAATATACTTTCTCAGAATGCGAGGTTGAATATAAATACTTTTGTCTTAAGCAATAAATTTGTGTAAACAGTCACAGTTGGTTGCAATAAACAATCCTATTTCCTAAACATAACAATGCATTGAGCTCAATGGTAAATTCAGGTTATTTGTAATAAATTACTTTTCAGATTACTTTTGGAATTCCAGGTCTGGCTCCTAGAACCAGCCTTGGGTCAGTATTCAGAATCAAGTGATGAAAGTCGACTTAATAACTGTAATGATTTTTAAATAATATTTAGCGATTTCAAAAGTTAGCACTTAGAAAATATTTCAAAGAAAACATTCAATGGATCTCTATGGCAAGAAATTCAAATTGCAGGTAGAGTACTTTATCGTTACTTTAGTAATCCAGGACTGGGTGCCTAGACCCAGGACTGGGGTCCTTATCAAAAGCAGGTAAGTAATTTCGTTTGCAGAAATGGTACGATTTTAAAAGAATATTTCAAATTTGCAAAAATAGACACTTAGAAGAAATTTCACAGAAAAGCAGACAATGGTTTCCTATGGGAGAAAAATGAGTTAGAGGTAAGTATAGTTGTGAACACTTCAGGGTCAGGGCTGGGCACCAAGATCCAGCACTGGGAGCTCACCTAGGAGTAGGTGAGTAAATTCGTTTTTGTCACTTGGCTGATTTTTGGTGAATTTTTGCAGTTTTGAAAAGTTCACACTTAGAAGATTTTTGAAGAAAAAGCCAGTCAATGTTACCCTATGAGGAAAATGAAGTTAGCGGTTTAAGGGTAAGTACTCGACTGGCAGAGTTGAAATTCCGGGCATGGACTCAGGGGTCCCCCAGTGTCAGGTAGGTACAGTTGGTTCACCCTCAGCGGTTTCAGGACGGCCGGGTGCAGAGAGAGTTAGGCCCAATGTTATCCTATGAGGGATAGGGGGGGCCTTGGTTGGTGGCTGCTGTCTGGCAAGCCACGCGGCTGTGGGAGCTGGGCTCCTGGTCACTTACTCAGGGCAAGTGGGGAAGTAGGTTAGTGTAGAGAGGGCACTACCAGGGCCACTCGGGCGGCTGAGTGCAGGGTGCTTTTGAGCCTTCGGGCGCTCAATGGAAATCAATGGGAATGTTCCGGTTTGGAAAAAGGCTGCAGGCTCGGGGACGAGGATGTTTCAGGTGCCACCACCACTTCGAGAGGTAAGTTGGGTAGTTGTAGGTTAGGTGGGTACCCCGGGATTGGGCACAGGGAGCCGCAGGGCGCCGGGTGCCTTTTGACGTCGGGAATCTTACCCTCTGGTTGATCGCGGTTGGGGTGGCACTTGGTTCTGAGGCTGCAGGCTTCCTCCGGGATGTCGAGGGGAGTCCTTGGGTGCCGGACTCGGGGTCACAGTCGCCGTGGGGTCGTCCTCAGGGTCTTTGTCCACTCCGGCACTGGCCAGGCTTGGCTGGTGCAGAGTGTGTTGGGTCCGCGGTTCCGGGCTGCTGCCAGGAGTTAGGGATAGGTTTCTCGAGTAGAGCCTCTACTCATGGGAGTCCCAGGGGCTTAGAGCCAAAAGGCATCCAGGTCCTCCGGGATTGGTGAGGTTGCTGGCCACGGGAGATGCCGCGCTGGTGCAGGTTCGAGAGTCGACAGGCCGGTAGGGCTGGGGCCAAAGCAGTTGGTGTCTTCTCTTTTTAGCAGCTGCAGGGCAGGTCCTTGGTCTTCTTGCTCTTCTTGTAGTTTTCTATCTGGAATCTAAGGAAGGAAGGTTCAGGGGGCCCCTAAATACTAGATTTAGGGGCGTTACAGGTAGGTGAAGGCCAGGGACCAATGGGTCCTTGTCCTGGGGTGGGTACACCCCCTATCCTGCCTCTCTCCTGTGGGAGGGGGGCAGTAGCCTAATCCTGATAGGGTAGGGCCTCCCATCTTCAAGATGGCGAGAGCCCGGAGATGTGCTTCACCTCGCCTCCCCCACCTGAGGGGTGGGGTGGGCAGGCTGGCACATCCCCTGTCCTTGTATGGGGTTTCCGGCCAAGCTTCCCGCAGAGTGGGGGGTTGCAGTGGCCTGGGGAAACTCCAAATGGCGGCCTGCCTTTGAAGCTTCCCTTTGCTCATCCTGGGGGAGGAGATTTCTCACCTCACCCAGGATGTGCATTGTTGCAGGCCCGGGAGAGCAGGGGCTCTCCCACCCAGGGGTCCAGCAACGTGTCTGCTGTGTGGCAGCCTGGGCAGCCTCAGAGCAGACGTGGATTGTAAGTTAGCTGTAAGGGGGCATCTCTAAGAGGCCCTCTGGGGTGCTTAGTACATTAAATCCTACACTGGCATCAGTGTGGGTTCAATGTGCTGAGAAGTTTGATACCAAACTTCCCAGGCTTCAGTGTTGCCAATATGGTGCTGTGGAGCTCGTGTTTGACAAGCTCTCAGCACCATGTACTCTTAAATGACAGCACTGCACTTACAGTGCCCAGGAATGGACCCGGGTAATGTAGGGGCACAGGGCTCCTGCTCCTGTGCCCACACCATAGGCGTAATGCACCCAGCTAGAGGGGTGGCTGACATATGCCTTGGCAGTGTAGGTGATGGGCATGGTACACAGTGATGTGTGCCATGTCGACTCTTTGTTTTGTCCTGCACCCAGACACTCAGCCTGCAAGGGCAGTGTGTGTGTAAGGGTACAGGGCCTCTGAGGGTGGCACAATGAGTGCTGCAGCCCTTAGAGGCCTTCCCTGGCCACAGGGCCCTGGGTACCTAGGGTACCATTTACTAGGGGCTGACATGTGGCTAGGGTTTTGCCAATTTGGAGTTTGTGTGGTTTAAGGAAGGAACATAGGCCCTGGGCACCTGATTGGCAGGAACCCAGGGTACACTCAATCGAAGTACATTCAGCAATTTAGCAAAAAGTGGGGGCATACCATGCAAGAAAGATGGCACTTTCTCACACAACCCCCCCAACGAAAGGTGATGAGACTAACCTTGTCCTATGGAGTCTTCATTGTCTTAAGTGGAAGAACCTGGAAAGTCCATCTGCATTGGCATGGGCAGTCCCTGGTCTGTGTTCCACTTCAAAGTCCATTCCCTGTAGGGAGATGGACCACCTCAGTAGTTTTGGATTTTCCCCTTTCATCTGCATTAGCCATCTGAGAGGTCTGTGGTCAGTTTGAACTAGGAAGTGAGTGCCAAACAAGTATGGCCTCAGCTTCTTCAGGGACCAAACCACAGCAAAGGCCTCCCTCTCAATGGCACTCCAACGCTGCTCTCTAGGAAGTAGTCTTCTGCTTATAAAAGCAACAGGTTGGTCTTGGCCTTCATCATTGGTCTGGGATAGGACCGCTCCTATCCCTAGCTCAGAGGCATCAGTCTGCACTATGAACTGCTTGACATAATCTGGAGCTTTTAGAATTGGTGCTGAGCACATTGCTTCTTTTAGGGTGTCAAAAGCCTTTTGACAACTAACTGTCCAGTTAACTTTCTTGGGCATTTTCTTGGAGGTGAGTTCTGTGAGGGGGGTCACAATGGACCCATACCCCTTCACAAACCTCCTGTAGTACCCAGTCAAGCCAAGGAATGCCCTGACCTGGGTCTGGGTTGTTGGAGCTATCCAGTCCATGATGGCCTGGATTTTGGGTTGTAAGGGCTGTACCTGGCCTCCACCTACAAGGTGGCCCAAGTACACCACAGTGCCCTGCCCTATCTGGCATTTGGATGCCTTGATAGTGAGACCTGCACTCTGCAGAGCCTCTAAAACCTTCCCAAGGTGGATCAGGTGATCCTGCCAGGTGGAGCTAAAGACAGCAATATCATCAAGATAAGCTGCACTAAAGGACTCCAACCCAGCCAGGACATGGTTCACCAACCTCTGGAAGGTGGCAGGGGCATTCTTTAACCCAAAGGGCATCACAGTAAACTGGTAATGCCCATCAGGGGTGGAGAATGCTGTCTTTTCTTTTGCTCCTGGGGCCATGCCAATCTGCCAGTACCCTGCAGTTAAGTCAAAGGTACTGAGATATTTGGCAGCCCCCAATTTGTCTATCAGTTCATCTGCTCTTGGGATAGGGTGAGCATCTGTCTTGGTGACAGAGTTGAGCCCTCTATAGTCCACACAGAACCTCATCTCTCTCTTTTCACCCTGTTGATGAGGTTTGGGGACCAGAACCACTGGGCTAGCCCAGGGGCTCTCTGAAGGCTCAATGACCCCTAACTCCAGCATCTTGCTGACCTCAGCTTTGATGCTTTCCTTGACTTGATCTGACTGTCGATAGATTTTGTTCTTGACAGGTGCACTGTCACCAGTGTCCACATCATGGGTACACCAGCTTGTCAGACCAGGGGTCAGGGAAAAGAGGCTAGCATATTGTTGCAAGACTTGCTTGCAGTCAGTCTGCTGTTGGGCAGAGAGGGAGTCTGAAAAAATCGCACCATCTACGGACCCATCTTTTGGGCTGTAGGATAGGAGGTCAGGGAGTGGCTCACTCTCTGCTTCCTGTTCTTCATCAGTCACCATCAGCATGGTGATGTCAGCCCTATCATTGTAGAGTTTAAGGCGGTTCACATGGATGACCCTTTTGGGTGTCCTGCTAGTGCCCAGGTCAACTAGATAGGCGACCTCACTCTTTCTCTCTAGGATAGGGTAAGGGCCACTCCATTTGTCTTGGAGAGCCCTTGGTGCCACTGGCTCCAAAACCCACACCTGTTGCCCTGGTTGAAATTCAACCAGTGCAGCTTTTTGGTCATACCAGTGCTTCTGGAGCTCCTGGTTGGCCTCAAGGTTCTTGGATGCCTTTTCCATATACTCAGCCATTCTGGACCTTAGGCCAAGCACATAGTCCACTATGTCCTGTTTGGGTTCTTGAAGAGGCCTCTCCCAGCCCTCTTTTACAAGACACAGTGGTGCCCTTACAGGATGACCAAACAGAAGTTCAAAGGGTGAGAAACCTACTCCCTTCTGTGGCACTTCCCTGTAAGCGAAAAGCAAGCATGGTAACAGGACATCCCACCTCCTTTTGAGTCTCTCAGGGAGTCCCATGATCATACCCTTCAATGTCTTGTTGAACCTCTCAACAAGGCCATTGGTTTGTGGGTGGTAGGGTGTAGTAAACTTGTACTGCACTCCACACTCTTTCCACATGTGTGTTAGGTAAGCAGACATGAAGTTGGAACCTCTGTCTGAAACCACCTCCTTAGGAAAACCCACCCTGGTGTAGACACCCAGGAGGGCCTTAGCTACTGCAGGAGCTGTAGTAGTCCTAAGTGGAATTGCTTCAGGGTACCTAGTAGCATGATCCACTACTACTAGAATGAATTTGTTCCCTGAGGCTGTGGGAGGTTCAAGTGGACCCACAATGTCCACACCTACCCTTTCAAAGGGGACCCCCACCACTGGTAGTGGAATGAGGGGGGGCCTTTGGGTGGCCACCTGTCTTGCCACTGGCCTGACAGGTAACACAGGAGCTGACAAACTCCTTCACCTTTTGGTGCATCTGGGGCCAGTAAAAGTGACTCACTAACCTTTCCCAAGTTTTGGATTGCCCCAGATGTCCAGCTAGGGGGATGTCATGAGCCAAAGTTAGGAGGAACTCCCTGTACTTCTGTGGCACTACCACCCTCCTGGTGGCTCCAGGAGTGGGGTCTCTTGCCTCAGCATACAGTAATCCCTCTTCCCAATAAGCTCTGTGGGTACCACTGACATCTCCCCTGGCTTCTGAAGCAGCTTGTTGTCTCAGGCTTTCAAGAGTGGGACAGTCTCGCTGACCCTGGCACAGCTCTTCCCTAGAGGGTCCCCCTGGGCCCAAGAGTTCTACCTGGTAAGGGTCAAGCTCCATGGACTCAGTTCCCTCAGGGGTATCTACATCCTCTCCAGGGGGAGAGGGGTTCTGAGTGTTTGGCTGTACAGAAGCTGGTCCCCCAGTCTTCTTGCCTTTCCTCTTGGTTGGTTGGGCCATTATTCCAGGCTCCAAACCTACTTTTTCACCCTTCCTCTTGCTCTGTGCTCTGGTTTGCACACACACCAATTCAGGGATGCCCAGCATGGCTGCATGGGCCTTTAACTCAACCTCAGCCCAGGCTGAGGTTTCCAGATCATTTCCAAGCAGGCATGCAGCTGGCAACTTTGGAGAGACCACTACCTGTTTCAGGCCAGTAATTCCCCCCCCCCCCCCCCCCCCCCCCAGTATCCTAATGTTACCATGGCCATGGGATGACTAGTGGTGACACTGTCAGCGTTGGTGACTGGGTAAGACTTCCCAATCAAGTATTGCTCAGGGGAAACCAGTGTGTCTTTCACCATAGTGACACTGGCACCTGTATCCCTCAGAGCTTCTACCCTAGTTCCATTTACCCAGGGGTACTGTAAGTATTTCTTTAAGTTGGGGGGGCCACACAGCCACAGTGGCAAACTCCACTTCTCCCAAGGAGACTAAACTTGCTTCAGTGTGTTCCCAGATTTGCTCAGGGTACACCTCTGATCCCATTTGTATACTTGCTGCCCCAGGAGTGGCTGTACTGGGTGCCTTAGGGGCTTTGTTTTGGGGGCAAGATACAGTTAGGTGTCCCTGCTTCTTACAGGTATTACACCAGGCCTTTAAGGGATCAAAGTTCTTCCCCCCTATATGGTTGGGGCACATAGGGAGTAGTTTGGGTCCCACCCACCTGAACAGGTTTTTGGGGCCCTTTGGAAGACTCAGACATTTTATCTTGGGGATTCTCACCACCTTTCCCCTGGGGAGGTTTTGTGACCACCTTCTTTTGGTCACCCCCAGTGGTTGTCTTGGTCACCCTAGTCTTGACCCAGTGGTCCGCCTTCTTTCCCAATTCTTGGGGAGAAATTAGACCTAGGTCTACCAAATGCTGATGCAACTTTTCATTTGTGCAGTTAACTCAAAATATGTTCCTTCATGAATAAATTGTACAATCCAGTAAAATCATGCACACCATGTCCAGCTAACCAACCATCCAGTGTCTTCACTGAGAAATCTACAAAATCAATCCAGGACTGGGTCTGGGTTTTGTGAGCCCCCCTGAATCTAATTCTATACTCCTCAGTGGTGAATCCAAATCCCTCAATCAGAGCTTTCTTCATGAGGTCATAGGATCCTGCTTCTGGCCCAGAGCGAGTCAGAAGCCTGTCCCTGCAGTTACCAGAGAACAGTTCCCACAGGAGTGCCCCCCAGAGAGGTTTCTTTACTTTCCTGATATCACAAGCCCTCTCAAAGGCTGTGAACCATTTGGTGATATCATCACCTTCCTCAAATTTAGGGACAATCCCTTTGGGGATTTTAGGGTCAGAAGTTTCCTCCCTATCCTTGTTTTTATTATTGCTGCCACCATTGATGGGTGCTAAACCCATCTCTCTCCTTTCCTTTTCTAGGGCCAGGAGTCTGGACTCTAGATCTATTCTTTTGGCCAGCCTCACAAGGCTGTCCTCTTCACTGGGGGGTCCCCCAGTGTTGTCTCTGGGACCAGAGCCACCTGTGTGGTCTCTAGGTGCCCAGATGCTATGTCTTGAGTTGGAGGGTATGGGTGCCATCTCCTCCCTAGGGAATAGTATGGGGAGGTTGCTGTCCACCTCCCCTGTTTCCCTTTCCTCATTTGACTGGCCATCACCATGTTCAGATGGGTGGTCTTTAGCATACTCAGCCAGGAGCTCCTGGAGCCCTTGTTTGGTTGGATGCTGACCCATTTGTAAATTTTTGAGTTTACATAAGGACCTCAGTTCCTTGAAAGACAAGTGTAAGTAAGGTGTGAGGTCGAGCTCCTCCACCAGGTCCATGTTATTATTATCACTAACTTTGCCAGTCGAGTACTTACCCAAAAGACGATAACTCCATTTTCTCCCTAGGGTAACATTGACTAGTTTATCCTGAAATTTCTTCTAAGTGTGGAGTTTCTAAAACTTAAAATATTCAGCACAAATCACCTGAGTAACAAAAACGAAAATACTCACCTGCCATTAGGAGAGATCCCAGTGCTGGATCTTGGTGCCCAGCACTGACCCTGAAAAATTTTCACAACCGTACTTACCAGTAACCCAATTTTCTTCCATAGGAAATCATAGACTGTTTTTCTGTGAAATTTTGTGTCAATTTTTGCATACTTCAAATATTCTTTAAAAATCGTACCATCTGTGAAAACATAATTACTTACCTGTTTTAGATAGAGGTCCCAGTACTGAGTCTAGGCACCCAGTACTGGATTACACAAGTAACGAGAACATACTATACCTGCAACTTGAATTTTCTTCCATAGGGAATCATTGACTGTTTTCTATGAAATTTCTTCTAAGTGTCAACTTTTAAAATGGCAATATATTGCCTAAAAATCACAACAGTAACTAAGTTGACTTTTATCACTTGTTTCTAAGAACTGTCCCAGGACTGAATCTCGGATTCAGTCCTGGAATTGCAAAAGTAATCCTGAAAGTCTATTGCAAATAACTCAAAACTTCCATTGAAGTCAATGCATTATTGTGTTTAAAATTGTGTTGCCTATTGCAACAACCTGTAACTTTCTACAAAAGCCAATTGCATATTGCAAAAGTATTTACCTAAAGCATCTCATTCTGAGAAAGTATATTTTATGCCTATTGTTGGTTCTAAAATAAAACAAACATATATTTTTTTTTTACATAAACCATTGGCCTAGAGTTGAGTTATTGAGTGTGTGAGACCATTTACTGACTGAGTGTGTACAACAAATGCTTTACACTGTCCTCCGATACTGCCTTACTGCTCGACCAAGCTACCACTTTAGAGAGTGAGGTTATATCTAACTTTAGCCTCTGCCAAACCTCTGTGGGCTCTGTACACACTGTACCTATTTGGGAACAGTATATACAGAGCCACTTTCTCACAAGGGGGACAGAGATCCGGTCAGCCCACATCTGCCCCCGCAGCATCTGCCTCAAAGCCTTCCTAGTCTGACCTTTCAGGCCCATTCCACGTCAGTGGGAGGCAGATTTCGCCATCACCTGCTCCACTGGCGTACCATCACGTCGGACAGGTGGGTGCTGCAAATCGTCCGAAGGGGCTACTCCCTCTCCTTCGAGGCGACCCCTCCAGCCATGCCACCACAGTACCACCGCATGTCAGGGTATCACTTGCAACTTCTGCAGGAGGAAGTTAAGGCCCTCTTGGCCGAGGGGGCCATTGAGCCCGTTCCTGGCCCAGAAGTAGGTCGTGGTTGTTATTCCCACTACTTTCTGGTTCCCAAGAAGGGCGAAGGGGGCCTACGCCCTATCTTGGACCTCAGGAGCGTCAACGCCATCCTCCAGAAGGAGAAGTTCAAGATGCTCGCCTTAGCTCAGGTTCTGGCTGCCCTAGACCCTGGAGACTGGATGGTAGCGTTGGACTTGCAGGATGCATATTTCCACATCCCCAGCCCACCTGCGTTACCTGCGGTTCACGATGGGCCATGAGCACTTTATTTACCGTGCTCCCCTTCGGCCTCACCCAGTGCCCCTCGGGTGTTCACTAAAGTGATGGTGGTGGTCGCAGCTCATCTGCACAGATTAGGGGTTCCAGTCTTCCCCTATCTCAACGACTGGTTGTTGAAGGTGGGCTCGCCCCAGGCAGTAGTCTCCAGACTACAGGCGACCTCCTGCATTTGCTGGGGTTCTCCAACATGCCGAAGTCTCATCCGAGAAGCTTCTTTTCATTGGAGCAGTTCTGGACTCAGCGCTGTTTCGGGTCTATCCTCCCGAACAGCGGGTTCTGGATATTCAGGCTCAGATTCCGATCTTTCAGCCTTTATTCAGAGTTTCGGTCAGGTTGGTGCTGCGGCTGCTGGGTCTAATGACCGCCTGCATCCTGCTGGTACATCACGCCAGGTGGCGGATGCGGGCTCTGCAGTGGGACCTGATGTTCCACTGGGCTCAACATCGGGGCACCCTGTCAGACCATGTCCTGATCTCGGAGGGCACTGCAAGACAGTTGCAGTGGTGGCTCACGGACCGCGATTGGGTCAGTGGCCGATCTCTCTCCCTACCCCAACCGGAGCATGTGGTGGTGACGGATGCGTCCCTGGGATAGGGGGGCCACATGGGAGAGGCGGAGATCAGAGGCCTCTGGTCTCCGGCGGAGTCCCGGCTCCATATCAACCTATTGGAGCTGCGGGCGATCCGGCTTGCACTGAAGGCATTCCTTCCCTCTGTTCGGGGAAGTGTAGTGCAGGTGTTTACGGACAACACCACCACCATGTGGTATTGCAACAAACAGGGCGGGGTGGGGTCGTGGACCCTTTGTCAGGAGGCTCGGCGCCTCTGGACATGGCTGGAACATCAGGGCATCACCCTCGTGGTTCAACACCTGGCGGGCTCTCTGAACGCTAGGGCGGACGAACTCAGCCGCTGGTGCATGATGGATCACGAATGGCGTCTGAACTCGGACGTGGCACAAGTTCTCTTTCGGCAGTGGGGAGAGCCTTGGTTAGATCTATTCGCCACCGAATGTCATCAGTTCTGCGTGATGGAATTTCCAAGGCAGCACTCGCTCAGAGACGCCTTTCGTTGCAAGTGGAGTTGCAGTCTGTTGTACACCTTTCCGCCTATACCACTTCTGCACAGAGTGCTGAAGATCAGGCGCGACCAGGCCAAAGTCATCCTTGTGGCTCCGGATTGGGCACGAAGGTACTGGTATCCCGAGCTACTCAGTCTGTCACTGGATTTTCTATTCGTCTGCCTCTTCAGGAGGACCTTCTGTCGCAGCAGCAGGGGACAGTCCTCCACCCAAACCTGTCCAGCCTCCACCTCCATGCGTGGAGATTGAGCGGCGACAGTTGATGCCATTTGACTTGCCTCCTGAAGTCTGTGATGTCATTCTGGCAGCCAGGCGTTCCTCCACTAAAACGGTATACAACTGCAGGTGGAACAAACTTGTTGCATGATGCACAGCAAAGGCTGTGGATCCCCTTTCCACCCTTCTTTCTGAAGTTCTACTCGTTCTTCTTTCCCTGGCCCAGCAGGGCTCTGCTCTGGGCATCCTCAAGGGATATCTTTCAGCTGTTCTGCCTTCTTACGGCTTCCTGATCAGCCTTCTCTTTTCAAGTCCCCTGTTGCTAGATTCTTTAAAGGCATTACTCACATGTTTCCTCCTGTCCCTTTCGTAATGCCTCAGTGGGACTTGAACCTGGTGTTAACCTATCTGATGTGCGCTCCTTTTGAGCCTCTTCACAATTATCCTCTTCGTCTTCTGACTCTTAAGACTGCTTTCCTGGTTGCGATCACCTCTGCCAGAAGAGTGAATGAACTCCAGGCTCTTTCTTCTAGACCTCCTTTTCTCTCTGTCCATCCGGACAAGGTTGTTCTAAGGACTCGTCCTCCCTTTCTCCCTAAGGTGGTTACTGCCTTTCACATCGGCCAGTCTGTTACATTGCCCACCTTCTTTCCGCCTTCGCATCCCTCGAAAGAGGGAGAGGCTCCACCGGCTGGACCCAAAACGTGCGCTCTCCTATCGGGACCACACGAAACCGTTCCGGGTGGACGACCAACTCTTCGTTGGCTACGTGGGCGCTAAGAAGGGACGGGCAGTGCACAAGCGAACCATGTCTCTCGGTGGGTCGTTTTGTGCATCAAGGCCTGCTATTCCTTGGCTAAGAAGGAGCCTCCTGTGGGGCTGAGGGCCCATTCCACTCGGGCCACAGCAGCTACTACTGCCCTGGGACGTGGAGTCCCTCTGCAGGACATTTGTCAGGCAGCAACGTGGGCCTCGCTGCACACGTTTGCTAAACATTACTGCCTGGGGTGGGGGCGTGGCTTGGCTGCCGAGCGGAATGGCTGCCTGAAACCGCGGCTCCGCCGATCGAGCAAATAAATCCGTCATTTATAGGCTTCACTGGTGTCTGGGCTCGGACCTCTCGACCCTAGCAGGGTGGTTAGTGTCCGCCCCGTACGTCGGAACCTCTGACCTCGTTGGTGGAGCTGTAGCGGAGAGCGGCCTGCTGGAGGCAGAGAGACGAGGCGGCCTGCGGCACTCGCGAGCGCCGGGGGCTTGCGTGGGGCGTTGCCCGAGAGCGGGACGAGCGGTGAGGCAGCGGACTACGGATCAGCCCGGCCTGGGGGAGCACGGCCTGCCCAGTGCATACCCCCCGCAGCTGAAGCAGCGGGGCTGGGACAGCGATAACCGGTGCAGTGGACCGCCGCTGACAGTGTGGAGGTGAGGCGAGGGGGAAGACTTTGGCGAGTCGCCGCGCTCCGAGAGCTGGACGGCCGCCGCGGGACTGAGAGGAGGGTGCCTGTGCCGGCGTTCGGCGGGAGCTGCTGGGCCCCGCTCTGGAGGGCCACCTTGCCAGACCTCGGGGGGAGAGAATCCGATCCGCGCCCTCGGATCACTTGGCTTTTGATCGAACGATTGGGAGCTGTGGCAAGCCCAGCTGTGGCGATGGAGGGGCGGCCATTTTCTTCGGGGGCGGCTACGTGGCGATCGCCTGTCATCGGGGGCCCCAAAGCGGCGACCTGAGGGACGTGGTCGGATGCAGAGTCTGCCCCTAGCCATAAGACGGTGCCGGAGAGATCGCGCTATGGAACAGTGACCCCTGAAGTAGTAGTGGGTCTGTACGAGGTGCCGGGGGTCGGCTGGCTCTGGCGCCGGGTCGCGTGGCCCGTGCTCCCCTCCTGGCGGACGACTTGCCGGGTGGGCGCCTGGTCAAAGGCTGTGCTGCATTGACCTGGGGGACAGTCTAGGAGCTGTTGCACGAGAACTGGCCTGGGCCTGGAGATCCGTGCTACATCTACCCCCGCTTGGATCATTGCATCACGGGTATACCCCGATCCAGAGGAAAAAGCTTCATTGGCTGCTAGAGATGCCTGAACTACCCGCTGCCTGTTGCGAGACCCTGGTGGGTGGTAACCTGTGCCGTGTGAGGAGAGTGCGGTTCGGCTGCCCACGCCAACAGACTGCGCTAGGAGGCAGCCATGGGCAAGCCGGACACGCGGCAGCCGAAACTTACATTCGACAAGTCCAAACAGAAACCGTCAGACCAGGACCACCGAGATGCTGAGTCTGCTCGAGAAGAACGGAGTGGCTCTCAGGACGCGGACATCAAAACCATGTTTCAAGAACTGAAAGCAAGCTTACATGGCATAGATGGCAAGATGGATGCGCTGGCGGCACGAATGGACAGTATCGCGTCTCGTATGGACAAACAAGAAGGAAGAGTAGAGTCGCTTGAAACACGAGTGGCCGATACGGAAGACAGTCAAACCGACCTTGGCAAAAAACTGCGGGGCATGGATAAAGTCCTGGCGCTCCTACAACAAAAAAATGAGTACTTGGAAGCGCGCTCGAGGCGCAACAACGTCCGCATCACGGGAGTGGCGGAAACAACAGACATCACTAACATGGAGCAATATGTCGAACAGATGCTGTAAGAACTGTTTGGGTCGGGCTTATCATCGATGTTCCTTGTTGAACGGGCGCATAGATCATTGGGGCCCAGGCCTAAACCGGGAGCGCCGCCCCGGCCTATCATTGCACGCGTCTTAAACTATAGGGACCGGGACACGATATTGCGTATGGCAAGAGACATGACCGACGTGCAATATAAAGGCAATCACATCGCACTATACCCAGATTATACTATGCAGGTACAGGCCGCTCGGAGGGAGTTTTTGCCGGCGAAAAAACTTTTCCAACAGACGGGCACCAAGTACTCCCTCATATACCCTGCAAAGCTCCGGGTACAAGGTCCCGGAAAACCATCATTCTTTTTGGACGCGAAAGCGGCTCTGCAATATGCAAAACTGGCGAAGGACCAAAAGACTCAAGCAACTGCAGGAGGACCGGACCAGCGGGACAGGCTAAGTGATGTTGAATGACTGTCACCATTTGGTTTTTGATATGCCGCTGGGTTTTTGCCTGTCCAGGCCGGGTTGGGTCCTAGTGAATATTTGGTGCTCTGGAGGGTTAATTTCAGACGCTGGGAGGGAGGTGTGTAGGATTGCGGTACTAAGGGGGGGGGGGGGAGGTCTTTGAGCCGCCACATTGGGTCAGCGCTCGATCACCCTGTCATGAGTACAGGGATAGTAGGTGGCCAACCTGCGTACCTCAGGGGATGATTCCCAGTCATCGGTTACGACCAATGACTGTAGTTACAGTTTTTATGGTAGGGAGGGGGACCTGGGGGGACATTGCACAACCTAATTGGGGGGTTGGAGCGGGTGGGGATTGGGTTCAATTGAGTTTGGGGGATTCTGTTGGGTTTTGTTTATGTTCTGGAGTTGGGTCAGAGGAAGCGAGATTTGATGCTGCAACGTATATCATACACTGTTCACTGCTCTGTCGACAGTCACCTAGCATACGGTGCTCTGGCCTCCGCCAGGCATGGTGGCCCGCTGGGCCGTTAGGGTATGTGATGTCTATCAGAGGGGAGTGGCCGGGCGGAGTGCAACATGGAACAGGTCTGCTGCTTGAACGAGTTTTTTTCATATGCCTGTCGCCTTGCAGAAAATAAAATGTATTACTTGGAATGTAAGAGGTATGAATGACAGACGCAAAGCAAGATTGGTGCAGGCCTTCCTACTCAGAAAAGACGTGGACCTCTGCCTCCTGCAGGAGACGCATTTGACAGCCAACGCTGCGCAGCTGCTCAGACATCATAGATGGGGAGAGATAATTCACGCCTCCTATTCTAATTACTCCAGAGGGGTGGCGATACTAATCATGAAGGGTCTTCACTGGAAGACGCATGAGGAAATCGGGGATACGGGAGGCAGATATATTATACTAGTGGACACTGTGCGGTATGAGAGTGACACTGGTGAATGTGTATGGCCCGAATGACGATAACCCAGAGTTCTACGGGGACTTATGGCATAAGGTGCAGGCCCGTGGCCCGGCAGCGATTTTGTGGGGAGGGGACTATGTCGTAATATCGGACACCATGGATAGACAGGGCACGACTAGAGAACACCACCCCAGGGCGTCAGAAGAGTTTGGCTACATTATGCAGGATGCAGGGCTGGTGGAATCCTGGAGGACGCTGCACCCCGGGGTACGCGGGGGCACGTGCAGAACAGCCCATAGGGCGGCCTGGTCCAGGCTGGATTATGGGTGCTATCCAGAGATTTGCACTCGACAGTGCTAGAGGTGACACGCTTGCCGAGGTCTCTATCCGATCATGCCCCGGTGTCCCTTACAATGTCCACACCGCCGCAGTACGTTCAGCTGGAGGTTTCCCTCCCATTGCGCGACCAGGTATTTCTGCAGGATCTGCGGGAAAAACTGGAGGAGTACTTTGTAATAAACGAGGACACTGTGGATTCGCCGGGCACGATCTGGGAGGCTTGTAAGGTGGTGACAAGAGGGCACTGCATGTCGCTGAAAACGGGTGTGCTGAGATCCATAAGAGAGACATTGAGTAAATTAGAAACTGAACTTGCGCAACTGGAGACCGCGTTGATAGATGCCCCGACGGATAAGTTGCGGGCAGACTTCAGGTCGAAGCTTACCAGGTATCAAGAGGAAGCGGACAGGGAGGTTGCATTTTTGTCTAAAGATCATCAGGCCAGACGGTATGGGGAGGGTGACCGGGCCGGACGTACACTAGCGAACCTGCTGCGCGCGCCGCCAGGGTCGGATCATGTCCTGGAACTACAGGGGGTGGGGGGTGGCGTGGTACGAGAGCCCCCGGCCATACTGGCAACCATGACCGACTACTACAGGGACTTATACACCTCTAGGGTGACGCTGGAGGACACGGTGCTCAGCGACTATCTGGACACTATTGCCCTAGCATGGTTCAGTGACAGGGCTAGACAATATATGGACTTACCGTTCACGCAAGATGACATACGAACGGTAATAGCCGCTCTGCCACTCAGTAAGGCACCTAGCCCTGACGGGCTGACGGGCTGACAGCGGCCTTCTATAAAGAATATGCAGACATCCTGGTCCCGAGACTGCACGGGGTATTTGAGGAGGCGGTAGAAAAGGGAATCCTCCCCCAGTCGATGCGCGAGGCTCTAATTATTACGCTGCTTAAACCGGGCAAAGATCCAATATGTCCAGACTCATATCGTCCACTTTCACTAATTAACCTTGATGCAAAAATATACGCGAAGTTGCTCGCCGACCGCTTGAAATATATGCTGCCACAGATTGCGCTGTCTGATCAGTCGGGCTTTGTGATGGGGAGGTAGACTTCCCATAACTTGAGAGTACTGTTCGGGCTCCTGCATTATCTGGATCCCAAGCTGCAGGCCGCAGCTGCACTGTTGGATGCCACTAAGGCATTCGACTCCCTGGAGTGGAAATTCCTACGGACATTATTTACTCGCATGGGATTCAGCCCATCCTTTTTCAGGCGTAGTGGCATACTTTATAACGATCCGACGGCCAGGGTGCGGGTGAATGGGCAGATGTCCGCCCCGATCTCCATAACCAGGGGGACTCGACAGGGTTGCCCGCTGTCGCCGTTGCTATTTGCTATTGCAACGGAGCCGCTCGCGGCTCGCTTGAGACAACATCATACTCAACGTAGCATCGGATTCACGTCGCGTGGTCTACTCGTATCTATGTATGCCGACGACATCACCATATACATGTTGAACCCGTCGGAGAATTTTGACCCGCTGATGAGAGAGGTGACACGTTACAGTGGCCTCACAGGCATCGATATCAACTGGTCAAAATCGACAATGTTTCCACTGACCGATGGTACGAGCAAGTGCCACACGGAGTTTCCGATCGACTGGGTGGCGGACGAGGTCAAATATTTGGGCATTCAGCTGAGCTGTTCGGTTCAGGATATAGTGCTTGCCAACCTTGGTGTGGCTGTGGAGTGGTTGGAGAGCAAAGTTCAGAGATGGAAGAAGCTGCCGCTGTCTTTGACGGGCCGCATAGCTATTGCGAAAATGGTGGTGGTGCCTAAATTTATCTATTTGTTCGCGAATATCCCCGTGCCACTAACAAAGGCGTTCTTTCGCCGACTTCGCTCAGCCATGATAGAATTGGTTTGGGCGGGTAAGCAGCCCAGAGTAGCCTGGAACCTTCTCACACTTCCCTTCCGACAGGGCGGCCTTGCGGCCCCGGATTTTGAACTATATGCGTACAGTGCGCAGGCTCAATACTTACATTACTGGCATCACCCAATCCCTTACCAGCCCCACGTGGCAATAGAGATGGACGTGGCGGCTCCCTGCCCGCTTCGGACAGCGGTGTACCAGAGTTACAAACGCCCCCAGGAAGACATTGACACCGTTGAAATGGTACGCTGGGCTTGGACGAACATTGCTAAGCGTGCGGGCATAGCGGACCTATACGCGCAGAGTATGCCACTTGTGGCTAACCCACTGCTGGGTCCATTGACAGATGCGGCGGTGGCGCGACGGGCGCAGACCTGTGGCCTGAGGGTGGCGGGAGACTTGTATCCGGACGATACTTTCCTGACAGTGCAGGCTATGGTAGCAGCGCCTGAACCGACTGCATCGGAGCTACTTCTGTACTACCAACTGCGGTCGGCTTGTAAACACAGGTACACTATGTTCCCAAACACTCCGCCGACGCTGGCGGCTTTGGAGGACATACTTTCGAACTCCTCCTCGCGCAAACTGATTACACGCATCTATAGGACTACTCAAAACGCAACGCCTGTTGCGCACGTGGATTCCAGATCACTGTGGGAGGGTGAAGCGGGCATAAGTATCACAGAGAAACAGTGGGAGTTTTGTTGCACCCAACTCGAAAACCTGTCGCCTAATTCTAGACTGCGGCTGATACATTTCAACTACCTGCATAGGACTTACCGTACGCCCATACAGCTGTTTAAGATGGGGCTGCGGGCCGATACGAGCTGTTGGAGATGTGGCGAGAGGGAGGCTACGTTCTATCACCTCGTTTGGGTGTGTGTACCAGTGCAGAGGTACTGGGATACAGTCTTCCATACCATTGGAAAGATCGTGGGAACGACTATGGAGCCAGACCTGCTCGTGGCCCTCCTGGGATTTGTGATGAAGGTGCCTAGTGGGTCGCGCAAACTTGTTGCCCTTTTACTTTTACTTGCCAAGCGCCAAATAGCGATACACTGGAAGAAAAAGGCACCGCCGAAAGCATCGGCCTGGGTAGGATCAGCAGTGTACTGTAGGGAGCAACTCACTTCCTACTGAGACCAGATGCCGCAACGTTCAAAGCCTGTAGACATATGGCAGCCGTTGGTGGATTGGTTGGCAGGAGCGGAAGTGGTGGAAGATGGCTGAGCGGGTGGGTTGTACGTCTGGCGCATTGGGGCTACTGGGATGGGGCTGCGGTGAGGGGCACGCATGTGGGAAGCCTGGTGTCATCGTTCTTGAGGTTGAAATGCGCCTTGCATGGGTGGGTTATCTAATGTCTGCAAAGGCATGGCAACATACGGTCCCAGAGTGGTGACAGTTGT
This sequence comes from Triturus cristatus, assembly GCF_964204655.1. Lineage (NCBI taxonomy): Eukaryota > Metazoa > Chordata > Amphibia > Caudata > Salamandridae > Triturus > Triturus cristatus. The sequence goes on from NC_140587.1 coordinate 301,674,784, forward strand.
GTCCTTTATCATCGACATTGTTCGCTTTCCTATGGATCTCGCTTACTGTTGTTGTTGTTGACTATTGACTAACGTACTATTATTGGTGTGCTGCTCAAATGTACGGCCAGGACTCGCTAAGGCGGTATACCGCTACGTAACCAAGCTGCCTGCCTCCGGGTTGTTGGCTGAATAGCAGTGTACAATCTATTGGAATAATAAAGGTTTTTCAAAAAAAAAAAAAAACATTACTGCCTGGACAGCCAAGTCCGGAGAGACTGCTTCTTTGGCCGTTCCGTTCCCCAGAACTTCCTGGTGTGATCTTGGTTCGCAGACCCACCACCGGGGTTGGTAATGCTAGGGTATCTATTCTAAGGTAAGGAATCTAACTTGTTTCTTTCAGATGAACAAGTTACTTACCTTCGGTAACGATATATTTGTAAGAAACATTAGTTAGATTCCTTACCGCCCCACCCATCCTCCCCGTTCTGCGAACTGATATCTAGGGTTAAGGCCATCCCTTTCAGGGCCCTAGATTCATGGTACCAATGTCTGTTTCTTGCATGGCTCTGCGTCCTGGCGCGGAAGGCTATGTACAAGAACTGACGTCCGTGCGCAAGGCAACGTCTAAGTACTCCGTCATCCCGGTGATCACGACGACAAACGCGGAGCCGCAGATGACGCCTAGCGACGCGCAAGGGTATTGCTGATGAATAATCTTTCTGGATCCAGCCTGACACCTGGGAATATTCTAAGGTAAGGAATCTAACTAATTAATGTTTCTTACAGATATATTGTTACCGAAGGTAAGTAACTTGTTCATCAATTAGAGTAAGGCGCACTCTTGCAAATAGAGCTAGTTATGACTGGTCCTGCCCTCAAGTTCTGATGGATTCTTCTAACTAAAGATTTTTGAAATTTAGAATACTCTTGATGTGCCAGACTGGATCCAGAAGGTTTAAAACTACATTGGTGTATTGCTTCAATTTAGTTTGCCCCGGAAGTGAAGATCAAGCCTTACATATACGCCACCCCTGTGTGTTGACATCACTTCCGTTCTTTTAGTCCAGTATTTAAGGAAACTGTTGCTTCCTAAAACTACAGGATTCAAACCTTGTAGGGACTGCTGCAAGCAAATGTCTGGCAGAGCCCCCAAGGGGTATGCATCTTGTTTTTTGGTTCTCGACACAACTCCGTTGTATGAGGAGTATGCCTTTATAAATCCGAAAGCGATCCAGAAAGTTGTAGCAAAGCTGTATGTTGCCGAACATCAAAAGAAGTCACACAAGTTGAGGGCACGGCCCCGATACAGTTATAGCAGTCCCAAGTCTCCCAGTAAGTTAAATCGAAAGCACAAAAAGGCAAGCGAGACTCGTGCCACTGCTCTGCCAGTGAAGGTGCGAGAATGTCGGGAGACCTTGGTCTTCCTCCTGGTTCCCTGCCTATCCCACATTCCAATGCACACTGAGTATTGGGGACAATCTGAAATGTTGTAATAGATCAATGACTTCAAAAAGGCCATGTTGCAGATCTTTGCCACTCCTCCTTCCTTTTGGGACGAGATGTGGTGCAACGGCCAGGAAGGATGACTCCGGAACACAGGGGCTCACGGTTCGATCGCCGGCGGCAGGTTAGCCCAGCACCATGTAACTCTGGGCAATAGCTCACTTTATCTTCCCGACGGCCTCCAGTGCCGGGACACCTCGCCTGAGGTAGCTGCGCACTTCACAGATACTGCTATTTATTCTTTATTCATCTTGCCTACCTTTGGGCCCCGGATGGTCCCTTTGACATAGCCACTGAATGAATCCACTCCAGTAGTCTTGTCAGACTATGAGCCTTGGCCTCAACTAAGGTTGCCTTTCGAAATGGAACTGACGTCTCCAATCAGAGCTGCCTCCAGTGCTCCTACATGTTTTCAATTCTGACACTGATCAGTCAACCAGATTTCACAGTGATAATGGAGATGATGGGGATGATTTTTCCCCATTCTATGATGCCAGTTTGCACATGGATTTTTAGGATACCAGTGGGTTGAACACTTCCTTGTGCACTGGTTTGAGGTCTCCCCCCCGCTCTCCCTCTGAATAACTGAAGAGTTCTTCCTTTGCTCTGGTCATTGGACAGGCACCTGAGGTATTGGATTTACTGCTGCCATCTATGGAAGTTAAGACTAACGTACTAACCAAAGTTTTGCAACCTGGACAGGCTTCCTCTTAGCCCTAATTGCATTCAGTGAAGCCCTGACCAACTTCTTAATGAGTACCTCGTCTAAGCCTTGTTCTTGTCCATCGGTAAGCAGACCAGTAGCCAGGCACCACAGATCAGCGCCAGGTGGTCCTGACTTCTTGATGCACTGCCCTATGCGAGAAAGTGTGGTGGTTCAGGCTCCCAACTGCATGGAAACCCCAAATTAATTCTCCCCCTCCACACCCTTCCTCGCCCCTTCACCCCATATAGAGTCAAAAAGGCTTGAGACATTTGGGAAACAAATGTATTAATCACCTGGTCGGTCAGTGCCAGCCATTTGCTGGGGAGATATTCCAACACTTGGTTAGCAAGATCTTGCCAGTAGTTTGAGGAATTTTGGGCCAGATTGGCTCAAACCATTAGATGGTCAGGATACGTAATCAGCCTGGACACCATTGCTTGCGCAGAGCAGTCTTCTCTAGCTTGGTGCTTCGGCATCATGCATGGATGACATCCATGGGCTTCTGTGTGACGTTCATGCCTTCATGGTGGATATGTTGTTCAACGGATCCCTCTTGTTTAAAGTGTTCTAGTGCAGAATCTGCCTCCTTCCCAAAGTAATCTAGACCGTGGCATGTTCCCGTCTGTATTCCCTTAGTGGTTTTGCACCTTTTGGGCGCTACCCTAGAGCTTGGTGTACTGTCCATGCCAAGTCAAGGGCGGGAATCGAGCCAACAATGTCCACAACACCAGAGGCATAGAATTTCACAGTCCCTGGCTCCTGTGGCACGTGCCTCCAAGTTACTTTAGTTTGCTGTTCAAGGCACACAACCACCCTAGGGGGAAGGTAAGGAACAGATATTTTCTCCAAGGGTGGTAAAATATAATGACAAACTGGTTCGTCCACCAGTTCGTTAAACAAGAATATGCTCTGCCATTCATTTTAGATCTGCTGCATATTTTGCCCACATCCGGCTTCCAGGGAAGCCCCTGTCCAACTTGCTCGAGGTGCTACAGGCTCTTTTGGACAAAGGAGCAATAGAGAGGGTTTTGGCTCAGGAAGTAGGGACTTGCTGTTACTCTAGTTATTTCTTCATGCCAAAGGATAACTGGAGGCCTACGCCCTATTTGTGATCACCGCCCTCTGAACTCCTCCTTGCTCCAGGACAAATTCAAGATGCTCACGTTGGCCCAGGTTCTGTCTGCCCTCAAACCAGGTGACTGGATAGTGCCTTTGGACCTTCAGGATGCCAACATGTGCCAGTCCTAGAGTCCTACAGATGCTACTTGCAGTTTAAGGTAGGCAAGGAGCATTTTCAATTTGCCATGCTTCCTTTCGGCCTTACTAGGGTTGTGGGGGTGTTCATGAAAGTGACGGAGATGGTCGCAGCACACCTTCAATTTGTAGACTTGTGATGTCGCCAATGGCCTGGAGAGATTGGGCGCATCCGGATAAGAGACGGAGATCATGTTTGCGTCTTGGCGGTATCCGGGGCATCACATAACTCCTCATGGTGGGACTGGAGGGACGAAGAGGAGACATGCTTTAAATTCTTGTGTGGTTTTGGACTTACTAGAAGAGTGAGACATCGAGAATGAACATCCTTGTGCCCCTCGATTTTTACCAGGAATTCTCATCTTTTGACAGTGTTCTGGGACATAGTTTTGCTTTGCGGTCTGGAATGGCCTCCGGGTTCTTCGTGCACTTGTTACATGACTTCGAATCATGTTTGGAGCCTAGACATACGAGACAGACCTTGTGGGGGTCTGATGCAGACATCGGTTTCTGGCAATCCTTACGTGGCTTGAAATAATTATTTCGAAGGGGGCATGTCCCTTGCACGTTTAACAGTTTTGAGAGTTTGACAGAGCAAGCCCTGGATCTGCATCAGAAGGCGCAGAAAGAAAGTAATTGACGTTGGCATGTAGAGGTGAGAACTATGTTCGTGCATGACGGACTAGATGCAGCAACAAATACATGGTGTTGAGATGCACTCCGTTGTACTCCTTTTATTTTACTATTTAATCCGTGTTTAATGTACTCCACAATTTCTACATTGTCGGCGTGCTCGCTCACTCCGCGCTCCGCCCACTTGCGCTGCAATCTAGTAAGAGCACGAGGGCACCACATTCCGATCCCCATTAAGCTGCACAGCCTATTCAAATGAATCCAATGAATTAAATCCATAATCAACTTTTCTTCCACAGTTTTGTCCAATAATATTCATCCTTTTATTTCTCTAATTTTCTTCAATCCATTGTACTCATCCACATTTCCTTACTGTTCATAAAAACGCGGGAGAAGAACTGTTTCCACATGTCACGCTTTTATTAAAATCACCCAATGCATTTCGGGAAAATCCCTTCAGGGGTTTCGTGACACATGCTGTTTAAGCCTTCGGATCAAGAGGCTTTGCTGAATCTCCTCTCATTTCATTCTATTCCAATGCCTCTCACTGAAGCGCCCACGCACTGCTCCCATTCCTCTCGGTAATGAAAACTGGCAGTTTTGATGTGAAGAGTTGATTATGGATTTAATTCATTGGATTAATTTAAATAGGCTGTGCAGCTTAATGGGGATCGGAATGTGGTGCCCTCGTGTTCGGACTAGATGCAGCACCGCACACCACCACGAGCATGGAATTAAGAAAATTCTGCGGACCGAGACTGCCGTCTGGGCGTATTCACAAAATGAGTAATTTGCGGTTAGAAGTATCCATCAGAATGATCGTAGCTGAAGGTAAGTACCTTGTTCTTTTAATGGATATTTCTAACTGCAGATTACTCATGTTTAGAATAGATACTAGAGCAGTACTTTTCAAGGTGTTTGGTCTGTAGAATCAATCCGGTGAAGTCGTGCAGTAGAGAGTGGGTGAAATAACCTTAGCCGCGAACCTGGCTGTCAGGCACTAGTGCTTTGTGAACATGTGCACTGACATCCACGTCTCAGCCAGCCAAATATTAACAGGCACTGTCTGCCAACGTAGTGGGAGCAGCTTTGGCCCTAGGGGAATGGGCCCTATGTCCCTATGGAAGCAGCTTTTTGACCAATGCATAGCAGATCTTATGCTGAAGACTATCCCCTGTGACAAAGTCCTTTTCTGCACGTCTTGCCCTTTTTGGCCCCTGAAAACCCCACGACGAACCAATGGTCCGTCCAATGGTCTTTGTTGCAATCAATATAAAAACTCTAAAGCTCTCTTGGGGTCCAACCAATGGAGTCTCTCCTCCTAATGGACTGTTCGACATTAAGAGGTGTCACAAAATCTGAAAGAAACAGTGATAAATTCCTTACCTTAGAATTGCCCCCAGGCATCAGACTGGATCCGGAAAGTTTTCGTCAGCAGTACCCCTGCTCGTCGGAAGGTGGCGTTGTGCGGCTCCGCTTCAGTCGTTGGCATCGTGGTCGCTGAGATGACGTCGTGGCAGCTACTAAGACGCCGCCCTCGTGCGCTGATGTCCGTTCTTTCTTTTTCCACGCTAGCAAGCGCAGATCCGGAGAGAGCGGTACCCCCAGTCACTTTTTGACTGAGTTTTTCGAGCCCTTTTTGTCTCTTCTTTTCGAGTCGATCGACTCCTGGTGTCGTAGGGATGCCCAGTTTCAAGTCCTGCAGGGACTGTCATCGAATGATGTCGGTGACCGACCCGTACCGCGTGTGTGTCTGTGGTGCGACCACGACCCCAAGTCGTGCCCCGACTGCCTGGCCATGGTGCCGAAGACTTTGCGGGAGCGGTCCCGCAAGTTGCTTGAATTCTGGCAGTCTGCTCCGCATCGCTCAAGGTCCCAGTCCTGTGGGAGGTCGAGGGACCGGTCGCGGAGCCATCACCATCGTTCTTCGGGATTGAAGTCTCTGCACTCTGGGTCAGGTAAGGCGAAGCATCAGCGCTCACTGACTTACCCTCGCACGGCTGAGGGTGCAGGTGGTGCCGCTCCAGCGGTGCCTATGGTGTCGCCATCTGCCTACCTGCCCTTCCCAGGTCCGTCAGCGACTCCGGCCTAGCTGCAGGAATTTGTCAGCCATAGCCCGCCTATTTGGGCCGTCGGGCCCTGCCAACGTGCCTTCGGTCTAAGCGGGCCCAACAGGGGGGTCCTCACTCTTCACTGTCGGCAGCTTCGGTTACGGCATCTGTCTGCTCCGGCCGCAGGGCCCCCAAGGATCCAGGCCTGGATCGCGGTCGACCTAGTGACACCTTCACCGACCCCACCGGCACCACTCCCGACGTTCCCTCCGCCTCCAGACGACGACTCACCCAGTTTCAGCCCTGATGTGGACACGGCGTCGGAACGGCGTTGCTCGACGCCGAATCAGACGCAAATGGGGCGCCTCTACCACTATGTCCAGCCTCAGTATGTTCGGCCTGTCCCACAACCGTCGGAGGAAGGGGAGGACTGGGAGGGGTCTGAGGACACTCTCATAGCACAGTGTGAGTTTGACCCGGACTGGGTTGAGTAATTTGGGAATGCCAGCGGTCTTGACACCTCTCCTGACCCTGGCATGCTAACTCCTACCGTCGCTACGGAGGAGGGTGCGAGTGATGCAGTGGTGTTACGTAGGGCGGCCGAGATTGTCCAAGCCTCTACATCCCAAAGCGCTTTCCTTACCGCCCCTCCGGATAGAGAATCCAAGAGACTGGAACAGTTTGGGAAGATTTTTTTCTTCCACCAGTTCAGGGCTGCGGTCTTTGAACACCGCATGTCTCTTGGGCTGTTATTCCCACTCTGTGTGGGATACGGTGGCGCAGGTGCTGCCTCCGTGTCCGGAGGAGGCCCAGATAGTGCTCTCTAAGGCTATTGTGGAAGGGAGAGATGCGGCGAAGTTCACAATACGATGTGGCCTTGATGCTGCTGACTCGCTGGGCAGGGCGATTTCGATAAGTGGCGCTCTGCCGCCACGCCTGGCTGCGGACTACTGGCTTCTCGGGGGATGTCCAGAACACCCTGATGGACATGCCCTTTGATGGCATTCGCCTTTTTAGCATCAAGGCAGGTAGTGCATTGGAGCGTTTTACGGACTCGCCGGCTACGGCCAAGTCCTTGGGCCTTTCGGCTACTCACCCTCCTCCGCCTTCTGCTTTTCGCTCCTTTCGTGGCCACGGAAAGGGCGCCCCAACACGTTCGCTCCAGGGCCGCAGCAGTCTCAGCACGGCTGCGGACGTGGGACCTGCAGAGGCGGGTCAGGGGGCCAGCGGGGTCAGTCCACCTCCACCCTGGTTACCACTCCCTCCAAACCTTCCTAGTCAGGTTTTTCAGGCCCATCAAACACCAGTGGGCGCCAGCATTCGCCATCACCTCCCCCACTGGCGCACCATCACTACGGACAGGTGGGTTTTACAAATAGTCCGGAGGGGCTACTCCCTCCCCTTCGAGACTACCCCTCCAGCCATGCCACCCCAGTACCACCGCATGTCGGGGGATCACTTGGCACTTCAACAAGAGGTTGTGGCCCTCTTGGCCAAGGGGGCCATGGAGCGCGTTCCTGCGCCAGAAGTAGGTCGTGGTTGTTATTCCCACTACTTTCTGGTGCCCAAGAAGGACAAGGGCCTGCGTCCTATCATAGAGCTCCGGCAAGTCATTCGCTTTCTCCGGAAGGAGAAGTTCAAGATGTTAACTCTGGCTCAGGTCTTGTGTGCCCTCGGCCCTGGAGACTGGACGGTAGCGTTGGATCTGCAGGACGCACATTTCCATATTCCCGTCCTGCCGGCCCACCGGTGTTACCTGCGGTTTACAGTAGGCCACGAGCACTTTCAGTTTACCGTGCTCCCCTTTGGCCTTAACCAACGCCTCAGGTGTTCACGTAAGTGATGGCGGTGGTCGCAGCTCACCTGCGCAGATCAGGGGTTCCAGTCTTCCCCCATCTCGACGACTGGCTGTTGAAGGCGGGATCGCCCCAGGCAGTCGTCTCCCACCTCCAGACTACGGCCGACCTCCTGTATTTGCTGGGGTTCTCCATCAATGTGCCGAAGTCGCTCCTGATTCTCTCTCAGAAGCTCCTTTTCATAGGAGCGGTTCTGGATACGACGCTCTTTTGGGTCTATCCTCCCGAACGGGGAGTCCAGGATATTCAGGCTCTGATTCAGATCTTTCGGCCTCTATCCTGGGTTTCGGTCAGGCTGACCCTGAGGCTACTTGGCCTCCTGCATTCTGCTGGTCGATCATGCCAGATGGCATATGCAGGCTCTGCAGTGGGACCTGAAGTTCCAGTGGGCGCAGCACCAGGGGAACCTGTCCGAGTCCATCCAGATCTCGGAGGGCACTGCAAGATAGTTGCAGTGGTGGCTCAAAAACCGGCATTGGGTCAATAGCAGATCCCTCTTCCTTCCCCAACCGGAGCACACAGTGGTGATGGATGCGTCCCTCCTGGGATGGGGTGGTCACATGGGAGAGGCGGAGATCAGAGGCCTCTGGTCTCCGGCGGAATCCCGGCTCCATATCAACCTTCTGGAGCTTCGGGCGATCCGACTTGCACTGAAGGCATTGCTTCCCTCTGTCCGGGGAAGTGTAGTACAGGTGTTCACGGACAACACCACCGCCATGTGGTATTGCAACAAACAAGGCGGGGTGGGGTCGTGGACCCTTTGTCAGGAGGCTCTGCGCCTCTGGACATGGCTGGAACATCAGGGCATCACTCTGGTGGTTCATCATCTGGCGGGCTCTCTGAACGCCAGGGCGGACAAACTCAGCCGCCGGTGTATGATGGATCACGAATGGCGTCTTGACTCGGTCGTGGCGCAAGCTCTTTCAACAGTGGGGAGAGCCTTGGTTAGATCTATTCGCCACCAAAGAGAACGTGCAATGTCAGCAGTTCTGCGTGGTGGAATTTCCAAGGCGGCACTCGCTAGGCAAAGCTTTTCGTCGCGAGTGGAGTTGCGGTCTGTTGTACGACTTTCCGTCTATACCACTTCTACCCAGAGTGCTGAAGATCAGGCACGACCGGGCCCAAGTCATTCTTGTGGCCCGGACTGGGCTCAAAGTATGGTATCTCAAGCTACTCGGTATGACCATCAATTCCCCTGATCTGACTGCCTCTTCGAGAGGATCTTCTGTTGCAGCTGCAGGGGGCAGTCCTCCACCTGAACCTGTCCAATCTTCACCTCCTTGCGTGGAGATTGAGCGGTGGCAATTGATTCCTTTTGACTTGCCTCCTGAAGTGTGTAATGTTGTTCAGGCATCCCTCCACTAAGTTGGTATAGGCCTGCATGTGGAACAAATTTGTGGCATGGTGCACAGCAAAGGCTGTGGATCCGCTTTCTGCCCCTCTTTCATAAGTCCTTTTGTTTCTTCTTTCTTTGGCCCAGCAGGGCTCTGCTCTGGGCACTATCAAAGGCTACCTTTCGGCTCTTTCGACCTTTCTCAGGCTCCCTTATCAGCCCTCTCTCCAAGTCCCCTGTTGTAAATAGATTCCTCAAAGGCATTACTCACCTTTTCCCTCATTTTCCTTTTGTAATGCCACAGTGGTACTTGAATCTGGTTCTCACATTTAATGTGCGCTCCCTTTGAGCCTCTTCACAATTATCCTCTGCGTCTCTTGACTCTAAAGACTGCTTTCCTGGTTGCCATCACCTCTGCTAGGAGAGTGAGTGAGCTCCAGGCTCTTTCTTGTAAACCTCCTTTTCTATCTGTCCATCCGGACCATGTTGTGCTCTGAACCCGTCCATCCTTTTTGCCAAAAGTTGTCACTGCTTTTCACATCTGGCAAACCATCACTTTTCCCACCTTCTTTCCACCTCCGCATCCTTCAAGAGAGGCTTCACCGTCTGGACCCAAAACGTGTGCTCATATTTTACTTGAACCGCACACAACAGTTCCCGGTGAACGACCAGCTCTTTATTGGCTACGTTGGCGCAAAAAAAGGTCGGGCCGTACACAAGCAGATGGGTTGTCTTGTGTATTAAAGCCTGTTATTCTCTGGCTAAGAAGGAGCCTCCGGTGGGGCTGCATGCCCATTCTATCAGGGCAACGGCAGCCACTACTGCTTTGGGACGGGGGAGTTCCCTTGCAGGACATCTGTCAGGCAGCTACGTGGGCCTCGCTGCACACTTTTACTAAGCACTATTGCCTAGACAGCAAAGTCCGGAGAGAGTGCTTCTTTGGCCATTCTGTTTTCAGAGACTTCCTGGTGTGATCTTGGTTCGCTGACCCACCACCGGGGTTGGTATTGCTGCGGTATCTATTCTAAGGTAAGGAATCTATTGCTGTTTTTCTTTCAGATGAACCTTCAGTAACTATATATCTGTAAGAAACATTAGTAGTGATAGATTCCTTACCGCCCCACCCATCCTCCCCATTCTGCAAACTGATTTTTAGGGTTAAGGTCAACCCTTTCAGGGCCCTAGTTTCAAGGCACCAGTGGTCAGTATCTTGCATGGCTGTGCGTTCCTGGCGCGGAAAGTAGTGTACAGAACTGACGTCCGCACTCAAGGGCGGCATCTAAGTAGCTGCCGCGATGACATCTCGGCGACCACAACGCCAACGACTGACGCGGAGCCCCACGACGCCACCTTCCAACATGCAGGGGTCCTGCTGAAAAACTTTCCGGATCCAGTCTGACGCTTGGGGGTAATTCTAAGGTAAGGAGTTTATCACTACTAATGTTTCTTGAAGATATATTGTTACCGAATGTAAGTAACTTGTTCTTTAAGCAAAAAGACCGCTGTGGTCCTCAACACCAGTTTGTCTGGAAAGAAAGTGGTGGTGCACTGAGAGACTGAGGCTTACTCGCACGAGAAGCTGAATTGCAACAAGCAATGCGTTTTTCAGATTCAGGAGCCGTAGAGTTAAACTGCATCGGCTCAAAAGGAGAGCACATGAGTAAAACGAGGGCGAAATTGATATATAAATCGAGAGAGGGACTTGGAGTGCATAAAGGTCCAGCATACATGCTCCAAATAACAAGGTTGAAAGGGTATGCAGTTCCTAATAAAAGGAGACAGTCTACTCAGGTCAGTTTAGTTCCACAGATTCTGCAGGGAGCGTTACACTGACCTCCCCAACCTAGTAAAGACGCTTCAGTCACCACATCAGCTCTGGATAGGGCAGGGGGAGGAGTCTGCTGTTGGTCCAACTGTGTTTGAGCAGCCACCATTGCAGATCTTTTGAAGTCTCCTCCAACACCTGGGGGGATTCTGACTGGTACCCCTGGGGCTGAGCCCACTGAAACTTCAGGTCCCACTGCAAAGCCCTTATATGACCAAAGATGTAGGAGGCCAAAAAGCATCAGAACCACTCTCACCGAGACCCAGGACAGAACCTGAATCATTGGTTCCATAGGCCAGATACACCATATCCAGAATGGATCAGATGAAAGGAAACCTTTGCAAAGGAATGAGGTGTGACTTCAACACGTTGATCGTGTGCCCCAGTGAGGTCAGAAGGTTTGCCATTATCCTTGGGTGATCTACAGCTCACGGTGGCAAGCCTACCTTCAATAGCTATTCACTGAGAGAAGGGAAAATTGGAATTTTGTGATGCCCCGGGTCATTCCAAGACTCTGTCTCATCACAAAGCGTCCCAATATTTCCCGGGCCATTGGTGACCCCACAGCAACTCTGTACTGTCAGTGGGTTCTTCCCAGACTCGCTGTGCCACTCGCATTACTTCTTATCAGCCTGGAGTCGCGCCCGATAACACAACCACGCCCGTTGACTCCAGTAATTGTTCCTTGATGCACCCCAAAGCAGTACGAGACCAAGAGGGGTAACTCTTTGTGCAAAGCACGGCAAATCACCACACCAGGATCGGTCAAGGTCTAAAGGCAAGTCACTGTCCCACTCCAAAGTTTGCTCTTCCAAAAGGTAATCTTCAGAATTTAAGTCCTCGGGCAAATCCAAGAAGAAGCGCAAGAAGTTAATGTGAGACTCTGCCCCACCCTAACACTCTCGATCTCCCGAGAAGTCACAAGGGTGTAATCGTGCCTATAGGTCATGCTCCCAAAGTTTCTTTACTTCGGAGTAGATTTTGACCCTTGTTCCGTGGCGACTTGAATTGTATGACCGTCTGCTGTGCCACAGCAACTCTAAGACCACTATGAAGCCGTGCTGGGCTTTTTAATAAGTTACCAGCTCCCTCTGGTGCGCTTGCAAGCCTCCATTAGCAGAGAAATCTGACTACTGGGACTCTGCTGGCAGTCTGCCCTGGGGAACCAGTTGGGCCCAATTGATCCGCTCAGGGCTTTGACTGACTTTGAATAGGAAGCTGGCTCTGTATGTACTATACCAAAGTGAGGTATAGTGTGCACATTCCAGTGGAACCCCAAAGGTAGGCAGAGATAAAGTTAGATAGCACCTCACTCTATTTGTGGTGGTGTGGTCTAGCAGTAAGGCCGTATCAGAGGACCGTGTTAAGCATTTGTTGCACACACTGTAAGCAAGTGAATTCACACACTCAAAGACTGAACTTAAGACAGTTTGTTTTTGTATAAAAATAATCTTTTAGTTATTTTATTTCCTACAACCAATGCAAGCCTGGTACAGGTAAGTGATAAGTACTTTGCAGTAAATATACAGTTGAAATACAGTATGGGTTGCAATTGTAAATGCACCCAAGGCCGTGGGGCCTGTGCAGGGGTGCCTTTTGGGGTCATATTACCAGCTCCTGGTAGCGCTTGGGGGGGGGGGGACATTCCGGATTTAGGCTGCAGGCGTCGGCTGGAGGTTTGAGGCAGGTCATGGGTCACCGGATCTCTGGTTCAGATTGACGGGGGGGACCTCCTCGAGCTTGGGCCATCGGAGGGTGTAGTGTGCGGATTTGCGGTGTCCGGCCAGAGAACTAATCCGGTGTTCACAGGAGACAGTCTTTGTGGTTGAAGGCAGGCAGGTCCTCCAGGGTTTTCGAAGCTGCTGGCTGCAGGGGACACTGGGATTTCGCAGGAGCAGGTTTGAGGTGGAGACAGACCGGTAGGATTGGGTACAAGTCAGTGGGCGTCTTCCTCTTGTTGGCTTCGGCACGGCTGTTTGAGCCTTCTTCTTTTCTTGTAGTTTATTCTTGTCTAAGGAAGCAAGGTTCAGGGGTGCCCCTAAATACTAGATTTAGGGGCGTTCAAGGTAGGTAAAAGGTTGGGACCAATGGGTCCCGTCCCTGGGTTGGGTATACCCCCCATTATGCCACCCTCCAGTGTTAAATTTCCTTTAAGGAAATCAGCTGCATTTAAAAAAAATTGCTTTATTTAAAAGCGGTCCTAGACATGGAGGTCTGCTGACCCCAGCAGGCCTCCATCCCTGGGAGTGCCAGCCATTCCCAATGGGGGCGCAAATTGCAACAGCCTCATTAATATTCATGAGGCATGCAATGTGCAACCCCATTGGGAATCTCGGACAGTGTCTCACACTGTTGTACATTGGCTTTTGTGACTCGCAATATGTTGCAATTTGCAAGTCGCAAAAATTCATGGTGGTACATCTGGCCCATTGCCTTTCTAGCACCGACAGGCATGAAACCGTAAATTGATTTAAAAAAAAAAAACCTTTGGCCAATTGAGTGCAGGTGACTGAATTATCTGGGCATTACTAATGATATTCCACCAGCTTCAGATGACAAAGACTTTTCTGGATAGCAAATATAAAGCCACATGGATCTGCTTCAATCATTGGCAGGGACAGAGTGCTGTAGGCCACTTTTTTGGGTATACTTAATAGGGCAACTTCTTTCTCTAGAAAGCATGTTTTGTTGGCATATATCCTTCTGTATATCTTGATGACATTGCATTCACCCATATAGCTTTTAATTTAAAAAGTTGTTGGGGGCTCTGTGGATTACCCAAAAATACCATTTTTGAATTGAAAGTTGCTGTTCTAGTGGGGCCTCATATAAATGGCACTGCAAGTTGGTTCTAAGACACCCAGTTAAACTGGAAAGACTTTCATACCTAGGAAAATATATTGAGCTTCGGCCTGATCTCTACAAAAATGGTAAGTTTAGCATGCCATGAGTAAGGTGGCGAAGTGTCAAGCGAGCAAGTCAAACCCACCTCCTCTCTCTCTCTCTCCACCACCATATATGAAAAATCTGCTTTTGATGGGATATCAATTACAAAGAAACTCAGCAATCTAGTTTTAGAGATCGAACTTCTCAAACAATTTTGTGACCGGTGACTGACTTGGTAATTAATGCGTTTTACTGGACTAGCACACTGGCAACTTTGACCATACTTTATTCGTATAATTATAACAAAATGTGGAGCAAGCTTAGATGCTTATGCGGAGGAAGCCATGCCCATCGTTCAGATTACTCTTCAGTGGCTGTTCTTTAAGGATTGCATCAGATTTAGAGTTGCTTAACTTGCTTTTAAGTCTATTGTTTTAGCCTTTTCCGAGATATCCCTACAAAACATCCCTACATAAATCCCCCAGAAACAGTGCATTAGTTCCACTTGCGTTTTCTCTGATTAATGTAGGTGGATAGGGAAGACCTTTCTCTGAGAGCAGAAAACTGGCATTGAATTGCCACAAAGTTATTTATCTGTCAGTCTGTGCTCCATAAGGTTTCAAACTCTTGCTTTTATTATTCTGTGGATGTGGGATTTAAAATTGTTCATTGTGTTCTGTCTTTTTGTGCATTTACTGAGTTTGCACCCTTTGCTGAGAGTGTGCATAGCTGTAAAGTTGCCCAGGTCCATGTGTGACTAGTTTAGTTAGGTCAGTCACGTTTTTTTTTTCTTACAATTCTGGGACTTGTCTTATTTGACACCGTATAAAGCAAGGACTACAAGTTTCAAAACTATTAAGGGGGTTGGGGCAGGACTACCTAGTCACAAACGGACCTGGGAAATTTGCATCTATGAATGTGCTCAAATAAGGCAGTTGTGTGAACAGCAGAACTAGTGGTTACCACATTTGTATTGTTTCATCTGGAATTTTAATGTTTGAAGACTTGCTAAAACAAAATGCATCTCTTTAAATGCCACTTGTTTTTTCCTTCAGAATCTGTTGGACAGAGTTACTCAGAAGAGCCATGGATATAATGTATGTCAACTGGAAAAACTTTATGCATTGCTTGGGCAGTGTATATACAGACACCGGAAGCAATACGACAAGACGCAATTAGTAGAAGTAAGCCTGTTTTTTTGTTGACTTGCGATGTGAGAAAGGTACCTTCATATCTTGTACATGAATTATCTTCCAAATTTGATTAACAATTCTAAGGGATTCCATTCCTAGTTGTCACTCTCACAAAATGATTTGGTGCACTGCCTGTAAGTGATAACATCATAGGGTATATATTTGGCTCAGCTGCACGTGCTCCCTCCAGTCAATTATTATAGCCGAAAAAATTAGTTGTTTACTATCAACATTATTAAAAGGCATTTTAGTTTAAAGGACTGTTACTCACTGTTACAAATGGGAGTATCTATTTGGCAGTGGCTTGCACCCTGTCCAAGTAGAGACCCATATCCTAGTCAGGGTAAGGGGATTACACAGCTAAGATAACGCTTGCTTACCCCCCCTTGGTAGCTTGGCATGAGCAGTAAGGCTTTTCTCAGAGGCAATGTGTAAAGCATCTGTACAAAACACAGTTAAAACTCTACAAATGGACATCACACCAGTTTAGAGAAATAATCAATCTTTATCTGAATAAAACAAGACCAAAACGGCAAAAATCCATCGTACACAAGGAAATGTAGCCCTTT
This sequence comes from Triturus cristatus, assembly GCF_964204655.1. Lineage (NCBI taxonomy): Eukaryota > Metazoa > Chordata > Amphibia > Caudata > Salamandridae > Triturus > Triturus cristatus. The sequence goes on from NC_140587.1 coordinate 301,690,575, forward strand.
TAAAATAGTTCAGTCTATAGGAAACTATGGATGCGTCCCTTTTATCACAAAGTTTCTGGGATACGTCAAAAACAAAGATGAAAACAGGAGCTGGGGAGATGAGGTGCCATAAAACTAAGCGATGAGTCGATTCCTTACTCACAGGGGAGGTGATGAGTCTATTCCGTACTGCCAGAGGAGGTGATGTCGATTCCTTGGGGTGCAGAATAGGATGTGTCGATTACTTACTGCGAGTGGATTTGATATGTTGAACTTCAGACAAGCAGCCCTGGTTCCTTTCTGCTGGGCAATGTCGAAGACCTTGGAGCACAGACGCGATGTCCTGAAAATCCGGAAGCTTGCTCGATGCAGCGGTGAAACAGGCGATTTTCCAGCCACGTGGAAGGTGATGCGTCAATTTCTTCAGCTGCACAGCAGGGTAGAGTCTGAGCGGTTGCCTCTAATGGCTGCGACACGGTGATCAAGACTCTGGCTACGGTGATCTTTCAGCTACACGGCAGGCACTGCATCGTTTCTTCAACTACACCGCAGCAATGCGTTGGTTTTGCAGTAGCACGGCGGTGCTGTGTCAGGATGAACAGGTGCTGAAGGCTAATGCATGTATTTTCTTCTCTTTGCAACAAAGCCACCTCCAAGTGCCCAGAACTGGAATTGGTATCAATTGGCCGGTCAGAACTCCCAGCAGAGGAGTTCAGGGGCTTCAGATGAAGCCTTTGATGGCCCTGAGACTTCTTAAAAAGAGATGAGCACACACAAGCACTTAGATAACCTTGGCAAGCAGGATACGAAAAGCAAAGCAGTCCTTTCACTGTCCAAGATGGAAGCAGGTCAGCACAACACAGCAACACGCAGTGGCAGTTGCCCTCCTATCAATAAATTAATCAGGGGAATTATAAGCGCATTCTACTCGCCCGTGAGGGTCTGAAGGTGCTGGGGAGGAAGGGGAGGGGGTGGGGGAGTTCAGCAGTTCCTTTCTAGGTGAAGAGCCAGGTCATCAGCGCCTTCCTGAAGGTGTTCAGGGAGGGGGCACGTCTGATGTCGGTGGGGAGCTCGTTCCAGGTCTTGGCCGCGATGGAGGGTCTTCCCTCTGCTCTTCGGATGCACAAGGTTTGGGCGAGGTGGAGGTTGGTCGAGTGGAGGTTTCGTTTGGGTATGTGGAGGAGGATTCTGTGGTTTGGGTATTGGGGTCCGGTGTTGTAAAGGCATTTGTAGGCGTAGGTGAGTATCTTGAAGGTGACTTCTCTCCAGTGGAGCTTGCGTAGGTGTTGGCTGATGTGTTAATGTCTGAGGACACAGAGGACGTGTCTGGCGGCGGTGTTCTGTATTGTCTGGAGCTTGCGGAGTAGCGACTTGTTGATGCCGGAGTAAAGGGTGTTTCTGTAGTCCAGTCCGCTGGTAATGAGTGCATGGGTGACGGACTTCCTTGCCTTGGAGGGGATCCATTAGAAGGTCTTACGCAGGATGCGGAGGTTGTTGAAGCAGCTGGCGGTGACTGCGTCGGAGGATGCGGAGTGTGTTGAAACAGCTAAGTGTGTTGACCTGTCGGTTCATGGAGAGGGAGGAGTCTAGTATGATGCCGAGGTTCTTGGCGTGGTCCGTGGGGGTCAGGGGGCTGCCGAGGGCGGTGGGCCAACAGGTGTTCCATGCCTATAGCTTCTGCAACTCTTCTTTGCAGAATCTCCTCTTGGTCCAGAAGTGTTTGGAAGTTATGCTGTCACAGCTCCACTACTTATACCAGTTTCTGACTTTGAAGTAGGCAAACTTCATAGGAAAGTCTGTTTAGTGCACAAGATGCTGCCTTTCCCTGACCTGGCTCCAGACAAACTACTGGGGGGGGAGGGGGTTGGTGCTGTTTTGTGTGAGGATAGGAATCTGTGCCTCCCACCACTCTAGCTCAGGAAATCCATCAGCCTAGTGATGGGCCATCAGGATATGTAGGGCACACCTCTGCTCCCTATGTGACTGTCTAGAGTAAATGAACAGACATCCCAACTGTCAGTCTAAACCAGATGTACATTCCACAGGCAGAAGCACAGAATGGTAAAGCAAGAAGTGCCATTTTCAAACACGCAATTTAAGAACCAACATCTCTAAAAGATAGATTTTTAAATTGAGTTCAGGGACCCCAAACTACAAATCTTTGTCTTCCAAATTGGAAGGTACACTTGTAAGCGGTTACAAGGCAGCTCCAACGATAACCTATGTAAGAGATGGACCTTGCAATAGTGAAAAACGAAATGGGCAGTATTTCACTAAAAGGACATAAAACACACCAGTGCATATCCAACCTTTCACATACATTGCACCCTACTCATAGGGCTACCTTAGGGGTGCCTTGCATGTAATGTAAGGGAAGCTATGGGTCTGGCAAGTGGGTACACTTGCCAGGTCGACAAGCCAGTTTAAAACTGCACTCAGACACTACAGTGGCAGGTCTGAGACGGTTGCAGGGCTATTCGTGGGTGGCACAATCCGTGCTGCAGGCCCATTAGTAGTATTTGAATTATAGGCGCAGGGAGCTCACAGTGCACTTTACTAGGGTCTTAAAATCAAATGTGCCAATCATGAATAGCCAATCATGATCACAATTTACACAGTGAGCACTTGCACTTTAGTACTGATCAGCCGTAGTAAAGTGCCCAGAGCTCTAAAACCAGCATAAACAAAATGCAGCACACCACTCAAAAACAGGAGGTCAGAAGCAAAAAAGACAGGGGAAAAACGCGCCAAAGATTTCCGGTCTAATACAGACGCGTTCTCCTCATGTCGGGACATCTGTGAGTATGCCATGTGATTATTGTAGGTACATCACAAGGGGAAAAAAGGGCTTGCTTTATCCACTTTTATGGGGTGAATGGTCGTCCCAGTAGGTGAATTTCAGGGTTTGCTTGATTCCACCATTTTAATGTATGGAACCCTTATCGATGAGCTGATGTATTACTGTAGCAAAAGAAATGCTGTTTTGCTGTTGCACTGTGTTTCTCTAGATATTATGGAGTGTCTGACGAGGGATTTGAATGTTTGACTTCCCTGCCTAGAATTGGAATCCTGTATCAGTTTAGGTCGGTTGCGACAAACATACCTCAGTAATTTTCTTTCTGGGCCTGCTTACCTATCCCACTGATGCAAAATCTCACATAGGCATATAGACCCAGCCAACAAGGCTTGTTTATTAGTTTACTATGTTGCAGGAATAGGGTTCTGGCAATTAGAAAAATGTAAAGTGTAGATGATTTTCTATTTAACTGCTTGATGATCTTCTTGAAATGTTAGCTAAATTAATGTACGGTTTTAAAAATATGAAACTTAACATCTTTTTAGCATTCCCTGAATATGTTCTCAATGAGTGTAATTTTCACTCAGTGTCTCTTTAAAAGAGGGTCAGGCCATAAAACATTTGTAAAAACTCATGTAAATAACAAATATTACAATAGTCCTTCCCAGGTCTTATTGTTAGGAACCTCTAACTGGATGCAATGGAGGTCTGAGTTGACCATTTTCATGTCTGATGTAAGACCTGTAGTTTCTGATGCTAGTTCAAGCAAAACATTACCTCTTTTGCTTCACTCATTTAGAGGTTAAAAATTAATGCATTAATGACAAATTACATTCTAATAAAATGTTTCTGTAGAGGTTTTTTTTTCTAAAACAGTGTGACAGTCTAGTGTACCCCCACCCCCTTTATCACCCCCATGGTCACATATCCCCATTTATCTTAGGCACTTACCACCATGGGGCTGTTTTAGTGTAACATGTAGTCTAAAGAAAACAATATAAATCTTCCCAGTAAACCTCCCTCTTCCCTACACACACACTCACATATTTCAGGCATTGAATGTAGTTCAACAGTTCTCCGGGGTTACAGTCTTCGCCTCCTTTTATGTCTCCTCTCTAGCTATTTATTCTACGGAGGCTTGATCGGTCTCCTCCCTAGTGGCTAGACATACCCAGGGATTGATCTGGACATAGTTATGGAGGTGAGAGGGGACCAAATTGTCTCCAATTTTTTATTATCCTCCTTTAGATGGTCAGTTTCTATAGTGCCATATTATGCCACAAGTTGCACACCTGTTCCGCAGGTGGTGGCGCCATTTTTTTCTTCCAATAGAATGTAATTATTTTGGCTGCTCCCAGATGGTGTCCTAATAATCCCATGCTTTTGACCCCAACCCCCTTCCGTCTATAAACCATCAACACAGCTGATTGAATACGGGTAGGTTCTCTCTGTATTTTAATCTCCAGGATAGCTTGTATAGGTTGAGGACCCTTTGTAAGAGCCCCTGTATCCTTGGGCAGGTCCACCACATGTGTAGGTATGTGTGTCTGTCTATTCCACATCTCCAGCAACAACCTAATTTGTTAGAGTACATAGTGCTGGACTCTTTGCAAACTCAAAACTATCACATTAGTAGTTTATTTTCTGCCTCTGTTGCAGGCTTGTACGTTCTTTGTGGAGATCCTGCCAGTGTGCAGTTGTCACTTTGTCCGTGAATATTTGGAGTAACTCATTTTCCCAAGCTATTTCATATGGCCATTTTGGTCTGTCAGTCTGCTCCATAAGAACTTTAAAAAAGTGTCCCTATGATACCTTTAGTCGTGGTGCAGGTGCCCAGGAATTGAGTTGCTGCTTCTTTGATCCCTTGGTGCATAACCGAGGGACTTATTCGGGCAGTTGTAGCCTTTCCTATTTGGTTAATTTCAACTCTTTGCAGTCATTAAATGACTTGATTGTTCCCCTGGGAAAACATGTTCCATATCATAAAGCATCCTACTTGTTTCCAGGACTTCAAGCCCCCAGCATATAGTCCTGCTGTGAGATTCAAGTTCTAATGAATTAATGTGTATGGTGCAACTGTGGTGTTTAGCCCAGCTGGGAGGAGACACTATCCCATATGTCCAGGGTCATTCTGGTGACACATGAGAGGTGTAGTAGTTTGGGCTTGTGAGGTTTGAGTAGCCAAGGGACTGCCTACCCACCACCACCCTATCCAAAGTTTTTCAGTTTCGCACACTGACCATTTAATTATTATCCAAAGGTGTGCTGCCTGATAATGTTTGGAAGTGCTAGCCCGCTCTTCTCGAGGGGAGCTATCAGTAGGCAGATCGTTTATTTAGCCTACCTTTGCCCCCTCCCTGTATGGATTTGACGATGTGATTCTGCAGTGAGTGCAATACCTCTCTTGGTATAGCCGTTGGAAGAATTTGAAACTGGTATAATACTCCTTTTGAGTATGATCATTTTTATTACATTTATTTGCTCGATCCATGAGATAAATTGGCCTTTACATTTATTCAGGTAGGCTACGATTTGTGCCGCCAGTCTGGGCCAGTTGCCTCTGGTCCATGTGTCCACTGATTTGATGTTGTAAATTACCAGATATTTTATGGGAGTGTTTGGGCCACTTCATTGGATAGTTCTTTCAAATACTGCTCTAGGTCTTGCGGGAGGGAAATGTTCAAGATCTCAAATTTGTCTATATTTATCTTGAAACCGGACACTATTTGGAAGGCCCTCAAACATTCCCAGAGTACTTACCAGTAGAGAGGTCTCTGGGTCTGTCAGTTAGACATCTGCAGATAAGCAGATTTTATGCCCGCGCATAAATCACCACCACAGTAGCTTCCATCATGAAGGGGGTGACTGTTCCAGTATCCAGAAAAGTTATTGAGTGCTGTTGGGGTTTGCACTAGTAACACTGCAAATTCTCTGTAAATGGCTCCTGTGAGGCCATCTGGGCCTGGTGCCTTATTTGGTTTGTTATTTAATTGGGTTCAGAACTTCCTGCTTGGAGATAGTTACCTTCAGCACGTTTTTCCATTCCGCTGGGACTGTAGGGAGTGTCTGGTCATTAAGGTAAGAGGCTATGGCTTCCAGGATTTTAGTGCCTGACGAATAGAGCCTTATAAAAATGCAGAAAAGCGCCCTGCTTTCCCTCCTAGTCTTTGACTACTCTACCATCGGGTGCATGTAAGGTGGGAATATATTCTTATTTCTTTACGCTCTTAATTTACCAGCTAATATTTTGTCAGCAGTGTTCCATTTTTCATAGAATGGTTGTTTAAAACATAAAATGTTGTCTCTGCCTTTTCAGTCCTTAAGATTCTAAACTGTCCCTGCAGCTGGTTTCTTTCCTTTTTCAATTGCTTGGTGGGGCAGCTCTTGTGTGTGCCATCCCCATGCTCCTGCTCTGTAGGAGCGGTCTCTCGCCAAGTATTTCCATCCTGTATTGAAAGGCTGTCGAGGATATGGCTACCCCTCGGCATGTTGCCTTAAGAAAATCCCAGTGGGTGTTGTGGGAAGTCTCGAGTCATCTGTAAAATAGTTCCATATTGTTTGGGCTGATTCGTCCCTATGTGCACTTTCCTGTATTATATCGGGGGTGGGGAGAACCTCCAGAGTGTCTCACCTGTCTGCCGTAAAGTCTGCCAGTAGCAAGGTCACTTGGCTATGATCCAAAATAATGACTCCTTGGATTTGAGTGTCTAATACACTGCCCATTAGATCTCGGGAGATAACGAATGTGTCGATCCGAGTCTATGATTTGGGAAATTGCAAGTGAAACGTATAATCCTTAGTGTTAGAGTGTTGGCAACATAATCCCATCAAGCCTAGCTCCGCGTTTTGTGTTTTTAGGTTGTTGGGGGCCACTCTTGCTGCTTGTGTTGAGGGGTGATCGATCTCGCCCAAGGTCCCAGATCAGGTTGGAGTCCCCCACCCCTCAATTATTCCCCAGTTGCAGGGCCCACCAATGACACTAAAATGTCAGTGAGGAATGCTAAATATTAATAGGTTTGAAGTGCAATCAATCTGAGAAATTGTAGTAGAAAGCTCCTACCATCCTTATGTTTGATATGGTGTACCTGAATGGCTGGTCCCTCCTAATTAGTATTGCTGATCCTGCTGTCTTGGTAGTGCCAGGTGCCCAGTATTGTGTAGGATAGTTTTAGTTTCATGCAAAACTGATCCTGTTTCAAGATTGGTTTCTTGGAAGACTATATTAGCCTGCTGGTGGTTGAAGTAGTGCCAAACCATGCATCTTACTTGGAGAGTTAAGACGCCTAACATTTAGCGTGGTGATCTTGTTCTGGATGTAGTAGTCCTTAGGGTCCTCGTTTCTCAGCCTGAAAGTCTCATGGTGTGGGGTTCCCCAAGTAGTAAAATTAAACTAAGCAACAAAACCTGTTGTAGTAGTCTCTTCTTTAGTTCTATGTCTTTACTCATGCTTATTATGGCCATGATGTCACTGTCATGGCAATAGAGCGTGATGGTTTGAATCTCTGGGGAGGTCATTTGGTGTTCCTGGAAGCTGTGGAGACATAGTCAATAAACCTTGTGCTCTTACACTTATCCTTGTGGTGTAATCACTTCACCTGTGTCCCCTTTGTTGGTTGGTCTCTATGCTAGAGCGATAGGGTCTCCAATCACCTAGACTAACGTCTATCTGCAAAGCACACAAATGTCATGGTTGGCCTTCTCCGGTTGAGGCTAATTGTCTGCTGGTAGACATGCAACTGGCCCTCTTTGTATGGTAGGCCTGTTCAGCCGCCCACTCTCACCATTGTGGCCGTCTGCTCTTCCCTCTCGGCATAGGTTTTCCACCTGTTCAGTTCCATGGATGGTGGTCGACCTTTTTGATCACTCTCTAATGTAGTCGTGTAAGTCTAGTAGTGCCTTTCCTTCTGGAGTGCGTTTTGTTTTTCAGAACATTTCCATGTTAACTGAACACCTCAAGGTATTGGCGAGTGGTAGCGGATTTGTTTCCTCATTAGTTGTCGTCACAGCCTGGAATTCTGAGACTCTGGAGGGTAGCGGCTGAGTGATCATGAAATACGAACTCATAACATAACAAATTTTCTTCAATTTGCAAGCCATCTACATTATACTTTCTTTCATGGGGAAGTTGGAGTTTTACCACAATGTGTCTGGTTTTATCTTTCATCTCCTGAGTACTGTACCCCACTCTGTGCCTATGTGCTGGATGGTGTCTGCTTGGAGGACCACTCGGAGCAGTTCAGTGTGTCACCCCATGTCCTCTCCCTCCGTGCTTTCCTTCAGATTGCTTATCTGGATATTGTCCCATCTAGAGCAGTTCTCTAAATCTTATTTATTCCACAACCAGGTGAGTTGTGATTCTAGGTGGCATAAGGGGGTTGTGACCACCTGGTCAGCTTAATTTGCCGCCGCCATGAAGCCCCCGCTCTGTCCATGTGTTGTCCCATCAGTTGTAGGTCATTCCTGATATCGACTAAATCCGTCCCTAGTTCCTCGTGTGAATTTTGGATGCTGTTTGGGAAGAATTTCTCCAGATCTTGCTGCATTTCCATGATGCAAGTGTCTTAAGATCTTCCTTCATTGGGGAAGCTGCCTTTCGCTGCTTTAGTGGCCTGTGGGGGGCGAGTGATCTCAGTGGGCATCCATCATTTATTAGAAGAATCCAGTGATCGTATTAACTCTTTGTGGTTTTTGTGCCTGGGGCATTTATTATAGGAACCATTTGGGTAGCATTAGTCCAGGGGAGGATGGGCCGTAGGAGAGCAAGAACCGGCGCCGCTCACTCCACAGCCATCACGTTTTTTTTTTATAGTTCTCACCCCTACTGCAGTGCCTTTTGCCCAGGATGCTGAGGCATACCACATATATAAGGGCAATGCACAACAAAGACTTAAAGTGATTACACCCTACAATGTAATTCACTTGTACTAGTACACTGCACCAGATTTTTTTCTAGGCCACTGGCACTGTGATAAACTGTTAGCAGTTTAGTGATCACATACGAACACAATGTATACTTCACAAATTATCACAAAATGAGCTAAACGTCTTTTGATAGGTTACAAGTTGATAAGTTAATATTGTGATGTGGAGGTTGAACACACGTATCCTCTGTTTTTGAGGAGAGGTGCTTAACTACCAAATCTGCTATAGGTAAGGTGGAGGAGATAGATGGATTTCTTTTTTTCAAGGAGTCTGTTGGACTTACAGAACCACAATTGCAACTGAGATGTACTTAATGTTTTTTTCAGGAGCCCCTGGCTGAGCTCTGTGGTGGCACCAAGGTGGGTTTCACGGATTGAAACCTCTACTGCAGGTTGGACTGGACCCAATGTTGGAGACCTCTTATAGTGACATCAAATTTAGGAACTGAATGCAAACAGCCTCAGTGTCCAAGTCAAACGTTCAAAGACCCCTCGAAGCTTTTAGACGGGAAATGTGCTTAATTCAAAGCGGTATAACAATTGGCTTGCCACTCATGGCTTGCGTAACAGTCGAGACCGAGGTTTCTCTGGTGGATACTGCAACTCCATTGGGATGGTAGACTGAACAATCTTCTAAATCCCCTATATAGAGATCTTAATACAGTGTCAATTGTAGCAATGATCTGGAAGTAGGTGAGAACAGTACTCTGTTGGTTGTGATGGCTCAACTAGAACCCAAAGAGGTATAATAAAGGCTTTATAGTTGTAATTACTTTTTGTAGGTTATTAAAGTAACTATGAAGAAAATACTTCAGCTTATGGGAACAGCGGACAGACCGGACATGCAGGATACAAGTGGTGAAAATATTTTGCACAAGGCTATGCAAATGGCAGAGCCTACCATACAAATGAGAAGTACCAACACAATGAGGTAGCTCTTAATACTCCTTTAGAGGAGTACATTTCTAATGACTGTTAAGGACAGTTTGTATATAAAGGAATTTGAAAGACAAAGTTAGAATTCATGCTAGGATGAATTATCTGTTGCATAAGGGACATTATGGTGAAAAGAGTTCAGCAAGGCCTATTTCCTAGAGCATCTGTTTGAAATGCAGAAATAAATCAAGTACATTTTATAGATAGGATTGCCTGTCCCCTAAACACACACATTTGTCTCTCAATAATGGCCAGCGTGCCCATGCAAATCAGTCAACCCCTCTGCTGCTGGATAGCCTTTTGGGTCTACCCAGCAGGCTCTGGGTAAAGGCAAGTTTATTCCCTTCATCTATGCTCTAACCCGATTTCATATAATCCTGCTAAAGCCAGTGCTGGTTAGGCGTGCCTTGTGATAAAGAGCCTAGGATGTAGAATTCAGCAATTTATTGTGCCCTGTGCTCGTGCCCCTTGAGCCACCTACACATGACATGCTCTTACCATTGCTGCACTCAGTCCTATCTTGTATTGGTGAACCAGTGATATCAATGTGAGGTAAGAGTTTTCCAGCATTGGATGTTGCATATATTCTCTCGCCAAAATCCTTCCTCCTATTGGCCTCCACAACGTTATTTGCTTAGTTGCACATCTTTCTCATTTATTGCAGCAATTCTCGGTGGCATCATGGGGCTCTGCTCTGGGCCCATTCCTCCCTGGAGGTGACTGCGCAGAACCTCCTATAGATGTCGCTTACCATAGTCAGTTCTTTTCTTTTTGTGCCTTTGAACGCAGAGATCTTCTCCCTTTTGGTCAGTTGGCAAATCCTTTCAAAATTCTCTTTTCCGGTGAGCAGGGGAGTGAGACTCCATCAAAGCCTTCAGGGTTCAGATGGTGACAAAACTATCTGAAGCAGGTTTCGGTTATGGCCCCACATGATGTCTGCCTATGGGTTCGGCCCTAACTGAAAGATGCTCGAAGAATGTGCTCTCATGTACCTGAAGGTGATCAAAGAACTTGAAGCGAACCTGTATGTCTTTGAATACCCAACGAAGCTGCAGGCCTTGTGCAAGTCCCGCTCCAAGTCGAGAGCATGGACTTGTTGCTATTCTCGAGACTACTCTCACCAGGGGTCTTTGTGGGCAAAGTCATCCAGTAACTCCAAAATCAAAGTAGCCCTAGCAGTCTAAGCAGGAATCAAACCTGTCCTACCACACTGGCTAAAGAGTAGTTGGGAATGTGTCAGGGTACCATTTGTGACGCTGCAGCAGGTCTTTAAGAGATATTTATGGCACTATTCCAGCTCCCTCCGTTATGCCTTTGAGTCCCACACGTCTGCAGGAGTTTCCAGTCTGGTTGCTCCCAGCGGGCCTTCTTGCTGTTCAGTCTGAACCTCTCTAATGCGCCTAGGGTTCTGCACTGAACCTGGTGCTGACTTCCATTCTGGCTCCAAGACCTGCCCCAGTTTTGCAGTGTGAATCTTTTCTGGATTCACTATGCTGTGCATTATTCCTCTATCTAGTGGTTGGGTCCGAAATTGTAGTATTTCTTTTTTTTTATTTTTATTTTTTTTCGTGGACTGGTGGGCGTCAACATACCACCATTGGGTGTCCTTCTCTGACGTCGACGTGCTTCCTCCGGAAGCTCCCACCTTTGGTAGCCATCTTCAAGTTCTTTTTTTTCCGCCGTTGGGTCTGGATCGATACGGAAAGAGCCATAGAACTTTGGAGAGAAGAATCCGCAAAAAATATTAGGAAAAGCAGGAAAACGACTTTATCGACAAACCGGCTTTCGAGGCGGTGAATTGGGACGCAGAGAGGAGGAAAAACATTGAAACTTCGACGTCCTACAGAGAATGCGCATACAGGGTGCTTCCTGGGTCCTGTAATGGACAAGACACCAAGTTCTGCGACAATTGCCACCACAAGTACACACAGAAGGATCAGCATCCGGTCTGTAACCTTTGCCTGCCGCTCGACCACCGAAGCGAAGATTGCAACGCGTGCTCGGCGTTCACCCTGAAGACTTTAAGGGTGAGAGAGAGGCAGAGAAGAGAGAATTATAACATGCAGGGTCAAGGACCGCCACCGTCGCTTCGAGACCTGGGCCTCTCCAGCGAGGAAGAGGGCAACTTCACCGAAGGCGAGGAGGACATGCACGTCCAAGTCAACGTCGAAAAGAAAACTCCGAAGGAGGGAAGAGAAACAGACTCCTAGACAGTCAACCGACCCACGAAAGAGTGACTCCCAAGTCCTCAAACAGCCTCGGCGTCTAAACATTCGACGACTGCAAGTGCGTCCAAGGACAAACAGTCCGTCGGTTCCTTGGACCAGGACTCCCAGACAGCGAAAACCCTCGATAAAACAAGGTTCTCTTCCAGGGGATCCTCAATAGTCATAAGCACTAGAATATTCCCGCCCATGCGCGGGACCCCGGAAACACAATCATATATGTGACAAACATATATGTATCTCCACATATATAATAACCTGGCTTCGACGTCGAGACACTCGACGTCGAGACACTCGACGTCGAGACACTCGACGTCGAGACACTCGACGTCGAGACACTCGACGTCGAGACACTCGACGTCGAGACACTCGACGTCGAGACACTCGACGTCGAGACACTCGACGTCGAGACACTCGACGTCGAGACACTCGACGTCGAGACACTCGACGTCGAGACACTCGACGTCGAGACACTCGACGTCGAGACACTCGACGTCGAGACCCACATCAGTGAGATCTGGAGAAGGTTCAGTGGTTTTGGTGACTGAGTCAGCGTCACGACACTCATCCTCTCATTCCTTGAGAAGTCCTTCAACGCATTCACCATCTGCATCCCCAGAACGTCATTCGAGGAGGTCACGACAAAGATCTGTCACATCACAGGGCGGCTTCCCCTTCTGTTCACTTATCTACAACATGGCATTTATCAATCCATCACTGGAGTAAGGATCTGGTGCGAGCCTCAAGAAGGGAGGAAGAATATACTAGCCCGATCCACAGATCGCCTCTACAAAGATTAGTACAAGAGGTGGATAGATCGCCTTCACCTGCACGTCAGCGCCGTGCTGGAAGATCGCGAGAGCGCAGGCTTTCTACTTCCCATCACCAAAGAAGGTCTCCTACATGGTCATCTTCCTCCACCCGCTCCTCTAAAAGAGACTGTTCACCTGTTCAAACCCCTCAGTGGTCCCAAAGCAAAAATCAAGGACGATCACTGTTCCAAAGCCGAAAGTCAAACAGAGGTAGAGGAGGTAATCCGCAGCAGTCCTCTTCCACAGCTAGATCAGCAGGGAAGCAATTAGCAAGAGCTTCCTCTGGCGCCGTTGCCCACTCCAGTGGGAGGAAGTGTTTCACATCATCTGAAAGAGTGGTGCAACATAACAAAAGATTGTTGGGTGCTCAGTATACTGCGCAATGGATACGCTCTACGTTTCCATGTGTCTCCAAAGGACATCCCTCCAAAAAGATCTCGTCCTCACCAGCTAAAGTTACTACGACAAGAAGTGGTGACCCTTCTGCAAAAAAAGGCCATAGAGAAGGTTCCTCCCTCTCAGCGGGGAAAGGGAGTGTACTCCAGGTACTTTCTTGTACCAAAAAGAGATCAAGAGCACAAATTCAGACCTATCTTGGGCCTTCGATCGCTGAACAAAGTCATCTTGAAAGAGAAATTTCGCATGCTGGTGCTTCATCAAATATGTCCACATCTGCAAGCAGGAGATTGGATGTGTTCAGTGGATTTCCAGGATGCGTATTTCCACATTCCATTAATTCCCCGTCATCGCAAATATCTGCAATTTGTGGTTGGCAGCAATCACTACCAGTTCAGGGTGTTGCCCTTCGGACTAAAATCTGCCACGAGTCTTTACCCAGTGCATGGCTGTGGTAGCGGCGGCTCTACACTGAAGAGGTCTGTTCGTATATCCGTACTTGGACGATTGGCTCCTGAAAGGGCCATCCCCTCAGCAAGTACAGAGCAGCTTCCGAATGTGTCTATCTCTACTCTGCAGGCTAGGTCTGCACGTGAATATGGAGAAATCGGTTCACCGGCCTACTCAGGTGATCCATTATCTGGGCTCCACTCTGGATCCAAGCCTAGGAAGAGCGTTTCCTTCGGAACAGAGACTTTCATCAATTCAACAGAAGTGCAAAACTCTTCTCCAGACAACTCTGCCAACAGTCCGGCAAGTGGCATCTCTGCTAGGATCGATGGCTTCTTGCATATTTCTCTTTCCCAACGCCATCCTGAGAATGAGACCTTTGCAACAGGACCTAGAGGACAAGTGGGACCAAGCATTTGGTCACTGGGAAGACAGTATTGTGCTTTCACAAGCAGCAAAGTCGTCCATTCTATGGTGGACTCGACCAAAGAACCTCTTAGTGGGAGTCCCCTTCCATCAACCTGTTCCGACCCAGTCCTTGGTAACGGATGCATCTCTACAAGGGTGGGGAGTGCACATGGATTGCCTACAGATGCAGGGACGGTGGTCCGTCAAGGAGCAATCCTACCACATAAACATGTTGGAGCTGTGAGCAGTCCATCTAGCTCTGAAAGCTTTTCAGCCCTCAATCACGTCCAACTCGATTCTGATCCAAACAGACAACACGACCACCATGTATTACCTCAACAAACAGGGTGGTACGCGTTCTCGTCCGCTCTCCCTGGAAGCTCAAACGATATGGCACTGGCTTCTAGCCCGAGACCTCCATCACAGCGGTGCACCTTCCTGGGGAGCGAAACGTGCGAGCAGACGCACTCAGTCGGCACTTCGAAGATCAGCTAGACTGGGTGCTAAATGACTAGGTAGTGGCAGAAATTTTCCATCAGTGGGGCAACCTTCCATAGACTTGTTTGCAGACTATCAAAACAAAAAATGCCACGCCTTCGCATCCAGATTCCACCGTCAAGGGACGAGGGGGGAATGCTCTTTTGATGGATTGGTCCGGAATATTTACATACGCCTTTCCTCCCCTGCCACTGATCACGAAGGTGGTATCCAAGGTCATCCGATCCAACATGTCACTGATGCTGATAGCCCCAGACTGGCCTAGTCAGTGGTGGTACCCGGATCTTACAGCTGTCGGTGCACCCCCACAGGAGGCTTCCTTACAGATCGGACCTACTGACCAAGATGGACGGGAAGATTCTACATCCCAACCTTCCCTCACTGAACTTGACAGCATGGCACCTGAGGTCCTGCAATATGGACATTTGAATTTACCGCAGGACTGTATGCATATACTAAAGGAGGCAAAGAGACCTTCCACAAGGGCGTCCTACTCCTTTAAGTGGTAAAGATTCTACTTATGGTGCACTCGTAATCATTTGAATCCTACCAAAGGGCAGGAGGAGGTAATTCTTCCTTACCTCCTGTACTTGGCTAAATCGGGTTTAAAGTATTCCTCGATCAGAGTACACCTAGCGGCCATTATGGCCTACAGAAAGTCTCCAAACCAGCCTTCCTTTTTAGGTCTCGCCTTGCTATCGCGTAAGCGAACGCAAAGCGAGACTATTGTAAAAGGGCTTTTCAAAGTGCTCCCAAAAGCGGATTGCATGGCTAGCACGCGCACAATCACGCGCATCGTGCCGCCATGCAATCCGCTTTTGTGAAGCGCTTCAGCCCACTGGCGACGGGCGTGCGATTACACGCACAATGACGAGCAGAGGCGCCATATGGCTTTCCTCTCTCGTCATGGTGCGCGCACATCGCACACCACTCGCCAGCCTGCCTGCTTTTTTTGCGCCTCAATGCTCCTCCCCCACCAGAGTGCTTCTCGCAGCCCCTTCCTGTATGTGAGGCTCGCCGGGGCTGCGCTTGTTAACACACGCGATTGTCCTTGCTGCTTTGTCCAGAAGGAGAGGACGGAAACTTCTTGACAGGGTGAAGATTTTTTTGAATATGTCCGCATTATGAGCACCTATCGGAACAAGGCAGGATATTTGAGACCATGTGTGCCAGCACTTGGTTCCTTTTTAACTTAGAGTACCCCTCCCACCTCAGCATGGTGAAGTGCCTTTACATCGCTGGTGCTTTCAGATCCCTCCCGCCTCACAACACACCATAACAAAGCGCCTTTATTTAATATCACCGGTGCTTTCAGGCCCCTCCCACCTCCCAGCACAGCCTGGGAAAGCGCCTTCATTTGTTTAGCATCACGGGCGCTTTCAGGCCCCTCCCGCCTCCCAACACAGCATGGCTAAGCGCCTTTATTTATTTAATATCACCGTCGCTTTCACTTTGGGCTAGTCTGCTTTTTGGCTGGCTGATCGCACTCTTTCCGTGCACATATCCACCTTTCATAGCCGCCGAGTGAAACACATCGGGTGTGCCGGAGCCCTTCTTAGCGGGTGTCGTGATGTCACCGGGTTTCCTAGTAATGTATCTTTCCCTGATACACAGCCGGTTGACGTGTTTGCAGCAGCCTGTTAAATGTGAGTGTCCAAAGCTTCAGTGCGACCAGGCACAGTCCCGCCACACCAGGGGTGCACGAAGTTGTGCTGTTGGAAGCGACCCATCGTACCCTTAGTTAATTCGGGGGCGCCCCGCGCAAGAATGTGAACTTCTCGGACATTTTGTTGAGCCTACAACCTTCCTGCGATTCAGCCTCCCTCACACCCTCCGTGGGGCTGCAGACAGTCCCCGGGGGCTAATCCAGCCGGGCGCCTCCTTGGCACTGCAAAGCTGCGATTGGCACAGAGCTGGCCTGCGGCCAGCTGCCACCTGGCTACACAGAGCCGCTGCCTCTAATCCCCCTGGGCCCCGCTTCCCACAGTGCAGCTGCACGATGGGGCTCGGGCTACCACTGCCGTGTGTCGCCCTTGTGGGTTTGTTGCGGGTGCTACAGGCAGCGTCAGGGTGTCCAGGGCACATCCGTCACGTGTGGAAGCTCTGGTGTGGGCACCTGGGGCATACCTGCACACAGCCAACGTCGGCGGGGGACTGAAGGCTTTTCTGACCGTGGTGTGACACTATATCTTAGCCAGGTGCTCCAAGTGTGCCTGGCAGCTTTCACAGCCTTATTTGGCTCCCGTTTACTCACCACACTGCCCGCCATTTCTAGGCCTTGTCTAAGCGTCCTGCATTGCTCTCGAGTTCTGAAACCGTTAATGGAGTCATCGCATTTCCTTCGTAGATCTCCAGTATCAAGGCTGTTGGCGTGGTCGCAACCCCTTTGCACTAGATTTCTTCCCAACGTAATTTGTTCTGCTGAGGGCCCGTGCTCTGTTCAGCATAGTTTATGTGGGATTTGTGTGCATTTTGGAAACAGCGTCAGTCAATTAGTTCTTCCCTGTGAGGATTTCAAATGAATGCGCAGCAGGTGGGCCCGCCATAAATCCAGAGGGTTTGCTAAATATTGATCAAGCTAAATAATTTGCCCATCAAAACCAGCAGGCTTGCTCGGTGAGTTCAATGCTCGCTGCTGACGTCTGCAGCAACCTCAAGGTCACAATGCAGCCACTGGGTCGCATCTTCCAGAGGTCAGTAAAATGTATAAAATTAAATTGGCTAACAGTAATGTTGGCTATTTATAGCACTAGAAGAGGACTGGCAGCTTTGACTGCTGCTGGGGTAGGAAACTTCAGCACTTACCAGGGTTCAATGGGCCTATCAGCGTTCTTGATCCCGGTGCCACTGCACCTGCTGCACCGATGCTAGCTTCGCCCCCGAGTGAACCACTCATTAAAAAGTGTATTCTTATTTCCTTCGTAGATCTCCAGTATCTAGGCTGTTGGCGTGCTCGCAACCCCTTTGCACTAGATTTCTTCCCAGCGTGATTTGTTCTGCTGAGGGCCCGTGCTCTGTTCAGCATCGTTTATGTGGGATTTGTGTGCATTTTGGAAACCGCGTCAGTCAATTAGACATTTCCTGGCCCTGTGAGGATTCTCTCACTTTATCCCGTTTCTTTCTGCCTCTACTTTCTCTTTGCTCCCTCACACTGCCTCCTGTTATCTCTTTTTCTTCTGCCATCGCTCTTTCTTTCGCTCGTCTCCATGAGCCACTGGCGCTCTCTTGTCCTCCTCTCCCTTTATCGCCCCTCTTTCTTTTTGTTTTTCCTTCTGTATTTCTTGCTCTCGTTTTCTCGCTCCATCTCACAAACTTAAGTATCAGCCCCTTGCACCAAGTTCTTCCTTTCTCCCCTTCCCTCTGCGCCTCACCAGGTCACTATTTTACCACATTGTAAAATACCTTTACATCGCATTTTCGAAACTTTGACCTATTGGTGTTGTAAATGACAATGCCTTTTATTATTGCAGGTTTTTTTAAACATATAAATGAAAGGCATTGTCATTTACAATGCCAATAGCTCAAAATCTCGCAAATGCGAGACCTATTGCATTGCAAATGCTTGTTTCAACTACAGGTGGTCAAAGATTTCCTACAGGGGTTGAAGAAAGTGTATCCCCCTGTTCGGCCTCCTTCTCCTCCTTGGGAGTTGAATCTAGTCCTCTCTAGATTGATGGGTCCTCCTTTTGAGCCCATCCATAAAGCCATGTTGCAGCATTTGACATGGAAGACCTCTTTCTTAGTCGCGATAACATCAGCGCGCAGAGTAAGTGAAATCCAAGCGCTGTCTTCCAAAGAGCCATATGCCATCTTTCACCACAACAGGGTAGTGTTAAGAACTCACCCTGCTTTTTTGCCAAAAGTTGTCTCCGATGTTCATGTTAATCAATCCATTTCCCTACCGTCCTTTTTTCCCAATCCCGCTACTCCTGCGGAAAGGTCACTCCACTCCTTAGACCTTAAGAGAGTGCTCAAGTTCTATTTGGAGGGAACGAAGGACATACGAAAATCAGGGCAATTTTTTTAAAATTATGGTTCCATGAGGACAGGCTTCCCAGCTTCCAAAAAGTCAATTTCGAGATGAATAGTGTCCTGTATAAAATTGGGCTACCAGCTGGCAAATAAAACCCCTATTGTCACCTAAAGCACACTCCACTAGGGGGAAAGCAGCTACAATAGCTTTCTTGCATGACGTTCCAATGGCAGAGATTTGCAAGGCGGCAACCTGGAGATCGGTACACACTTTCACAAGGCATTATTGTCTTGAATCCGATTCCAGGGCGGATACTCAAGTAGGCCAACCCTCCCTGAGATCTGTTCAGATAATAAAATATCTGGGTTTTCAAGTTTAGTTATCTGAGCTTGATTAATTGTTTTTTTCCTTTGTGTGAGAAGTTGGCCTGATGTATGATGTCACTAATTCTAGTGTACACCTTGTATCAGTCCAAACAACCCTTATGGTGATTGGTTGTAAAGTCAACCTTATAGACCAGCTATCCTAGTGGTAGCATGGACAAGAGCAGTCTTAGGCTAAACTCTGAATGGCATGTGAAGCCAGCTGTTATACCATATGTAATCCCTTGAATACCAAATGAAAGGACACCACAACAGATCTATATAAAAAATATAATGTATTTATTCTAGTCAAACCCTCAGCACTCTGAGATTCGAGGTAAGTACAACACAGTCTTATTTAAGCATACATTAAGTCACACAGGTAAGTAATACAGTTAGGCCCCAGGGGCCACGCAAACCATATACTTAGTAAGTGGTATAAGGACCACTGTCACGAACACAGGATAGGCCTAGGGAATCGCTGGGGCTACACTATTCTACCAACAGTTAGGAAGTGGGAGGCCCACGGGATTCAGGTGCAGAGTGGAAACACTTGCGTGTAATGCGTAAAAGTCGATAGAATCACTAGCAATTAGAAATAAGCAGTTTTAGGACACTTCTGGTATAGCTAGAAAGTCGAGACTCGGAAACTAGACCCTAGGATAGTCAATACCCTTGTGAGCACCGAAGTACTCAAGTTACCTAGCCCACGGGCTGCGTGTGCATATGTGTGAACTTGCGTCGGGTTTCGTCGTGGACTTCTATGGATGCCTGAAGGAAAGTTGCTGACAGGCAGTCAGTGAAGAGTGTCCGGTGGATCCCAAGGAGGGGATCAAGAAGGAAGGAACCTGCAAGCAGAAGGGACAGAGTCTAGGTCACCAGCCAGGAGCCGGGAAGGAACCAGGAAGGAACCAGGCGATGTGAAGATGCAGGTGAAGAGGTGAAGCTTGTCGCAGCAGCCACGGATACCAGGAGACGTCGAGGACGACCAGGAGGTGAGCTGTCCCACGAAGGCTCTTGCTGTCGGCGGCGTCAGTCGAGTCAGGACCCAACAAGCCTTGGCAAGCGGAACCCACGCAGGATGGAGGACTTGCTTCTGGTGCAGACCAGGAAGGTCTGGGGTGCTTCTCTTTCACAGAGGAGCGGGTGCCAGTCTGGAGGAGCCGGACCAGCAAGATGAAACAAAGGGTTTGTCGTCGCAGAGGCTACTAGCCAAAGGGCCAGCAACCGGACAACACGTCGAGCAACACAGGTGCAGAAGGGCCCCACGCAGACCACGTGAAGTGTGCTCGGGAGTGGTGCTTCTCAATTCCCAAGCACAGCCTCGAGGGAGCATCGGAAGTCGCGCTAGTCGGTTACTAGCCACTTTTCCCAAGTCGCCAGTCCCACGACCCTCGTCGCCTCCACGGGTCTCCACTTCGCTGGAGATGTGGATCTGGTTCAGAGGTGTCTGGAAGTCTCGGCGCTGGTCAGTCTCTGCAGTCGGCCCTCGTAGGATTCAGTCGCAAAGCAAGCAGCGGTCGCTGGATGGTGCCTGGTTGCCCAGGGTGGTCACTCCTTGGCCACAAGGGAAACTTCCTGAGGTCGAATGTCGAAAGTCCAGAGTTTCTGTTCAAGTTGCAGATTCAGGTTAATATAATTTAGCAGGGCCCAACTAGCTACTAATATACTGGACTAGTGGGCTGGGCTACCTGCAAGGTCCCTCCTATGGGTGGGACCAGGAAGGGGAGTGGCTACACCCCCTTTCCTTTGTCCAGTTTTGCGCTGGAGTGCCCCAGCACCGGTTTGAACTGGACTATGCATGGGACACCTTGTGTGCCCCAGGCAGTGTCTCGTTTCATTCAACCCTCCCTGCCCCAATACACTAAATCCTGTCTAGGGTGGTGCTCGCGCCTCCCAAGGCAGGAAACCTATTGTCCAAGCCTCCCTTTGCTGGAAGGACTCCCAGCAGCAGGAGGTCAGACTTGTGTCTGTGGCAGCAGCATCCATTTTGTGATGCTGGGGCTCTGGTTAACTTTAACCGGGTAAGTAGGTTTCAACAGGTCTTCTCCCTCTAGAAGGGAGGGATAATATCCTCATTGCCAGAAATGGTATGGGGGTATTATTCCAAAGTGTTAGACACCTTACACTACATGTTTCGATAAAGCCAAACCATAGTTACCATAACCGTTTAAGATTATAAGGCACTTTAAGAGTATATGGTAGGCTATATCATAGAACAGCTATAAGGACAGTGTTCCGAAAGCTGCAGACAGGCTCAGCTCATGCTAGAGCACCATCTCACATGTTACTAAGCACTCTGCCTCCAGGATTGTTAAGGCCTGCCATAGGAGTGGCTGATAGGTACACATGTGTCTATATGGTAGGTATAGGAATACTACACCTAAGCAAGGGGTGATTACACGACCTTGCCCCAGCTGAGTGATCAGCCAGTTGTGTCATAATGGAAGGCCAGGCCAGGGGTGGCATAATACATGCTGCAGCTCCTGGTAGGCCTAGGGTACACTTATGCCCTGGGTACCTAAGGTACACTGTACAGGGGCCAATAAGGTGATCCTATCAATTGGGTTATGTACCTAAAGTACATAGTATCAGTTTAGAGAGAGAACAGCTGGGCTGTGAGTCTGATTAGCAGGCCCACAGCCACATCGAAGTCGAAAACCAGTGAAGCAAAAGCAAAAAGTGGGGGTGAACATAGAAAGCAGACCCTACTCTCCTACACTTTGCTCGCAGTGGAAGAGGTGAGGCTCGCTATTCTATTCTAGTGCTTATGACTATTGATGAGGATCCCCTGGAAGAGAAGTATTAGTTACTTACCTGTAATCCTAGCTCTCTTCCAGGGGTATCCTCATCAAAGTCATAAGCAACCCTCCTGCCTCCCCGGGCAAAGGAACCTTATTTTTAAGGAATTGTCAACTCTTTGTGTCATGGCTTGGTGTCACCGCAAAGAACTGACCTAACTGTCACCCCTGAGGCATGATGGGAAGCTAGGGGTCATGGCTGCCTTAAAGGCACGGTGCCAGTTTATTTCTATGTTGCTATGAGTTAGCTTTCCAGCCTTTCTAAGCTGTAGTTTTCTGCAATGCAGCCTGTGAGCGGTCAATGCTTTCAGTCCTATCTCAGGGATTGTGCTAAATGCTAAGCATTAAAACAGTTTTCAAACCTGCTTTGCTGATGTTTTTCCCTGGTTTTTGATATATTTATAATATACAGGGGAGTCCTTACAGCATTATTCAGCTCTGGTTATGAAAGGCTGCATTTGCTTTTTTATTTCATATAGATATATAGATACATATGTTTGTCACATATGATTGTGTTTCCGAGGTCCCGTGCATGGGCGGGAATATTCTAGTGCTTATGACTTTGAGGATACCCCTGGAAGAGAACTAGGATTACAGGTAAGTAACTAATCCTCGTCGAAGAGCAGTCACGAGAGACTCCTCGACTTCTAAAAAAAAAAAAGGGGTGAAACAAGCTTCGATTTTGATGTCGACAAACGCCAAGAGAAGGCTCGAAGATCTCTGCGACGGAGCACAGGCGTCGGAGCTACAAAAGAAAAAAGAGGCTCGAGGCCGAAATGGCAAGTATCTTGCAACGCAAGAAGGATTTCGACGAAACAATGAAAAAAATTCAAGATTCGGCCCGAAACTTCGACGCAGCACGAAAAAGACATCTGGGAACTAGAAATACCTACAACACCAGAACCGGCTGAGGAAGAGGAGGAAGAAGAGTTCTACTTCGAGGCCGAGGAAGAAGAGGAGGACCAAACCCATCACGGATCAGCGACCTCGGAGACCCAAGACCTGCAGTGGCAAGACCTCTACGCAGACTCGCCAGAAGAAGGGGTAGACTCATACCCTTCGAGGACCTCACCACCCGATGACATTGGGATGTACAATCCGGTGATAAAGAAGACTGCAGACACTTATGGAGTGCAATTAGAGGAGGAAAAAACACAATTCTGTTTTCTCCTAGAGACCTTGCTGCCCACACAGACAAGGAGTCGATTCCTTCCCATGCTACCAAGTGTGCTGGACCAGGCAAAGGAAGCCTTTAAAGAGTCTGCTACATGCAAGGCTGTAACATCAAGGGGTGAGAAGAAGTACAAACACTGCTCCAAGGACCCTATGTACATCAGGGGTTCGGTGTCTGCTGACTGATAGCTTCCACAGCCAGAAAAAGAGCGAAGGTACCCACTAAGGTAGGACACCCGCCAGACAAAGAGCAAAAGAATGGATCTCACGGGGAGAAAGATAGAATGAAGCACCACAATACAGTGGCACATAGCAAATTCAAATGCATTGATCAATAGACATGTATACCAGCACTGGGAGGAAGTAGGTGAACTGCTGAAGCATCTGCCAGATCAGTTCCAAGGAAGGGCAAACCACTTGGTGGAAGAAGGAAAAAAAACATGGCAAATACATGTTTAAAATCAGCCCTGGATGCTGCTGAGACATCAAGCAGGCAAATGATGGTCGGGGTGACGGAGAGAAGACATGCCTGGTTAAGAATCTCAGGGTTCAAACCAGAGGTACAGAGCAACATTTTAAACACCCCGTTCAATGGTGAACAACTATTCGGAACAGCTGTGGATGATAAATTAAACCAGTCAAAAAAAGAAAATGAAACTGCAAGGTCCATGGAGGCACTACAATTCAGAGGTATGCGTAGGGGGACACCATCACGGAGACCAGCAGACGGGGTAACCACCAGCCAGTAGCCTCACATCAAACCTTCCAACAAGGTTACCAAGGAGGTAACCAGGACCAGCAACAAGATCAACAACAAGGTTGGCAATATCAACACTTAAGGCAATCATTTTGAGGGCGCGCTCGAGGAAGAGGCCAACAGCAAAGAGGCAGCAACCCACCTCCCAAGTGACTGCACTGTAAAGTCTGTGCACACTCTAACAAGATCTCAGAGGGCACAACACCAAGTACACATAGTAAAAGATTGTCCCAAAGAACAAACAATCCCTCCAACGTCGGAGGCAGAATAGTAAACTTCTTCCAGGAGTGGAAGATTACATCAGACAAATGGATATTAAACATAATACGTTACGGATACTGCATAGAAGTGGCAAAACAACCTCCGAGCAAAAGACCAAGGGACAAGGTTCATTCAGCAAGAGAGCGGTCTCATTGGCTCGAAGAAGCACAAGAGCTTCTAAATAAATATGCCATAGCGAAGGTACCTTACAAGGAGAGGAACAAGGGCGTGTACTCTACGTACTTCCTCATACAAAAGGTGGATGGAACATTGAGACCTATACTAGACTTAAGATTCCTAAACAAGTTCATAACACAGAAATTCAAGATGACATCCCAATACCTCAGATACAGGTGTACTTTCACATCCGCATGAACAGCAGTCACAAGATCCTACTCAGGTTTGTGATCAACAAAACGTGCTACCAATTCACGGTACTAGTATTCGGACTGAAGTCGCACCAAGAGTCTTCACTAAATGCCTAGCAGCAGTAGCGGCCCACATAAGAAGGCAGGGGGTACACGTTTATCCATACCTAGATGTCTAGTTAGTAAGCGCAAACACAAGCAACACATACAGAAGGTCCTAAAGACATTGGTCCAGCTCGGTTTCTCAATACATTGGGAATAAATTATCATTAGAACCAGAACAAGTAAAGATATTCTTAGGGACAGAGATCAACACACTAGGAACGGTGTTTCCAAGCACAAAGAGAACAATAGCAATACTGAAGGAGACACATCTATACCGCAGGGGGCAAGTTCTGACAGTGAGGACAGTGGGCAGACTGCTAGGGATGATATCTTCATGCATTCATCTAGTCCCAAACATTCGCCTACACATGAGACCATTCCAGGAATGAATTCAACAATGGTCAGTCAACAGGGAGTTGGGGGGGATCTAATGGTTGTCACTCAGACAGTTCAGCAAGAGATGGCATGGTGGAACAGGAAAAACATAACACAGGGGAGACTTTTCACACAACCAACTCCAACAGTGACCATTACAACAGATGCTTCCCAACTATGGTGGGGAGCACACATTTACAACTTCAAAGTAAGGGGGTTATGGACGCAACAGGATGCGATAAAACACATCAACTTCCTGGAGTTTAAGACGGTGTTCCTAGCCTTAAAAGCCTTTCAGAAGGAGCTTTACGGGAAGAGGGTGTTGATTCAAGCAGACAATACAACTGCGATGTTTTACATCAACAAACCAGGGGGATTACAATAATTAACACGTCGACGGCAGGCGATGTGTCGATTAGGCGAATAAGCGGTGGCGGATCCTTGACGAATGTGTGACTACAGGACGCCACTTTGACACACGATTCCTGCGTGATGCTAGGAAGCATCCACCAGTAGAAAATCTACTAGAGCTCTAATACAAGAAGTGCAAGTGAGTGCATTAGGCCTCACTTTTGGTATGCATGAAGTATATGCGTAAAGCCCAGGCAGGGACCTTAAATTAAGGAACAGAAATACAACGCCCTGACGAAGGCCCCAGACCCGATTGGGCTATTTAATGAGGGCCGAAACATGTTGGCATTTATATGAGGGTACATTTGAATAGAATAATGTTCAAAAAAAAAACACATGGTTTTTAATGGTACCACAAGTGCCCCAGAATAAAGGATCGAGTAGGGGTATACTTGTAGGTATTTTTAGTTTATAAAAAATCTGTTTCCCTGCTTAACCAGTTACCTACTTATATAAGCACTCCCATTACATCTTTGGTTGAGTCCGCCCAGATAGTATCATCTTATCTGGGTGTGGAGAAAACGCCTATGATGAAGCATGTCACTATTATGTGAGTGAGGCGTCTTCTTCAATATCTTTGATATTCCACCTGACACAGATAACATTGTAGGAATCTCTCAAACAACTGTAGCCCTTTGTGGGGTTACCGGTTTGGCAACAGTTGCTTATAGTGATAAAGGGGCTAGGTTCTACCTGGTCCACAGATCTGGTCCCCTGTGGGGCCCTCTGTTCTGCATTGGCTGGTGGGGTCCTTTCGCAGACCTTCCAGGGGTATTACTAGGGTATCTATTCTACATGAAGGAATCTGCGGCTAGTAGTCTCTATCAGATGTACGAGTTACTTACCTTCGGTAACGATGTAGCTGGTAGAGACTATTCTAGCTGCAGATTCCTTCTCGGCCCGCCCTTCCTCCCCTATTCTGCGAGGACCCTTGGGTTGGTTTTCGGTACTCGCCTCCTGGTGGGGGGCTGTCTCTCCTGTGAGTGCCTTCCTTGTTCTTGACGGGTGGCTCCGTCTGGGGGTGGTTCATTCCTCCCTTGGTTCTATGGAGGATGGGGTTTCGGTGCGCCGGTGCCCTGCTGCTCTGGCTACTCCAGGTTTGGGGTGGATTGTTTAAATCCTTGTCCTCCCTCCCCTCCTTCCATTGCTATCCTCTGGTTTGAGGGTCCTCTGGCCATGTCTTGCCCTTGTGGGTGGTTGCCCTCTAGGTTGGGGTGGCTTGGCAATTTGTTGTCCCTGTCTGCCTTGGGACTGGTCCCATTCCTTGCTCAGGATGGGGGGGGGGGGGGGGGGGGGGGGGAAGGTTGCCTACGTGTGCCATGACTTTTCCATATGCTCTTGCCTCCGGGGCACAGGGATGGGAGGTTGTCTGTGCTGGCAGGGTGACTGTGCAAGTTCCTGTTTCTTTCTTCTTTCCCTGACCTTGGGCTCTGTGGTGTTGGCACTACTCTGGTGGTGTCTTTTCACTGTTTCTTTCCATTTTTTTTTTTTTTTTTTTTTGTTTTGTTCTGCTCTTCGCACACTGTTCCCATGCTTCCCCAGTTTTTTATCTGGCGATTCCGCGTTGTGGTGCGGAAAAGTTCTCCGAAGAAAACTGATGTGGGCAGGTCTTATGTGATCTCGCTGACGTCACGTACGCGGACGACGCCTGGGCGGAGTCGCGTGATGTCGCCCCAGCCCGGCGCGCAGGGATGCTGTGGCAAAAAGTTTCTGGATCCAGTCTAATGCCTGGGGATAATTGTACGTGAAGGAATATGCGGCTAGAATCATCTCTACCAGATACATCGTTACTGAATGTGAGTAACTCGTACTTCTCGCAGATAATGGAAATGACACAAGGAGCGATGCACAAGTTCCCCAACAGAAAGGACCTCTTAACAATGCAAAACTGAAGGGTGCTACACCCAGAACCAGAGAACCTAAGTCTAGCAGCATGACTCCTGAGGACTTAGAATTTTCTCACCTCAAACTACCAGAGAGCACCATGGCAGTACTCGGAGGCAAGAAGACCTACAACAAGGAAGTGCTACACAGCAAAACGGAAAATTTCTCCCATTGGTGCCGTAAAGAAAAACTTTCAAGGAAGATCATAAGGGAATCAACATTGCTAAAATATGTAGCATATTTAATACAAAATAAACTGAGCTACACATCTATAAGGGTACACTTGGCAGCAATCGTAGCGTACACAATTGGAGAAACAGAGAAGAGTTTCTACACATCCCATGTGGTCTAAAGATTCCTAGAAGGAGCAAAGAGGATAGCCCCTCCAAAGAGTGTGCCACCACCAGCATGTAACCTCAATGTGGTATTTGCACAAATGATGAAGGCTCCAATCGGACCAATCCACAAGCAACATTACAAATGCTCAAACTAAAAACGGCGGTTTTAGTGGCAATTACATCACTACGTAGAGTAAGTGAATTACAGGCACTAACACTACAAGAGCCCTACTTCCAAATACATAGTGACAGAATCGTCGGGAGAACTGATGCACATTTTATGCCAATGGTGGTATCAAAGTTCCACGTAAACCAAATACTGAGTTTTTTCCAAAACCCAAAGACACAAGCAGAAAGAGCATTGCACACCCTGGATGCCAGAAGGGCAGTCATGTACTACATAGAAAAAACCAAGGACTGCAGAAAAACAAAACTGTTCAATGTATCATTTGCGAGCAGTTTTCTTGGACGACCAGTCACAAAAAATGCTATTGCAGGATGGATTGCACAAGCCATGCAGTTGTGCCACAAATCAATCATAGCATTTGTAAAGCGCACTACTTACCCGGGAGGGTCTAGAGGTGCTGGGGGGGGGGGGGGTGCTGCTACTCCTCAAAAACCCAGGTCTTGAGGAGTCTTCTGTAGGTCAGCAGGTCTTGGGTCTGCCGTAGGTGGATGGGGAGGGTGTTCCAGGTATTGGAGGAGAGGTGGAAAAATTATCTACCGCCGGAGGTCGCTCTTTGGATGCGGGGGACTGTGGCGAGGGCGAGGTCGGCGGAGTGAAGCGAGGGCGAGGTCGGCGGAGTGAAGCTTGCGGGTGGGGGTGTAGAAGCTGAGTCTGAGGTACGCTGGTCCGGTGTTGTGGAGTGCCTCGTGTGCATGGGTGAGGAGCTTGAAGGTCATCCTCTTGCTGACGGTGAGCCAGTGCAGGTGTCTCAGGTGGGGTGTGATGTGATGTGGCTGCGGCGAGAGGTGTCAAGGATCAGGCGTGCAGAGGCGTTCTGAATGCGCTGAAGTCGTTTCAGGAGTTTGGCCGGGGCTCCTGCGTAGAGGGTGTTTCCGTAGTCCAACCTGCTGCTGAGGGCCTGGGTGACAGTTCTTCTCGTTTTGGTGGGGATCCACTTGTAGATCTTGCGGATCATGCGGAGGGTGTTGAAGCAGCAGGAGGAGGAGACGGCGTTGACCTGCTTTGTCATGGAGAGGGTGGAGTCGAGGATGACCCCTAGGTTGCGTGCATGGTCGGTGGGTGTTGGAGCTGTTCCTAGTGCGGTCGGCCCCCAGGAGTCGTCCCAGGCAGAGGGGGTGGAGCCATCGGCGACTGCTTTCAGTCCTTCGTGGAGGTTGTTTTTGGCGGTGTGGGAGTCCTTTGTGAGGGAGAGGATCAGCTGGGTGTCATCGGCATAGGAGATGATGTTGAGGTCATGCAGTCAGGCGACGTGGGCGAGCGGTGCCATGTAGATGCTAAACAGCGTTGGGCTGAGGGATGAGCCCTGGGGTACACCGCTGATTATCTCGGTGGCTTCGGAGCGGAATGGGGAGAGGCGGACACTGTGTTCTGCCGGAGAGGAAGGAGGTGGTCCAGTCCAGGGCTTCCTCTTGGATCCCGGCGTGTGCGTAGGCAGACCATGTCGAAGGCGGCTGACCGGTCCAAGAGGATGTGAGCTGCGGTTTCTCCGTTGTCTAGCAATGCCCTGATGTCATCTGTGGCGGCGATAAGGGCAGTTTCGGTGCTGTGGTTGCTGCGGAACCCGGACTGGGACTGGTCCAGAATGCTGTTCTCCTTGAGGTAGTGGGTCAGTTGTTTGTTGACTGTCTTCTCTATGACCTTCGCCAGCAATGGGAGCAGGGAGATGGGCCGGAAGTTCTTGAGGTCCTTGGGGGTCCGCCTTGGGTTTCTTGAGTAAGGCGTTGATCTCTGAGTACTTCCAGCTCTCTGCGAATGTTGCTGTATCAAAGGAAATGTTGATGGCTTTCTGGAGTTGGGGTGCGATGGTAGTGCTGGCTTTGTTGAAGATATGGTGTGTGCAAGGGTCTGACGGGGATCCGGAGTGGATGGTGTTCATGATTTTGATGGTGTCGTCGTCGTTTATGTTGGTCCAGGAGATCAGGTGGTCGGTGCGGACGGTGGTCATGGGGAGGGGAGTCTCCGTGGTTGTTGGGGCGGTCGTGGCGTTGAAGCTGTCGTGGATGTCGGCGATCTTGCGATGGAAGAAGGTTGCAAGTGAGTCGCACAGGTCTTGCGAAGGTGTGATGTTGTTGGTGTTGGAGAGTTCCTTCATGATGTTGAAGAGCTCTTTGCTGTTGTGTGCGTTTTTGTCTAGGCGGTCTTTGAAGGAGGCCCTTTTGGCAGATCTGATGAGGTGATGGTGTCTGCGGGTGGTGTTCTTGTGGGCTGCGTAGCTGTCCGTTGTTCGTTCACGGTGCCAGTTCTTCTCTAGCTTTCGGCAGGTTTGCTTGGAGGCCCAGAGGTCTTCAGTGAACCAGCTGTCTTTCTTGCCGGTGTGGTTGTTGGAGGGTTTCTTTAACAGGGCGAGGGTGTTGGCACAGTCGTCTATCCACTGTGAGGTTGCGGGAGGTGGTATCTGGGTCGGTGGGCTCCGGGCGAGGGTGGTGGTGAGCTGGTCTTCAGTGACTTTGCTCCAGCAGCGATGAGGGATCTGTTGGGTGCGGTGGTGCGTGGTGGGTTTCCGGAAGGTGAAGTGGATGCAGCGATGGCCGGTCCAGTGGAGTTCGGTGGTGTAGTTGAAGGAGACGTGGGGGCTTGCGGAGAAGATGGTCAAGCGTGTGGCCGGCGGAGTGGGTGGGTGTTGTGACTAGTTGTCTGAGTCCGAGGTTGTTAATCAGGGTGGTGGATTTGGTGTCGTCGTCGTTCTTGAGGTGGAAGTTCAGGTCCCCGAGGAGGATGTAGTCCGTGGAGGTGAGGGCATGTGTGCGGACTAATTCGAAAATGGAGTTGCTGAACTGTGGTTGGGGTCCGGGGGGTCTGTAGACGAGTGTTCCTCTGAGGGTGGTGTTGGGGTCGGTGTGGATCTGGAAGTGCAGGTGTTCGGCGGTGCTGAGGGTGTCGTCGGTGTTGGTCGAGACTCTGAGAGTGTTCCTGTGGACGATGGTGATTCTACTCCGTTGGTGAGGTCCCTGTGGGTGATCTTGTAGCCTTCTGGGATGGCTATGGCGATGTCGGGTGCTGAGGAGGGGTTCAGCCAGGTCTCTGTCAGGAAGGCGGCGTCTGGGGAGGTTGTCAGGTCAAGCCTTACGAGGAGCACCGCACACTCACTCTACACGGAAGAAAGGAGCAACAGTGGCTTTCCTAGCAAACACACCTATTCAAGACATTTCTCAAGCAGCACCATGGTCTTCAGTGCACACTTTCACAAAGCACTACTGCGTGGATATTCAGATGAATAAGGAAGCACAAATAGGACAAAAGGTCTTACAACATATATTCACAAACCAATTCTCCTCTTCCACCCAGCCACCACAAGACTTACAAACCGCTACAAAGTCTATGCACAGCATAGTGAATCCAAAAAAGATTCGCGCTGCAAAACGTATAGTTTTCTTACCTGTCCGTGTAGTATTGCAGCTTGAAGAATTTTCTGGATTCACTAGCAAACCCACCCACTTCTGCCAGAAAGAAGACAGGAGGCAGAAATAAAGAGGGAAAAAAAATCCAAAGATGGCGACCAAAGGTGGGAGCTTCTGGAGGAAGCACGTCGACTTAACAGAAGGACACCAAATGGTGGTATGTCGACCCCCACCAGGCCACGAATAAAGAGAGAAGAAATACTACAATTCCGGACCCAACCACTAGATGGCGGAATAATGCACAGCATAGTGAATCCAGAAACGTTTCAGGCTGCAAAACTACACCGACTGGTAAAACGATACATTCCTAGTTAATCAACACCACTCCAGAGGTCGCAGGAGGTTGAGCCCCTGCCTACTCCAGTGTCAGACCCTGAGCCAAAATTCATCTAGACCTAGACTGAGGTCACTCTGGGACTACACTCAGGCGCGCTCTTTCATAGGCTCCAGCATCTTTTTGACTCTGATTTTGAGTAGTGTCTACCACCACTTGACAGTGATGATGGAGACGATTTATCCTTACATGACAATGTATACATGTATTTGTAGGAGGCCCTTGGGCTGGATACTTCACCTAATGCTTGATTGTGCTCTGCATTAAGATCTGCTACACATTGGCTAATGAATAGTGGAAGGACTGTGTGCTCATTCTACCAGGGTCAAATCTGCCACCACTGGGCTAGCACGTAGAGTCCCTGTCCTAGATGCATTACAAACAGCCACGTGGGTGTTCCTCCATACTTTCACACAGCATTGTTGACTGGACGGCCAGGTTTGCTGAGAGGGGCACTTTGCCTTCAGGACTTTCTAGTTTGAGTCCATTCACAGACCCACCCACAAATCCAATAGGTACTGCTTTGGTATCTATTCAAAAGGTGTGGAATATTCATCTATACGGCTCAATCAGAAAAACAAGTCACTTACCTTCACTAACACTTTCGAGTAGAGGCTCTTATCTAGCCACCGATCCTCACCGACCATCCCGTCCTACCAGTTCTGTGATGGGATCTTATTAACGAATAGAGTCCAAAGTCTAGGAATCTGCACACTCTTCATGACCAATTCACTCTTAGACCTCTGTATCTGGGGGCATGGACAGCCTTGAAAGCAACTGACGTCTGCACACAAGGCCCACATGTAGTTTTCTGAGCGGAACGGCGGTGCTACCTGATGTAGAGGTAGTTCTGAAAAGTTTCCAGATACAGTCTGACTGGGGAATAGTCAATAGATGACAAATCTCCAGCTGGATAGTCTTTTTAACAGAAAGTTACCAAAGGTAAGTACATTGTTCTTTGGAGAGGTACCAAACTACTTTTCTGAGCGCACCACATCAGGCAAATTAATATACTATTACATGCATTAACTACATACTGTTCTGTCAGTGTATCATTCTGCCTCCCAGAAGTGATTCCGTTGTAATGCATCTGGTGCCTTTTTTTCAGTATATCGAGGGAACTTTTAGGTGAACTTTGGAAACCATCTTGAAAGGAAGAGTTCCCCCTTTTAAAGTCAAGTTCTGCATTAAATGCTTACTACAAGTATGATATATTATGTAAAAGCTTCGTACTTTGTCAAGATAATTATTTTGGTGTGAAAAGAGAATTTCTATTTAAAAAGTAACACCTGACCATTATAATTAATCACTAAACACTGACCTGGGCCATTTCTACACTCAAGCTCTAGCTTCATTGGGAGATTCGTCCCCATGGTTTCTTTTAATTGTGAACATGTGCATGCTTCACGCACAGTATGTATCTGCCATTGTGGTTCTTCCATGTTCTTGGCTGCATGTGCCACTGTAGTCCTCTGTTACTGACTATATTTGCCAATGTGGTACTACCTTTAATTTCTTTCAGGTGCCATGGTGCTCCTTCTTAAAATATAGCACTTTTACAGTCTTGCTATTACATTAGTTGTTATATATTTTTTAATTATTTCATTAGAGTAAACTGTAGCAGTTCAATCTAGAGACAGCCGACATTGCTAAAGCAAATCAGGCTGGCTTTTACTGTAGTAACACATGCATATAGTGTTTGTGCATTTGCAATGGTTAGCACGTAAAAACCAGTCCTGCCTACTTTACCACTGCTTGTTCATATGTTTGTGAATCTATGCCATGACTACCTAATCCAGAAGAAACAATATTATTTTTTTATGGTAGTTAATTAAACCTTTTATGTATATTTTCTGTATACTAATACACTTATTCTATTGCTTCTTTTCAGGAACTACGAGAAGAAATTGAAAACTTCAAGCTTTAATCATAGGATTCCCACGATTTGTAGAATTTTCTAAATAAGTTAATTTTTTCTTAAAATGTCTTGTATTTTTTTTTCTGCTGATTTCTAGTCCTATCCAAACTGTAGATGTTTTATAAGAGAGATGTATATGTATACATGTATATGATCGAATAAAAACTGTTAATGGTTTTTATTTTTTGCGTCTTTGTGTTTCAAGTTAAACCGAAATCTGCAAACTAAGATTCCTGGACAGCAAGGAGTATTGTGAACAAAGTTATTGTGTTTCACTCTACCTGATTGTCATTTTTACCTTAAAGAGGTTGTTTGGGGGAAAAAGTGTGAAGGTGAGAATAACTTAGTTGTGCGTTGGGCCATCACTAAATATGGAAATGGAAATCTTTTCTGTAAGCCTGTATTTTGGGAATCTTTTGCCAAGTGGAAGACTTACCAGAATGTAAGAATGCAGAATGTATTTTCTTGCTGAAATCATTTGGATAGTGGAACTTGCTTGCAATTTTTTTTGTTCCTGTTCTTTTTCCTCAGGAGAATAAATGACTTGGCCCTCCTATTCAAGAGTTCTTTTGCAAGCAGTGATTTAGTTAAAAGGGCTTCCTTTGTGGGTATTGTTTCCTGTCTGAAGTAGTTTCAATCTGGAAGCAGTGCTCCTACTTAAAAATGCCTAGAACCTGTTCTTGAAAATGGTCCCTCTGCACCACCCATGGAGAATAGCAGCTGTCCAAACATTTATGGTAACATTTGGGACACAGTTGCGAGGCAGCCAACACTGCTACCTGAAGACACAGCAGACTATTTGGCTCTTTTAAATGTAAATGGCTGGATACTTTCCCTGAGATAGAAAGTGTCCCTCAAGTCTGCCCCTCAGCCACTCCCCAAGCCAGCTTCTTTACATGTTCTCAAAAAGGCTGCGGATGTACTGAAGCTTCCTTTTGCCACTGTACAGGCCAGGTTCTGCTACAGTTGTCAGTATCAAAACCCCTGCTACCTTTTAATGAGGCCCTCGTGGAGTTATTAAAAGCTACCCCAGAGAAACCCACATCAGCCCCAGCAGTAAACAGTTGAATTGTCAAAGCTTAGGGACTGACACCTAG
Organism: Triturus cristatus; assembly: GCF_964204655.1. Classification (NCBI taxonomy): domain Eukaryota; kingdom Metazoa; phylum Chordata; class Amphibia; order Caudata; family Salamandridae; genus Triturus; species Triturus cristatus. The sequence continues at coordinate 301,724,739 of NC_140587.1, forward strand.
AGACCCATAATTGACATTATATCCATCCCCAGAGAGTCTAGTGATGTAGGACTTATCTATGAAATAAAGTCCTGCAGCCTGCCAGATGAAGTACCAAAGATACTGGATGCAGTGGTGACGAAAGTCTTCTCAGTGGGCTGTTTTTCCCTTCGATCTCTGAATGCTGCATGTTTTTGGGGGAGTTACACCCAGGCTTTATGGGATATAGCAGGAATGTTGATGCAAATGTGCTATAAACAACTTCAAGGATCATTTTGCGGCGGTAGTTCATGATAGACAGGGCACCTCCACAGATAATCAGGCTCCTCAGTAGCCGTTCAAAGATGCCTGGCACAAATCGACTGGCTTCTCCGCAGCTGTCCAGTCATCATTAATGGACATCCAATTGAAGGAACACGTCTTTGGGGATAAATTGGATGCTCTATTCGACAGGTCCAAGGTGGGAAAAGCAGCAGGCCAATCTCTGGACCACCTATCTCCAGGCAAAGACTGTCAATTTTGAAAGGTTTGTTTTAAAATTATGCCAATGCCAGTTCTCGTTGCTTTCCCAGCAACGTAATCCACTTCTGTCAATACAGAGATAAATGTAGAAGCCCATCAGATCCTGTAGCCTTCCTCCTCTTCTACTGCACCATCCTGTAAAGGTGCATTAGCTTCACCTTAAAGCAGTATGTGCAACTGGTTGGAGGATGTCTTTTTACAGGCCGGCAAGGCCATAACATTGAACGATTGAGTCCTTCTGAGTGTAGAAAAGGAGTATGGCCTGCCCTTTCATGAGACTTCCTCCTCGCATCCCTCCCCCCACAGTTCCTCCAACCTTCTAATACCGTAGCAAGATGTGGCAGCCCTGCTGCAGAAAGGAGCGGTGGGGTTGGTTCCAGAGCAGGAAAGTGGCAGGATATGCAACTTTTTGATGGATGATACTTGCAGATTCCTAATCTTTTGACTAATTCCTGGCGTCATATGATGTTGAAAACCTCAAAGCTGCATTGTCACACAGAGCGGATGCTGGCTTTGTACCAGCACCAAAAGTGACATCACGAGACTTCACCAAAGCCATATGGCACTTTACTCTGCAACAGTATCAGTTCCTTTCATTCTGCCCCTTCGGGCGGATCCAGAGCACGCCATCTGTTTGTGTGGATTTTTATATACAAGTAGCAGTGCTAGGAAGATGTCTTCCCCCGAAGTGTTCAGGCCTCAAGCTCTGTAGGGACTAAAAGGGACAAATGTCAATCACCAATCCCACTCTTTCTGGTATTTCGGGTCAGATCATGACTCCAAATCCTGAGAATCCTGCCTCAGCATGATTCTCAAAGTAATTGAGTAGCGGGAGGCCAAACGTTTTATGGCTCTGACCCCAATGGAAAGAAGTTGACTTTGTTAGTTGACCTGCGGTAGTTCACCCTCTTCCTGCTCTTTCAGTAAAAGGAAGAAGCACAGGAAGCTAAAGAAACATATCAAAGGTAAGTCTCCTATGCACCCTCTGACGTCCACAGGATCTTCATCCTCAGAACCAGTTAGTAGTGGAGGAGCAGTCATATTAGTCAACCGGATACCCTCCCTCTTCCAACCACTGCAACAGAACCAGCTCTCCACAAGCACAGATGCCAGCCTACCCAGACTTTCCAGCACCGGGGCCTGATTCAGCAACATTCCTCTATGCCATGTTTAATATCTTTGCTCTGGCAACAGCTCCCTCTAGTGCACCTTTGGGCCCCATGCTCTTGCCCCTGTGCCATTTGGAGCCACATCTCCAATGCCAATCGCCGGTGCCAAGATACTCTACCCCACCTGTGATGCCGGCACCATTCCTGGCTCTGCCTCTGAGGCCACGGATGCTGCCTTCCACACCTTAATCTGTTGCACCATCTACAAACTATGCAGTTGGTGCCACTCCAAAGTCCCAGTGTTGCTGAACCAGTGCCACACACAAATCTAGATTAGATGCCCAAAGGCTATTGGAAGAAAAGGCATTCTGTTGTGAAACTGTTTTATGGACCGATGATTCATAAGCTATTTGACTCTGACTCCAATCTCAATATGTAGGAGATGGGGGAAGTCTCTGATCAGCCTGCTGAATTTGCTGGCATCTTCACTGCTAGTGGTTTGGATACCTCCCAGGAAGTGGTAATGAAATTCCCTTTTGGGTTTCCTCCCCCAGAAGTCACGTACCTTCACATAGGGGGTAAGGAAGGCTGAGGACAGGTGTGACTTACTACAACACTCAGTGAATTTCAAAACTAATGTTCCCACAGAGGTCCTTCTGTCATCAAACTAGGAGTGTGTTGGGAGTTAGGTGTCCTCCTTTTTACAAGCCTAGAAGGCAATTACTTTGGTCCTTTATATAATAGAAAGGCGGTATACTCTTCCCTTCTTACAGGCTTCTTCCCTTCCCCCTATCCTGTCTGAAGACCATGTTTCACTCTTGCAGCAAGAAGTGGCACTGTTCCTTCTGAAAGTAGTGGTGGAGTAAGTGCCAGAGCAGGAGATTGAGTAAAAAAGCTATTCACAGTACTTGTTCACAAAAAGGATGGTGGTGCGTGTGCAATCCTAGACTTCAGGGATCTGAACTTCTACCTAAGGAAGGAGAAGTTCTGGATACTGACCAGAGTGCAGGACTGGTTGTCGTGGGAGCAGGGACCTGGATGGTGTTCAACTTGCAGGATGCGTACTTGCACATCCTGGTCCTGTGGTCTCACCAGATGTACCTGCTTTTTTGGTGGGTTCCACCCAATACCAATTTGAAGTGCTCATTTTTGGCTTGACTTCAGCACTTCGAGTTATGACCAAGGTGATGGCAGTGGTTGTGGCTTCTACTCTTACCTGGACGACTGACTGCGCTAGACTGAGGCACTGAAGTTTGGCACATGCCATCTGCAGTTGATGCCAAATCTGTTGTTCGACCTGGGGTTTCAATGGACAGGCCCAAATCTCATCTAGAGTTCTCCCGAAGTCTCCTTTTCATAGGGCAATTCTGGACATTACCCTTCGTGTGTTTCCTCCTCAGTGGGTCCATGATATCAAGACGATGGTCCCTTCTTTCCGTGAAGCTGCTAGAGTTCCATCCCTGTGGGGTGAGGATATGGGATTCACTGCGTAAATTGCTAAGTTAGCATAAGTTAGTTTATGCTTGTCTGCCATGTTGCCGCTTTTTGCACACGTTTCTACATGAATTTGTTTTCACAAATCCTCTGCTTTTGCTCATTCACATGAGATCCGACTACCTTTCACTTTTCTTGCTCTACTCTGAGGCTCTGTCTGCACAGCGTGTTCAAGGTATAATAAACTAGTTTCTAGCACAGGGAGGGTGACGAGGCTCATCGGGCCTTTTTTTTTCACTAGCTTTATAAAATGATATCCCCGTTGATCTTTTATGGAATTGTAACAATGCTCACTATATTGAGTTTATGCATTTTGCTGCTAGTATTAGCTCGTGTACTGCATTATAGAGTAAGTTAGTAAAATAAACCTTTTAAACTATACTGTGCCTCTGATTACTTATGTTGTGGACAAGTATGAGTGAGTTGATCCCGCGATTACTGAGAGAGTCTGAGTTACATGTTCTAGGATGTTAAATCATTAGTAGCTTCGCTGTAGTACGGAGAACAAATGACACTATAGCTAGTCTGATTGGGGTTCTGGGCACTAAGGTGGGTGGTTGGTACACCACTGTTCACCGAGGTCCTTCCCTGCAATCTGTCAGTTGATAGACTATTCTCCCTAAAATTTCTGTGTGCATTGGACATGTCCCACCCCATAAAACGACCGGTTTATTAATAATAATAATAAAACCACGTACAGAGCGCCTGGTTACACTCAAAACGGTGTGTCCCCGCGCTAAGAAATGCTATTGCCTCCCTGGAAGGCCGAGGTCCGGAACTAAATTAGATCCTAGGTTAAAGAGAGACAATTATTGACTTGGGAAAAGGTAAGTTTTCAGCTTGTCTAAATCTAGTTTTGGATGGTTCCATGCGCAAGTCAAGACGGAGATTGTTCCAGTGCCTACTCACTAGAAGGCGAAAGGAGCTACCTCCCATCCTGGTCCTGCGTACGCGAGGAAGCTGGAACAGCATCGCTCCAGCAGATCTCAGGTTACGAATGGGGCGATGGATAATAAGGAGATTTCGCAGGTAACCTGGACCTTTACCCTGGGCAATGCGATGGGCAAAACAAAGTGCTTTAAACTTGATGCGCTCCTCAATAGGGAGCCAGTGAAGTTTCCGTAGTGCCGTTTTTCCAGAAGCCCTGCGAGGAAGATTGAGTACCAAGCGGGCGGCAGCATTTTGGACGCACTGCAATTGATGTATGCCTTTTCTGCTTAGGCCTAGGAAAAGAGCATTGCCGTAGTCCAAGTGTGGAGTGACTAGGGCATGAATCAATGTTTTCCTGGCACTAATGGGGAGCAAGGTGAGAACTTTCCAAAGTGTTTTTAATATTCCAAAACATTTTCCCGTAATTTTATTAATCTGTTTGAAAGAAAGCTCCGCATCCAGCCAAACTCCAAGATTTCTAACGGAGTCTGCTGGGACGGGAATCGCACCTAATTCTGGTGGCCACCAAGCCTGGGACCAGGCCGAGGGGGATTTTCCAACCACCAACAGTTCTGTTTTATCGCCATTAAGGCATAGGCAGTTGTTGTTCATCCACTCTGCCACGGATCGCATGCAGTTGGAGAAGTTTTTGGTATCCTCTGCCTGATTGTTGGTAAGTTTAATTATTAGTTGGGTATAGTCAGCATATGTGACGATACCCACACCAAAAGCATCCACGATATGTGCTAGGGGCTCCATGTATAGGTTAAACAGCGTGGGGCTCAGACTTGAGCCCTGTGGGACCCCATGTCTCAACTTGCGAAGAGTCGATTTGTAAGGAGCGCAGTGTACCTGAAAGCTCCTGTTATCTAGAAAAGATTCTACCCATTTCAGGGCTGGTCCTTCAACTCCCAAGTCTGAGAGGCGAGACAGCAGCGTCGAGTGCAGCACGGTGTCAAATGCTGCACTAAGATCTAATAGAACCAACCCCTCATCAGCAGATTGTCTCAAACATTCAGTGGAAAAGAGAACCGCCGACTCTGTAGAGTGACCCGTTCTGAACCCTGTGTGGAGTGGAGAAGAGTTTTCCTCAATGAACTTCATGAGTTCACTATTTACTACCTTCTCCACAACTTTCCCACAAAAGGGGAGGAGAGAAATGGGGCGTAGATTTTGTAACTGGGAAATGTGAATATTGGTTTTTTTTTTCAGGGGTATAACCTGTGCCGTTTTCCATGCGTTAGGCACATAGCACTCTTGGAAAGATAAGGAAATCAAGTGTTCAATCTGCTCAATCATGCAGTCAAATATTCCCTTACAACGATTAGGAGAGATCACATCAAGGGGAGAGCCGGTCTGAATGCCATTAACGATGGTGAGCAAATCTAGCCTCTCAGGAACTCTAAAGCATGTCAGATGAGGCATGGTAGCAGCATAATTTCTCACTACCGAATGTTTAGTCGGCATGTTACCTCTAAAGGTAGCGTGTATTAAATCCACTTTATTTACAAAAAAATCTGCGATATCATCACATAATTCATTGGAGTAGATATCTTGGGCCTCTAATCTAGTAGGAACCGTAAGCTCTTTATAGATTGAAAAAAGTTCCTTAGTAGGATTTTTTGCCGATTCAATACGTTTTTTGAAATGAGCGCCTTTGGCTGCTCTTACGAGTTTGTGATAGGCTTTAAGTTCTCTTTTGTAATTCAGCTTATCCTCAGAATTGTAGTTTTTCCTCCAACTACGTTCAGTATTTTTACATTTAGCTTTAGCTTCTTTAAGTTCTTTAGAAAACCAGGGAGCGGTCTTAGTTTTCCTGGCAGGGGGCTTGTGTGTCCATGGCGCTACGATGTCCAAATCCCTAGACATCCATTTTTCATAATCAGCCCAAGCTTTAAACAAAGTATCGCTGGGAGGCGGGAATTCTTTAAGTAGAGCGGATTTATAGTTTTCCTTCGTAAACTTCTTCCAGTCTCTACGCTTCTGAGGTCTAGGTTTGATCATACTATAATCCTGTGGGCCAATTTCAACCTCAAATGGAATAGCGAAATGGTCTGACCATATAATTTGCAATGGTGTGGCAACTTTAACCCCTTCCCAGTTAGCAAAAATGGGGTCTAGAAGGTGGCCCAATTGATGTGACGGGGATGTAGATTGCAGTTTGAGCGACTGTGATTTCAAAGCATCTATCACAGCCTGTGCCTCCTTACAATTAGGGTCCTCAAAGTGAAAATTGAGGTCTCCCAAAATAAGAAATTTCTTGTACCGAAGTGCATGCTGAGATATCAGCTCTGTCAAATTATTGCAGAACTGTGAAGTCCTGCCTGGGGTCCGGTATAAAAAGAGTCCATTAATAATATTTTTTGGGTTGGCTTTAATCGTAAAAAAAACACCCTCACTATTGGGTAAAGTAGCCTTCTCTAAGGTACAGTGTAGGTCGTTTTTATAAATCATTGCCAATCCCCCACCTTTCTGCCTTTCTCTATCAATTCTAAGCAGGTTGTATCCTACGGGGACAGCTTCCAGGGTTTCGGGCGTTGAGGCTTCATCTAACCATGTCTCTGTTAAGAAGAGAACATCAAGATTACCCTCAAGCACCAAATCATATATTTCTTATTTGTGTTTTTTGAGGGATCTACAGTTTAATAGTGTCAGCTTAACAGCCTCAACTCCTCCTTTAAAGGTGTGTAATGTTTACCTAAGACCGATGTCTGTGACTGACCCTCATGAGGTCTGTATTTCGGTGTCTGGGCTCCATGGATAGAATATTTGGTAGCCAACTGGATCCCTCTGGAGTGCCTGTGGGCCCTTCAGATCCAAGGTGGTATCCAGGTGGTTTACTCCTGGTGGACACATCCCCGAAGCCACTGGGCTACTCTACCTCTCCGCAAGGTAAGCCCCAGCTTCAGGTACTGCACCTTGCCTGATGCCGCCTATGGCACCACAGCTGATTCGTCATGCCTTGGTGTTCACGCAAGCCCTTATCCCAGGGCAGCCAATAGTCTCTTCAGACTCTAAAAGACACCCACAACCTTTACTCTGGTCACAGCTACTCCATCAACATCCTCATTCTGATCCAGAGATGTTTTCACTATATGATGACTACAATCAACAATAGGATATGGATTTCTTATAGAATTTACAAGATGCCAGTGGGCTGGAAACCTCTCCTGTAACTCACTGAATCCACCTACAGAAGTGTCTCCTGTGGAGTAGTATCTCATCTAACCAATGGGTACTTCAGATTGTGCAGAATGGTCACTCTCCCCCTTCCTGTTAGACCCTCCTGACATGTCTCCCACTCCACAACACCTCCCGGAGGACCACTTGTCATTACTCCGAGGGGAAGTACAAGTTCTTGACCAAGGGAGATGGAGATGGTGCTGGCATCCGAAACCGGGACTAGTTGTAATTCTGTGTTTTTTAGTGCCGAAAAAGGTTGGAGGCCTCCGCCCTATCCTTTATCTTTGTCCTCTGAATTACTTCCTCTGGAAAACTGGATGGTGGTGTTCGACCTACAGGATGCATATCTCCACATTCCCATCATGCAGTCCCACAGACACCACTTACTCTTTCTGGTAGGCCAGTGTGAGAAAGTGCCATCTTTCTGATGGATACATCTGCCAGTGGATTCCTCACCTTGTGAATATCCCCTGCACCACCAACATTCGGAAACTTTTGTAGCAGTCCACGCCGATGTGGTCGAAGACGACGTCACAGAGACACGGCTCCGCTCGCGACTCCGCTGACGTCACCGGCTCCATAAGAAGACCTCATCGGCGTGATGACGTCAGTTCCCTTTTTTCCGCGCCGACGACGCCAACGGATTTCGGGAATCGTTACTAGTAGCTGTTCTGGTTACTTTGTGTGTTTTTCTGGATTTCTCTGTCTTTTTTGAAAAATGTCGACAAGGAAGTCTGGTTTTAAGCCTTGCCGTGAATGTGGCAAACATATGTCTATCACCGACCCGCACGACGATTGTGTTTGGTGTTTGTCCTCGGACCACGATGTAGAAGGTTGTTCGAGTTGCAGGAAGATGAGCTCGAAGGCTCTTAAAGAAAGAGAAGCAAAGCTCTTTATCGCCCGGATAAAGAAAAAGGAGAAAAGAGGAAGAAGTAGTTCTGGTTCCAGGTCGAGGTCGGCTTCCAAGTCGACTTCGGGTCATGCTTCAAAGAGCAAGAAGCATAAGAAAAAGAGGAGACACTCTTCACATCACCATTCCGATAAAGGTGCGACTTCGAAGTCGAGATCGCCTTCTCGACGTCGTAGGGAGTCAGTGTCTCTTTCTCCAGTCCCGACTTCGCCTCCGGCTCCTTCTTCTCCGGTGACTTCGCCGGCTCCGGCTGGATCTCCGGTGCCAGTGTCATCTCCGACGCCGGTTCCATCTCCGGCTCCAGCTAGTCCTCGGGCTCCGTCTCCGACCCCGGGCCAGGATGAGGATCGTCAGGCTCCGGGTGAGTCTGTGACGCCGCAAGTTCCACCGTCGGCGCCGGCAGGCCCGAGTCCGGTGTTACCTGACCAGTATCCGGCTTTCCCTACTCCAGGTCAGGACCCCTCGCATTATCTCAATGCAATGTATGGGGTGTTTTCACGGGCCATGTATACCTCTGGTGCACCTATGGGTCCGATGGCTTTCAATTTGGGAGTGCCGCAGGTTTACCCTCAAGCACCGTTTATGCCATTCTTCCCAGCGACGCCGTCTTGGCAGCTGCCGGCGCCGAGAACATAGACGCCCCTTCCCTCTTCACCGGCGCCGACTCGACTTCGTTCGACGCCGGCTGCTCCAGCTGATCCGCGTTCGACGCCGCTGCCGTCGGTTTCGAACACGGCGCCGCCGACGCCGCAGGTACGGATCTGTTCGGGAAGGGAAGCGCAGAGAGTGCTAGAGGAGTGACGCTTTCTGATGGAAGAGGCTGAAGAGGGGGAATTAGTCGAATCCGATGAGGTGTTCGAGTTGAAGGAGGCAAGTGGACTAGATTTGTCTCCAGAGTGGGAGATCACTCCACCATCAGACGAACCCTCTAAAGACGCAGCACCCTACCATGCGGTAATTAGAAAGGCTGCTGAGTTGTTGGACCTTCAATTGCCATCCACCGAATTCAAGTCCAATATTTTACCTGAAGTGTTGCATTCCCCGACTGCGGTCTCAGAGCCTCTGTTGCCTTTCAACGAAGCAATTTTGGAACCTGTGCTGGATGTATGGCGCAAGCCTTTCTCAGCTCCTGCAGTCTCCAAGGTAGTCGCAAGAAGGTATAGGGTGGCTCCAGGGGATCCTGAGTTTTTATCATCACACCCTTCACCTGAAAGCCTAGTAGTTCAGGCGGCTTAAATCCGATTGGCCGCACTCTGCTAGTCCTACCAGCGTGTTACCCCAAAGAATTGTGGTCCATGAAGTAGCGTCGGCGGGTACGCCTATGCCAAAAGTTTAAAATGAAAATGAGTGTCGCGTTAGCCATCCCTGGACACGTGTTTCGAGGTAGTTGCCTCTCGTCAGCAGGGAGTAGGTGTGAGTGTAGGGTTGCTGCGTAGGCTGCCAAAAATATTCACAGGTATAGTACCACTCAAGGCGCGCAGGTGCGTAGCCATGGGCTCGTCAGCCCCACCGGCTCAAGGGAGCCTGAATATAAACAAAAATCCGATTGGCCGCACTCTGCTAGTCCTACCAGCGTGTTACCCCAAAGAATTGTGGTCCATGAAGTAGCGTCGGCGGGTACGCCTATGCCAAAAGTTTAAAATGAAAATGAGTGTCGCGTTAGCCATCCCTGGACACGTGTTTCGAGGTAGTTGCCTCTCGTCAGCAGGGAGTAGGTGTGAGTGTAGGGTTGCTGCGTAGGCTGCCAAAAATATTCACAGGTATAGTACCACTCAAGGCGCGCAGGTGCGTAGCCATGGGCTCGTCAGCCCCACCGGCTCAAGGGAGCCTGAATATAAACAAAAATCCGATTGGCCGCACTCTGCTAGTCCTACCAGCGTGTTACCCCAAAGAATTGTGGTCCATGAAGTAGCGTCGGCGGGTACGCCTATGCCAAAAGTTTAAAATGAAAATGAGTGTCGCGTTAGCCATCCCTGGACACGTGTTTCGAGGTAGTTGCCTCTCGTCAGCAGGGAGTAGGTGTGAGTGTAGGGTTGCTGCGTAGGCTGCCAAAAATATTCACAGGTATAGTACCACTCAAGGCGCGCAGGTGCGTAGCCATGGGCTCGTCAGCCCCACCGGCTCAAGGGAGCCTGAATATAAACAAAAATCCGATTGGCCGCACTCTGCTAGTCCTACCAGCGTGTTACCCCAAAGAATTGTGGTCCATGAAGTAGCGTCGGCGGGTACGCCTATGCCAAAAGTTTAAAATGAAAATGAGTGTCGCGTTAGCCATCCCTGGACACGTGTTTCGAGGTAGTTGCCTCTCGTCAGCAGGGAGTAGGTGTGAGTGTAGGGTTGCTGCGTAGGCTGCCAAAAATATTCACAGGTATAGTACCACTCAAGGCGCGCAGGTGCGTAGCCATGGGCTCGTCAGCCCCACCGGCTCAAGGGAGCCTGAATATAAACAAAAATCCGATTGGCCGCACTCTGCTAGTCCTACCAGCGTGTTACCCCAAAGAATTGTGGTCCATGAAGTAGCGTCGGCGGGTACGCCTATGCCAAAAGTTTAAAATGAAAATGAGTGTCGCGTTAGCCATCCCTGGACACGTGTTTCGAGGTAGTTGCCTCTCGTCAGCAGGAAGTAGGTGTGAGTGTAGGGTTGCTGCGTAGGCTGCCAAAAATATTCACAGGTATAGTACCACTCAAGGCGCTGACCTTCAGGGACCATTTACATTGGGGGAACACGCCTGGTAGGTGTAGCAGTGTGCGACCAATCTGGTTTAACTTTATATTCAGGCTCCCTTGAGCCGGTGGAGTCGACGGACTCATGGTTACGCACCTGCGCGCTACGAGAGGTACTAGACCTGATAACGATTTTAGCAGCTTACACAGCAACCCCACACATTTTCCTACTCCCTGCTGACGAGAGGCAACTACCTCGAAACACGTGTCCAGGGATGGCACACGCCACGCATACTTGCATTCACACTCGAGCATAGGTGTATCCGCCGACGCTGACCTTCAGGGACCATTTACATTGGGGGAACACGCCTGGTAGGTGTAGCAGTGTGCGACCAATCTGGTTTAACTTTATATTCAGGCTCCCTTGAGCCGGTGGAGTCGACGGACTCATGGTTACGCACCTGCGCGCTACGAGAGGTACTAGACCTGATAACGATTTTAGCAGCTTACACAGCAACCCCACACATTTTCCTACTTCCTGCTGACGAGAGGCAACTACCTCGAAACACGTGTCCAGGGATGGCACACGCCACGCATACTTGCATTCACACTCGAGCATAGGTGTATCCGCCGACGCTGACCTTCAGGGACCATTTACATTGGGGGAACACGCCTGGTAGGTGTAGCAGTGTGCGACCAATCTGGTTTAACTTTATATTCAGGCTCCCTTGAGCCGGTGGAGTCGACGGACTCATGGTTACGCACCTGCGCGCTACGAGAGGTACTAGACCTGATAACGATTTTAGCAGCTTACACAGCAACCCCACACATTTTCCTACTCCCTGCTGACGAGAGGCAACTACCTCGAAACACGTGTCCAGGGATGGCACACGCCACGCATACTTGCATTCACACTCGAGCATAGGTGTATCCGCCGACGCTGACCTTCAGGGACCATTTACATTGGGGGAACACGCCTGGTAGGTGTAGCAGTGTGCGACCAATCTGGTTTAACTTTATATTCAGGCTCCCTTGAGCCGGTGGAGTCGACGGACTCATGGTTACGCACCTGCGCGCTACGAGAGGTACTAGACCTGATAACGATTTTAGCAGCTTACACAGCAACCCCACACATTTTCCTACTCCCTGCTGACGAGAGGCAACTACCTCGAAACACGTGTCCAGGGATGGCACACGCCACGCATACTTCCATTCACACTCGAGCATAGGTGTATCCGCCGACGCTGACCTTCAGGGACCATTTACATTGGGGGAACACGCCTGGTAGGTGTAGCAGTGTGCAACCAATCTGGTTTAGTTCAGGCGGCTTGTTCGGGACGGTCGAAAGGGGCATTTCCTCAAGTCCCAGGAGATAGGGAGGCAAAAAAGGTGGACCAATCGGCCAAAAAGGTCTTTACATCAGCCAGTATGGCGTTAAGGTCTTCAAATACGACTTGTCTGTTGGGGCGCTATATTCATGCGCTTATGGACTCGGCTAAAAAGTTGGCGCCAAAACTGTCAGAGAAGGATAGAGGGGGCTTCAATGAAGTTCTATCGGATGCCCAGGCGGCTGCTCACCAGGTTATTCAGAGTGGCCTGGATACAGCAGACTCAGTTGCCAGGGTCATGGGGTCTTCAGTTGCCACCAGGAGGGGTGCATGGCTTAAGTCCTCCGAATTCTCTTCTGATGTACAGTCAACTTTATTGGACTTACCTTTTGATGGGTCTGGGTTGTTTGGCAAGAAGGCTGATGCGGCTCTCGAACGCTTCAAAGAGAGTAAGGCTACGGCTAGGTCGTTGGGCCTTCAATCCCAGCCGCGAGGTACTTTCAAAAGATACAGAAGCTTTGGAAGGGCGAGTTTTCGTTCCTACAGACCAACCCAGCAGCAGCAAGGCTCTCTGTCCAAGGGATATAGAGGAAGACTTGGAGGTCGCTCACGTGGCCATCAACTCTCCTCTTCCTCAGCCCCTCCCACCACCGCAAAACAGCCCTAGATTCGACATTCCGGATCATGCTGGTCCTGTGGGGGGGCCAGCTTACCCATTTTCTACAAGATTGGGAATCTGTAACTACAGATCTCTGGGTTCTGGATCTTGTAGAAAATGGGTACGCCCTTCCCTTTCGGGAATTCCCTCCCATTTATCCTCCTTGCCAAGGGGCTTGCTCGGAGGACCACCGTCTTCTCCTGCAGGAGGAAGTCCTGAAGTTGTTTCAGAAAGGTGCGATAGAGGTGGTTCCGGAGCAGGAGAGGGGTCAGGGATGCTACTCCCGGTATTTTCTGATTCCGAAAAAGGATGGCAGATTGCGTCCGATATTGGACCTCAGAATCCTGAACTTTTACCTGAAACAGGAAAAGTTCAAGATGCTCACCCTTGCGCAGGTTCTTCAGGCGCTAAATCAGGAGGACTGGATGGTGTCGCTCGACTTGCAGGATGCGTATTTTCACATCCCCATTCTGAAGTCGCAGAGGAAGTATCTCCGGTTTACGGTAGGGTCGCAACATTATCAGTTTGCGGTCCTCCCGTTTGGTCTTACTTCGGCACCTCGAGTCTTCACAAAGGTGGGGGTGGTGGCAGCCCATCTCAGAAGGTCGGGGATTTCGGTTTTCCCTTATTTAGACGACTGGCTGATCAAGGCGGAGTCGTCTGAGAAGGTGCTGTTCCATCTGCAGGATACAACTCGGCTGTTGTACAGATTGGGTTTTTCGATCAATGTGCCCAAATCTCACCTGGTGCCCTCTCAGCGCAACCTGTTCATAGGTGCGGTACTGGACACTACTGTGTGTCTGGCATTCCCTCCTCCTCAAAGGATTCTCGACATTCAGGAGATGATTCCTTTATTTTTCAACGGAGCGGTCGTTCCAGTTCTGAAGGTCCTTCGCCTGCTCGGTCTGTTCGCCTCCTGCATTCTGTTGGTCAACCATGCACGCTGGCACATGAGGGCGCTCCAGTGGTGCCTCCGCAAGCAGTGGTATCTGCACAAGGGAGATCTCAGGGAGTCTGTGAGGATCTCCAGAGAAGCTGCAGCGGATCTGTCTTGGTGGAGCGTGGAGGGCAATCCGTCTCAGGGAAAGTCCTTTCATCTACCTCCATCGGTGACCGCAGTGATAACGGATGCCTCCACTCTAGGGTGGGGTGCTCATCTGGGGGATCTGGAGATCAAGGGCCTTTTGGTCTCCGGAAGAAAGGTTGCTGCACATCAACCTTCTGGAATTACGGGCGATACGTTTGGCGCTCAAGGCCTTCCTCCCTTCCCTTCGCGGTCAGTCTGTTCAAGTCCTGACGGACAACACTACCGCGATGTGGTATATAAACAAACAGGGAGGTGTGGGGTCTCTTTGTCTCTGCAGAGAGGCCCTGCGTCTATGGTCCTGGGCTCAGGACCATCAGATTTGTCTGATGGCAAATCACCTGGCCGGAGTTCTGAACGTGCGTGCGGACAGTCTCAGTCGGCAGTTCTCCGCCGACCACGAGTGGAGGCTTTATCCAGAGGTAGTTCGTCACGTCTTTCGGATGTGGGGAACTCCTCGGGTGGACCTGTTCGCCACTCACGAGAATGCTCACTGCCTGTCATTCTGCAGTCTCCAGTATCCGTTGCAGGGAGCGTTAGGGGACGCGTTCCATTTGAGTTGGGGCTCACGACTCCTTTACGCGTTTCCTCCCATACCCTTGATTCCTCGGGTTCTGAGGAAGGTTCGCCAAGACCGGGCCCAAGTTATATTGATCGCCCCGGATTGGCCAAGAAGGGTGTGGTACACAGATCTTCTCCACCTCTCCTCGTGCCCTCCGCTCCGTCTCCCTCTGAGGGCAGACCTCCTCTCGCAGTCGGAGGGGCAGGTTGTACACCCCCACCTCCAGAGCTTACACCTTCATGCCTGGAGATTGAACGGGGCAACCTGAATTCTTTCTCTCTCCCGCCGGATGTGGTGGATGTTATTTTATCGGCCAGGCGACACTCCACCAAATCCATATACTCCTATAGATGGTCTAAATTCGTTCTCTGGTGTGAAGAGGTCAATTGATCCCTTGAAGGCTCGTTTGTCTAACATTTTGCAGTTTGCCCTTTTGCTCAGCAAGGCTTTGCTGTGGCTACAGTTAAAGGATATTTTGTGGGCTTTGTCGGCTTTCCTATGCCTGCCGGATCAGCCGTCCTTGTTTAAATCACCTATTGTTCTTAGGTTTCTCAAGGGCCTCACAAATAAATTTCCTCCTACTCCTTTTATTGTATCTAATGGGACTTAAACCTTGTACTGACTTATCTTATGGGTTTTCCCTTCGAGCCCTTACATAAGTGTCCCTTGAGGTTGTTGTCTTTTAAAACGGTTTTCCTCATTGCAATCACCTCGGCAAGGAGGGTAAGTGAGCTTCAAGCTCTTAGTTCAAAACCCCCATTCTTGACTGTGCATGCTGAACGAATGGTGCTCCGGACCAGGGCTGCGTTTTTGCCTAAAGTGGTAAACTCCCTTCCATCTGGGGCAATCCATTACCCTTCCTTCCTTTTATCCTCCCCCACACCCTTCCAAGGAGGAGGAGAGACTTCACCGCTTGGACCCTAAGAGGGCGGTGAGCTTTTACCTGGACAGGACAAAAGACTACAGGATTGATGACCAGCTCTTTGTGGGCTTTGCTGGCTGCAGAAAGGGTCGTGCGGTGCACAAGCGCACCCTTTCCAGATGGATTGTACTATGCATCAAGATCTGCTACTCCCTAGCTGGTAAGGAGCCTCCGGAGGGTTTGTGGGCTCATTCTACCAGGGCAAAGACTTCTACGTCTGCTTTATCTAGGGGTGTTCCTGTGGAGGACATTTGTAGGGCGGCAACTTGGGCCTCCCTCCACACCTTCGCAAAACATTATTGCTTGGACACCGAGGTGAGGAGGGACGGACATTTTGCTTGTTCCGTCCTTCAGGATTTTCTGGTATAGGGGGATGGACACCCTCCTCCGGGAGTGGGGACTGCTGTGGAATCTATTCACAAGGTGAGGAATCCACTGGCAGATATATCCATCAGAAGAACAAGTTACTTACCTTCGGTAACGCTTTTTCTGGTGGATACAGTATCTGCCTGTGGATTCCTCACTGACCCACCCGCCTCCCCGTTGTCCATCCTTCTATACCAGTGATTCTATGACTGTAATTCTATTGATGGTTTCAAATGTGTTTGACTGTCAAGGGCATTATGTTATTTCTAGTGCTTTGATGTTTCTTCTCCACACTGTGTGTGTTGATATGCATATTGTGTACTGTGTATACTGTTTATGTACATATTGCTGTCAGTCCGTCCGTGTGCCTCGAAGGCACGGAAAAAAGGGGCGGAACTGACGTCATCACGCCGATGAGGTCTTCTTATGGAGCCGGTGACGTCAGCGGAGTCGCGAGCGGAGCCGTCTCTCTGTGACGTCGTCTTCGACCACATCGGCGTGGACTGCTACAAAAGTTTCCGAATGTTGCTGGCGCAGGGGATATTCACAAGGTGAGGAATCCACAGGCAGATACTGTATCCACCAGAAAAAGCGTTACCGAAGGTAAGTAACTTGTTCTTCTTGCATGGTATGCCCCCACTTTTTGCTGAATGTACTTTGACTGAGTATGCCCTGGGCTCCTGCCAATCAGGTGCCCAGGGCCTATGTTCCTTCCCTAAAACACAAATTGGCAAACCCTGGCCACATGTCAGCCCCTGGTAAATGGTACCCTAGGTACCCAGGGCCTTGTGACCAGGGAAGGCTTCTAAGGGCTGCAGCACTCATTGTGCCACCCTTAGAGGCCCTGTACCCTTACACACACACACACACACACACACTGCCCCTGCAGGCTGGGTGTCTGGGTACAAGACAAAACAAAGTCGACATGGCACACATCCCTGTGTGCCATGCCCACCACCTACACTGCCATGGCATAAATCAGCCACCCCTCTAGCTGGGTGCCCTATGCCAGTGGTGTGGGCGCAGGAGCCCTGTGCCCCTACAGTACCCAGGTCCATTCCTGGGCACTGCAAGTGCAGTGCTGCCATTTAAGAGTACATGGTGCTGAGAGCTCGTCAAACACGAGCTCCACAACACCATAATGGCAACACTAAAGACTGAGAAGTTTGGTATCAAACTTCTCAGCACATTAAACCCACACTGATGCTAGTGTGGGATTTAATGTACCCAGCACCCCAGAGGGCATCTTAGAGGTACCCCCTTAAACCTAACCTACAATCCACGTCTGCTCTGAGGCTGCCACCCAGCAGACATGTTGCTGGACCCCTGGGTAGGAGAGCCCCTGCTCTCCTGGGCCTGCAACAATGCACATCCTGGGCGAGGTGCTAAATCTCCTCCCCCAGGATGGGCAGGGGGAAGCTTCAAAGGCATGCCGCCTCTGTGAGCTTCCCCAGGCCCCTGCAACCCCCCACTCTGGCGGGAAGCTTTGGCCGGAAACCCCAAATAAGGACAGGGGATGTGCCAGCCTGCCAACCCCACCCCTCAGGTGGGGGAGGCGAGGTGAAGCACATCTCCGGGCTCTCGCCATCTAGAAGATGGGGAGCCCTGCCCAATCAGGACAAGGCTACTGCCCCCCTCCCACAGGAGAGAGGCAGGATAGGGGGTGTACCCACCCCAGGACAGGGACCCATTGGTCCCTGCCCTTCACCTACCTGTAACGCCCCTAAATCTAGTATTTAGGGGCACCCTGAACCTTCATTGCCCAGATTCCGAAATCCGAAGAAGAGCTTGAAGAAAGAAGGCCTGCCTTGCAGCTGCTAAGAGGAAGACACCAACTGCTTTGGCCCCAGCCCTTCCGGCCTGTCGACCCTCGAACCTGCTCCAATCCGGCATCTCTTGTGGCCAGCAACCTCACAAACCCCGGAGGACCTGGCTACCTTTTGACTCTAAGCCCCTGGGACTCCCATTATTAGAGGCTCTACTCAAAATCTACTTCTAATCCCTGGCAGCAGCCCGGAACCACAAACCCTTCACACTCTGCACCCACCAAGCCTGGCCTGTGCCGGAGTGAACAAAGACCACGAGGACGACCCCACGGCGACTGACCCAGAGTCCGGCACCCAAGGATTTCCCTCGACACTCCTGAGGAAGCCTGCAGCCTCAGAACCAGGTGCCCCCCCAACCGCGATCAACAGAGGGTAAGATTTCCCTACACCAAAAGGCACCCCTGTACCCGGCGCCCCGCGGTCCCCTGTGCCCAATCCCGGGGTACCTACCTATCCTCCAACTACCCAACTTACCTCTCGAAGTGGTGGTGGCACCTGAAGAATCTTAGTCCCCGAGCTTGCAGTCTTTTTCTAAACCGGAGCTTTCCCATTGAAATCAATTGAGCGCCCGAAGGCTCAAAAGCACCCTGCACCCAGCCGCCCGAGTGGCCCTGGCAGTGCAACCTCTACACCCATCTACTTCCCCACTTGCCCTGAGTAAGTGATCAGGAGCCCATCTCCCACAGCCGCGTGGCCTGCTAGTCAGCAGCCACCAACCAAGGCCCCCCTACCTCTCATAGGAAAACATTGGGCCTAACTCTCTCTGCACCCAGCCGCCCCTGAACCGCTGAGGGTGAACCAACTGTACCTACATGACCCTGGGAGACCCCTGAGTCTATGCCCAGAACCTTAACTCTGCCAGTCGAGTACTTACCTTCAAACCGATAACTCAATTTTCTCCATAGGGTAACATTGACTGGTTTTTCCTGAAATTTCTTCTAAAAGTGTGGACTATTCAAAACTCAAAATATTCACCAAAAATCAGCCGAGTAACGAAAATAAAAATACTCACCTGCTATTAGGTGAGCTTCCAGTGCTGGATCTTGGTGCCCAGCACTGACTCTGAAAAATACTTACAACTGTACTTACCAGTAACCCAATTTTCTCCCATTGGATATCATTGACTTTTTTTTTGTGTGAAATTTCTTCTAAGTGTCAATTTTTGCAAACTTTAAATATTCTTTAAAAATCGTATAATTTCTGAAAACATAGTCTAGGCACCCTGTGGTAAATTTTAATTACCTAGACTTAATTTATGCGGTAAAATTCAATAAGAATAACTCAGTAAAAATAAGAGGCAGAATTATATGGCAGAGATGCGCGCACGGCAGCATGACGTGTGATTGACGTGTAACTGGAGGGTGAAGGGGACTTGACATTTAGCCCTACATGAGGAGACAGAAGTCTGGGATGTCAGAACAACCTAATCCCAAATCGTATCTAATATCTTGTGTTTAAGGAACTGTATTATCTGGAAGGAAAGGTCTCCCAGGCAGAGGCTATCCTATACTAACTACTAGTGCGTGTATAAGCGTCTACGTGTCTACATGAGATGCGAAGGGGCATGGGCCTACCATGGCAACAGAAGCTATGAATTACTTGCACGGAGACAGTAAGGCCGGGCCCTTTGCTCTGTAGCTGGAAGGATGTTTACCTAAACTACTAGACAGGAATGCATTTCTCGAGGAGCGGAGCAGATAACTTGAAGGCTGAATACAGTCTTGGCAGGCAACAGGCCGGGCCAGGCACCGTTAGCCGCGCAGGAAGTAAGACAAAGGTCATGGATACAGATGCAGGTCCAGGCTGGAGCATTCAGAGGCAGAAGGCGGGAAAAGCTCGATGGCAGAATTCAGGGCCTAACTTGCCAGAGCTGAAAAACGTGAAAAGTATACCATATAAAGACGGTGGCAAGGCATACTTAGGAACGGAATATTCGACCCATTCATGGTGGACCTGAAAGAGGACATGTTAACGTTGGACGCATATGTATTTGCGTCTTCATAGCTGGAAGTGGAGGGAACATACATGTACTTGTAGCATGTACATGGAGCCGTTGGGGTCTAAGATAGGGGACACAATTGATCATAAAAATTCATATTTCCTCATTCCCTCCTTGTCCCCTACGGACCCTTCATGAGATATCGATCCTCAGGAATCCATCAATCTGTTCATGTAACATCATTTGCTCTTCTTTCTTCTTCCGGGATTTTGAATAAGAACTTGAACGTGGAATACATGATGTGGCACACAGGCCGCAAATCGCTGGTCCACATTGTAGACACAGGCAGCAACTGAATACTATGAGAAGGCCAATACCTAGGAAGGATAGGACTTTCCATCCCCAGGCTGACAACATGCTCCAGAACCAACCGGACCACGTCCAGGTGCCTGGATTCTGATGTATCTGGCTTGCAATCTTATGAAGACGAGTTATGGCTTTATATACTGATGGCGCGTTTTCTGGAATGAAAACGCAGCAACTTGATCCGATGACTCTACAGGCTCCGCCCCTATCGGCCAGGATGACGTCAAGGACAAGACGATTTTGGAGAACAACAATCCGCATCGCAGACTGCTCCTCTGTTAAGTTGCCTAGGGCAGAGGTAGTTTCATTCACTACTGCTTCAAGGGTTCTGGTTAATCTGCGTATCAGTTTACTATTAGAGACAACACCTATGTAGGGAAAGAGACCTTTATTGAAGTCTGTATATTGTTCCCATGCCGTTTCAGTGTAGTCGACAATCGGGAGATCTCTCTGGGGTCTATTGTGTACTAGATGGGTATTTCTATGATAATCAGGAGGGGCTAGGAAAACAGGTGGCAGAAGGAATGCAATGTAACAGGTACCATCCCAATCTAGAGGTAAACGTATATATGCGGTATGACCACAAATGAAGTAGGAATGACGGGAAGCTCTAAATGTAGACTTGCCTTGATCACTGAATTCGATCACAGTAGTACATTTACTATGACCCAGGTGTACTGAACCATTCTTTCTTACACATAATTCACCTTTGACTGGTAATACGGACATAGCAGGCAAGACTAGTGCAGCTTCGGATTCAACATTCAGAATCATGAGGTTAAGTGTAAAGTTACCTAATCCATATACTTCATTTTCTAGGTCAGTTCCTGTCCTTTTGGGAAGTCCCTCCTTGTTAGGGTAGCAGGCTTTAAGCAATACTAAGTTCAGGTTTCCCCATACCCAGTTGCTCTGGTAAACTACGGTATTTGAATCTAAAGAATTAATCAAACTAAATCATGCGCCACAGGAACCATTGTGTGTGAATGGATACGGAAAAAGAGGCAGAACTCCCTTGTATTTCTGATAGGGAGGGAGTCGGCCACATATCCAACAATTTGTAGCGTTGTTGGCCTGATGGGAGTGAAGTAACATACTAATGAATGTGTTGTTGCGCAGCGCAAGTCTGTAGGGCAACTCATGTGGAGGTAATTCGCTAAAAGAGTGTTCGGCAGTAACATTGTAAGCAGAGTGTGCACGCTTGAAAATAGGATAGTATATGTGCAACAGTATACTTGCAGCAATAATCAGAAGATTTAGAAAAAACATAATCAACAATGTCACTATACAGTGACTATGAAGTGATTTACAATATGCACGTTTCTTGAGCTGTTTCTGTCTATCTCTCTCTCGATTTCGGTCTAGAGGATACATGTCAGAGACTAATTTAACCGATTCACCTAGGAGAGGACTTAAACAATCAAATTGTCTGACTTGCTAGACCTTAGTTTCAGTTTATATTCTTGGGCAGCAGTTTTCTCGACCAGGGGGAGTTTTGAATCAGTCTGTGGAGGAGGGCAGGGCTGAGAGTTCAAATCAGAAGGCAGTCCATGAAATTTCTTGATGTGGCTCGAGTGTAGCCAACCCTTGCGACCCTCAATCTTCACTGCTGTTCTCGTGGTCAGGAGTACTAATTTCGGCGTTTGCCAGCGAGGCTCCAGCGGGCTCCTCCTGTCGAAATTTCTTATAAAAACAAAATCTCCGGGAACCACTTCATGGGGCTTCACCTCGGTGTTGTCGGGAAAGGCTGCAGCTACCTGTGAACGGCAAGATTGTAGTGCAGACATCAAGGAAGCAAGGTAATCTGTCAGCATATTACAATCAACATCAGTGATTTTACGAGGTATAGGCGTCCCCCACATATTTGGTGGCCTACCGAAGACCACCTCGTACGGGGATAGCCCTGTTCGAGAATGTGCTATCATTCTCATGTAAAAGAGCGCAACTGGTAAAGCTACTATCCAGTCGACGCCTTTCTCTCTGCAGATTTTAGAAAGTCGTATTTTCAGAGTCTGATTATGACGCTCCACGAGACCTGCTGCCTCGGGATGCCGGACACAGTGGAATTTCCATTGATAGCCTAACAGGAGTGAAATGTGTTTCATTAGCTCGGATGAGAACGGTTGGCCGTTATCGGAGTACACGATACGGGGCAAACCATACCGTGGGAAGAATTCACGAACCAGCTGCTTGGCAGTGGTCGGGGCAGTGTAATCTGAGACTGGATATGCTTCTGTCCAACGAGAAAGTGCGCATACAACTACGAGAACATATTTGAATCCTCGACAACGTTCCATCTGGATATAATCCATCTGGAGGACTTCAAAAGGGTGATCAGGAGGTTGAAATCCACCTTGCTCTACAGGAACGCCTTTACCTGGGTTGAACTGACAACAAATCATGCAAGTACGCACTTTCTGTTTGGCTGCAGCTCGTAAGTGTTTATTAAACCAAATGTTTTGAATACTGTCTAACATAGCTTTCTCTCCTAGATGTGCTGGACTATGTATTGTGTTAATGATAACTTGAACCATGGAGTCGGGGAGAAACCATGTAGATTTTCCCTTCGTCATCCATCCCTGATCTGTTTGGATCCCTCCTAGTTCAGTCCATTTCTTGATTTCCTCTGGTGTAGCATGGTGGCATGTTTACAATTAACTGGATGCGGTCAGGTGTGAGCTGTCTCCCCCCCTTGGACAGCAAGTGCCCAAGGTACACAACTTGCTGAACACAGAATTGCAGCTTCGAAGGGGACACCTTGTGCCCCTTGTCGGCCAGAAAATGTAAAACCGTCAGTGATGCTTTTTCACATTCGGGCTCGCTTCGGGCGGTTATCAGCAGATCATCGACATACTGAAGAAGGGTAGTGTTAACAGGCATATGGATACTGTCAAGTTGTCTTTTCAGTGCTTGGCTGTAGATGCTGGGGCTTTCTGTGAATCCTTGAGGTGCGTGTGCAAATTTGAAGCTTCGTCCATTTAAACAAAATCCGAACAAATATTGGCTTTCCGGATCGATTGGGACGCTAAAGAAGGCGTTCTTGAGGTCAATTACAGTAAAGAACGTTGCTTCTGAATCAATAGCTGTTAATAATGAAGAGATATCCGGAACCACGGGATATTGTGGTACAATGCATTTATTCAATTCGCGCAGATCAATAATTAATCGATAAACTGGGGGTGCATTTGGATCAGTTCGTTTAAGAATTGGAATTATAGGAGATTTACATACATTGGAGTCGGTTTCCACAACCACTCCTTGTGCAATGAGCTCGTCAATGATTTGCAGCAAAGCCACTACAGCATCTGGAGGTAACTTGTATTGTCGAATTCGTGGTAATACCACTCCTGCTTTGAGTGTGACTCGATATGGTGTAATATGCATACAACCTACATCAGTGGGGCCTTGTGCCCATAAATGTGCAGGGACATTCTGTAACCGGTGATCCATGTCTCTAAATACATAGTGACCTTTAAAGTCACGCAGAAATAGTCGTACCCCCTCCGGGGAACAACATATTACAGCTCCTAGAGCTTTCAGTGTCTTTATACCTAACAAGTTTTCTGGGCATGATTTCGTAAGCAATAAATCTGTAGTCCGTGTCAATGGACCAACTGCAACAGGAAGAGGTTGCGATACTTCATTAACAATAGGCTTTCCTGAAAATACAAGGGAAACATTTTGTGAGCCTGAGAGGGGTGCCCCTGGAACCTCGTCGTGACTTATAGTTGTTCTGCTTGCCCCTGTATCAATTAAAAACTTTCTGTCTTTCCCTAATACTTGACTATGTACATAAGGACCCTCTTGATCTACAGGAACCTCAATAAGGGGTAAGCCAACTTCCCTCTCTAGGCTGTTTCATGTGTATCGCTGATAGTCGGGATAGTCATTTTGTGCATACTGGTACATCCGTTGTGTCGTGTTTTGTGTTGCCGCAATAGGCTGTGGCTGTGGTACTGCTACGGTCTGTTGTGCAGCTTGCATAGGCTGTACGTTCTGAGGTACTTGTTGTTGGATCTGATCCTGTCTAGGTGGACGCGGTCTCTCCTTGGTTTTACCCGTAGAGATATTATGTTTCAGAACTGCACAATCGTTTATATAATGACCTGGCTGTTTACAATAGTTGCATGTCCCTTTAACAGGAACCGCTGAATTGTTGGACTGTGTCGCACCCTTTTTATGACTGTCAGCTGGAACTGACTGGGCGACGAGCATTTTCATTTTCGTGTCTTTCATACGTCTTTGTTCGTGTTCTTGTTCTTCTCTAATTCTATTCTGGTGGTACTGTAACATTTGTAACATTTGTGACGGGGTGTTAGCTTGCCAAGAGCTCTCTACTTTCAATACTCTATTCTTAACCTGTGGCAAGGAATTCTCGACTAACATTGTTACAAAAAGATGTGGATATGAATCGCTACTTGCTTTCAGGCCGCTATTAATACCGAAACATTTTTCAAATCGGGAATAAAAATCACTAGTGTCTTCATCGGGTTTCTGTTTGCAAGCTGAAATTGCTCCCCAGTCTTCCTTTTTCGTAGTTAATAAACGTGGCAATACTTGTACTAATAATCCTGGTAATGCTTTAGTTTTGTCCCCAAGCCCTAGGCCTGCAGTTCGGGCATTTTCTTCGTTTTCCAGTGCTGTCCAATCAATCTTTTGTTCTCCCACCTCCCACTCTTTTTCTTTGAGTTTTTCGTAAATACCGGCAGGCAATAATACTTTCAATATTTTCATAATGTCAGGATAGGTATAATCACCCATGAGTAACATGTCTTTTATTTCACGGTGAAAACCTGCTGGATCTCTGTCATGGCTGGGCACTGATTTTTTCATTTCCAATAGTTCTATTTTAGTTATAGGCGTGTACACAAACACGCGTCTAAAAGTATTATCATCATTTCTAACTGGGTGTACTTCGCGTAAGGGATTCTGTCTGTCTATGTAATACGTCTTTCTTTCCATGGAGGGAGCTGGATCAAGCTCTGGACACAGAAAGGCACTATATCTGTGCCGATATTCTAGAATTACTTTAATTAGATCGGTACCTAGACCTCTCCATTTCTTCATGAGTAGTTCTATCAGTATATCAGGTAGGGGACCAGGATCGGAGTGTTGGCCTTTATACAATATGAGGAGGTGTTGTATCATGTATATACCAGCTAAACGCTGTTCGTCTGGTGAAAGATTCAAAAACGTATGTACTAGCGCGTCATCACTATATTTATCAGAACTGTCAGCCCATTGTACTGCTGACCTGGCTAATTCTTGTTCATCCATAGAATCGAGTACATGGTACCCCATTCGTTCTTGAAGTATTCTATCAGTAGCCTGAAATAAGTGTTCAGGGGTCTTCGGATTTGACATAGCTGTTTGAAAAATTCTCTTACTTTCTGGACGTATTGGACGTATTGAATTATTAAAGGATCTTCCCTTACCTACATAAGCTATCGTTTCTCTAGCTGGTAATTGTAATTGTCCTGTTGTCATTTCTAGCTGTTCCTCCTCCCCTGAGGATTCGGTTTTATCTGCATCTATTTCTCTTTCAGGCTGTTCTCTTTCACATATTTGTTCTACCGTTTTTCTGATCCTTCGGTACATACTTTCTATACTATTCTGTTTATCATGTTTTCCGTCTGCTGTATTCTGACCCCATTTGTTAAGTGCTTTCATTTCTTCCGGGTCTACACCTGGCCTATCTCTGTGTCTTATCAGGCAGTTTATGAAGAAGCGTAACAACAGTTTTTGCGTGTCCACTTTCTGGTATGCCATGGCCTCGCCAATACTTTCAGGACCTTGCCCTGTTTGGACAAAGTGATATATTTTGTCTAGATGATCAATCATTCCTGGTAATATCATTAAATAGTTCGCAACTCGTCGTAGACGTACTGATGATAGCATCATTCTGTCGTCTTTACCGGGTACTGGATCATATCTACAGTCTGTAAGAGGCTCTTTATATATGTCATAATTCGCTGTTTGGGGTGTACGTTGGTGTGCTAGATCCCTATAAGTCAATCGACGCACTGATGGCGGCGTATGAAAACTTCCTGTCGCACCTCCTGAGGTGCCAGGTCCAAAAGGATTCGTTGGGTGTAAGGTAGGAAGAATAGGTGCAGGAAGGAGTGAAGGAACGGGCGGAAGGTTTGGAACGGAAGGAGGAGTATGTTGCTGCGGAAGTGGGGGCAGATTATCTCGGGGTCGAGCGCCATTAGCAGGTGGTGTGCGTGGCGGCGGAGCATTAACATATTCGGGGGCTACATCGTCTAAATAGGAAGAAAGGAAAATGTCCTTTGCGGTCTTGGGGTGCAATTTAGTCGGAAGCAATGGAGGTGGCAGATCTTTTGGTACTTCCAGGGTGGCCTTAGGTAAACCCTCGGCCAGAAGAGGATACATACCATTCATAAGAGTGTTTCGTTGTCTGTCTACTTGTTCTGCTTTTACTCGGATACCTTCCTCAATCAATACGTTTTCTCGGGCTTTGACTGAATCCTCCCTACTTTTCTCTTCTTTTCTGAGCGCTTTCTCTGTGCGTCTATGCGATTCTTTACGCCATAATTCAATGGCATCTTTCTGTGACTGTCTGGCTTTCTTTTTCCATAATGCTTCTTCTACTCTCATGATGCAATCTGCATCCCATGTCCCAGTAGTGGGCCATCTCTGATTCTCTGCTAAATCCTTGGTGTAGTCTACCCATAAATCGAGATATAATACGGCATCTAGGCCATGTTTATGGTACATGAAGTACCCTGGAGTGTCCCTAGGTGGAACGGGAACGGCTTCCTCGAGTATCCCTTTTCTAGTTTTTATCTGTCTTAATTTTGAGAATAACGGCATCTTAACCTTGCTACCTGATTCTTACTCGGACTTGAACACAATTAATACAATAAACACAGTAATGAAGATCGAACAATCACTCATACCACGACATTTAAAACATATTAAAACATTTTAAAACGAACAATGATAATTAGAATAAAACTAGTTAACTGCATAATACTAGATGTACTGCTAAACAGTACAGATACACTGCTGAAACAGTGCAGACCAGGTCTGTGTACCCAAACCCGTCTTGACCGGCACAAACCAATGCGCACGTCTAGATGCGTCCCCAGCAACGGTACTCACCGGGAAGCACGGAACGGAACAGAAAGCCTCGGAAAGTCTGGACTGGACTAGACCAGACTGGACTCGACTCGTGACTTAGTTACTTCGGAACTTCGGAATCTGGTGGGCCTCTGTATACCTCGGATCTTGCTCTCTCAGCTAGGCTCTGGTCGGGATCCTCCGCACTCCTCACCGCCTCGTCTGGGTGTTGATCGCAGCCTCAGTCACCTCCGTTGGCCTGAGGGAGGTACAGGAAATCCTGCGGGACGCGTAGTTGTCCGTCCGGCTGTGGCAGGAGACCGGGTCTGCAATGCACCTCCGGCGCGTGGGGTGGGGGAGGTGTCCCTGTTCGGGCGCCAATTATGTGGTAAATTTTAATTACCTAGACTTAATTTATGCGGTAAAATTCAATAAGAATAACTCAGTAAAAATAAGAGGCAGAATTATATGGCAGAGATGCGCGCACGGCAGCATGACGTGTGATTGACGTGTAACTGGAGGGTGAAGGGGACTTGACATTTAGCCCTACATGAGGAGACAGAAGTCTGGGATGTCAGAACAACCTAATCCCAAATCGTATCTAATATCTTGTGTTTAAGGAACTGTATTATCTGGAAGGAAAGGTCTCCCAGGCAGAGGCTATCCTATACTAACTACTAGTGCGTGTATAAGCGTCTACGTGTCTACATGAGATGCGAAGGGGCATGGGCCTACCATGGCAACAGAAGCTATGAATTACTTGCACGGAGACAGTAAGGCCGGGCCCTTTGCTCTGTAGCTGGAAGGATGTTTACCTAAACTACTAGACAGGAATGCATTTCTCGAGGAGCGGAGCAGATAACTTGAAGGCTGAATACAGTCTTGGCAGGCAACAGGCCGGGCCAGGCACCGTTAGCCGCGCAGGAAGTAAGACAAAGGTCATGGATACAGATGCAGGTCCAGGCTGGAGCATTCAGAGGCAGAAGGCAGGAAAAGCTCGATGGCAGAATTCAGTGCCTAACTTGCCAGAACTGAAAAACGTGAAAAGTATACCATATAAAGACGGTGGCAAGGCATACTTAGGAACGGAATATTCGACCCATTCATGGTGGACCTGAAAGAGGACATGTTAACGTTGGACGCATATGTATTTGCGTCTTCATAGCTGGAAGTGGAGGGAACATACATATACTTGTAGCATGTACATGGAGCCGTTGGGGTCTAAGATAGGGGACACAATTGATCATAACAATTCATATTTCCTCAACCCAGTACTGGATTACAAAAGTAACGAGAACGTACTATACCTGCAACTTGAATTTTCTGCCATAGGGAACCATTGACTGTTTTCTATGAAATATTTTTTGTCAACTTTTAAAATAGCAAAATATATCATCACAGTATTTAAGTCGACTTTTATCACTTGATTCCAAGTACTGACCCAGGACTGAATCTAGGATCCAGTCCTGGAATTCCAAAATTAATCCTAAAAGTAATCTGTTGCAAATAACTTGAAACTTCCATTGAACTCAATGCATTATTGTGTTGCCTATTGCAACCACTTGTAACTGTCTACAAACGTCAATTGCATATTGCAAAAGTATTTATATAAAGCATCTCATTCTGAGAAAGTATATTTTAATACCTATTGTTGGTTCTAATAAAACAAGCATATATTTTTTATATATATAAACCATTGGCCTAGAGTTCAGTTATTGAGTGTGTGAGACCATTTGCTGACTAAGCGTGTGCAACAAATGCTTTACACTGTCCTCTGATACTGCCTTACTGCTCGACCAAGCTGCCACTTTAGAGAGTAAGGTTATATCTAACTTTAGCCTCTGCCAAACCTCTGGGGACTGTGGACTCTGTACACCCTGTACCTATTTGGGAACAGTATATACAGAGCCACTTTCTCACAGCCAGGAGCACTTTCAGTTCTCGGTGCTCCCTTTAGGCCTTACCAGCACACCTCAGGTGTTCGAGAGGGGATGGTGGGAGTCACTGCCCATCTGAAGAGGTTGAAAATGATGGTCTTCCTATACCTCAGCGACTAGGCTGGCTTGCCTCAGTTGTGAACCACTTCTAGGCAACAGACAATGGTTAAGATTGTTGCTCTTTTCCATCAATGTACTGAAGTCACACCCGACTCCTTCACAACAGTTTACCTTTATTGGAGGTATCCTGGACACATGCTTTTCCAAACTCTCCCTCTGCGTCAGTGAGTCCAGGACAATCTGGCTAGGATACAGATGTTTCAACCTTTGGCCTGGGTCTCAGTGAGAGCGGCTCTAAGGGTTCTTGGCCTCCTGCATCCTGCTGGTGAACCACACCAGGTGGTAAATGCTAGGTCTGCAATAGAATCTGAATTCTTAGTGGGCTCCGCATCAAGGGAAGCTTTCAGATTTCATCAAGGTGTTACAGGAGACTGCACAAGACGTTCAGTGATGGCTGCTAGACTACAACTGGACGAATGGCAGACCCCTCACCCTAACCTGCCCAGAGGTAATGGTTGTGATGGATGAATCGTTGCTGGGTTGGGAAGGAAATCTGGGGGTGGTGGTGTTCGGAGGACTCCGATTTCCGCCAGAGGGTCGTCTCCCCATCAATTTGTTGGAGTTAGTAAAATATTTGGTAACAAGGTATATCGCCAGTTAAAGGCGCTCTGCGGTGTAGATAGGGGAGAGTAGATAAGACACAGTGATGGGGTGCTACTAAGAAAGGAGGGGTCAGTTACCAATATAACCCCAAAAATCTGCCTGCAGAGAAGGGAACAATGTATCAAATTTCCAATCCGAGCACATCAGAAGTCCAAAGTAAAATAATGTTCAGAAACGCAATTGCTCTCGTTGTCCACTTTTAATCCAAAGTATTCAGTCTGGGGCAATCAGTAGCCAATTCCTTTACAGCAAATGCAGATTCCTTACAACAGTTCAATATTGATCCATTTCATGTAGTCAGCATATATTTCTTCAGTTTTGAAACAACCAACACGTTTTGTCGTTATTATATCATACCAGGACTTCTTCAGGGCTGTTAAAAAAAAAAAAAAAAAAAAAAAAAAAAAAGAATGCCTCAATATGTAGTACATGCGTTACGGCCGTCAAATTGTAAGGATTCCAAAAAGGATGTGGGTCCACTACTGAGTAGTCATATTGGTGTCTCAATAGTGCAATCAGCTGCTTGTGTAAGTTTACACGGTAAATACGTGTAGTGAAATTAGGTCAATATTGCAACTTGTAACAATATACGGTGAGTACGCCACGGTATCTCTGGCGTGGATATCAGAGCCAGAAATACTGTGGCGTACTCGCTGTATATTGTTACAAGTTGCAATATTGACCTAATATCACTACAAGTATTTACTGTGTGAAGTTACACAGGAAGCTGTTGGCACTATTGCTTGTTTTACCAGTTTAATCTTAGTGTAAGCCAAATGAAAAAGAACCACACAGTGTTTATATAAAAATACTTCTATTTATTACACAACAGTCGCTAACACATTGGTATATCTCCTACCTGGAGATATGAACACAATACACCAAAATTCTTCAAATATAATCAGTTAAGTAGCACAAAATACAGTTGTCTCCAGGGGGAGACCAAACCATATACTAGAGGTGGAATGCGCACTGCAAAGGAGTCGGGGACACAAGGAACCACCCAAGGTAAGTACCCAGGAACTCATAGGAGTAAAGGGAGGAAAGGTACCCTTCTACAAGAACTTTATAGGTCCAGGAGCTGGTGGGAAAACAAACTACTAGAATATACTCCTGCATGACCTGTATTTCTTCTTTTTAGGCTAACTAGAGCTTTTGCAGGCTGTCGATCATAGAGATTGTTCAGACATGAACATAGGCACAATCATTTTAATATTTTTTTTATTTTAATTTTATTTTAAAGAGAATGTTTTAGTTCATATTAGTACAAAAAAGTGATTATGCAAAGCTAAAAACGTTTTTGGAGGAGGAGCCTAGCGCGCAACCAAGATGGACGCGTAGGCACAGGGCTCCCGGGACCCTCGCGGCCTCCCATGTCTATCCTGGCTCTAATCCTGTTATTCTGAAGGAATATTACTGGTGAACCGAAGCGGAGGTGATTCCCGTTTTCGGAACTTAAATCGGACTTTGGGAACTCGACTTATCCTGTACTCCAGAAAGAGGCCTGCTCCGTGGCGCCACCCCGGACTCGGGTTGGCACTGTCCCCGAGCTCCAATCGAACAACTGCTCTAGGGTCTTGGGCGGGCCCGTCCCCCCCTGGTTTCACTTTCGTTTTTGACTTTCCTCTACGAGTCTGGTGGCGGGCGCTCGCGGGCGCTCTGCGTAGGGACCGATCTGTAGCGGTCGAGTGGCATTGACAAAGGGGGCTGTCCATCAGTCAGGTGGACTCCCCAGGGTGATTGCTGTGCCTAACAGGTATACTGGATCTGCTCTCCCTGCTGAGTGATGGCGACCCGGCTGGACGGTGACAAGCACAAGTCTAGAGCTCCCCGGAGGGGTAGCTACGTGCAAGCGAACAACATGGACCGCTATGCCCAGCAGAAGGGATCTCCCGGTTCGAGTGGGCTTTCAGATGCGGCCAAAGAGGGCCCGTCGCCCTCGACGGAATTGACACTACAAGATGTCATGGGTGCCATCGACTCCATGAAGGCTTCGGTCGGCCAGCAATTCGACTCGCTGGCCCACAAGCTGGACACCGTGTTGATCGATGTCAACTTAATTAAGGCGGATCTGTCAAACCAGTGAGAAGGTCAAATCACTCGATCTCACGACATCAGGCCTCAAGACGGACGTCTCTGAACTGCAGACGGAGATCCGTAGTTTGCGGGCCCTCAGCGACCTCTCTGCTAAGAGACTGGAGGATTTTGAAAGCAGGGCCCGGCGGAACAACGTACGCATCGTCGGTGTGCCGGAGAGGTCGGAGGATGGGACGGTCGATCTCTTTGTGGAAGATCTGATCCTGACCAAACTAGCGCCGAAAGGCCTCAGCAAATTCTTTACGGTGGAGCGGGCACACAGAGTTCCGGGGGGGCGGCCGAGACCTGGGGCCCACCGCGACCTCTCATTGCCAGGATATTCAACTTCAGGGACCGGGACGCAATCCTGCAGGCCTCCCGTGTGCATGGCCCGACGAAATATGACAATGCGGACATCAGTTTCTATCCTGACTTTACACAATCGGTGCAAAAACAGCGAATGGGCTTTACGACTGTCAAGCGGCGGCTGAGGGACATGGGCTTGAAGTACTCTATGCTTTTCCCGGCCAAGCTGCGTATTGAACGGGAGGAACGGACTCATTTTTTCGACCGGCCCGAGGTGGTTGAGGACTGGCTTGACACTTTGCACCGTCGGCACGGCGGGGAGGACCGAGCTGAGGATGAGGGTGGTGGATCAGCGGACCAAGGGGGAACGAATGACTTGTGGTTCCTTGACAATTTTGTGTTCGCCTCCGACTTGGGTTTTATGTACTGGTTTTTCTTTTCTAGGACTGTATTACCCTTCCTTCATCATTGGGAGGCCGCGGGGTATCTGGTGAGATTCTTCCTCCTCGGGGGATTTTTTTCTTTCTTTCCGTAGAGTAGGTTCATGTTGGGGCGACAGGCACACTGCGAGTTGGGGTGGCTTAATGGTCTTGTGCAGGGGTGCAGGGTGGGGGGGTGTATAGCGGGAGTTGGGGGGGTGGCGGTAGGGGAGTTGTTTTTGTGTGGTGTTTGTTTTGTACCAGGCAATCAGTGGGCTGTTTTTTGCTCTCAACATGGGTGGGGTGTCCGTTGCTGTGGAAATGGGGGGTAGGGGATTGCGCATTTTAACATGGAATGTCAATGGTTTGGAGGACCGATTGAAGCGAGGGGTGGTGCTACAATATCTGAAACGTCTCTCTCCTGATGTGGTTCTGTTGCAGGAGACTCATTTGGTGGGACACTTATGCCATGCTATGAATAGAAGGGGCTACCGTTTGGTGGCCCACTCTGGTTTTACTACCGGCTCCAGAGGGGTGGGCATTTTGGTTCGATCCTCTCTCCCGCTGGAAATTGATGAGGTGATGCACGACGACCTGGGGCGCTACGTGGTGTTGGTGGGCCGGTGGGAAGGACGGACTTTGTGTTTGGTTTCAGTTTATGTCCCCCCGGGGTTGCAAACCACTACCTTTGCGGACTTGGGAGGGTTGCTGCTTGGGCTCCCGGAGGGCCTCTTGCTGGTGGGTGGTGACTTCAATTCTGTGGTATCGGGTAGAGAGGATCGGCACCCTCCCAGAGACCTCCCCGGGGCGCACTCTTGGCTGGGTGGCTTTATCGACACTATGGGGCTTGTGGACTGTTGGAGATCAATGCATCCGGGGCTTGCCCAATTTACATTTCACTCTGGCGTCCACGGCTCCTTATCTAGATTGGACTATGTGCTGCTGCCGGCCGCCCAAGCCCAAATGATCGGGGAGGTCAGACATCTGGCTCATGGCATCTCTGATCACTCCCCGGTCCTGCTACACTTAGATGTGGCCATGGGGGCAGAGGGGAGGGTGGCCCCGATTAATCCCTGGTTTTTGCATGACCCCACAACCCGTGCCCTTTTGGTTAAGTCTCTTGACCGTTATTTTGAGGAAAATCAGGGTTCAGTCTCATCGGCCGTAACGTTGTGGGAGGCTTTCAAGGTGGTCATCCGTGGGCAGGCCCTATCCTTGATCTCCCATGCTAAGAGGCGTAAAACTGAGGAGGTGGTACGTCTGGAGTCTGCCATAACTGACTTGGAAGAAGATCTCGGGCGGGGGGTCACACGGGACAAACTCCATGCCCTTTGCCTGAAACAATCGGATTACAGGGCGTTGGTTACGGATGCGGCCAAGCTCGCAAGTAGGGAACAACAGGGGCGCTTGTATGATGTTGGTGACAAGGCTGGAAAGTTGATTGCATGGCTGGAGAGGAGAGAGCGAGCGAGTCGTGTGGTCCCGGTGATTGTGCGTGCTGATGGTGTGAGTGTTACGGATCCGGGGGAGATTGTGAGCTGCTTTGCGGACCATTTGTGGGACGTCTACTCTCCGGTCTCGGAGAGGCCAGAAGACGACTCTCGTCAATTGCTGCGAGATATTGCATTGCCGTGCCTTTCGGTCGATGATAAAGAACTGCTGGACGCGGCGCTGACAAACGATGAGATAGCATCGGCGATTCGCTCGGTCCATTCAGGAAAGGCTCTCGGCCCTAACGGCCTTCCGATCGAGCTTTACAAGCTTCGTCCAGATAGGTTGGCACCTCATCTCTGCGAGATGTTTCTTGCATCCCGAGAGGCCGGCGCCCTTCCGCGTGATCAACGTCTAGCGACCATTGTGGTGTTCCATAAAGAGGGCAAGCCGCGTGATTGCTGTGCGTCTTATAGGCCCATCTCACTCCTAAACGCTGAACCTAAGATTCTCGCTAAAGTGCTAGCTAATCGTCTGATTAAAGTCATCGGTGACCTGGTACATCCGGACCAGTCTGGTTTTATTCCGCACCGCAACACCGCGCTGAACCTGCGGCGCCTCCATGGAGTCCTCGCGAGAGTTGACTCTATTCGGGAGCCTGCCATTTTGGCGTCCCTAGACGCCACGATGGCGTTTGACACGCTGGAATGGTCGTATCTCTGGGCGGGGCTGGCTAGGTTTGGTTTTGGACCTGGGTTCATTGGATGGGTGAAGTTGTTATACGTGGAACCACTGGCGCAGGTGGTGGTGAATGGTAGAGTTTCTGCCCCCTTTTTGCTTGGTAGGGGCACGCGGCAGGGTTGCCCCCTGTCCCCGCTTCTTTTTGCTCTCGCGTTGGAGCCCCTGGCGGCGTGGCTCCGGTGGGAACCCTCCATGATGGGTATTCGGTGGATACCGACGTTTGAGGATCGCGTGTCACTCGACGCAGATGATATTTTGCTCTATCTCACCTCCCAGCGGAAATCGTTGATAGTGCTATTTGATGTATTGAACTCCTTTGGTCGCAATTCAGGGCTTGTCATTAATTGGGTGAAATCCTGTGTTTACGTGCTGGTTGGCGACCCCCCTCTTCTCCCGCGTGGCTGTCCGATTCGGATTTCACATTCTGGATTTAAATATCTAGGTATCCACGTGTCCCTCGATCCTGCGGTCCGTTATGCTCTGAATCTGTTGCCCCCGCTCCAGCGGCTGCGGGCCGATGTTGCTCGTTGGCTTTGGCTCCCGCTATCGCCGCTTGGCCGGGCAGCCTTATTCAAAATGATGTCTCTTCCACGCTTTTTGTATGCATTGCAGAATACGCTGGACGTGGTGCCCGCCTGATATTTTAGTGAGGTAGAGAGCTTACAGAGGCAGCTAATTTGGGATGGGAGACCGCGCATTGCTCTCGCTAAATTGACCCTACCGTGGTACGACGGTGGCATAGCTCTCCCTGATATCAGACGATATTATTGGGCGTCCCAGTTGGTGGCGGTGAATCATGGGACATACGGCCCGGTGGTGAACCCCGCGTACGAGATGGATAAGCTACTGTTGCCGGGCAGAGATTTCAATAGGGCGCTTTATTCCACGAAGGGAAATACTAAATTGACCGGTCCTACGAAAAATGCGGTGCGCGCCTGGCACTGCGCCACCGCTGCTACGGGATGGACGGGCCATCTGTCTCGTGCGACTCCACTGTATGCGTCGGATGCGTTGGGAGGTTTATGGCGTTCGAAAGGCTTTGAGAGGTGGGATTTGATCGGCATTAGTCGTGTGGGGGATCTTTGGACGAAGGGCGCCTTTAAATCGTTTGAAGCTCTTCAGACGGAATATAAGCTGAGCGATAGGGAGTTCTTTCGCTATGCGCAGATGCGCCATGCGCTACTTTCTGCTTTCCCGAATCCAGCAGATATCCCCGAAGACTCCCCGTTGGAAGATCGTTTGCTTGATGGTTACCTGCCAGATAGTACTATTTCCCTGATCTACAAAAAATTGATTAATACTCGAGCGGACCTTCTCACACATTTGCGAGAGGTCTGGGTCGCTGATGGCCTAGAGTTGGATGATGAGGACTGGGTCGCGGCCGTAGCCTCACCGAGGGAGGTTGCTATACCGGCTCGCCTTCGATTTGTGCAGTTGAAGATACTACATAGGGGTCTATGTCACCGGTCCCCGCTTGCTTCACATGGGTTACACAAGTGATGGTTTATGTCGGCGTGGTTGTGGCTTGCTTGGTACTTTTCTTCATATTCTGTGGGAGTGCCCGAAGGTGCTACGCTTCTGGACTGGTGTACATGCAGTGATGGAGGAGGTTACGGGTGTGGCGCTGCTCCCTGAGGCTCGGCGATGTGTGTTGAATGTGTGGGAACCGACTGACTGCGATGTGGCACAAGAATGCTGGGTGACTTTGGGCAACATGATCGCTAAAAGGGACATTGCGCAGCTCTGGGGGTCCGGTAGGCCCCCCACAGTTGCGAAATGGAAAGAAAACATGGATTGGTGCATGTTCCGAGAGAAGACGGTTTACGTGGCCAGAGGCAAGCCTATGGCATGGAGTAAGATGTGGGGTCCCTGGAATTCCTATCGGGGGGATATCTGCGCCCCCCCCTTGGTGGTCGCACCAGACGTAACGATGTCCCCTTGACTTTGATGTTCCTGGTCGCTTTGCAGGATTGATGGCCGATCCTCTCCCTGCCCCCCCTGCCCTTTTTCACGCGAATAACTGTGTAATTGGCTGCGTTGTCGCGGTTGTCCCCCGCTCATGAGAGAGCAAGTCTGTTAATGGAGTTCTTTTGCCTGGTATAAGTTTTTTTGTTGTTGTTGATTTTATTCATAAGAGTTAATAAGAAACCTTTCTGTAGTGCTGTGTTCAGTTGTGGGCGGCTGCAGCCGTTATGCGTGCGGCTCGCTCCGGCTCCTATGATGCTGTATTATTGTTTTCCTCCCTTTTCTCTACGTTAGCGGCCGGCCCAAGCGGTTGTAGGCCCATGACTGTGAATATTCGATGTGTAAATAAAGGTTTTTTTTTTTTTAAAAAAACATTTTTGAGCGCCCACACCATTCATCAATGCTAATACATTTATTCTTCGTTGTAATACATCACATATTTTTGACTCTTGCTGAGACAGATCTAGAAACTATACATTTCTGGTATCACCGATAGCAGTAAACAATTTTAATACACTCTCTGTAAAATCAACCACACTTGACCATTATAACCTGATATGTAACAACCCACACTCGCTTCTCACACTTGGAACTCCCCAATCATACACCGATAGAAGTGACGAAGAGAAAACGTCAAAGATAATCCGCACTGGTGTTGTCAGTTGGGATTTCAGAACAGTCAGGTCAACGCACATTTCAGAGGGAATGACAATTATCTCCACTTTTATCAGTACCACCCATTTGACTAATTTTAGGTGAGCGGGAGGAGGTATCTATGCATAGAATGTGGACCATCAAAAACCCCTTTGGTTGTTAATGTAATTGGCGACTGGTGGGGTCAGACATGCACACCTAGAGGAAGGCTGAGTCCAATGTATGCATCCTGAGGTCAGATCTATTTGGCCTTACCAGTGCACCTCAGGTCTTCATAAAAGTGAAAGTCTCTGTCCCCCTTTGGAGAGTGGGAATACTAGACTTTCCATACTTCGACAACTGGTTGCTGAAGATGGGTTCGCCGCCAACAGTGATCCCAATGTTTCAACTCTTTGCATGGATCTCAGTTAGCAGCTTTAAGGCTTACTGGCATCCTGCTTGTGGACCATGTCTGGTGGCACATGTGTGATCTTCAGTGAGATATGAAGTCTGTGGGCTCAACACCAAGGGGACCTTGGGGATGTCTGAGGAGACTGTTACATATCTGTAGTGATGGCTGGTAAACCGCAATAAGACTGGTGGTGACCCCTCTCCATACCCCACCCACAGTTAACAATTGTGACAGATGCATCGTTGCTGGGTATGGGAGGTCATCTTCGAGAGGTGGATATCGTGAGTCTCTGGTTTTTGGCAGAGGTTTGTCAGTTCGATGGAGTTGCAGGCAATTCACTTGGCACTAAAAGCATTCCATTCATCAAGGAGGAAAGGGTGCAGTTGCTCACAGACACCACCACCATGTGATACTGCGGCAGACTGGGCGGAGTGAAATCATCGGTCCTGTGCCAAGAGGCTTCCTGTCTGGAAGGCAATGGAAAGATCTGGGCATCTCCCTGATCGCGCAGCACCTGGCAGATTCTTTAAACGCTGAGGTGGACGAAGTCAGTCGATGTTGCCTAGCGGATAACAAATGGTGGCTGCAGTCAGGCGGCACAGGGCACCTTCCAGCAAGGAGGGGAACCCTGGCTAGATATCATTTCCACTGGAGAGAATGTGCATTGCTCAAGCTTTTGCATGTAGGTGTTCTTGCTCAGAAATGCTTCCCTTAGAAATTGAGACTCCTGTATGCCACCCTCTGCCTTTCCTGCTGAACGTTTGGATGAAGATCAGAAATGATCAGGCCCAAGTCATCCTAGGACCTACGGCCTGGGCGAAGTGTGGTACCCAGAACTTCTGGCTGTGACAATGTCTTCTGATTCTGTTGCCCCTTTGATGAGGACCTCCAGTCGCAGCAGCACGGTCCTGCACCCAAGTTTGCACAACTTGCACCTACATGCATGTAGACTGAGCGGCAACCGTTGGCTTTCAATCTTCCTGAAGTAATTCAGGTCATTTGGGCATCCCGGGTTACTCCACCAAACATTTTATGTGGGATGCTGGGAGAAGTTTGTTTGCTGTTCCTCTAATATATGGCTTCTACAAGCACAGTTGTCTGGCATACTGTTAATCTGTCTTTCTTTAATCCAGCAGGACCTTGCGCTGGCAACTGATTAATGGTAATTATTGGCCCTTTTGGCCTTCTTGAGACTACCTGATCAACCATCTCTTTAAATCACCAGTTTTTAAAAGGCTGATTCATATATTCCCGTCAACCGCATTTGAGGTGTCGCAGAGGAACCATAATTTGGTTCTCGGTTTCCTCATGTGTGCCCTGTTTGAACCAAGGCACAGCTGTTCCTTACATTTCCTGAAACTGAAAACTACATTCCTCATAGCGACCAAGTCGGTGCATTGCATGAGCAAAGTAAAAACTTCCTATCAAGCAGCTATATACAAACCTTTTTTCTGCACAAGCTCCTTCTTGCAGCAAAATTTACCTTCTTTCCAAAGGTTGTCACGCCCTTCGACATAAGGCAGTCCATCAATCACTCTGCCAGTTTTCTTTGTCCTGCCTCATCCATCTATAGAAGAAAAATGCTCCAGCATCTCGATTCTAAGTGAGCCCGAAGCTTCTACATCGATCTCATCAGGGACCATGGGTTAGGACACCAGCTCATTGTGGGTTTCTGTGGTGCAAAAAAGGGGAAAGAGGTACAGAAAAGAACCATCTCCAGGTGGATTGTCTTGTGCATCAAGATCCATTTTGGGCGAGCTAAGAAATGGCCTTCAGGGGCCATATTACGTGCTGGCATTGTTAGCACCCGGTGCACCTTTGAAAAGGTGCGCCGGGTGCAAACCATGCCAATGCCCCCGTTATGGTGAATGTGCTGCCCTGGGGGCAGCCGCGAACTTCCGCTGCCCCTGGGGCAGCGCAGTCATGTGAACGCACAGATCATTGCAGGGATTTTAGAGATCCCCCCCCCCTCCTTGCGGGTGCAGTAAGTGACTGCACCTGCCTGCAAGGGGATGTCTGGGGGTCCATGGGATCCCCTTTACACCCTGCAGAGGCTGCTGTTAGGAGGCGCACTGACAGGGTGCCACCTTTTAAATAGCGCGCTGTCAATGCGACTTCAGAGGGCTTCGTTAACTCTGCGCCCACGTCTGTAATATGGTGTGGGTGCAGAGGCAAAGGAATTCCCTCATTTGCATAGAACACACCTCTATGCTAATGAGGGAACACCCTCTGTTGATTGCGCTGACGCTTTAAGTGCGCCAGCGCTATCGGTATTATAGAAGGGGACACATAAGGGTCTGCCCCCCTTCTATAATACCAAAGTGCCCCGGGGGCAGGCAAAGCAGGTGCAAACGCCAGTTGCGCCCCTCGGGGTACCTTGAGTAATACGGCCCCAGGAGGCTTATGCCGACATTACACCAGATCAAAGGCTACCACGGCACTGGTCTGTGAGTCCTAGACATCTGCCAGGCTGCTATGTCTATCTGACAGACATCTAGCCACAGATTCCTTAACTTAGAATATCCCCAGGCGTCAGACTGGATCCAGAAAACTTTTTCCCCAGCAGTAGCTCTGCGCACCGGGAGATGGTGTCGCCCGACTCTGTCCTGACGTCGTCCAGCTCTGTCCTGACATCGTCCACAGAAGTGACATCAATGGAGTTAGTCCTCCGCCCTGCGCGCTGACTTCTGTTTTTCTTTACCGTGTCCCAACGCTGATCCGGGAGAAGTTGTTCCTCTGACCTGATTTGTTTTTCAGGCCTTCTAGATGCCTTCTTGCATCCGGAACAGTGTTCAGATGCCTGCGGGCTTCAAGTCGTGTGAGACCTGTAGGTGGCAGATGTCGGCGACGGATCCACACGAGATCTGTATGTGATGCTTGGGTGAGCACCACAACTCCACGGAGTGCGACGCCTGCCGGCAGCTGAAGCCGAAGTTCCTGCGGGAACGACTGATGAAGTTGATGTCCGCCCAGTTGTCCTGGTCGGAATCCTCGCGACGCCGTCCTTTGTCTCCAGCGGAGGGGTCCAAGCGTCGCAATTCTTCATCCCACGCTGAGATTCCTGTTTGGGACAGGTCCCACCTCAGGTAAGCACCGGAAGAAGTCCGAGATCGTCGACCTTGCGTAAGTTTGACGTCTGTGCCCGCTGCTCCCAGTCTTCACCGGACACTGGCCCTCAGGAGTGGATCCCACCTACCTACCATTTCCTGGTGATGGGGCGACTCTGACCCAGATGGAGGCCTATTCCAGGGCCCTGCAGGCCATTTTTGGGTCACCCCCTCCCCCTGGCGTGCCTTTGGGCCCCACAGTGAGGGTAGGGACTCAGGTCGGGGGTTCGCCAGCTGGTTCACCCTCGACGTCGACAGATTGCCTTGACTGGGGTTCTGGAGTCGCTGCGACGTCGGGACCCGACCCATAGGGGCATCCCACTCGGATGTCTGGCCCTCCTGCAGCGTCTTCGCACAGCCCTGTGGGGTTCCCTGCGTCGTTGCTGGATGCAACTGCAGTGCGGAGCTCGCCTGAGTCTGTCATTCCTCCCCACAGGTTCCCACCTCGGTGGAGGTCGAGTCGACACTGGGCGGCCGAGTCCTCTTCGGGGGTCGTCGACGATTCAACGCCATTTTGACGTCGGCTGTTCCTCTGTTGGTAGAGGACGTGACCCCCAGAGGGTTCTCCACTCCCAGGGTTGTTTCACTGCCCCACGGAGCAGGTGACCATGGGGAACTGGCCTGCTCGTCATTCTGCGGAGCCTCTGTTTGGCGGACGGATTAGCCTGCAGCCGTCCCCTACAGATGACTTGGTGTCACTGCCTTGGATGGCCACGAAGCCTAGCGCAGTGTTTGCGAGGGCGGTTCGCAGGGCTGCGGATATCTTGCAGATGCAATCGCCCTCTGTCTCCCTGTTAATGTTAGATTGTATTTATTGAGTGCCTATCACAGGAGTCGCATCCGGCCCCATACCCTCCGGTCCCTGGGCCTCATGCGACTCCGGGTGAGATTCGGGACTTCCATGTGGCCGTCGACTACTTCGGTCCTGACGCCGCAGGTCCCCGTGGGATCCAGGCCTGGATCCCGGTCGACGCCGGTTGACCTTACGACCCCTCTGCCGGTGCCGACCCCCATGGTACCGTTGCCGGTGCCGTCCTCGGACGACGCCGGGTCGGAGCGGCGCCGCTCGGCGCAGTCTCCGGCGTCGATGGGTGATCATTTCATCTATGACCCGGCTCCGTCCTTTCTGCCTGTTTACCAGGAGACGGATGAAGGGGAGGACTGGGAGGGGTCTGAGGACCCTCTGGCACAGCAGTGCCATTTAAGTCAGGACTGGGCAGACGAGCTGGGTGATGCCAGTGGTCTAGACACTTCGCCTGACACTGGTTTCATCTCTCCTCCTTCCATGGCTACGGAGGAGGGTGCAAATTATTCTGTGGTGTTGCGCAGGGTGACCCAGGCCCTTCACCTGGAGCTCCCTGCAGCGGCCA
Source organism: Triturus cristatus (assembly GCF_964204655.1). Taxonomy (NCBI): domain Eukaryota; kingdom Metazoa; phylum Chordata; class Amphibia; order Caudata; family Salamandridae; genus Triturus; species Triturus cristatus. The sequence continues at coordinate 301,766,781 of NC_140587.1, forward strand.
TGAGGACTAACCTCCTCACCGAGGTGCTTCAACCGCCGGTTAGCTCTTCGGAGCCTCTACTGCAGTTCAATGAGGCCCTCACCGACGTTCTAATGGGCACTTGGTCCAAGCCCTCCACAATCTCTCCTGAGGATTGGAACGTGGCCCGGCGCCACCGCCCTGCTCCAGGCGACCCCAGCTTTCTGTCAGTACACCCCACCCCTGAGAGTCTGGTTATCCAGGCCTCTACGTCCCAAACCGCCTTCCCGTCCGCACCTCCGGATCGGGAATCCAAAAGGTTGGAGCAGTTTGGAAAGAAACTGTTTTCCTCCCTCAGTCTGGGGTTGCGGTCCATTAATACCGCGTGCCTTTTGGACAGTTACACCCACTCTTTGTGGGATACGGTGGCGGACGTGCTGCACCAGTGTCCAGAGGAGGCCAGGACGTGGCTCGCCCAGGCTCTTGCTGAGGGGCGGGACGCAGCACGGTACACCATTCAATGTGGACTTGACACCACGGACTCGCTGGGTAGAGCGATTGCCACGACGGTGGCGATTCGTCGCCATGCCTGGCTGAGGTCCACGAACTTTTCAGGGGATGTCCAGAGCACCCTCATGGACATGCCCTTTGATGGCCGTCGTCTTTTTGGCGACAAAGCGGATAGCGCGCTAAGGACTCCAGGGCAACGGCCAAGTCCTTAGGCCTCTCGGCCCAGTGCCAGCAACCTTCCGCTTTTCGCCCCTTTCTTGGCCAAGTAAGGGGCGCCTCCACACGTTTGTCCAGCCACAGGCCGCAGAACCAGCCTCAACGTGGTCACGGACGTGGATTCTGCCGTGGCAGAGCAGGGGGACAGAGAGCCGTCGGTCCACATCTGCTCCCGCAGCATCTGCCTCAAAACCTTCCTAGTCAGAGCTTTCAGGCCCATTCCACGCCAGTGGGAGCAAGAGTTCGTCATCACCTGCTCCACTGGCATACCATCACTTCGGACAGGTGGGTGCTGCAAATCGTCCGAAGGGGCTACTCCCTCCCCTTCAAGGTGACCCCTCCAGCCATGCCACCGCAGTACCACCGCATGTCGGGGATCACTTGAGACTTCTGCAGGAGGAAGTTACGGCCCCTCTTGGCCAAGGGGGCCATCGAGCACGTTCTTGGCCCAGAAGTATGTCGGGGTTGTTACTCCCACTACTTTCTGGTTCCCAAGAAGGGCAAAGGGGGCCTACGCCCTATCTTGGACCTTAGGAGCGTCAACGCCTTCCTCCGGAAGGAGAAGTTCAAGATGCTGACTTTAGCTCAGGTTCTGGCTGCCCTAGACCCTGGAGACTGGATGGTAGCGTTGGACTTCCAGGACGCTTACTTCCACATCACCGTCCTGCCAGCCCACCGGCATATCCTGCGGTTCACGGTAGGCCACGAGCACTTTCAGTTTACCGTGCTCCCCTTCAGCCTCACCAGTGCCCCTCGGGTGTTCACAAAAGTGATGGAGGTGGTCGCAGCTCATCTGCGCAGATTAGGGGTTCCAGTCTTCCCCTATCTCGACGACTGGTTGTTGAAGGCGGGCTCGCCCCACAGTCGTCTCCCACCTCCAGACTACGGCCGACCTCCTGCATTCGCTGAGGTTCTCCATCAACGTGCCAAAGTCACATCTGAGTCCCTCACAGAAGCTGCTCTTCATCAGAGTGGTTCTGGACTCGGCGCAGTTTCGGGTCTATCCTCCTGAACAGTGGGTTCGGGATATTTAGGCTCTGATTCCGATCTTTCAGCCTTTGTCCCGAGTTTCGGTCAGGATGGCCCTACGGCTGCTGGGTCTGATGGCCTCCTACATCCTGCTGGTACATCACACCAGGTGCGGGCTCTGCAGTGGGACCTGAAGTTCCAGTGGGCTCAGCATCGGGGCAACCTGTCCGACCACGTCCTGATCTCGGAGGGCACTGCAAGACAGTTGCAGTGGTGGCTCACGCACTGCAATTGGGGCTGCGGCAGATCCCTCTCCCTACCCCAACCGGAGCACGTTGTGGTGATGGATGCGTCTCTCCTGGGATGGGGGGGGGCCACATGGGAGAGGCGGAGATAAGAGGCCTCAGGTCTCCGGCAGAGTCCCGGCTCCATATCAACCTATTGGAGCTGCGAGCGATCTGGCTTACACTGAAGGCATTCCTTCCCTCTGTCCGGGGAAGTGTAGTGCAGGTGTTCACGGACAACACCACTGTCATGTGGTATTGCAACAAATAGGGTGTGGTGGGGTCGTGGACCCTTTGTCAGGAGGCTCTGCGCCTCTGGACATGGCTGAAACATCAGGGCATCACCCTGGTGGGCTCTCTGAACGCCAGGGCGGACGAACTCAGCAGCAGGTGCATGATGGATCACGAATGGCATCTGAACTCGGACATGGCGCAAGGCCTCTTTCGGCAATGGGGAGAGCCTTGGTTAGATCTGTTCGCCACCGAAGAGAACGCGCAATGTCATCAGTTCTGCGCGTAGGAATTTCCAAGGCGGTACTCGCTCGGAGACGCTTTTCGTCGTGAGTGGAGTTGCGGTCTGTTGTACGCCTTTCCGCCTATACCACTTCTGCCCAGAGTGCTGAAGATCAGGTGCAACCGGGCCCAAAACATCCTTGTGGCTCCGGATTGGGCACGAAGATACTGGTATCCTGAGCTACTCAGTCTGTCAATCAATCCCCCGATTAGACTGCCTCTTCAGGAGGACCTTCTGTCGCAGCAGCAGGGGACGGTCCTCCACCCGAACCTGTCCAGCCTTCACCTCCATGCGTGGAGATTGAGCGGTAGCAGTTGATGCCTTTTGACTTGCCTCCTGAAGTCTGTGATGTCATTCTGACAGCCAGGCGTCCCTCCACTAAACCAGTATATGCCTGCAGGTGGAACAAATTTGTGGCTTGGTGCACAGCAAAGGCTGTGGATCCCCTTTCCACCCCTCTTTCTGAGGTTCTCCTCTTTCTTCTTTCCCTGGCCCAGCAGGGCTCTGCTCTGGGCACCATCAAGGGATATCTTTCAGTGGTTTCTGCCTTCTTACGGCTTCCTGATCAGCCTTCTCTTTTAAAGTCCCCTGTTGTCACTAGATTATTAAAAGGCATTACTGACATGTTTTCACCTGTCCCTTTTGTAATTCCTCAGTGGGACTTGAATCTGGTGTTAACCTATCTGATGTGCGCTCCTTTTGAGCCACTTCATAACTGTCCTCTTCGTCTTCTGACTCTCAAGACTGCTTTCCTGGTTGCCATCACCTCTGCCAGAAGAGTGAGTGAGCTCCAGGCTCGTTCTTCTAAACCTCCTTTCCTCTCTGTCTATCCGGACATGGTTGTTCTGAGGACTCGCCCTGCTTTTCTTCCTAAGGTAGTTATTGCCTTTCATATCGGGCAGTCTGTTACCTTGCCCACCTTCTTTCCGCCTCCGCATCCCTCGAAAGAGGAAGAGAGGCTCCACCGTCTGGACCCAAAACATGAGCTCTCCTTATATCTGGACCGCACCAAACAGTTCCGGGTGGACGACCAACTCTTCGTTGGCTACGTGGGTGCTAAGAAGGGGTGGGCAGTGCACAAGCGGACCATCTCTCGGTGGGTCGTTTTGTACATTAAGGCCTGTTATTCCTTGGCTAAGAAGGTTCCTCCTCTGGGGCAGAGGGCCCATTCCACTCGGGCCACAGCGGCTACTATTGCCTTGGGACGGGGAGTCCCTCTGCAGGACATTTGTCATGCAGCAACGTGGGCATCGCTGCACACGTTTGCCAAGCATTACTGCCTGGACAGCCAAGTTCGGAGAGACGACTTTGGCCGTTCCATTCTCCAGGACTTCCTGATGTGATCTTGGTTCGCAGACCCACCACCGGGGTTGGTATTGCTGGGGTCTCTATTCTAAGGTAAGGAATCTAACTAACGTGTTTCTTTCAGATGAACAAGTTACTTACCTTCGGTAACGATATATCTGTTAGATAGTTAGATTTCTTACGGCCCCACCCATCCTCCCCGTTCTGCGAACTGATATCTAGGGTTAAGGTCATCCCTTTCAGGGCCCTAGTTTCATGGCACCAGTGTTGGTTTCTTGCATAGCTCTGCGTTCCTGGCGCGGAAAGCTATGTACAGAACTGACGTCGGCGCGCGAGGGCGGCATCTAAGTACTCGGACGTCATCCCGGCGATGCCGACGACGGACGTGGAGTCGCAGACGACGCCTACCGACGTGCAAGGTTACTGCTGACGCAAAATCTTTCCGGATCCAGCCTGACGCCTGGGGATATTCTAAGGTAAGGAATTTAACTAACTAATGTTTCTTACAGATATATCGTTAGCGAAGGTAAGTAACTTGTTCAACAGGGTGGGTAGTATGGGCTCTTCTTGGCAACTTATAAATCAACCTTGCCGCATCATTCATAACCACTTGTAGCTTTGCTTCCCCAGAAGTTTATCGGGAAGCCCAATGTAGACTGCGTTGCCATAATCTAGGCGTGACATGATTAGTGCCGTCACGACAGTCTGCATGGTGGAGAACGACAACAAGGTCACCAGTTTCTGAAGCTGCCACATTAGGCAAATACAACTCCCTACAACAGCAAATACCTGGCTATTTACGGTTAATCCAGTGTCCAGTTTTATGCCTAGGCTCTTCACTGCAGGCACCGGAGAGTGGTGCCCAGCTCTTAAGGCCAATAAAGACTGGACCAGGGTGAAACCCCTGTAGTCCGAGCCAGTACATCTGTTTTGTCTGGATTTACCCTCGGGTAATTAGAGGTCATCCAGTTCATAGTGAACCGGAGGATATTCTGGACGTTACCCTGTGAGGCGGGAGAGTTGTCAATACGCACAATTAGCTTGGTATAGTCAGCATAATTAAACACCTGACAGTCTGTTTTAGCTAGTGCATCTATCCTAAGCTGTAGGTAAATATTAAAAAGTAGAGGAGACAGCACTGAGCCCTGTGGGACCCCCCATTATAGGCTGCCCTGCCTGGATATACAATCTCCCACTTGGACTCTTTGGGACCGATCCTCTAGGAAGGAGGTAAACCATTGGAGGACTATCCCAGTGACTCCCAGCTGCCGGACACGGGTTAACAACTGTGTGTGGTTCACCGTGTCCAATGCGGCTGAGAGGTCTCTGCCTTTGAATCCTTTGTTGGATCTTCTCCAGAAGGGCACAGTGGACGTGGAGCCCTTGTTGCCTTGTGGCGGGTCATTACATGATGTCCTTCTGGGGACTTGGGCCAGGCCGTCATCAGGGAACCCCGTGGGTCGTGCTATTGCACATCGCCATCGCCCGGCTCCAGATGACACTGCCTGTTTGTCCCTCCAACCTAGGGCTCAAGGACTTGTGGTCCAGGCAGCACTCCCTTCCTCTCCTCCTCCGTTGCCTCCTCCCACTCGGGAGTCTAGGTGGTTGAAATCGTGTGGCCGCAATGTCTTTGCATCCACCAGCTCAGGTCTTCAGTCTCTGAACACGACCTCCGTGTTTGCTCAGGCTACTTTTGACCTTTGGGGACTCAGTCGAGCAACTCCTTCCCTCTTTGCCGGAGGGCCATCGTGCTGACTTGGACCGGCTTATTCAGGATGGCCACGACATGGTGCAGTTTTCCATCCGTTCGTCCATGAACACCACTGACTCCGTGGGTCGAGCTATGGCCATGTCAGTTGCTCTGCGTTGCCATGTGTAGCTACGCGATGGCAGTTTCCCGGTGAATGTTCGGGCGCAACTCCGGGATCAGCCCTTTGATGGGGTTAATCTGTTTGACGAGCATGCCGACTTGGCCGTCCAGCGCCTAATGTCTGGGTTCCCAAGTCTCCCATAGTTTTCAGTCCTCATGGCGGACATATGATTTCGTATGCAGTATTGGCACTTCTTTTCTGGGTTCTGTCTCTGGGTTCAAGACTTTATTTCCCAGACGGCTGGTATGGCAGATCAGCCGTGTTTTCCCTTCCTCTGGTACAGATGAGCTAACTGTTTATAAGAGGTGTTCCTTGCTTTTTATAGGGATGTGACGTACCCTATGTGGGGTATTCGTTGACTATTATGTAGCTGCTCTTCCTTGCCCGGGAAGTTTCGGAGGCTCCTGTGGAGGAGTCTTCGTATATTTTCTGTCCCTCCGGGGACTTTTCCTATGGGTTATACTGTAGGCTTCTCACTTTGTTCCATCTTCCTGCTGTGGTAGGACGCCTCCTCTCCTGGACCTTCTGTGTTTCAGCCTACGGTTGTTCCGTAGCGCACTCCTGCGTCTGTGGATGTAGCCTGCTCCAGTGTATTGTTGGGGTTCTGCCATATCCAGCTCGCCCTAGGGGGTTTTACGTCCTCCTGTCTTGCCTTTGGCTAATCGTTCAGCCTTCGTTATGCCCCTGGCAATGTTGGCTGTCTACGCGTCCCTGTGGGTGCATTGTTCTGTCCCTAAACGGTTTCTTTCTGAGTTCTAGGCGGGCACCACATGTGGATCCACACTGGGTGTGTGCGCTGTCACGGGGGGCCCATAGTATTCCTTGCGCCACTGTCTTGGCTGCATTCTCTTCCTGTGGTATTGTCTTCTTCCCTGTTGTTGGGCAGGGCTTAGGCTTTTTGCATGGCTCACACCCTGTCTGGGGTTTGCCAATGGACAGTGGAGTCTTCACAGACAGGTCTCTGCTGGGTGTTGACTTGTGCCCTTTGCTTCCCTCTGCCCTGCCCCGGCCGGGCACGAGGCTCAGGGGTTTTTCCTCCTGGCCTTTGCTGCGATTTTCAGTGGACATATTCTGTCTCTGGATGATCTCTGGCATCATCCAGTCAAAGTATATATACTTTTTCTGAAACTCTGTCTGGGTATTACTGACTCCTTCATTAATGTGGTGATCAGTGTCCCCGCCTGTATCGCGGAAGCTCAGTCTTTCCTTCCCCGATCGGGGATTGGCATCGCCCCTTTTTAGTGGATGGACATTGTATAGCCTGCTATGTTTCACATCGATGCCTTTGGTACCAATTGGACGACCTCCTATTCTCTAGGGCTGCTCTTAGAGTTTCCCCTTGGTTGTCACTTTCATTACTTTTTCATATATTTCTGTATGCTCTGTATAGGTCATGAGGAGTACACACACGAGAGGGCACACACGGGGTTTTCCCTGCTGTGGTTTCTGAGGATTGTCCCAGATTCCCCCTCTTTTTCTCTCTCTCCCTCATGGGAGATAGCTTTGTGTGTCCGGCTTGCCGGTGACCTTTAATCATTGAACCTGTGGGTACGGTTGGCTGGTTAGCTACCTGGTGATGCACCCGTCTATCTCTGCCGACGCGCACGTGCTGTTGCTGTTGCATTTCATTGGGCTTGTTCATTTGTGTAGTGTGGTTCTCACAGTACACAATGTCTGCTTACGTGTTTTCTTATAATCCACATTATGTGTATCCTATTAGTCGTAGTTTGTATGTCTTAGCATGATGACATCTGCCCCTGAAATGTCATTTTTGGCATCCGCTGTTGTGCACGCTCAATTTGTATGTTCTGCTGTTTAGTCCCTTCTCTGGGACTTTGTCTCATGCGGATCCTGGGATCCTATACTCAGTATAACTTCTGTTTTCAGAAGTTTATGGCATTTTGCCATTATGTACTGACCAATCTGGTTCTGTGATTTCGTTTCATCCCTGTCTGCACGAAAGTGGGCTCGTACTGTCCTCTGACGGATTGTGGTACCTTGCTTCCCTTGCTCATGCTTCCACCCTGAGCTCATGGGTCCGGTGTCAGCCACGCTGATACTGCTGAGCTTCATGGGTGTGGTGTCAGCCACGCTGGCATTGCTGTCCACACCGTGTTCTAGTCCATGCAATTGACGGATTACTCCCCTGGGGAGCTTGGTGGCTTTCAGTCGCAGACCCTCTTCCAATGGGGTATAGCTTTGGTATCTATTCTAAGTTAAGGAATCTGCGGCTAGATGTCTCTATCAGATGAACAAGTTACTTACCTTCGGTAACGATGTATCTGGTAGAGACACAGTCCAGCCGCAGATTCCTTAACTCTCGCCTATCCTCCCCATTCTGCGATGACCTTTCCAGGTTGGGTTCTACCCACTTGCCTCCTTACAGGTGGCCTTGGTCTTCCTGAGGGGTGCTCTAGTTCACAGCCCTCCGGGGCAGGATGTATCATTCTGTTTTAGCACGTTGGCTCTCCACCCATTCTCGTTTTTGGGTGGCTAGGTTATGTGCTCTTGCATGCTCCTTCACCCTGGTTCTTCCGGCGTGGGGATTCTCATGTTATTCTACCCTCCCTCCGCCCTCGTCTGTTTCTCCCCATTACTTTGGGGTCTCCTTGTCTGTGCTGTAGTCGATTGGGTTGGGGATCTATTTGACTATTCTACAGTCCATAGGTCATTATGGGGGGTGTGGTGCACATTCTCTGTTGTTGCTCACATGTGGTCATTTCCCATAAGTCATGCTGTTGAAGTCTTGTTATCCTTTACAGTTGCATCCTGTGGTTGCTAACTGTCCTTTGTTTGTCATGCCATTCATTTCATCAACATGGTGATGTTTATCACCATTCCATGATTTCTTGTTACTGCACTCACAGTTTTTGTAGTGGCTCCATGTTGTGGAGCGTAAATGTTTCACAGTAAAAAACTGGCAGCGCGCCGGGTGTTGGGGGGAACTTATATGGCTCCATTGACATCATTTCCTTGGACGATGTCGGGATGGAGCCGGGCAACGCCGTCCTCGGCACGCAGAGGTACTGCTGGGGAAAACGTTTTCCGGATCCAGTCTGACGCTTGGGGATATTCTAAGTTAAGGAATCTGCGGCTAGACTGTGTCTCTACCAGATACATCGTTACCGAAGGTAAGTAACTTGTTCGTTAGTCATGTTTACAAAGCACTAATGCTTGGATAGCCAAGTCCAGCGGGAGGGAAATTTGGCACAACCTGTCCTACAGTAGTTCCTTGTCTTTATCCATTTTACAGGCCTAGAGAAGTACTGCTTTGGTACCTATTCACAAGGTGATAAATTGGTGGTTAGCAATATCATCAGAAGAACAAGTAATGTACTCTTGGTAACAATCTTTCTGGTACATACCTCAGATTCTTTTGTGATCCACCAGCCTCCCTCTAGTTCAGACTAATAAGATTCCAATCTGCTGATCTGAACGCTGGCACAACCAATATTTTATTTCTAGAACCAAGCAGGACTTGGTACAGGTAGGTAAAAAATACTTTCAATTGTAAACCTTTATACAGAAAAGCAATTTAGGATGGATTTGCAATTGTTGCATGTTTGTATCACTTTAAAAAGCAGTTTGAATTGCACAGTAATTACTTTCAGAATACTTTTCAATTACTTTTGGTTTACATTGAGTACTAGGGGTGGTATGCCTAGATACCACACCTAGGGATCTTACAATACGCTGTAAGTATGACATTATAGACTTATCTTTTCTCCATACAAACATCAGCTCAACACTTAAAACATTTAGGCCCGAAATCTCATAACATGGGTTCCTATGGGAGAAAAATGGTTATCGGTTTTACAGGTAAGTAAATGTCTTACAAGTGGGAGTTTTTGGGGTCTGGGGGGGTAGAGCCAAGGTTCCCCAAGGTCCAGGTAGGCACTCAAATTGCACCACCAGTGGCACTAGGGTGGCCGGGTGCTGAGTGCAGGATGCCGATGTCACCCAGTTGGGCTTGGGGGCACCTCAGTTGGGGGCTGCTCATGGGCAGGCCACTCTGTCTTGGGAGCCAAGCTCCAAGGGTGAAGGTCAGAGCAAAGAGGGTCCCAGGTCAACACCACTAGCGGTGCTGGGGTGGCTGGGTGCAAGGTGCTTAGGAGGGGTTGGGAACCCAATGCAATCCTATGTTGGTTGCCGGTTTTGGATTTTGGCTGCAGGTTCGGTCCAGGAAGTCTTCCAGGAGGAACCAACAGCAGGGCAGGAAAGCTAGAGGCCTCTGTGACATAGGTGCACCTCAGGTCCTCTTCTCCAGGGCTCAGGGCGGCCAGATCCGCCTTACCGGGCCATTTGCGGTTGTGGGGGGCACTCTGAGCTGAGGCTGCAGGCAACGTCTGGGAGTCCTGGAGGGGTCAACCCTGGAGTGCTGGGGGACCTCGCTGGGACTGGTGGGCCACTTGGACTCTGGCCGGAGGCGACGGGAGCAGTGGTGGTTCCAGGCATCTAGTTTCTTTGTCCTCAGCAGGCACAGTCTGTCTTTGGAGTTTCTTTTGAACAGAGTTGCTGCTTGCAGGAGATCCGGTCTTTGTTGAAGGCAGTCAGTCCACTAAGGGGTTTTGGAGGTTGCTGGCTGCAGGATAGGCCGACTTTTGGCGCAGGATCTCCAGAAACTGCAGACGGGCCGGTAGGGCTGGGGACAAGTCAGTTGTTCGCTGTAATCTCCTCTGCTGTGTGACGCCTTCCGTCCTTCATAGGTTGCAGGAATCTAGGTTCAGGGTTTCCCCCTAAATACTGTATTTAGGGGGCGCTTTAGATGTCTCTAGGTAGTAGCCATTGGGCTACTGACCTTAGGCTGACTACACCCTTAGTGTGCTCACCCCACGTGGGGGAGTGGGCTCAATCCCTAATCCTGATTGGAGAGTGCCTGCCATCTGCAAGCTGGCGGGTACTGAAGAGTGGGTTTCCACTTGCCTCTCCCACCTGAGGGGTGGGGTTGGTAGAAGTGGCACACCTTCTGGGCTGGTCTAATTATTCCCGCCAAAAAGGGGGTGAGGCCTGCTCCTGATAGCAGGAGAGGCTGGAGGTCGTGTTGCTAAGGCAACAAGGCCTTTGAAGCTCCCCTACCACAGATGACTCTTCCTGGCTTGGGGGAGGTGTGAACACCTCCGCCCGGACAATGCTTTGTTTCTGGGCCCAGGGAGCGAAGGCTCCTAACCCAGGGGTCCAGAAACTTGTGTTGTGGTGGCAGGCTGGTGTTTACCAGTCAGGGAGCCCACTAGAGGCCGATTGTTTTTGTTTTTCAGGGGGCATCTCTAAGATGCCCTCTGAGTGCATTGTATAATAAATCCCACACTGGCATCAGTGTGGGTTTATTATGCTGAGTTGTTTGCTACCAAACTTCCCATAATTCAGTGAAGCCATTATGGTGCTGTGGAGTTTGTAATGAACAACTCTCAGACAATATACTCTGTCTTTACTGCACTTACATTGTCTAAGAATGGACGTAGACACTGTAGGGGTACAGTGCTCATGCACCAGTGGTATAGTGCACCCAGCTAGATGGGTGTCTTACCTATAATCATAGGCAGTGGGTTGCAGGCATGGCATACAAGCATGTGTGCCATGCTGACTCTTCACCTTTCTCTGCACCAAAACACTCAGCCTGCAATGGCAGTGTGTGTAATGGGACAGGACCTCTTAGGGTGGCACAATATGTGCTGCAGACCCTAGAGGTCCTCCCTGGTCACAGTCCCCTTGGTACCCATGGTACCTTTTACAAGGGACTTGCATGTGGCCAGAGAGGTGCCAGTTGTGGGTACAAATGTACAGTTTTTGGAAAGAACACAGGCCCTGGGAACCGGATTGGCAGGGACCCCCGGGCACATCAAGTCAAAGTGCATCAGAAATCTGCAAAAAGTGTGGTGTCAGTGCAACAGAAACCCACTTTCCTACACATACAATGCATAATTCTTTATTTGGTTTAATTCTTTTAGAAAACTTGTCTGTTCCTATTTCTGCTTCACACTATATTTGTCATAAAGAGCTTAGTCTTCCTTATCTACCTGACCGTATCAGGGTTCGTCCTGTATTGTGGCTTGCAATCTGGAGAAACGATTAGGCCGGTCTAACAGAAGACAACATTTTGAATTATCTCTCTCTGGATTGGGGCTCACTTATTCCCTGGTTCGCCTATGTGAAAAAGTAATATCATAAAATTGGAATGGAAACTGCTTTCACTGAGCCATCATAGTGTATTGATATAGATAAAAAGATAGAAGCACAAGCACTTTATGATTATGGGTTGACCTCCTTACAGGGGGCATTGATGGAGGATAGGGCTTCCTTTGCTGTGGTGATACATCGAGGTATTGGACTTACAACTTCCTTCTATGGATGTGAAAACAAACGTTCTGTTAACCGTATTGCAGCCGGGTCAGGCTTCCTCCAAACGTCTACTGTCCTTCAGTGAAGCCCTCTCTGGGATAAGTCTTGTTCTTCCCCACCAGTGTCCCAGCAGGTAGCCAAACATCACAGGCAGATGACTCTGATTTTTTAATAGTATACACTACACCAGAAAGTCTTGTGGTCCAAGCTTTCAACAGCAGTGTAAACCCCCAATTATTTCCCTAGGTATGTGTAGGAGAGTAGGGTCTACTTTCTATGTTCACCCCCACTTTTTGCTTTTGCTTTACTGGTTTTCGACTTAGATGTGGCTGTGGGCCTGCTAATCAGACCCACAGCCCTGCTGTTCTCTCTCTACATTAATACTATGTACTTTAGGTGCATAACCCATTTGGATAGGATCACCTTATTGGCCCCTGTACAGTGTACCTTAGGTACCCAGGGCATAGGTGTACCCTAGGCCTACCAGGGGCTGCAGCATGTATTATTCCGGCCCTGGCCTGGCCTTCCATTATGACACAACTGGTCGATCACTCAGCTGGGGCAAGGTCGTGTAATCACCCCTTGCTTAGGTGTAGTATTCCTATACCTACCTTATATATAGACACATGTGTACCTATCAGCCACTCCTATGGCAGGCCTTAACAATCCTGGAGGCAGAGTGCTTGGTAACATGTAAGATAGTACTCTAGCATGAGCTGAGCCTGTCTGCAGCTTTCGGAACCAATGTCCTTATAGCTGTTCTATGATATAGCCTACCATATACTCTTAAAGTGCCTTATAATCTTAAATGGTTATGGTAACTATGGTTTGGCTTTATCAAAACATGTCGTGTAAGGTGTCTAACACTTTGGAATAATACCCCCATCCCATTTCTGGTGATGAGAATATTATCCCTCCCTTCTAGAGGGAGAAGACATGTTGAAACCTACTTGCCCGGTTAAAGTTAACAAGAGCCCCAGCATCACAAAATGGATGCTGCTGCCACGACACAAGTCTGACCTCCTGCTGCTGGGAGTGATCCCGGCACGGGAGGCTTGGACAATAGGTTTCCTGCCTTGGGAGGTGCGAGCACCACCCCAGACAGGCCTTAGTGTATTGGGGCAGGGAGGGATGAAAGAAACGAGACACTGCCTGGGGCACACAAGGTGTCCCATGCATAGTCCAGTTCAAACCGGTGCTGGGGCACTCCAGCCCCAGTCCTGGTGCGAAACTGGACAAAGGGAAGGGGGTGTAACCACCCCCCCTCCCAGGTCCCACCCATAAGGCGTGACCTAGCAGGCAACCCAGCCCCCCAGATTAGTACAAGTGTGGTAGCTGGGCCCCAGGAGATTAGATTATCCTGAACCTGCAACTTGGACAGAAACTCTGGACCTTCGACATTCGACGAAAGAAGAAGACTGAAGAATCTCCCTTGTGGCCAAGGAGTGGCTACCATGTGCAAACAGGCATCATCAAGAGACTTACCCTTTGCTTTGCAGAAGTTCTACGAGGGACCGACTGCAGAGCCTTGACTTCCAGACTTCTCCGACCCACATCCACAGCCAAGCTCCGATCTGTGGAGGCGACGAGAGACGTGGGACCGGCTACCTGGGAAAAGTGGCGAGTATCTTCTAGCGCAGCTTCTGAGGCACCCTCGAAGTTGTGCACCGGGGATTGAGAAGCCCCAACCCCAAGCACCATCTGCACCGAAGATCAGCCCCCCACACTCCACGAGTCCTGCGTGGGGCCCTTCTGCATTTTCCTGCTTGCCCGTTGGCTAGCTGCCTTTGCGACGACACACCTTTGAATTTCCACTGCTGGTTTGGCTCCTCCAGACTGGCTCCTGCTCCTCTGCAAAAGAGAAGCACCCCAGACCTTCCTGGTCTGCACCAGAAGCAAGTCCTCCATTCTTCGTGGGTTCCGCTTGCCAAGGCTTGGTGAGTCCTAGTTCGACTTCGACGCAGCTCGCCTCCTGGTACTGGTCGTCCTCGACGTCTCCTGGTACCCTTGGCTACTGCGACAAGCTTCACCTCTTCACCTGCATCTTCACGACATCGCCTGGTTCCTTCCTGGTTCCACGTGGTCACTGGCTAGTGACCCAGACTCAGTCCCTTCTGCTTGCAGGTACCCTTCCTTCTTGATTCCCGGCCTTGGGATCCACCGGACACTCTGCACTGACTGCCTGTCAGCCACTTTCCTTCATGCATCCATAGAAGTCCACGACGAAACCCGACGCAAGTTCACACCTATGCACCCGCAGCCCGTGGGCTAGGTAACTTGGGTTCTCCGGTGCTCACAAGGGTATTGACTATCCTAGGGTCTAGTTTCCGAGTCTCGACTTTCTAGCTATACCAGAAGTGTCCTAAAACTGCTTATTTCTAACTGCTAGTGATTCTATCGACTTTTACGCATTACGCGTGAGTGTTTCCACTCTGCACCTGAATCCCGTGGGCCTCCCACTTCCTAACTGTTGGTAGTGTAGTGTAGCCCCAGCGATTCCCTAGGCCTATTCTATTTCCGTGACAGTGGTCCTTATACCACTTCTTTAGTATATGGTTTGCGTGGCCCCTGGGGCCTAACTGTATTACTTACCTGTGTGGCTTAACGTATGCTTAAATAAGACTGTGTTGTACTTACCTCGAATCTCATAAAGAGTGCTGAGGGTTTGACTAGAATAAATACACTTTATTTTATATATATATATATCTGTTGTGGTGTCCTTTCATTTGGTATTCAAGGGACTATATATGGTATAACAGCTGGCTTCACATGCCATTCAGAGTTTAGCCTAAGACTGCTCTTGTCCATGCTACCACTAGGATAGCTGGTCTATAAGGTTGACTTTACAACCAATCACCATAAGGGTTGTTTGGACTGATATAAGGTGTACACTAGAATTAGTGACATCATACATCAGGCCAACTTCTCACATTGGTGAGCAGCGGTTGGGATCTGAGCTTGCTGTTGTAATACCATTGTAATCTTGAGATACTAAATTGAAAGATCACACAGATATTGTTTAGGTACATATAACATAGATTATAATACTTAAGTCCTACTGGACTTAGTTGTTGTAGGTTGAAGAGCCTAACACACCCTGACTACAACTACTAGAGAGGTTTAGTAGATACAACTAGTGTAGGTAGGTGCACACACCACACCCTCACTAGATCATGTCTCTGGGAGGAGATCAAGTAGATTCTCTCTCAGGAGGGGTAGGTCTGAGAAAGATCCCCTCTAGATATGATACCCTAACTTTTCAGGAGATGAGACAATTGTGTACCTCCAGAAAGTTAAAACAGGGTGCAAACCATACCCTCCTTCAGCTAGTAGAGATCCTAGAGGAATATGATGCTCTTGGGGCCTCCCAGGCTGGTACCCTAGGTACAGGGGAGGGTCTACCCACTACAGATGAGTCAGATGGGACTTCAGATGAGGAGGTAGACAGCCAGGGCCAAGTAGGAAGACTTAGCCAGGCTAACTTAAGCTTACATGGGAGTCTGCATGGGCTTCCCCCATTCAGACCCACCCCCAAGTGGACTTAACCAGAGAAGCAGGAGAGACAGATCCCCTTCAAGGGAATCCATCCACTCCCATGTCTCTAGCATCTCTAATGCCTCTTCTCACAGGGGAATGACTCACCCCCCCCACCCCGAGAAAAGAGCATGAAGCCAGAATGAGGGAAGCTAATCTAAGGATTGAGGGGGAAGAACTTGCCCTTGCCAAGGTGAAGCTTGCTCTGGCTAGAGAGCAAAAGTTAAGTGGGTTAGAACCCACTGGTGGCAGCAATATTCCTAAGGATAGAGACAGGACCTATGATAATAGAAACCTGAGCAAGATTGTCCCTCCCTACAAGTGTGGGGATGACATCCACAAATGGATAACTGCTTTGGAGAGAGCTTGCAAAGTACAGCAGGTACCCCAAAGTCAGTGGGCAGCTATCTTGTGGCTCTCCTTCTCTGAGAAAGGTAGAGACAAGCTCCTCACAGTTAGTGATGAGGATGCTGACAATTACACTGTCCTGAAGAGTGCTCTAATTGATGGGTTTGGCCTAACCACTGAACAATACAGGTGGTTGTTCAGGGATACCCAGAAGACACAGACTCAGGACTGGACTGACTTTGTAGATTGTGCCACTAAGGCTCTGGAAGGCTGGCTAGTGGGAAGTAAGGTTAAGGACTATACAGGATTGTATAATTTGATCATGAGAGAACAAATCCTTAACAACTGTCAAAAACAGCTACTGCATCAACACCTGATTGATTCTGATCTGACTTCTCCCCAAGAATTGGGAAAGAAGGCAGATAGATGGGTCAGGACTAGAGTTAAGCAGAAAAACCAGAACCAGGGCGGTGATCAGAAAAAGGCAGACCAGAAGGGTAATGATCAGAAACAAAAAGACCAGAAGTCTTCACCAGGCCCCCAAAAGGCTCAGGGGGAGGGTGGTCCCAAAAAGGATAAAAAGAAAGATTGCCAAAAGAAACCATGGTGCAACTATTGTAAGTCCAACTCACATTGGTTTAGTGAGTGCACCAAAAAGGATAAGCCCCCAGCCACCATTGCCCCTAAGGCAACTGTACCCCCTAGTTCAGCTGTAAGTGGTGGTTCCCAGCAAAAGGGTGTAGTAGGGTTAACCCTGGGAACTGAGGAGGATTCTGGCCTAGTCAGGATACCTACTCAGGCTGTTCTGATCTGTGATGGGGACATAGCTTTGTCCTCTACTATAGGCCCCAGTAACCTGGGCAAGTACAGACAGACTCCTTTTATCAATGATACGATGGCTCAGGCCTACAGGGACACTGGGGCTAGTGTCACAATGGTGACACCTGCCTTTGTGGACCCTGGACAGATCATACTAGGTGAGAACTACCTAGTGACCAACGCTAGCAATGCCACTACCTCCCATAGTGTGGCAATTGTTAACTTCTCCTGGGGAGGGGTAACTGGCCTCAAGAAAGTTGTTGTTAGTTCAGACCTTCCTGTGGAGTGTTTACTGGGCAATGATCTTGAAACTTCAGTTTGGTCTGAAGTGGAGTATAGGACCCATGCAGAAATGCTGGGGATAGATGCACATGTCCTTGCTGTGACCAGGTCACAGGCCAAAAAGTGCACCACTGAACAAGTGCTGGATCCTGGAACTATGGACCAGTCACAAACCAAGAGAAAGAGCAGTATGGTAAAGGCTGTGCCTTCCCCCCTGCCTCAGGCACTGGATCAGCCCTCACAGGAGGATGATTCTGAGAGCCCTGAAGGAACTGTTATAGAAGAATTTGAACCTGATCAGGTTGAGTTTCTTGGGACAGGGGGACCTTCAAGGGCAGATCTGAGGCAGGCACAATTAGACTGCCCCTCTCTTGAACCCCTCAGACAGCAGGCTGCAGCTGAGGCTGCAGGGAATGCTCAAGGTACCCATAGAGTGTATTGGGATGAAGGGCTGCTGTATTCAGAAGCTAGAGACCCCAAGCCTGGTGCATCCAGGAGGTTGGTCATACCACTGAAGTTCAGAGGCTTCCTTCTTACCTTGGCCCATGATATTCCCCTTGCAGGACACTTAGGCCAGAACAAGACTTGGGACAGGCTTGTCCCTCACTTTCAGTGGCCCAATATGTCAGAAGATACCAAGGAGTTTTGTCGCTCCTGTGTCACCTGCCAAGCCAGTGGCAAATCAGGTGGCACCACAAAGGCCCCCCTCATACCACTACCTGTGGTGGGGGTTCCCTTTGAAAGAGTGGGCATAGATATTGTAGGACCAATGGACCCACAAACAGCATCTGGGCACAGATTCATACTGGTGATAGTGGACCATGCCACCAGGTATCCAGAAGCTATTCCCCTGAGGACCACAATAGCTCCTGTTGTGGCAAGGGCCTTACTTGGAGTATTCTCCAGAGTGGGCTTTCCAAAGGAGGTCATCTCTGACAGAGGTGCCAACTTCATGTCAGGATATTTGACTGCAATGTGGAAGGAGTGTGGTGTGAACTACAAGTTCACCACACCCTATCACCCACAGTGCAATGGGCTTGTTGAGAGATTCAACAAGACCCTAAAGGGAATGATAAAAGGGTTACCAGACAAGCTTAGGCGAAGATGGGACATTCTTTTACCCTGCCTTCTGTTTGCTTACAGAGAGGTCCCACAAAAGGGGGTTGGCTACAGCCCTTTTGAGCTTTTGTTTGGGCATCCTGTAAGAGGACCCCTATGTTTAGTAAGGGAAGGATGGGAGAGACCTCTCAGACAACCCAAACTTGATATAGTGGATTATGTACTTGGTCTCCGCTCCAGGATTTCAGAGTATATGAAGAAGGCTTCTAAAAACCTTGAGGCAAGCCAAGAACTCCAAAAAGCTTGGCATGACCAAAAGGCTGTGCTGACTGTTTACGAGCCAGGGTAAAAAGTGTGGGTGTTGGAGCCAGTGGCCCCAGCAGCACTCCAAGACAAATGGTCTGGACCCCACACTATTGTTGAGAAAAAGGGAAAAGTCACCTACTTGGTGGACCTTGGGACTCCCAGAAGCCCCCACAGGGTGTTTCATGTCAACAGATTGAAGGCATATGTTGACAGGGCAGACATGGGCTTACTCATGGCTACAGAGGAGGGACAGGAGGAAGAGAGTGACCCTCTCCCAGACCTGTTGACTCAGAACCCTGATGATGGCTCAGTTGATGGTGTGGTCTTTTCTGACAGCCTCACTGTCCATCAGCAACAGGACTGCAGACAAGTTCTGCAATCCTACAGACATATGTTCTCTCTGACCCCAAGTCAGTCAAACTGGTGCACCCATGAGGTGGACACTGGTGACAGTCTGCCTGTGAAGAGTAAAATCTACAGGCAACCTGACCATGTCAGGGACTGCATAAAAGTTGAGGTACAAAAGATGTTGGAGCTGGGAGTCATTGAACCTTCAGAGAGCCCTTGGGCTAGTCCTGTAGTTCTTGTGCCAAAACCTCACACCCAAGATGGTAAGAGAGAGATGAGGTTTTGCGTGGATTACAGAGGTCTCAATGCTGTCACTAGGACAGATGCCCACCCAATACCTAGGGCAGATGAGCTCAATGACAGACTGGCAGCTGCTAAGTTTTTTAGCACATTTGATCTGACAGCAGGCTACTGGCAAATCAGACTAGCTGAGAATGCAAAGGCCAAAACTGCTTTCTCGACCCTAGGAGGACATTATAAATTTGTGGTAATGCCCTTTGGTTTGAAGAATGCACCTGCCACTTTCCAAAGGTTGGTGGATCAAGTCCTTACTGGGTTGTATGACTACTGTGCAGCTTATCTTGATGATATTGCTGTCTTTAGCTCCACCTGGGAGGATCACCTGGTCCACCTAAGGAATGTTTTAGAGGCCCTGCAAAAGGCAGGCCTCACTATCAAGGCCACTAAGTGCCAGATAGGGCAGAGCAAGGTTGTATACATGGGCCACCTAGTTGGTGGGGGTCAGGTTCAACCACTGGAGAGCAAGATCCAGACCATAAAGGACTGGACTCCGCCAACTACCCAGACTCAGGTCAGAGCTTTCTTGGGCCTGACTGGGTACTACAGAAAGTTTGTTAAGAACTATGGGTCCATTGTGACACCACTTAATGACTTGACCTCCAAGAAAATGCCAAAGAAAGTTCAGTGGACAGTAAGCTGTCAAAAGGCATTTGATGACCTGAAGCAGGCCATGTGCAGTGCACCTATTCTGAAAAGTCCAGACTACTCCAAAGAGTTTATTGTCCAGACAGATGCTTCTGAGTTGGGTGTGGGAGCTGTTCTTTCACAACTTAATATAGATGGTCAAGACCAGCCCATTGCTTTTATAAGTAGAAGGCTGACCCCTAGAGAGAAACGTTGGCCAGCTATTGAGAGGGAGGCCTTTGCTGTGGTTTGGGCCCTGGAGAAGCTGAGGCCATACTTGTTTGGCACTCACTTCAAGATTCAGACAGACCATAAGCCCCTCTTGTGGCTAAATCAGATGAAGGGTGAAAATCCCAAACTTCTTAGGTGGTCCATTTCCCTACAGGGGATGGACTTCACAGTGGAACATAGACCTGGGACTGACCATGCCAATGCAGATGGACTCTCCAGATATTTCCACTTAGAACATGAAGACTCAACTGGTCAAGGTTAGTTTAATGTCCCTAAGTTTGGTGGGGGGGGGGTTGTGTAGGAGAGTAGGGTCTGCTTTCTATGTTCACCCCCACTTTTTGCTTTTGCTTTACTGGTTTTCGACTTAGATGTGGCTGTGGGCCTGCTAATCAGACCCACATCCCTGCTGTTCTCTCTCTAAATTAATACTATGTACTTTAGGTGCATAACCCATTTGGATAGGATCACCTTATTGGCCCCTGTACAGTGTACCTTAGGTACCCAGGGCATAGGTGTACCCTAGGCCTCCCAGGGGCTGCAGCATGTATTATGCCACCCCTGGTCTGGCCTTCCATTATGACACAACTGGCTGATCACTCAGCTGGGGCAAGGTCGTGTAATCACCCCTTGCTTAGGTGTAGTATTCCTATACCTACCTTATATATAGACACGTGTAAATATCAGCCACTCCTATGGCAGGCCTTAACAATCCTGGAGGCAGAGTGCTTGGTAACATGTGAGATAGTGCTCTAGCATGAGCTGAGCCTGTCTGCAGCTTTCGGAACCATGTCCTTATAGCTGTTCTATGATATAGCCTACCATATACTCCTAAAGTGCCTTATAATCTTAAACGGTTATGGTAACTATGGTTTGGCTTTATCAAAACAAGTTGTGCAAGGTGTCTAACACTTTGGAATAATACCCCCATCCCATTTCTGGTGATGAGAATATTATCCCTCCCTTCTAGAGGGAGAAGACATGTTGAAACCTACTTACCCGGTTAAAGTTAACCAGAGCCCCAGCATCACAAAATGGATGCTGCTGCCATGACACAAGTCTGACCTCCTGCTGCTGGGAGTGATCCCGGCACGGGAGGCTTGGACAATAGGTTTCCTGCCTTGGGAGGTGCGAGCACCACCCTAGACAGGCCTTAGTGTATTGGGGCAGGGAGGGATGAAAGAAACGAGACACTGCCTGGGGCACACAAGGTGTCCCATGCATAGTCCAGTTCAAACCGGTGCTGGGGCACTCCAGCCCCAGTCCTGGCGCGAAACTGGACAAAGGGAAGGGGGTGTAACCACCCCCCTCCCAGGTCCCACCCATAAGGCGTGACCTGGCAGGCAACCCAGCCCCCCAGATTAGTATAAGTGTGGTAGCTGGGCCCCAGGAGATTAGATTATCCTGAACCTGCAACTTGAACAGAAACTCTGGACCTTCGACATTCGACGAAAGAAGAAGACTGAAGAATCTCCCTTGTGGCCAAGGAGTGGCTACTCTGTGCAAACAGGCACCATCAAGAGACTTACCCTTTGCTTTGCTGAAGTTCTACGAGGGACCGACTGCAGAGCCTGACCAGAGCCTTGACTTCCAGACTTCTCCGACCCTGATCCACATCCACAGCCGAGCTGAGATCCGTGGAGGCAACGAGAGACGTGGGACCGGCTACCTGAGAAAAGTGGCGAGTATCTTCCAGCGCAGCTTCTGAGGCACCCTCGAAGTTGTGCACCGGGGATTGAGAAGCCCTAACCCCAAGCACCATCTGCACCGAAGATAAGCCCCCCACACTCCACGAGTCCTGCGTGGGGCCCTTCTGCATTTTCCTGCTTGCCGCGTCTGTCCGGTTTCTTGCCCGTTGGCTAGCGACCTTTGCGATGACGCACCTTTGAATTTCCACTGCTGGTTTGGCTCCTCCAGACTGGCTCCTGCTCCTCTGCAAAAGAGAAGCACCCCAGACCTTCCTGGTCTGCACCAGAAGCAAGTCCTCCATTCTTCGTGGGTTCCGCTTGCCAAGGCTTGGTGAGTCCTAGTTCGACTTCGACGCCGCCGACAGCAAGAGCCTTCGTGGGACAGCTCGCCTCATGGTCCTGGTCGTCCTCGACGTCTCCTGGTACCCGTGGCTGCTGCGATAAGCTTCACCTCTTCACCTGCATCTTCACGACATCGCCTGGTTCTTTCCTGGTTCCACGTGGTTACTGGCTAGTGTCCCAGACTCTATCCCTTCTGCTTTCAGGTACCCTTCCTTCTTGATCCCGGCCTTGGGATCCACCGGACACTCTGCACTGACTGCCTGTCAGCAACTTTCCTTCAGGCATCCATAGAAGTCCACAACGAAACCCGCCGCAAGTTCACACCTATGCACCCGCAGCCCGTGAGCTAGGTAACTTGGGTACTCCGGTGCTCACAAGGGTATTGACTATCCTAGGGTCTAGTTTCTGAGTCTCGACTTTCTAGCTATACCAGAAGTGTCCTAAAACTGCTTATTTCTAACTGCTAGTGATTCTATCGACTTTTACGCATTACGCGTGAGTGTTTCCACTCTGCACCTGAATCCCGTGGGCCTCCCACTTCCTAACTGTTGGTAGTGTAGTGTAGCCCACGTGATTCCCTAGGCCTAGGCCTATTCTATTTCCGTGACAGTGGTCCTTATACCACTTCTTTAGTATATGGTTTGCGTGGCCCCTAGGGCCTAACTGTATTACTTACCTGTGTGACTTAATGTATGCTTAAATAAGACTGTGTTGTACTTACCTCGAATCTCATAAAGAGTGCTGAGGGTTTGACTAGAATAAATACACTTTATTTTATATATATATATCTGTTGTGGTGTCCTTTCATTTGGTATTCAAGGGATTATATATGGTATAACAGCTGGCTTCACATGCCATTCAGAGTTTAGCCTAAGACTGCTCTTGTCCATGCTAGCACTAGGATAGCTGGTCTATAAGGTTGACTTTACAACCAATCAGCATAAGGGTTGTTTGGACTGATATAAGGTGTACACTAGAATTAGTGACATCATACATCAGGCCAACTTCTCACAGTATGCCTCCACCCACCCCGCCCCCTACCCCACCCTCCAAGTCAAAGAGAATTGAGACATTCGGAAAACAAATGTTTTTAATGGCCAGCCTAGCCCTGAGGTCGGTTATACCAGCCGTTCACTGGGACGAAAATCTAACACTCTGGACATGTCCATGAGATCCTGCTGGTAGTCCCTGAATAATTTCAGACCTCCCTGGTTCAAACCATCTAGGATCTAGTCAAATAAGTCATATGGTCTGAACTGGGGACTACTGACTGCCTGGGCAGGGCATCTGGAATTAGCTTGGTGCTTCAAAGTCATGAATAGATGAGATCCAATGGCTTCTCTGGAGACAAGCAAGCATCACTCATGTATATACCTTTCAAAGGGTCACGTCTGTTTGAGTAGGCAGATTCAGCCCTGAAATGTTTAAAAGAGAGCTGGGCTATGCCGTGTTCCTTGGGCCTCTGTAATCCTGCTGGGCAATTGTTTCAGCAGTTTCGTCCCTTTCAGGACTACTCCAGAGGTCTACCCACCTTGCCTCCACAACAGGCAACCCAGTCCTTTCAGGGTCTGGGATCAAGTGAACAATGCCCAGGCCTCCAAGGGCAACAAACCTCTTAGCACCCTGATGCTATGGCAGTCTCATATACTTTAGTTGGCGCTTAGTAGCACACCTCTGTAGGAAGCTGGCTCTGTATATACTGTGCCAAAGTAATATATTGTGTGCAAAGAGTATAGGGAGTCCCCAGATATATAGCAGAGTCTAAATTAAACAAGTACTAACAGCTCTCATTGTGGTAGTGTGGGAGAGCAGTTAGGCTTATCCAGAAGGTGTGTTAAGCATTGATTGTATTCACTCACTCAAGGCTGATGGCACACACACATAGATTGAATCCAGACCAATTAGGTAAATATAAAAAGATACACCTGTATTTTATCTTGTAGAACCAAGCAGGACTTGGCACATGTAAGTAAGAACACCTTCAAATGCAAAGCTGTACACAGAAATGCAATTGTGGATTGTATTGGAATCGTTTAGAGGTTTGTATTACTTTTAAAACAGTTGGATTACTTTCGATTACTCTTGGATTACATTTCGGTTACTTTTTGGACTTGAGGTGCTATGCCAAGATATCACACACTGGATGTTGTCACTTACATGCCAGTACAAAAATTATTAAATTCAAGCACAGTTGCTTTCTTTTCATACACACAGTAGATCAACACTTTCTAGGAACAAAACTTGTGACATTGCTTTCTAATGGAAAAAGAATGTTATCGTTTCTCATGTAAGTAAACTACTTATGACTGCGAGATTTGGGAGTTAGGACCAAAGTTATCCAAGGTCCAGTTGGGCACTCAAATTGCACCACCAGCGGCTATAGGGGGACCGGGTGCAGAGTGCATGGGCCAAATGTTAATCATGGGGCTAAGGGGGGACCTTCAGTCTGGGACTGCTGGCAAGCAGGCCACTTGGCTGTGGGAGCAAAGCTCCTGGGGTAGAGATCAGCACTTCGGGAGCCAACAATCCGCACAGGAGCTGCACCACCAGCGGCACAGGGGCAGCTGGATGCACAGTGCCAAGGAGACGTCAGGGGGCCCTGTGGATTCAAATGGAGATCTCCGGTTTGGAAAAGATGCTGCAGGCTCGGTCAGGGAGGCTTCCTCAAGGCGACCACCAGCTGGAAAGGTAAGTTGGGTTCTTGGGGAATGCCAGGACACTGTCGGTTGGTCCACCCAAGGCCGTGGAGCGTCGTGTGCAGGGATGTCTTTCAGCATTGATTTTTCTTACCAGTTCCCGTCGCGGTCTGGGGTTCCCTTCAAGTTGAGGCAGCAGGAATTGGCTAGAAGCTTGAGGGAGGTAGTGGATCAGCAGATTCCAGGTCAGGTTCGCTGGGGGAGACCTCCTCTTGGTGTTGAGCTACTCGAACTTGGGCCGTGGGAGTCAGGTGCAGAGTAGTGCAAAATCGCATAGCCTCCTGGATCTGGATTCTGTGGGTGAGTCTTGGTTAAGCAAGTCTAGTGCTCAAGGGAGACAGTCTTTAAAATATTTGCAGGGCAGGTCCTCTGGGCTCTGGGGGCTGCTGGCTGAGACACGCCCGGGCTTCCGCTGTATCAGGTTGAAATTGGGACAGGCCGGTAGGGCTGGTGTCAAAGCAGTTGGTGTCCTCTTCTACCTGGGTCAGCACGGTTCTTCAGTCCTTCTTTCTTCCTCGAATCTGAGGAGGTCAGGTTCGCCCCTAAATTTCAAAATTTAGGGGTGTTTGCAGGGGTGTGTAGGTCCGTACCAATGGGTCCCTTCTTGGGGTGAGTGCACCCCCTATTATGCCATCCTCCAGTGGTGGGGGCATGAGCCTCTTCCTAATTGGCTGTGTCCCCTTCAAGATAGAGGGGACTGAGATGTGTGCTTCACCTCGTCGACCCCCACCTGAGGGGTAGGGTTGGCAAAGGTGGGCACACCTCTCCTCCGAACTCGGTTTTCCCACAGATTCTCCCGACCAAAGTGGGTGGGTCAGAACACGTGGGATCCAGTTGCTGGAGGCAGCAAAAGGCAGCGACAGCTAACAAAGCGACAGTCCTTTTAAGCTTCCCCTTCCTGGACCCAGCCCATCCTGGGGGAGGAGGCATGACACCTCTGTCCAGGATGGGCTAATTTTCTAGAACCAGAGAGTGGAGGCTCTCTACCCAGGGGTCCAGAAACCTGTCTGGTGGTGGTGTAAATGGCAGGCAGCGATTCAGGAACCACACCAGTGCTGGTCGTTTTTCAGCGGTAATCTCTTAAATGCCCCTTGTGTTCATTTTACATTAAATCCCACACTGGCATCAGTGTGGGTTTAATGTAATGAGAGGTTTGCTACCAAACTTCCCAGTGTTCAGTAAAGCCTTTATGGAGCTGTGGAGTTCGTAATGACCATATACTCTTTATGGCTTTACTGCACTTACAATGTCTAAGAATGGACTTAGATACTGTAGGGGTACATTGCTCATGCAACTGTATGCTCACCTGTGGTCTAGTGCACCCTGTTGGAGGGGTGGCTTACCTAGGCCACAGGCAGTGGATTGCAGGTATGGCGCACAACGATGTGTGCCATGTGGACTCTTCACTTTTCCCTGCCCCAAAACACGCAGCCTGCAATGGCAGTGTGTGGATGTAAATGTGCAGGGCCCCTAAGGATGGCATTATAGGTGCTGCAGCCCTTATTGGCCTTCCCTTGTCACAGTGCCCTTGGTACCCATGGTAACTTTGGCCAAAGACGTGCCAATTGTGGGTACAAAGGTACAGCTTTGGGAAATAACACAGGCCCTGGGAACCTGAATGGCAGGGACCAGCGCACACCAAGTCAAAGTGCATCATGTGTCAGGCAAAAAATGGGGCAGGTAACCATGCAAAAGGGGACTTTCATACAACCTCCACCCTGTGGAATTCAGGAAAAGACCTTTCCTCTTAGAATGGCAATATTTAACATTCAACAGGTGGGTCCTTCAGATAGCTCAACAGGGCTATGCCTGATCATTTCTTTTTGGCCCGCAGCATCTTCCGCATACATCTGAGGATGGCAAACCCTTTTTAACAATATTAGAGTTCATTCTCAACATGCCAAAGTCACACGTGACTCCTTTTCAGTAGCTCTTTCATTGGATCCATTTTTTATATGCTCCAGTTTCATGCCTTTCCTCTGTCACAATGAGTCCAGGACATTCGGGCTATGATCAAAATATTTCAACCTTGGGTCTCCGTGAGAGTGGCCCTGAGGCTTCTTGGCCTATTGATCTCATCAGTCCTGTTTGTCGGCTATGCTAGGTGGCATATGCAGGCTCTGCAATGGAGCCTGAAATCTCAGTGGGTCCAACTCCAAGGGAACCTGTCGAGTTCTGCCCCGGTTTCGAAGGAGACTGCAAAAGATCTTCAGTGGTGGCTGCTCAACTGCAATTGGATCAGCAGTAGGTCCCTTTCTCTACACCACTCTGAGGTGACGGTGGTGATGGATGCATTGCTGCTAGGCTGGGAGGGTCACCTAGGAGAGGTGAAGTTCAGAGGCGAAGTCCAAACTCCACATCAACCTGTTGAAGCTGCAGGCCATTCGCCTGGGGCTGAAAGTCTTCCTACCGTCCATCAAAGGGAGGCTATTTCAGGCACATCAACACCACAATATTGTACTGCAACAAGCAGGGCGGTGGGCGTTCCTCAGTTCTCTGTCGAGAGGCTTGTCATCTCCGGGGCAGACTGGAGCTTCAAGGCTTTTCTTGAACCACCTTGTGGTGGGATCTTTGAACGCCAGGGCAGACATTTCAACTGGCGGCTCTTGGAAGGTTACAAAAGGAAGTTACATTGAGGAGGCACACGCATCTCCCAACAATGGGGAATACCCTGGCTAGATATTTTCTCCACCGTTTAACAAAAAGCGTCAAACCTTTTGTGTGCTGGAGTTTCGACGAAGGCTCTCACGCATTCTGGCTGGAGCGGAGCAAGGAACTCCTGTACGCCTTTCTGCCACTGGCTCTTCTGCTTAGAGTTCTGAAAGTCAGGAGCTATCTAGTCGAAATCATTAAGGTAGCTCCGGGTTGGGCCTGGAGAATGTGTTACCTGGAATATCTTGGCATGAGCATCAGTCCTCTGAAGGGGCTTTTGCTTCGGGACGCTAACCTGTTGCAGAAGCAGGGCAAGGTTCTGCACCCAACCCTGCACAGTCTAACCTCTATGCATGGAGATTGAGATACAGCAGTAGACTGCTTTCAATCTTCCTCCAGACATGGGTGTTAACCTTCCTGGCCAGTGTCCTACTACAAAAGCTCTCTGCCAGGCACTGGAACAAGTTTGTGGTCTAGACTGGCATGTGTAATATGGACCCGTTGGAGGCCAAACTGTTAAATATCTTTTTGTTTGTTTTATCTCTGGCCCAACAAGGCCTTGCAGTAGTCACCACTAAAGGTTTTTTGTGGCATGGTCTTCTTACATTTGTCAGACCACTGTCCTTGTTTAAATCACCTGATTCAATGAGGCTTATAGATGGTTTGGCACACACAATCTGATAGACATTTAGCTGCAGATTCCTTACCTTTAAATTTCCCAGGCGTCTGACTGGATCCGGAAAAACTTTCTTTGAGCAAAACCCTTGCATGCCGGTAGGTGGCATCCATCGGCTCCACGTGACGTCGTCTAGGCCGTTGAGACTTCTGCATCACCTATATAGGCACCACCTCGGCGCACTGACGTCAGTTCTTTTCTTTCTGCACCAGTTAGCGCAGATCCATGAAGAGAGCTACTCTGTCTCTTTTTTGACGGTTTACCTAACTTTTTTGTTGTGTAGAATGTCCAAGAAGTCTTCTGGATTCAAGCCATGTGGTGCCTGTCACCATGCAATGTCTGTAGCGGATCTACACCTAGTTTGTCTTTGGAGCCTGGAGCATTACCATGACTCGAAGTTGTGCTCAGACTGCCGGGCCATGCCTCCAAAAGCTTTGATTTAGTTGTCCGTAAAGCTACTTGTGGCCTTTCGCTCAGCACCGCATCGTTCCCCTTAAAAGTCTTGTTCTCGGTCCCGATCGAGAGGAAGGTCTGGCCACTGCTCCGGGAGCCCTAAGCCTTTCTCCTCCCACTTGAAGTCTTGGTCGGGTTAGAAGCATACACAAACACTAAAGAAGTTGAAGTGTCCTTGACTTCTCCCGTCGGTCAGCTGACATGGCCGTGGGGTCTTGGCGTTCTAGGCCACGTTCAGCTGAACCTGGGTCGGCTCCGTGCTTCCTGGGAGCCGAAGCAACCCCCGCCCAGCTCAAAGAATTCTGACTCCATGTGCCTCATATTTGGGCGACCTAACCCTACTGGAGCATCTTCGGGCCCCAGAGGCTCAGAGGAGACTCCATCTGGTTCTGCGCTGGCGGCTCGGGCGCTAATGATCCCACCCGCCCCCACAAGAAATTGACTGATATGAGGAATTGCCTGAGGCCAGTGAACTGGACATCTCTTCAGATTCTGGTCTGCTTTCTCCCCCTACCGTGGTTATGGAGGAGGGAGCCAATCTTGAGCGGAAGGTCCTTTGTTGTATGTATTTGGTGATTTTATTCCTGAGAAAAGTGGTTCTGTTCCATGTATTGTTTTGTGGGTGATGCATTGCAGCTAGAAGGTGGATCTTCTAGCAACCAATAACCAGTGTATAGCCCTCAAGGCACGGGGAGCTGGGGGCTAATGGCTTTACATGTAGGACTAGTCTAGTTCTGAATTCGTTGTGGTTTTTTCATAGTTGATAATGATTATTCATGGCAGAGGCCATTGGCGTAATCAAGTTTAGACAGTACAAGAGAGATAGCCTGGACCTTGTGTGGAAATCCTATGTTTGGGAAAATTGTCGCAGAGGTTTCATGGTAATGAAGCATGATCTTTCTAACTTGTCCACTTGGACATTCATTGTTAATTTGGAGTCCATGGTAATTCCCAGGTTTCTTAGTTCCTTGGATACTTTAGGAGGTAGTCCCAGATCGTCCAGCTGGGCAGAGTGGGTCATAATTTTCCCAGTCACCAGATGTGGTTATTTCCATTTTGGAACCATTCAATTTGAGGTGGCTCCATGTCATTCACTGGTCAACCGCTCCGAGGCAACTGAAGATTTTTTATTTTCCAATGTGTTTTGGGCTTTCCAGTTTAAGAAGTATTTGTGTGTCATCTGCATAGTTACAAAAGGGGGTGGTGATGGACGGAGCATCAGAACCAATCAAACACTCACACCCAGTCAACAGATCTGGGTTTGATCCATCACCGTTCTTTAGCCCACTCTGCCACCCCAGTTCAGACATGGCCATATGCAAATCAGTCTGACCCTGTGCCTCATGGGAACAGTCCAGCCCGAACTGCCAAGCCATGCCTTCCCTGGACCGGAAACAAGCTTCCTAGGACCGGTTTCTGGTATTTCAGCCGTCTTCAGCCAGGCTTGCTTGAATCCAGTGGCAAAGTGAGCAAGGGACTCACGTCTGAGCATACCCTGCCAACTTATGGCGAACAAAGCGGTACAAAAGGGGGTGGTGATGGACGGAGCATCAGAACCAATCAAACACTCACTCCCAGTCAACAGATCTGGGTTTGATCCATCACCGTTCTTTAGCCCACTCTGCCACCCCAGTTCAGACATGGCCATATCCAAATCAGTCTGACCCTGTGCCTCATGGGAACAGTCCAGCCTGAACTGCCAAGCCATGCCTTCCCTGGAACGGAAACAAGCTTCCTAGGACCGGTTTCTGGCATTTCAGCCGTCTTCATGTAGATGTTGAAAAGCATGAGTGAGATGATAGAGCCTTGAGGGGCCCCTGCTTTTGTGAAGTATGGTTTGGATGAGAAAGAAGGTAATATGGATGAGATTTGCCTCGTTTTGAAGGTAGGATGTGATCCAGTCAATGGCAGTCTCCTCTATGCCTGCTAGATTAGAGTGTCATGGTCAACAGTGTCGAAGGCAGCTGAAAGGTCCAAGAGAGCAGTGACCCCATTCTGCTCTACGGTGTTTTTAAGGTCATCCCAGATGGCGATGAGAGCAGATTCTGTGCATCTTCCTGAACTGGATTCTGTTTGGAAGTCAAAGTATGGAATTATCTTCAATAAATTGTGACATCTGGGCAAATGTTGCTATTTCTATCAATTTGCCAAGGAAACGTCCATTTGTAATTGGTCTGTATTTGTCTGGGTCATGTGGGTCCAGGTTTGTTTTCTTTAATAATGGGCATATATATGTATGCCTCTTTTTAAGTTTTCTGAAAAGATTCCTGTAGTTAATGAATTATTGATTTCTTAGTGGTGTGGCAGCAGAGGTAGTTAGAAGAATGTTCTTTAAGATTTGTAGTGGACAAGGGTGAGAAGGGCAGCTGGCTGGCCTGCTTGCTTTTGACCAGATCCATAAATGCACTTTTTTACAGAGACTCGGATAGCCTACTCTTGGAGGGGATTGTTGGAAATGGGTTGGTGCTGGAGGTTTTCCTTTGTTTTAACTAGGAGTCTAACATGACTGCTTTGGTTGTGTAATGATTTGGCAGTTTGAAAGTAAAATCTCGATTCACGGGATGAGTTTCTTCTGTGCATTTAAGTTTAAAAAATTCTGTGAGAACTTCATACAATAGTTAGCATTTTGAATCCTGTCTGAATAGTACCTTTTGTTTTTTTAGCTTGTTTAACTTTTTTTTTTATTGTTGACTTTTATATTCTGTAAAGTTTGTGTAGGGGAAGTTTGTCTTTATTACTATTTGTTTTGAGCCAGGTGCATTGCAACTTTGAAATGTGTTGTTTTATCTTTTTCAGTTCTGCATTCCTCACATTTGCTTGTTTTCTTTTTACCTGTAATTTTGTTCTTGGCAGTATTTGGGTTTCAAAAGCTTCCTGGATCCATTCAAAGTTTTGTAACTGAATTTATTCTGTCTAGATCTGTGTTGGAAGTTAATTGTGTTTCCATGTTTTTAAAATTGTGTTTGTTCCACGGTTGATAAGGGGATGCATGTATGGAGGCCTTAGGTATGTTGATTTGTGGTGTTTGGTGAAGGAAAGATACCAGATTGTGATCTGACCATGTGTCTGGAGTAATCCTTTAAAAGCTAACTAGTTCTGGATATGGAGAAATTACATAGAGGATGTGTCCAGTGATGTCTGTGGGTTTATGGACGTTTTGATGTAGTTTGTGTGTCTAGGCCAGTGATGATAGCTTTCTGATGTAGCACATTGGGTTTGTCAAACCATATATTTAGGTCACAAAGTATGCATAGGTTGGAGTGTAGTGTCATATGGTTAGGAACTGAGTCTATAAACGTGTCTGGGAATGTTGAATTGCTAGGTGGTGGTCTGTTAAGGAAGAGAAAGGATTAAACCCAGATCTGTGTATGGGGGTGAGTGCCTGAAAAGTTTCAGCGATTCGTCCATCATTTTCTTGTGTTTGCTTTGTGCGCCCGAAGTTGGCAGAGTATGCCCTGACGTGGGTCCCTTGCTCACTCTGCCACTGGATTCAAGCTAGCCTGGCTGATGAGGGGTTTTACCCTGAACCGTTCCGTGTTTCTGGTCCAGCGAAGACCTGGCTTGGCAGTTCGGGCTGGACTGTTCCCATGAGTAACAGGGTCAAGACTGATTTGCATATGGCTGGGTCTGAACTGGGGTGGCAAAGTGAGCTAAAGTACGATGATGGATTAAACGTAAATCTGTGACTGGGGGTGAGTGTCTGAAAAGTTTTAGCGCTCCGTCCATCATCTCCTTGTATTTGCTTTAAAGTGTAAGAAGTTTGTGTAGGGTTGCATCTGGTCATGGGGGCCTCACAACCCTGTATGGACATTGTGTCCGCTTTTGTGAGATTTATTGTTTACTTGAATATAATAACTAGTCCACCTCCTCTTTTGCCTATGTGCTTTTGCATGACAGTTTGATAGCCTGAAGGAACTGTTTAATGCAACACTGGAGCCATGGCATAATCCAACCATGATTCAGTTATGAAGAGTGTAGGAAAGTAGTATCTGCTTTCATGGTTACTCCCACTTTTTCTGTTGTCAGTATTTTTTTTTGACTAGTCTGCCTGGGATCCTGATAGCCAGGACCCCAGCCACTGCACGTCATCCCTAAAATGGACATGGTAAGTACTTTGGTACCTCCAACATTGGCTACTGGTGTACCCTTGTAAGTCCTTAGCATATGGTAAATTCCTGATTATTCCAAAACCTTCATTGTCCAGACAGATACTTCCAAGATAGGGTCAGGAGCTGTTATCACAACTTAATGCAGAGGGCCAGGACCAACCAGTAACTTTTATAGGCAGAAGGTTGACCCCCTGGGAGAAACGTTGGTCCTTGAAGTTGAGGCCATACCTGTTTGGTACTTACTTCATTGTGCAAACAGACCGCAAGCCCCTATTATGGCTAAAATAGATGAAGGGTGAAAATCCCAAACTTTTGAGATGGTCCATTTTCCCTACAGGGGATGGACTTTTCTGTGCAACATAGACCTGGGAGTAACCATGCCAATGCAGATTAACCCTCCAGATATTTATGCTTAGAAAATGAAGACTCAACTGGGCATGGTTAGTCTCATCTCCTTTAGTTTGGGGACGGGTGGGGTTGTGTAGGAAAGTAGGATCTTTTATGGTTACCCCCAATTTTTCCTGGTCTTGGTTCTGTTTTTCTGACTAGTCTGACTGGGATCCTGCTAATCATGACCCCAGTCACTGTGCTCTCTCCCTAAATTTCACTATGGTAAGTACTTTGGTACCTTCCCAATTGGCTACTGGTGTACCCTTTTAAGTCCCTAGTATATGGTACTAAGGTACTCAGGGCATAGGTACACCAGGGGTCTCCCATGGGCTGCAGCATGTGTTATGCCATCCATGAGAGACCACTCAAACGGTGACTACAGGCCTGCCATTGCAGCCTGTGTAAGCTGGTGCTAGTTTCCTTATATCTGAGGTTACTACACTTAAAACCTATAACTCACCCTTAAGGCAGACATTACAATTCTGAATGCAGGGTGCTGGGTTATAAGTGTGTGGGTGGCCCTGCATGAGCAGTACACCCCCTGCAAACACCGGAGTTGATTCTCCAGGCTTTGTAAGTGCGCTCAGCCATTTTGATACATATAGTGGCCATGTGTCATTATGCAATGGCTAACCATATAGTGGCTGTGCGGAACCTGGGCATGTTTTGTATCAAATATGTTGGAATCATACCCCAACACTGTTACTGGTGTTGGCAGTATGATTACATGCACTGGGATGCTCCTCCAGGAAGCCCGCAGTACTCCTGATAACAGCCTTCCAGGGTCTGCCAGCAAGCTAGTGCTGCTGCCGACCCCAGACACGATTCTGCCCTCCTGCTGTTGAGCTGAGCTCGAGCAGGGGAAGGTAGATCAATAGGTTTCCTGTCACAGGGAGGTATGACCACCTCCCGGATAGGAATTAGTTTATTGGTCTGGGGTGGGAGTGCTTGCCAATGGCACCAGATTGCTTTGAAGGGCACATTTAGTGCCCTCCTTGCATACTCCAGTTGGAACCAGTTCTGGGAACCCTTGTCTGGCGCAAAACGGGACATGGGTTATTGTCCCCTCTGTCCAACCACTCCTCTGGGAGGGAACCCTGAGTCATCATAACCCCTTTTTTTAAGGGTATAAAAGGGCTTACCTGTGGGTGGGTCCTCAGATTCGTCGTGGGACAAGACTTAAGCCTAAAACCACGTCACTTTTTGACCATCTGGACACTTGGTCTTTGCCTGGAATCAAGACTGCATCATGGAAGACTCCTGCTGGTCCTGGTCTCACTGTTCGGCAAGTCTTCTTCGTCGTCTGTGCTCCTTCCAGGATCTTCAACAGACATGTGGGAATCAAGGCCTCACAAAGTAATCTCCCAAGGAGTGAAGGAGTCGCTCCTCTGCATCTGCAGACTCTGCAACAAAGCTGTCCAGTCTGCTGTTCCTGACGTCCCACGTACTTCGAAAGGCTCAGAAACATAGGTGGTGATTCTGCAACTCCTTCAAGGCCTGACCTGTCCTCTCTGCAATTTTGAGGCCAGTATCCCTCAACGGAACCGCTGTGGCCGAACCCCTGTGCTGCGCCTCGACTTGCAGTTGCCAAGGCTTGTTGGCTCTGCACTCCAGAGATCAAAGGCTACAAGAAGCTCCAGCATGTCTTCCTGCCTCACCGCATCCTCTGCACCGTGGGCCACCTTCTTTGGTCAGCTGCTCAAGGCCCTCTTGCGAATTCTGTGCCTATGGCATGTGGGTCTTCTTGAGCGCCTTCTCTTGCTTGAGTGGGCTCCCTTGCTTGCTCGGTGCATGCTGTGATTCTACTGCACTTGGTGAGTCCCTTGGACCTTGCTGGTCCCAATGTTGCTCCTTCAGAGTTTTCCACGTTTGTTACTGCTGCCAAGGTTTGTTAGTGCTCTTGCCGAACACCGACCCCCTGGTTCCTGACTACTGATGTGGGACAGATTGTGACCAACACCTGGTCTTCCCCAGCATCTCATGGTCCTTACAGCTGCAGCAACAAGGTCACCGTCATCACTCCTGCACCATCGGTCATCGTTGGACATTGCTCTCCCATGTCTCCTGGTCGCCACCGAGTGGCATAGACTCTGTCCCCTCTACTTGCAGATTCTTCTCTTCAAGAATCCACCCTTGAATTCCACCGGACTCTTGCACAGTCTTAGTCAGCTGCATCTTTATTGAAGTCCTTCACAGTGGTGGAAGGCGGTTTCCGATGTCTCTTCGCACCTATGCCCCCTGCTTCCCTGGTGTAGGTATCCTGGTTCCTGGGGGATCCATGGGTGGGGTATTTCTCCAAACTTCTGTCTTCCACAGGGTTTCTTCAGGGTCCACTGGGAAGGGTCCGTCTTCAAAACTGCCACCGTGACTTTCCGGTTAACTTCTATTCAGTACGCAACTGGGTTTCCACTCTGCACACAGCCTCCTTGGGGTTCCATGGGTCCCCAGCTCTTTTGAGTCTCCTGGTCCAAGTCCCACCTTTAGTAGCTGTTCGCATTCCACTTTCTTAGTATATAGTTTGGTCTCCTCCTGGAGACCACTGTGTATTATGCTTACTTACCTGTTTACAATTGAAGTATTGTGTGTATTTGTGTTGATATCGCAAGGTAGGAGATATACTAATGTGTTAGTGAGTGTTTTTTAATAAATAGACATTTTAATAACTACACTGTGTGGTTCTTTTCGTTTAACCTATACTATAAGATCAGATCTGGTAAAAGAAGCTGCTTAACACTTCTTCTAGACTAAGCCTAAAGGCTGCTCTCCACAGCTACCACTTAGAGAGCTTTCTATGGTTGTCTAAGACCACTAAAATCACCATAAGGGTTGTCTGGATTAATGCAAGGAACTTCACTTAAATAGGTGTGCACCATATACTAAGCAAGCCTCCTACATTGGTGTGCAGCGGTTGGGATCTAATCCTGCGCTGTTTTACCAGCTGATCTAAATGTGGTTAGGTGAAAAACCATCATTAGCATTTGGCACATATAAAATACCTTTAGTATAACATGTTGTGACAACCTAAAAACGAAGGTGGCTCTGTCAGATACAAATGCACATCTAATGAGTAAGTTTCCGGATGTATTCACAAACAACAAATAGTTGTGGTGCTATCACAGTACTAAAAACCCCCAGCCACTCGGATGGTGCAATCCCTAGAGAAAGCTCTAGGGATGGACCTAATACACACAAAAGAGCACCAGTCAGTAGTCCATACAGTGATGCTGAATCATAGCTGCCCTTTTGCTTGATGTGTATAACAAGACTACATAGTAAATACCACGCGTTAGAGAAGAAAAGACACTCCGGACTATACTTGTATTTTTTGCTACGATTCAACAACACTGTATGGACTACTGATGTGTGCTTCGGTACTCGTGTGTACTTTGTGTATAACAGTAATTTCTATTGAACTTTTGGATTACAAGTTGAGGGTCTAGCATAACCTTTTCTACAATATTTTTCAAGTTTAGTTTCCTGTAGGGTAGGTAGGTGCAACACCACACTACATCTTGTTTACCATGTCTTTAGTTGGGGAATCCAGTGGGTCCCAATCTTCTAGATACAGTGGCCTTAAGTTCCATGAACTTAGGACCCTGGCTGCATCAAGGAAGTTAAAGACAGGTAGTAACTCTTTAAGTTGCTGCTTCAGGATGACCTCCAGAAAGCTGGAAAGTCAGAAGGGCAGAACAATGTGGGTGGGGTGGCTCCAGAAGATAGGTATGGGGTGGTTCACCCCAGTGACCCAAATTCTTTTATTTCTAAATAAATCCTTTTTATTTAAGCAATAACTTTGCCTCTATGACGACATACTCTTACATCACGATAATACGATGACACATCAGTACACCGGAAGGTAATATGCAGTTATCGTACAGCAGCTGATTTACCCCAGTCCATTGCCTCTCCACTCTTTCGTCTCATTCATCCAGACATTGTTGCTTCTCAATCTTGTCTTAGTCTCTCAACTGGTCTGCATATCATCCCTCGATATTCATTCCACTTTCCCCAAACATTTCACCCTTTATGTGGGCAGCCTCTACTCTCGTAAACCGCTCTTTCTGCAAGCATACAGCAATCCATATCGGCATTCCATTCATTCAACGTTGGGGTTGACACTGCTGTCCACATTCGTGCGATATTACGCTTTGCTACCATAAACCCCAGCATTACCCATTCCACTCTCTATTGGTGACGTCGGAGTACCACTTCCAGGGCGATGAGGACAGATTTAGCACAAGTTCGATGAAGTGCTCCACAAGAGCCTGTTTCCTTTTTACGACCTGAGGAAGTTTAATTATTCTCCTTTAACGAGTTATAGGCTAAATCAGCAACTATCACTCTCTAACGAAGACGAGCGAATGAGCTCAACGAAGAGTGGTGAGTAATGTACTTACCTGTCACAGGCTATCTTTGATAGCAGCCCACCCTGGTCCTGAAGAAGGGCCACAGACCTGTGACCGCTGCTGCGGGCCAAAACATGTTGACCATCCATGATCTACCACCAGGTGCAGTGGAACAATAGCACTTTCACCAGCGCACCACCATACACCTTTTAATCTTACCCCATCCCCAGTAATTAAAGAATCAATCTGAGGACAAGAGGTATTTTTAACTTACAACTCACCAGAACACTTCTGTACCACATGTCACTGCTGTCATATAACCAGATGGTCTACCTCCGGGTGGAAAAAGGAGATCACTTGGAGAACCCAGTATTCGAGTGATAAACGACCCGATGATGAAACTTCTCACATAGTTGGCAGGGCGGAGAATCAAGATATACTGCTTTGTTGCCACATGTGAATGGGGGTCTTTATTATACTAGAACTCTAGACCCTGGAAATAACAAACTGTGATTCTTTCTCCTTTGATTTCTCCTATACCTAACAGAAGCTGGATGATTCCCTGCTTCTTACACCCTCCTTTGATTGAAGTAGGTCTGAGTACCCCCATATATTCAACAGACACCACCTCGGCGACTTAGTTCCCTCAAACTTATCTACTTCTCCCATATTTGCCACTATTGTCTCCCAGTACTCTTGGAGAGGTGGGCAGCCCCATATCATGTGGAAGAAGGTGCTGTCCTGTCCGCACCCCCTAGGGCAGAGTGGCGAGTCCGTTATCCCCATCCTCACCAGGGTGGTGCATACGAAGTAGGCTCTATGTAAAATCTTGAGCTGCACTAACCTGAAACGCAAACGTATGGCCACCTCTCTGGCGTAGGCCATTGCTTCCAATCATTCACCATCCTCGAGGGCACCTAGGTCTCCCTCCCTGCGAGTTTGGAGAAACGACAAGGGCTCCCGGGCATTGATCATAATTTTAGGATACACAAGTGTTGAATACAAGCCCCAGCTAGGCCCGCAAGAGACAAAGGTTCGCTCTTCTGTAACGCAATCTACAAGGAAGTTGGCACGGAAACTGCAAAGTACAAGACAACGTTTATTAACCCTCAAGGGTGGTCCTACAGTCCACACAACACTCTTCAGTATTGCAAGGAGTAGCACAAAGAACTTACATACACAGTCCCCTTATATACACAACAGAGGGGCTCATGAGTGGGTGGATAGCACATGAAGTCAAAGAACATTACCATTTAGGGTCATTCTCGATTCTAAATCAATACATGGGCGGAGCTAACACACTCCTTGAGCCCGCGAAAACACATGGTCAAGCAGAACTAATTATAACAGACGTGGTCACTTCTGGGCATGCGCCAAATGGACAAGAGGACTATTTATAAACTGTTGCTAGGCAGATTACAAGAGCAACTAACACAGAGGTCGGACTCTCCTCATGGCGAACACGTGGCAGCACGTCAATACAAAATGGAGTCCAGACTTCGGCCAACATACTGAAGAGAACACGATAAAGGGAAACATTAATGTTTTCAGTGAATGCTTAATCACGATCTGCCTTAATTTACAACAGACGACCCTTTCAGCATTTACTGAAGACATCCGGCTTCCAGGAATAATCATCGTATATATCAATTATCATCATTCCTTTAACCTCTTTAGCTAGACCCTTCTGGCGAGCAACTTCGGCAATAGCTTTCTTGTCTGGAATGCAGAATGAAATGCATACAGAACAGCATAATGGTCCACATTGAATACACATACAGAGAAAAAACAGAATTGCTATGATAATACAGAGGCCAGTTAGAACCTTCCAACCCCAGGCAGTAACCAACGCCCAAAACCATCCAGAAAAGGACCATGTGCCGTTTTCCGTGTGGATTTCGGCGGCTACTTTATGCAACTTATTGATGGCGTTATAAACGGATGGCGTATGATCAGGGATAAACACACAACAGCTACTTCCTATAATTTTACAAGCTCCTCCTCGATCAGCTAACATCACATCTAATACCATACGATTCTGCAATGCAACTATTCTGGTGATTTGTAGTTCTTCCGTAAGATTCCCAAGAGCAGCAGCGGTCTGATTAGTCACAGCTTCCACCACTCTCGTTAATCTTCGGATCTTTCTACTATTCAAAGCAGCTCCGACAAAGAAGAACAGTCCCAAGTTGAAATCAATATACTGTTGCAAGCTGGTGTCCGTCTGATCTACTTCATTAATTGATAAAGTACGTTTATATCTGTTTACAGTCACATTATTCAGCAATTTCAGATCTTTGTGATACGATGCAGGTGCTAGGAATACAGGGGGTAATAGGAATAATACATAGCATACCCCAGACCACCCAGCTGGCAAACGGTAATAACCTTTATTTCCACACACAAAATAGGTATTATGGGATGCTAGGAAGGTGCTGTTGTTTAGCCCGTCAATATTTAATACCTTTATACAATCACTGACACCAACAGGAATAAAACCCACACTCTGGACACATAGGTCCGCTTGGGCTTGTGCCACTTGGATTACAAACTTATCCTTCCCCATAGTGTCTCTAGTGTTTGTGAAGATATAGGGAATGGATTCATTGTCCGGTCGGTACTCTTCCCATTCCCAAATTGTTCCATTCGCTTGTGGGTATCCACTTCTGTCCTGATGACATTCTTTATTAAGTCTGAACAGCAATCGTCCCACTGTTGGTTTCCGGGTTGCAAACAGCAAAGTGTACCATGCTCTACAAGAGCCATTGTGAGAGAAAGGAAGTGGTATGAATGGCGTACCTCCTTTCTTCTGATGAGCTGGCATCATCCCACATATCCAACAGTTCGTAGCGTTCGTAGCAACGTGGGTATGATGCAGCATCTGGATAAAAGTGTTGTTCAAATAGGACTGTCGATGCTTCAACTCCTGATATGGCAATGTGTAAAAGTAGTGCTCCGCAGGCACTGGAGTCGTCAACACAAGTGTCTCTCGGGCTGGAGTGGCCTCCTCCACAAACCATGTTGTTATGCCAACAATAGCTATTGTTAGCATGAACCCCAACGCACAAAGTATTTTCTTCTTCTCCATGTCAAAGGAAACAATACCCTAATAACTTCCTGAAACTAAAAGTCTGTCAGAACTCTTCCCCTTGGGCAGCGGTTGATTTCTTCACCAACGGGCCAAGACGGGTGTCGCTACACTAATGCAGGGCTGATCCCCCCCCCTTGCCACAGCGGCTCTCCGTTTCACTAACCCAAGGGCCGTTCTGACAGTATGTCCCGGTACTAAAGATCTCACTTCCTTGGTCGCAGATGATATCGTCTTCCTCCAGAAGTCGTGTGGTCCGAAAAGAGCTCCTCAGTTTCGTTTGGCTTTGCAGCACGGCCTGTCTCTGCTGCCAGGACTTCTCGTTGATCGGTCAGCACGGCAGTCTCCACCAATCCGGGCGGCACCTTCCGACAGTGCAGGGAATGGATCCAGTTCTTCTTGTTCGAGACTCGTACTGCCGTCCTCGTCGCAAGAAGAACTTGCTCAGGTCCGGTCCATCGGGGCTCCAGACTATTCGACCTGTCGAAGACCTTGATCATCACCTGGTCTCCGGGCCGCAGACCATGTCCTTCGCCAGTAGACCGATCAGGGAGCGCCTCTCGGACCTGTTGATGAATAGAAACCAAGTTATCCGTTAACTGTGCCAGATAATCACTCATCATCACACAAGGTACATCATACACAGCCTTAGGCCTTGGTGGACCCCAAATGTTCATTGGTCGTCCAAATACAACCTCGTAGGGCGTAAGGCCGGTTCGAGAGTGTGGCACCGACCTAATTGACAATAATGCCAGTGGTAAGGCGTCTGGCCAAGTCAAAGATGTTGAAGCTTGAATTTTGGCAATCTTAAGCTTCAGTGTACCATTATACTTCTCGACCAGTCCTGCAGACTGAGGGTGGAACACGGCATGGAACTTCTGAGTGATGCCTAGGCCCTTCAAGACATACTTTATAACATCCGCTACAAAGTGAGGGCCATTATCACTCCACAGAAGCCTACAGACGCCATATCGAGGGAAAAACTCTTTCAGTAATAGCTTCGCTGTAGTCATCGCAGTATTGTCTTTCGCAGGGTACGCCTCAACCCATTTACTAAAGGCGCACACCACTACTAGAACATACTTCAAATTATTACAGCGCTCAAGCTGGATGTAATCCATCTGCAGAACCTCAAAGGGTGCAGTGGGCGTCGCAAATCCTCCTGCTGGAGTTCGCGTGCCTTTCCCTGGGTTATACTTCAGACAGATCATACAGGTCTGTACCACCCTCTTTGCTGTGCTAGCAATCTCTGGATGCTCCCAGACTTGGGTAAGCAATTTCACAATTGCGGAAGCTCCAACATGTGCTAGCCCATGTGCCATTTGAACCATAGGTTGTACGAAAGCCGTGGGTAACTTCCATCTATCCATCTGTTTATTTCTCCAACAACCCTCGTCATCCAACTCTCCCTCGCTAGCCCATTGCTCCCGCTCCTTTTCAGAAGCGGTCCTTTGTATTTCTCGCACTTCTTCCTTTGCATCACGCCATCTCTCCATCTGTGATTTCACTACATACATGGCAGTAGCACCAGGCTGCATCGCAGTCTCCCGTGCCACTCGGTCTGCTAACGCATTCCCTTCTCCAACTTTATCAACTACTTTCCTATGGGCGCTACATTTAACAATAGCAATTTTCTTCGGGTACGTCAATGCAGTTAAAAGATTATGAACTAACTCCCCATGCATTATCTGTACCCCATGTGACGTTAGAAACCCTCTCTCCTTCCAGAGTATGCCGAAATCGTGCGCTACTCCGAAGGCATAGCGGCTGTCTGTGTAAACATTCACACACAATCCTGTACTGAGCTCACATGCTCGTGTTAACGCTATTAGTTCTGCTGCTTGAGCTGACTTCTGTGGTATGCGTGCTGTCTCCACTATCGTTTGTAACGTGGTAATTGCATACGCTGCTGAAGTCGTACCATCTGGTAGCTTCAGACATGACCCATCTACCCATAGTTCTCCATCTACCTCTGAAAAGGGCGTATCCTGGAGATCGATACGACCCTTTGTCTGTTCCTCAGTCACAAGAATACAATCATGCGCTTTCTGCGCCTCCGGCTGGGTCTCGGGGTATGGCAACAATGTGGCCGGGTTTAATGTCACGCACCTTTTCAACGTAATATGAGGAGCCAAAAGCGTCAACTCATATCCCGTTAAACGGGCACTGGTCAAATGCTGCGTCTTTGTTTGGTTAAGCAGAGCATCAACAGCATGGGGAACTAACACCAACAGTTTATGGGATAACACAATTCCTTCACTCTGCCGTATTGACACAGCTGTCGCCGCAACCGAGCGAAAACACCCTGGTAATGCTCGGGCGACAGGATCAAGCACAGCCGAAAAGTATGCACACGGGCGCTGCTTGTCGCCGTGCATCTGCACTAAAACTGATAATGCACATCCATCTTTCTCATGCACATACAATGAAAAGGGTTTTGCATAATCAGGGGTCCCTAACACTGGTGCGGAACAAAGGGCCTGTCGCAATTGCTGAAAAGCAGCATCACACTCATCTGACCAAGGGATTGGGATGGGCGTATCTTTTGTCAGGAGAGCTAGTAATGGCTTAGCCGTATGTGAAAACCCCAATATCCACTGTCTACAAAAAGAAACGAGACCCAAAAATGCACGCACATCCTTCTGCGTGGATGGTCTCGGT
This sequence comes from Triturus cristatus, assembly GCF_964204655.1. NCBI lineage: Eukaryota > Metazoa > Chordata > Amphibia > Caudata > Salamandridae > Triturus > Triturus cristatus. The sequence goes on from NC_140587.1 coordinate 301,809,693, forward strand.
GTGTCCAAAATTACTTGGATACGATCTGGTGTGAGTGCACGCCCCTCCTTAGACAAAAGGTGACCCAGATAAGTCACCTTTGGTCTACAGAATTGCAATTTCTTCCTAGAGACCTTATGATTGTGGGACGCTAAAAAAGAAAGTAAGGCTATCGTACTTTTCTCACACAACTCCAGGGTGTCAGCCGCCAACAGGATGTCATCAACATATTGAATGAGGGCGACCCCCTCGAGTAAAGCAAAGGAATCCAACTGTCGCTTCAAAGCCTGACTGTAAATACTAGGGCTTTCTGTGTAGCCCTGGGGAATTCTACAAAAGCGATAAGATCTATTGTTTAATGTGAACCCAAAGAGAAATCGGCTATCAGGGTGGATGGGAATAGAAAAGAAGGCATTTTTCAAATCAATCACTGAGAACACGGTCGCCGTAGGCGGGACCAGGGTGAGCAACGTCGTGATATCAGAAACCACCGGGTACTGAGGTATCACGATCTTGTTAACCTCTCTCAAATCAATAATGAACCGATAGACCTTGGCATCCGTGTCCTTTTTCAGAATAGGGAGAATCGGACTGTTACAGATATTGTAGGGAACCTCTTCCACTACTCCTACTGCGATCAAATCTTGCACAATCTGTATGAGAGCTTCCTCGCCCTCCTGGGAAATGCGATACTGCGGGAGGCGTGGTAGCACCGCCCCCTCCTGAACACTAATGTGGACCGGAGGAATCACCATTTGTCCCACATCCGTGTCCGAAGTCGCCCATAAAGCGCGGGGGAGGGTAGCCAACAAAGCCTCCTCTGAGATCGTACACATCCGCTCGGATCGGGGGTAATTGTCATTTAGAATCACTCTCACACCCTCGGGGGAACAGCGAATCGTAGCCCTAAAGTGTTTTAACATGTCAAGGCCCATAATGTTATCCGGTGTATACGGGGCAAGCAAAAACGAACAGGGTGCAGAGAAACAATCAACCTGAAATGCAAGGGGCTGCGAAAGAGGGCTGCGGGAGAGCGCACCGTCAAACCCTACCGATGTAACCATTGAGCCGGATGGGGAAGCCCCTGGAGCCAGGTACCTAGATAATGCACTACGTGTCGCTCCTGTATCCACTAGGAACTGATCAGTAGAACCTAAAACCTCAGCCGATACATAAGGACCCGTCTGATCGACCGGCACCTCAACTGCTTCAGACCCCCATCCAACGCATTCCTATGCATGCTGAGAATCATGATACCCCGAATGATCGGCGTCTGATACATGATACTGGTGCTGACGATCAAACACATTTGAGCTATCCCGGTGCTGCCCCGCAGTGTCGAAACGGACATTATCATTAGAATTTCCTCTAAAGTTTGAGAAACCCCCTCTACCTCTCTGGCCACCCGGGGTGTGCCCCTGCCGCGAAGCATGCAACGCTGGGCACTCCCTGGCCCAATGGCCCAACTGCTTACAGTACGCACATTGGTTTCTATTCAAATCAGATCGGCCCGAAGGGGGACCATAAGATCCGCCCCTGCCCCTATTATTAGTATTACCCCGGCGGGGCGGGCCATATACTTGTGCTAACATTACTTTTGTTTTGAGATCTTTCGATTTCTTCTCCTCCTGGCCCTTCGCCTCTTGCTCCTGACGCTCATAATACTGGGCGATGGTCAGAAGGGCCGTCGGTGTCGCGGAGGACCAAGAACTCTCACTCGCTTTTAACCGGGCCGCAACTGCCGGCAGCAGATTAGCCACATATTTGTCCGCAAAAAGGTGGCGGCCTGTGTCGTCGGTAAGCGACTGACCACTAAAGTCATGGAACGTTTCTTCAAAGCGCGTGAAGAAATCTGCCACTGACTCATCAACCTTCTGCTTACATGCCGCCAACATATTCCAATCAATCTTTTTAGGAGGGATTATTGTTTTTAATTTAGCGACAATAGCAGCAGGAAGATCTAAAATACTCTGAGGTGGTTTCTGTGCGGGCTTCCGCTCCCTATCCTCATCCTCAAGGTCAGACCACCGGGCCTTAAAAGCAACTATATCATCCACCTTTCGGACAGATCGCCACGTGTCTGGTGGTAGAATAAGGCCAAAGAACAAGTCTATATCCGCTAGGGTCATAATGCAGGAATTCAAGGCCCCCTCAACTTCTTCATAGAAGGCCGCTGGATTCTTGCGGGGGTCAGGTAATGCATTCTTTAACGCCATAACATCGGCTCTATGCCATGGAGTATAAACCCAATTATACACAAAATATCCCCTAGCATCGGCAGAGTTAATGTCCGAGCTAGTCCCTGCTCCTTTCGGAGGGACATACAAAGGTGCCGCCTCTCGCATTGGTTTAACATGCACTATGTCATCCTTATCTGACTGGGAGGTGGATGAATGGCCCCCTGCTGCAACCGAATCCTGCTGCTCCTCCTCAGCTCGGTGACGTGCTTTCTCTCTAAGCGCCAGCACTTCGTCCCGCAAGGCGAACAGTCGTCGAGCCGCCTCTGGAGCCTTAGGGGGAGAAAAAACACCGTCATGTAATGCTTTGACCTCCGAGGTCACCTCTGCAGGCTCAAAAACACCGGAATATTTTCGGAAAGCAGCAATTACGTCGTCAGCAAAATGAGACAAAAAATACACCCTCTCTCTATCTTGCCATGACCCCCAAGTTTGAAATAAGTCCTCTATGGACATCCTGCCCTTGAGTGCACGAAAGGAAAGTTTCCGAAGGTCAGCCATGTTCTCGGCCGATAGCATGGACCGCGTGTCTACCTTACCCGAGGCTGGGCCAGAATCTTGCGGCCGTGGAGCAGATGCGCCAACATAAGGGGGCGGAGAGCGATCTAGTAGATAAAAATCATCATCAGGATTATTAAGGACAGGATAAAGCGGCTGGCGAACGACATATTGACCCGAAACTTGGAGCCTACGCTCTTTCTCGTGTTTCTCCGCCTGCTCTTTGTCCTCCCGACTCTTCGCTTCTTCTGCTCGCACATGATCATTCTTTCGTTGCTCTTTATCAAACAGTGCTTTCTCACGTTTCTCTCGCTCACGCACTTCCTTCACCCATAACCGCACACACTCAAACATATCCTGACGAGCACGACGCTTACACAGACACTGTTCCACATACTCAATCTTACGCATATCAAATGATCCATACAACGGCCATCGCAACTCAGGATCCTTCCTAGTATATTTCCTCCACAATGTGCTGTACATTATGGAAGAAAGACCATGTTTCACATACATATCCCTATTAGGAGTCCCCTCTGGGGGGGCTGGAGCGGATTCCTCGAGGTTCAACCGGCTTCCAAAGCAGCAACCCCACTTACGGAGTGCGCTAAAAGCAGGCATGCTAAAAATAATGCAAAATATGCAATATTATCAAAATAAAATGGCACTTAATCGTTGCGCCGTTCCAAGTTTACACAGCTCCGGAGAAATTTCTCCACATTACCTGCCTATATGTGTTGCAACGCATATATTTCACAAAGACAAATTCAAAATATGACTAGTCATCACAAATCAAACTCAAATAGCCAACCCAGGCTTCAAAACTCGGAGCAAGTACCGTACAACGGTTCTTACCAATCAAGAGTCCAGGTTCCAACTGCCAAGCTCCACAATCGCCCAAACGGCTCTCACGGCAGGACCGACAGAAGAGGTCTCAGTCGATGACCGGCGCCACCCAGACGGTCAGCTCGGAAGGGAAGGAAGAGAAAACCTCGGGATGCCAGGGCTAAGACGCCGCTGGCAGTGATCACGTCCCCGGCCAAATTCCTCACCTTCGTCGCGACCAGTCCTTCGAGCATCCGAGTCGCCGATGAGCCCCACGTGACGGGCGCCAATTGTTGAATACAAGCCCCAGCTAGGCCCGCAAGAGACAAAGGTTCGCTCTTCTGTAACGCAATCTACAAGGAAGTTGGCACGGAAACTGCAAAGTACAAGACAACGTTTATTAACCCTCAAGGGTGGTCCTACAGTCCACACAACACTCTTCAGTATTGCAAGGAGTAGCACAAAGAACTTACATACACAGTCCCCTTATATACACAACAGAGGGGCTCATGAGTGGGTGGATAGCACATGAAGTCAAAGAACATTACCATTTAGGGTCATTCTCGATTCTAAATCAATACATGGGCGGAGCTAACACACTCCTTGAGCCCGCGAAAACACATGGTCAAGCAGAACTAATTATAACAGACGTGGTCAGTTCTGGGCATGCGCCAAATGGACAAGAGGACTATTTATAAACTGTTGCTAGGCAGATTACAAGAGCAACTAACACAGAGGTCGGACTCTCCTCATGGCGAACACGTGGCAGCACGTCAATACAAAATGGAGTCCAGACTTCGGCCAACATACTGAAGAGAACACGATAAAGGGAAACATTAATGTTTTCAGTGAATGCTTAATCACGATCTGCCTTAATTTACAACACAAGGGAGATCACTTTTTTGTCTAAATTGTCATCTAACAATCTATCCTCCAGTGGGGAGGATTCGGGTAGTACTGTCCCCTTCAGTATTGCTGCTTGCAGCGCATGGATAATCTGAAGGTATCTAAAGGTCTCAGACTGTGATATCTGGTGGTCTTTTTGCAGTGTTGAGAAGGATTTAACGTCTCCTCTTTCCCACAGGTCGCCCAGCCTGGAGATTCCAATCATGTGCCACTTGTCAAACCCTTTCTGTTGCGCTATTAGACCCAATCTCTTGGAATACCCAGTGCTCTTGTTCCCTCTTGCCAGATTTGCAGTGTGGTCAAGATCGGCACGTGGAATGAGCCCGTCTCACGCCCCCCCCCCCCCCAATCGCTCTGAGGTAGCCACCTGGTTGCATAATATGACAGGCCATTCTGTACGCAGGATCATCCAGGGGTCTGTGCACCCAGTGGTTGATCATAGTAAGTTGGGCCACCCAGTAGTATCTCTGAAGAGAAAAAAGTGCTATCCCACCGTTGTACCATCCCCTGGTCAATTTTGATAGTGAGATTTGTGACGCGCCACAATCCCATAAAAGCTGTTTCACTTCAGCATCTATTTGTTGAAAGTAGGGTTGGGGGCCTTACGCAAGGTGTATAATGAAGCGAATACATAAATCTGGGCAATGGCATCATTTTGAAGAGTGCTAATCTACCCAGGAGGGACAGCGGCAATGAAGGCCAATGCTGGATGTCATTTTTTAGGCGCTCCAGTGAGGGTGGTAAATGTAGTTAATAGAAAATAGTAGGATCCCTAGTAATGTATATCTCTACATACCGGAACCCATTTGCATCTATCCATATCTTGCATCGTCTGAGGCGTCTAGTGGGGGGTCTCCTGCTAGGACATATATCACCGACTTCTCCCAATTGAAGGTGTAACCTGAGTATTTGCGGAATAGGTCGAATATGTTCAGCATCCTATGGATCACGGTATTGGGGATCACCACATACATTAAGATGTCATCAGCATATAGGGAAATTTTATCTTCCCACTCCGGGGTCCAGCGCAGTCCCCGGATCATAGGATCACTGCGTATCCATACCGCCAGGCGCTCTAACGCCAGCGCGAATAACAGCGGGGAAGGAGGCCATCCCTACCTCATCGCGCTCTGCAGCACAAATACCCTGGACGCATTCCCATTTACCAAGACCTGCGCCAGGGACTACAAATATAGGAGCTTAATCCAAGCTAGGAATCTTGGCCCAAAGCTCAGTCTCTCCAACATTGCATATAGAAATGGCCAGTTACTGTGTCGAACGCCATATGGGCTTCCAAAGACCCCACCACTGCCTCTTCACGGATAGTCGCCACTCTACCTATTACCCCATGTAGCCATCGGAGATTGAGTGCCGTGTTTTGTCCTGGCATAAAGCCGTACTGATCAGGGTGAACTAGTGTTTGCACCACCTGAGTCAGGCGAGTTGCGAGTACCTTGGCCAAGATTTTTATTTCTGCATTTAGAAGAGAGAAAGGTCTATATGAGCCATATTCGTTGGAGGGTGTACCTTACTACTGAATTGCCACAATGTTAGCTATTCTTTGGTCTCTTGGGAGTCTACCTTTGTCACAGCTCTCATTAAACATATGTCTTAGAAGGGGTGCTAATTTTGTACAGCTCAATTGGCAGGCCGTTGGGGGCCACTCGCTTTCCCAGACCTTAGGTCTTGAATCGCCAGAGTTATCTCGACCTCTGTCAGTTCCTGTTCAAGGAGGTCCCTCTCCTCCGGGGCAAGGCATCTGGAGAGTAGTGAGCAACTCCCGTGATTCTTCAATTGAGACAGGTGTGTAAAGTTGCTCATTCCAATAAGCAAATGTGTCTATTTTTCCCCTCCACGAACTGTGGCACGATCCCTCCCTTTTGCTTCACACCCATCTCAAGGCCACTGTCCTCTTATCTCATTGAGGTTATGCTGTGCTGCACGGAATCTGGTTTTTGCTGTCTCCTCAGCCACCGCCCTTAACTCTGCCCATTTGAGTGCTAGGCAGTGTCTCGCCTGGGCGTTGTTGTCAGTGATCAAGAGAGTCTCCAACTCCTGGAGATCCTGTTCTAATGCATCTAGCTGTAAGCGATTCTCTTCCCCCCGCTAATAGTGAAATACCTTGCCCTCTAATTACTGTTTTATACGCTTCCTACAGAGTACAGGCAGAGTCTACCATCCCATCATTTTCGGAGATATAACGATTTGTTGCTTCTTGGATTTTTGACTTAGAGGGGTATTTGGAGATACCCATACGTGATTGATGTGTTTTGTCCAGTTCATAAAAGACACACCTGAGAGTGGTCGGAAACACCTCGGGTGAGGTGACGGGCATCGTGAAAGTAGGGCAGCTGGTGGGCCAGGGTGAAAAAATTATCTATTAAAGATAGGCTACCATGCACTCCAGAGAGGTATGTGTACTGGTGTGTGGTGGGGTTGAGGCCCCTGCATATGTCCTGTAGATCCATCGCCGACAAAAAGTCAATACATGGCTCATTTGGTCATGTTGGCGTGGGGGCAAACGGTCAATCGTTGGAAATAGGGCTGCGTTGCAATCCCCCCCTCCCCCATCAACACTCTGCCCTCCGGGAGACCCAGGAGTAGCGCCCCCAGGTCCGGCCACACCAGGGACTGCTGTCTGGGAGGGACATGGATTGAGATTATGTTAAAAGGTTGGCCTTCCCAGCAGCCGGAGACCGCCACCAAATGTCCCTGTGGGTCATTCGTAATCTTTTGGTTCGTAAAGGAGAAGGAAGAGCGCATTAGGATACCCACTCCCCTAGAGTCTCTGGTGTAGCCCGAATGCACCACCAACCTGTAACCCCATCTATTGAGTGCCCCATAGTTTGTTCCCTGGACATGTGCCTCCAGCAGGAGACTACATCTGGTGCATGTCGCTTCAAGTATTGTAGAACTACCCCTCTCTTTATTCTGTCACCTAAACCATTTACGTTCCAGGGAAGTATCTTAAACCGTTTATTGGTATTCAGGGGTAACTTAATATCTGGTATTGTAGAGCTGACTGAGGATAAAAAATTATTTCCCTATTTCGCGAGGCATCGGTGAGTATAGGACTGGCCCCATCAACCTTGGGGTTTTAAGGAATCCTAAAATGTATAGCCCCAGGTAGCTAGGTAGCCAGCTGCTGGTTCTAATATGTCATCAAAAGGGTCAACGTGACTGGCAGTAACACACACAAACAACTAAAATGTACTCCAATATAATCCCCTGCGCCCTGCACAACAGACTTTAAACTGCCCATCCCCCAACTATGCAGTGCTCCTTTAAACCCATGGTAATTTTTTAACATGTGGGAAGCGTGAAATCCCACTGCCTCCCATCTGCCGCCCCTTCAAACCAAGACCATACTTTCGCAACCACCTCTGTTAGCCTACCGTTAAATGTCTGCCAACAGCGGGTTCTCTAAAATGCCTCTGTATTGTTCTGAAAACCCTCAAATGCTTAGGCTTAGAGGGCCTCTTCTTAGAATGTGAATGGTCTATGATATCACCACCTCCTAGCGATTATCCGCACCAACGCCTCAGAGACTTTTATTCAGTGGGTCAATGCTGCCTGTTCCTGCCCACCCGTCTGTTCTGCGGTAATGTCCCTTTGGGGTCCGCCATGGTGCAGCCCAGATTTCTCTTTGTGTCTTCTTCCCGAGGCTCTCCCCCCACTGACCATGCGCCATCCTTTCAGCCAGTTTCTTGCTTCTTTCGGAGTCTCAAAGAACCAAGTCTTATTGTCGGCCACCACCCTCCACCTGGCTGCGAATAGCATTACATATTTCAGTTCTTTCTCTCTCAGAACCTTCTTCACTTCCAGGAATGAGTGTCTCATTTTCTGTACTCCGAGGGTAAAGTCCGGGAAGACGGTGACGGTACTGTACCCCATGTGACCAGCAGGGTGCTGCGTGCTATTTGAAAGATGACGTCCCCATCCCTTTAGTTGAAGATGCTGGCTATGATTGGGCGTGGGGGAGCTCCCAGTCTTGGAGCTGCTCCCATCATCCGATGCGCTCTACCGAGAAAAATTTTGACAGGCCTCTGGGTTGGAGGTGTTTAAGTATTAACTCCTCGACCAACAGGCCAACTGCCAGGCCTTCTGCTCTCTCCGGTATTCCGATGATGCAAATGTTATTTCGCCTGGAGTCTCCCTCTGCGTCTTCCATTCTAGTTTCCAACACTTGTACCACTTCTTTCAACTCTCCAACTTGAATTCGGAGTGCTTTTGTCTCCGTCTGAAGAACTGTGATTGAGTCTTTGTTCTCCTAAACCGGTGCGCCAATGTTTCGTAGATCAGCCCATAATCTCAGTCGTCACAGAGTCAATCTTGCCTTCCAAGGATGTCTTTAGATTCTGTATTGCCGACATTACGTACTGCAAGGTCAGGGATTCGGCCTTCTTCGAGCTTCGTTTTGGTGTAGGGGTTGGCGGGGTCCTCAGCGCCTGTAGAGGGGGCCTCCACTCTTGAGTGGGCGTATTTATCCAATTTTGTCTGGAGGGCTGTCCGGTGTCCTTTTGCCACAATTGTGTGTGGTGCAGCTTCTTCGTATCTCGTGCCCCCTAGTAACACATTCATATAAGCTGTGGCCTGTCTGGTACCTGCCCCCCCACACCTTCATTGCTGCACCTGGTCAAGGACCTACTGTTTGTGCTACTAGCTTAGTTTACCCCCCAATGTGCCCCAGGGCGCCCCACCAGCTGTTTACTTTGATACACCTTGGTTAGCGCTGCGCACCAGTGTCCTGGGCGGGGTTCCGTTATTTTACCTGTCCATGTAATAACATGCCCCCGGTGTCATGCACTGGGCACCAGTGCCTTAAATTGGCCAGTAAGCTGATAGAGTCTGTGTGCAGTAATGGGCCCACTCAGCGCTGCAGGAGTGCTAATCTTTTTAGGTATGGGTTGAGCACATTCCCACAGTAGTATCCTGACTCTATGTTCCTCGGACCGCTCCGGACTATTGGGGTCTGAGTGCGTAATTCTTCCCCTGTCGTTACAGCCTGAAGTTTTTATAATTGGAACAGGTTCATGTCCTGAAACCCACTGCTCCGGTCACTATGGTACAGTTGCTCTCCCTGGGCTCAGGTGGCCTGCAGAGTCTCCCCGGGGGCCTTGATTTCACAACTCCCGCACCGCCTGAGCGCCCCCTCACCTTTGGGCACAGCGTGCGTGGGTCCATTCATATGAGCTGCAGTCCGATCCTCAGGGCCCACGGCCGCTCGCGACACCCTGCCCGGTTCGCTGTCTCTTTTCTCAGCATTACTTGTAAGAGGCTCTCAGGCACCGCGGCTTTGCAGTTTGCTATCCTGATGCCGTCACGCCACGTCTCTCCGGCTCCACCCCACTTCTTCTCAGTGTCTCTCGTCACCCACACAGGCCGCTACAAGTTGGACACTCTCAGGACATCTCCTCCAGCATATGGCTCCCACCCGGGAACTCTTGGCGATGGTGCCCGCTGCTGCAATCATGGTTGGGAGTTTTGTAGATGTTTTTACGGATTTACAGGGGTTTCTCCCTGGCGGATGGTCAGAACTCCTCTAAGCTGCGGTCAATACAGTCTGCAATTGGCCAAGCCCGCCTCAATAACCCAAATTCTGAACCTGACCAGAAGGAGTCTGATGACTACACACTGGTTAACTCTGATCCCCTAGGGAATAGTACAGATAGTACAGAGGGTGTCCCTAGAGGTAGGGCCCCCTTTATTCCTCCTGCGAGGGTGCAGAGAATGCAGGGGAGGTCTAGATCCTCCTCTGTCAATTCCAATGCCACTACCAATTCCATAGGAGGTCAAGAGCTGGCACCTTTAATGAATTGGACTTTATAAGGCACTATAAACCAATGTATAGATAAATGATACTTGGTTCATGAAATAAGTCAGCCCTGCTCTGACCAAAGTAGGACCTTTTCTCTACCATTGAGAATATATGAGGATACAGTGATATTAGCTCCCAGAATGTAAAATAAGGTTGACACTTACACTCTGTAAACACACTATGTACAGTTAATATTTGTATGTAAAGTCTTTTTTATTGTACTTCACTCATTCTTTGTCATTTTTGGTTCAGTTTGATATTTGTTGAAATCGCACAGTCTTTATGTAGATATCTTTGTCATGTTTTTGATACACCTGTATCTACGTAACGATACACTTGTATATTTGTCCCTGTTCGCACTGCAACAAAACTGGAAATAAGGTTTGTATTTTGTAAAAAGAAAAAAAAGGTGAATTTATAAAAAATGAACTAATACAATGCATGAAGCATAATACCTGGCTCGTGTGCAGTAAATAGATGTTTAGACGAGTGGTGGTTGAAAAGAAAAAAAGAAAAATAAGGGAGACCTTAGGATCATTATGAAATAATATTGATTCATGTTTACACATTAATTGTACTGACAAAGGGAGAATGTTATAGCTCCTCTTGTATGAAAGTATTTTAAATCTATTGTCTAGGCGGTAACTTTTACAGACATGCACTTTAGATTCCAACCTCCATAGTCCGCAACTGAATCGATCCTCTTTTAAGAGACTCACTAACAATTCCATAGGGACCTCCATCTTTAGTAAGAGGGAGGACTCCTTAGAGAGGGGATACCACCTGCTTAAGCATGGGCAAGACAAGCTCAGAATCAAGCGGGAGCAGCTGGCCCTTGTTAAGGAAACCTTTGAAGTACAGAGGGCTAGGAAGAATTTGGGACTAGATTCCAATGGTGGTAGCACTAGTGTCCCTAGGGTCTGGGGCAATCTTTTGATGCAAGGAACCTGAGCAGGATAGTCCCTCCTTACCAGGAAGGGGATGATATCCATAAATGGATCACTGCCTTGGAGAGGGCCTGTAAAACACCAAAGGTCCCTCAAGGGCAGTGGGCAGCTATCCTGTGGCTCTCCTTTGCAAACAGATGCAAAGGCAAACTCCTCACTGTCAAGGAGGAAGATGCTGACAACTACAAAGTCTTGAAGTGTGCCCTCATAGATGGGTTTGGTTTGCCCACTGAACAGTACAAGGTCAAGTTCAGGGACACACACAAGGCACACACCCAAGACTGAGTTGACTTTGTAGACAGTGTTATTAAGGTTCTGGAATGCTGGCTTCAGAAGTAATGTGCATGATTATGAGGGATTGTCCAATTAATTGATGACGGAGGTCATCCTCCATAACTGCCCAAATCAGCAGCTGCAAAAGATCCTGGTGGACTCTGATCTGACCTCTCCCCAAGAATTGGGAAAGAAGGCAGACAAATGGGTCCGCACCAGGCTGAAGCAGAAAAGCAAAGATGGTGGAGGTGGCCAGAAGAAGCAAGATTCTTCTAAGGCCCTAGAGAAGGGCATGGAGAAAAGTAAAGACAAAAAGGAGTCTTCACAAAGTCCCCAAAAACCTTCCTCTGGAGTGGGTCACAAAACTTCTCTTCCTATGGCAATAAACCTTAGTGTTACCTATGAAAGGAAAAAGTCCATAGAGCAAGGAATGGCAATTGTTTTAAAGTTAACACCAAAGAAGCCACTACTACTGCCGCTAAGGCAACTAGCACCAGTACAAGTAGTAGTACAACTCCCAAGGGATTAGTTGGGTTAACCTTGGGTTCTGATGTGGGTTCTAGCCTAGTCAAAACTCCCACTCAGGCTGTCCTTTTCTGTGACAGTGGCATGGAACTTGCCACTTTTCTTGTAAGTCCCACTAACTTGGGCACTGATTAATGGTCAGGAAGCTGTGGCATACAAGGACACGGGGCTGTATTACAATGGTGAAAGAGAAACCTGTGTCTCCGGACCAAATCATACTTGGTCAGCTTGCAGGTGACCAATGCAAGCAATGTCAGGACTGATGATTCATTGGCAGTTGTAAATCTCAGCTGGGGAGGGCTAACTGGCCCTAAAACAGTTGTGGACTGTCTATTGGATAATGATTTAGAAATGTCTGCCTGGTCTGAAGTGGAGTTCAGGACACATGCAGAGATGATGGGAATGTCTGCCAGTGCATTTGCTGTTAATAGGGCTTAGGCCAATCAGCCAGGCACTGAGGGAGCACTGGCACAATGGACCAGCAAGCTCCCAAGAGAAGGAGCAGGAAGGGTAAGGAATTATCCTCCTCCCAGACTCTTAGTGAGGATTGTTCTCCAGAGGGAGATGATCCTAGCCTCTGTGAAGGAATTGTCCTAAAGGAACTTGGGCCTGACACAGCAGAGTTCTTGGGGGCAGGGCAGACTTGAGTCTGGAGCAGAAATCCTGCCCCTCTCTTGAACAGCTCAGACAGCAAGCCTGGTATCACCAGGAGGTTGGTTATACCTCAGAAAAACAGGGGCTTTCTTCTGTCCCTAGCACATGACATTTCCCTTGCAGGACATCTTGGGCAAAGCAAGACTTCGACAGGCTCATTTTTACTGGCCCTACATGTCTGAAGACACCAAGGAGTCCTGTGTCACCTGCCAAGCCAGTGGTAAGTCAGGTGGCACTACAAAGGCCCCCTTAATTCCACTTCCAGTGGTTGGGGTTCCCTTTGAGGGGGTAGGGATAGACATTGTTAGTCCCTTAAAACCTCCAACAGCATCTGGACACAGTTATATCCCAGTGGTGGTGGACCATGCCACTAGGTATCCAGAAGCCATTCCACTTAGGACCACTACAGCTCCTGTGGTCGCTAGGGCCCTTTTGGGAGTCTTTTCCAGAGTGGGGTTTCCTAAGGAGTGCTTGTCAGACAGAGGTACAAACTTCATGTCTAGTTACATCACTGCAATGTGGAAAGAGTATGGTGTAAACTACAAACTACCACACCCTACCATCCACAGTGCATTGGGCTTGTTGAAAGGTACAAAAAAGACCCTAAAGGGTATGATCATGGGACTCCCAGAAAAGCTCAGCTAAAATCTTCTCTATGCCTACAGAGAGGTTCCTCGGAAGGGGGTGGGCTACAGCCCATTTGAACTTCTGTTTGGAGATCCAGTTAGGGGTCCATTGTGGCTGGTTAAGGAGGGCTGGGAGGAGCCTCTCAAACCTCCTAAACAGGATATAGTGGACTATTTTCTTGGCCTGAGTTTACTTATGGCTGAGCACATAAAGAAGGCCAGCAAAAACCTTGAGGCCAGCCAGGAGCTTCAGAAAGCTTGGCAACTCCAGAAGGCTGTACTGACTGTTTACCAGCCAGGACAGAAAGTGTGGGCGTTGAAGCTTGTGGCCCCAGCATCTCTCCAAGACAGCTGCTTGGGTCCTAGTTTGGATGCACAAGTGGTCAGTTTCTTTCATGGCTCTGCACTTCTGCTGTGGAAAGTCATGTTAAGAACTGACGTCATCGTGCATGGGCCCCATCTGTATAGGTCCTGCAACGTCATCTCGGCACCCACGATGGCGGATGCGGAGCAGACTGACGCCACATAATGACGCTCAGGTGTATTGCTGATGAAAAATCTCCGGACTGATGCCTGGGGGAAATTCTAAAGTAGGGAATCTGCAACTGATATATGTCTCTACCAGATACATCATTACTAAAGGTAAGTAACTTGTTCTTCTAAACAACAGTTTGCAAGTGTTTGACGTATTACTACACATTTAACCACTGCTTGCTGTGCTCTGGGATAATCCAGTGGGGCATCAGTTGTGGGTTTCTGAAGCTGCAATACAGAGGAAATGTTGCAAGCATGCAGAAGGGTGCATGGACTATTACCCACATATCCTCTTGTTACATATGTAATATTCGAAGTAACTCAGTAAATTGTGAGTAAACCTAACAAATATATTAATTTCGTGCAGTGGTGAGCATTTACAGCCAACAAGAAAATAGTGCATACAGTTCCGGCCGATCTCAACCCCTAGACCACCATCATCATCATAACAAACTACTCATTTTAGATCCTTTTTGCTGAATTCTTTAATGATTGCAGTGAGGGTGTTGGTCTACGCTCCAGTGGTAGAAGGCTCATCCATTGCAATGGGGGAACACGGATGTGAGAAGAGCGAGAGCAGAGAGTATCCAAGGGCAAAAGTAACTGTGTGACATGGGTGGTGAGGGAAAGGGGTTGGCTGTGGGAGGAAATAGGCCATCAACAGATTTGTGGACAAAGATGAGGACTATGCACACGGCTCTGCTTTGGCTTGAGGTCTCAAAGAAAAAGTGGGGGAGAAATTAGCCTGGAACTGATGATGAGGAAGTTCACTAATAGAGTAAGGGGAAGGGCAGGGACCCCAGGAGGATGCAGTCGTCATGGTTCTTCTTGCTTAGGACAAATATATAAATCGGGCTTTTTGCTGAGGTTTGTCAAAATGTTTGACATGTCGTTCATGAGTGTGGCTGTTGTTCAGTATGGCTTAATGGTAGAGGGATAAACGGGTATGGAGAGGAGTGTTGTAAAGTGTTGTAGAGGGGGGTATTGTGGCGTAGAGTGGTGTTGAGTTGAGTGGCATGGAGTGTTGAGGAGTGTAATGGAGGGAGTAGTGTGTCATATAGTGGAAGTGCATAGAGTTGAGTATAGTGTTAGTGTTGTGGAGTGGCATAGAGTGTTGTGGAGTGGTGTAGAGTGGAGTGGAATGATGAGTGTTACATAAAGGGGAATAGAGTTTTGTGGCTTAGAGTGGAGTGGTGTAAGACAGTGGAATGGTGTAGAGTGGAGTACAGTGTTGTAGAGTCGAGTTGCGTACAGTGTAGTGTTCTAGTGTGTCAGTGAAGTGAAGTGGCATAGAGTGGAGGAGTGGATTAGTATTTTGTTGAATCAAGTGTAGTAAAGTGGCATGAGTGGTGTAAAGGGAGCTGTGTAGAGCATTGTTGAGTGGAGTAGGGTTGTATTAGTTACTTGTCCATGAAATTAAGCTAGACTCTTTTTTGTGTGCAAATTATTTATTTTTTCCTTGGAGTTTTATTGCATATAAATTAATAATAACATTTAAGTATTACATTGTTTTCAAATCTGTAAAACAGTATTTACAATAAAACCAATCCTCATTTGACACTGTTGCAATTTCTTTAACAATTTCTTTTATACACCCATTGCATAACATTATTTCACATGTAACTGGTAGATGTGCCATTAATTCATCTTCTAAGTTCTCCACTTGTGGATTAATTTCGAACTAATCCATTGATAGTTCATTACTTTTGGCCATTGATTAAAAGTTGTCATTGTTAGCAACTTGTGTTGTTAAAGTGCTTATTTCCTGTGTCGTATTTTCTACACCATATATGTGGATGGTTATTCTTTCTGGTGGAGATTCTGTAGTCGGAATACAATTCAGGTAACTATTAGTGTTGTATTTATATATAAATAGATTTATAAAAAAGAATATTCTTAATGCATTGATATAATCTGATCTTCTAAGGTGAATTGATTCTGCATGTTAATGAAATATTCTTGTTGAAGAGGTTTTCTGTTTTTTTTT
The DNA here is from genome assembly GCF_964204655.1 of Triturus cristatus. Classification (NCBI taxonomy): domain Eukaryota; kingdom Metazoa; phylum Chordata; class Amphibia; order Caudata; family Salamandridae; genus Triturus; species Triturus cristatus. Next base: position 301,825,502 of record NC_140587.1, read on the forward strand.
TTTTTACACATTTGTTGCAAAATGCCTTTGAAGCTATTCCTAAAGTTTAGTGTTGCAGGACAACCTAGTTACTTCCTCTCTTAAACTTTATTTATCATTTAAAGTAAGGCTTTCCTGTATTTTCAATATCTTTTTAATGTAAGCATTGAGTTGAATGAATAGCAGTTTAGTATTGCTGTTTATCAGGGTACCACATGTAAAGATTAAGCCTGCCACATATGGCCCTCGTGGTGTTCTTTGACTATTTCTGTGTTGTTATAATTGTTTTTGAAGTATTCCTTTGACTTTTTAATCTGCAACTAAATGTTTGTTTCTTGTTATACCTTGTTGCTTATAGTTTGTGTTATGTTTTCTATAGAAATGGTACTGCTTAATTTTCTGTGATGCATTTTAATGTCTCTGCAACAAATCTGCATTGTACATGACTATACATGTTAACATTTCTAAACTGGAAAGGGGCTGAGATTTGAAAAAATAATGGATGTATTTTCCTTCTTCACATATATTGAAGTGAAGGAAATTTTATATAGGAGACTATTCAAAGAAAGTTCTTCTTAACTTCAGGTTTTGGGTTTTATGTCTTTGAAAGGGGTTTGTTGATATGTTGGGAAAGTGTCAAAATGTTAATAACAGTTATTGAATTATGAGAATGCTGGAGTTGAATAGGATTATATTGGGATATAAATTAGGTGCTTGTGGCCAATTAAAAGTTGCCTTTATTTATGGTTGCCACTGTGTCTATTTTATTTTGGCATGAGTATTTTATTGTGTTGTGGTTATACAAATGTTAAAAATCATCAAAAGTTGTTATATTTTCTTTTTTTGCCACATAAATTAAATAATAATGTATTTTAGAAAACAATGTAAAATGTGTTCTAGTTGCCCTAATGACCTTTGACTGTTAAGTAAAGTAATTAAGGACTGAAAGGCCATGCTAATGATGATTATGGACTTTATAGTATGTTTTGCTTAATTCATATTTTTTTGCTTTTGTGGACTTTTAAAAAGGGAGCAGATGACAGGTATGTATTTCTGTAAAATGTGGCAACACTACCTCTATTTGCAAATGTGTTTGTTTATAAATTGGTCCATATTTGCATATGTGGTCACATTTCGACTTGCAAAGACGCATCTAATTGTTTTTTTATGGTATGGGTGACTGCATCGATTTTTGATTGATGCAGGCTATGTTTGTGGTAATGTTAGAGAAACATAACTGTTAAAACCTTCCGAATAGACTATTAGAACTTACCTGAAGTACACGGCTTTGTCATGTTCAAAATCTTCTCTTCATTGAATTCATGTACTGTCACATGAGTTATTTTGATATATCATACAATTTGTATAGGATACTGGCTTGCTTCTCTCCATAATGTATTTTTACATAGTCTGCCGAGTCCTTTATTGTTATGGATTTTAGTTTGGTTGCTTGTCCTGCAATGAAGACTTATTTTATGGCTTCCTCCTGTAAAATATAAAAGATTACCGCTCGCAGATTCCAGTGCCTACAGAGATAGCCGGTGAAAGTGATACCCTATCCTGGACATTTTGGAGGGCATTGTGACCTAGGGGAGCCCTTCTTGCTTGTGAATACCGCCGGTGGGACTGCGAGGACCAGCCTGCACAGCGCCATCACCACAGGTGCAGCTGGGGCCTCTTCCCGCCCACTCCCGCCAGATCCACCCCTCTACTTAACCGGCAGGAGCATCCGCGCCAGCGGGACGCGCGCGGGACGAAGCACGGGGCGAAGACCAGGCAAAGAGCGGGCCGTTTGAGGCCGTTCGAGAACGGGCGAGATAGGGATTGGGCCCTCTCTCTCAGTCTACGACTCCTCCTCTTCATATTTTCCGTGTCTAGCTTTGGACTCTGGCCGCAAGAGAGACGAGGAGCAAGACCACACTGGCTGCTGGGATGCCAAAAGGTACTTTGGACACATATTTTGCAAAAGCGGGCTCACTCCTTATTGACGAAATTATTAGAAAGACGTATTTCGCAAGAAATTGAGTGGGTAAGGAGATCTTCTCTGGGACCCCAGCACATGCAACTACCCCTGAACAAAGATTGGAATGTATATTACCAGAAGCTGGGGTCAGGGGGACAAATGGTACGCTTGATGTAGTTGATCTGAGCGGTTCCTTTACTCCCAATACTGATTGTGATTTATCGGCCCCAATAGAGCTTAGTATATTACCTTTACCGCTTCCCAAGCCCCCCCACCCCAGACTGTAGTCAACGTGACCCCTTCTAACACAGACGGAAATATTGCCAGGGTTCACCAGTCTACGCAATTAAAGCAGGGAGAGAAGGAGGGAGCCATCCCAAAAAGGAAAAGAAGGGTACAAAACTGTGGAGGGAGAAAGTCAAAAATTGCAAAGAATACCCCCTTGTGTGAGGGTAACAAAAATGGCATAGCTAGTAAGGGGCCAAATTCGCCACCGATAAAAAGGGCACCACCCTCCCATACATCGGGGCAGATATCGCTGAGTACAAATGCAAATTCTGTGGAGGAGGATATTACTCTCTCTGATACTCGCACTCTTATGGGGATAATGCTTAATCCTTTGGAAGTGCGATTAACAAAGATAGAAACCTGTCTAGTGAATATTGAAAAAGAAATTGAACATTTAGCAGACGCCCCCAAAAAAGACAGCCAATCTGTAAGCGGAGGGCCGGCCCATAGTGACAAGATCACCACAATAGTGCCCCCAGTTAAGAAAAGGGGTCCTGTACCCAAGCCTATACAAATTCAACATTCAATACCACAGGCTAATCCACTAGCTTCAAATTGCTTAGTAAATGTAAGCCCCCAGGAGAAGTCAGTCGCGCCTGTAAACGGGGAACTGGGCAATGGTAACAAACATAGGTTAGTTAACCTGCCACCGGAGGCAAGCCCGTACACAGTTATTCTAACAGGTATTCACGAATTAAAGCCATCTTCTCGGGAACCTGCTGAAGCCCTAAAAAACAAGGTAATTAATTGGCTCTCTATTAATAGGCCCCTTCCTGAAGGAATACAGAGTGAGGTCCTCATGGTGAGAAGAGTCCCATGGCTGGGTGGCACTAGTAAATCTATCCACGGAGACTGTGTCCTGGTAAATTTCAGGGACCCCATAACTGTCTCATATATATGTAGCTGGCCACATTGTGACAAGGGGACTTCTATTCAAGCGTTACCCTTATCATTCTTCTACCCACCGTTAAGATACGGGCAGGAAGAGGAGGGTTGGGAACTAGTACATAGAAGAGGAGGTAGATGGGGTGCTAGAGTAAGAGGGAGCCCCCTTCTTCCCAGATCACAGCGCTATGATCATTTCCCTACCCATAACAGGTTTAGCAACCTAGATATGGTAGATTGACTGAGTGAGACGGGGAGAGGGGAGGATAGTGGTCATGGTGGGGCTCATGCTATTAAAATATGCCTAGCTATTCCCAGGGATAAGGTCAACCTCGAGGAGAAATACACCAATGGAGAGGTAGACATAAGCCCTGTTTGCTCTCCATACATAGCAAGGGAGATGACAGCGGCCCGAGATGGCAGTATAAATATCAATACCCCACTGGGGACGCACTCTAGTATGGATATGCTCCCAAACCCACTAACTGAGAGTACCATCAGCTCCTCTTTGAAGATAGTATCTTGGAATGTGGCGGGCCTGGGCAATAAATTGAATTGCCCGGACTGGCGCTCTTTTATTGAGGGCAAAGACATATGCCTGTTCCAAGAAACCTGGGCGCGAGAAGAAGTCAATCGTACCGGTTTTGCTACATTCTCTATAAACGCAAAATGGGGGGGTAGGGGGCGTCCTTCGGGCGGTCTTGCAACCTGGGTGACCAGTGATTTGGGATGCAGTGCCGCTGTTCTCCCATTGAGCAAGGAGGACATTCTTGTTGTACTGTTGGAATGGCCAAATTCACATAGTCTTCTACTGGTAAATGTCTACTCCAGACCAGTAAGTATCACGCAAGAGTCGCGTACTATAGAGGAGCTTGCGGATGTCCTAAGTGAAATCCCTGAGGGCATTCCTTTCTTAATAGGAGGTGACCTAAATTGCCATTTTGAGCCGCTCTCTGGCTTACTGGATGGTCTAGCCCAAGATGAGGACGCGGTATGGTCTGTACCCCCATTGGAAGCGCCGGGCCCAAGAGCTTGGACGCCTTTGGTTGTACAAATTACATCCTTAATTTTGAAATATGGTGTCCGGGCCTGTAATGGACGGATAAAAGCTGATATCCCCCCAAAACCCACATATAATAGAGTGGGCAGGGAATCCAGACTTGACTATATCCTAGTTCCACTGGCTTCGTGGTCACTTATCAGAGACTTTCGGGTGATCCCAAGGGATGATAGTGACCACAACGCACTGGAACTGGAATATGACCATCCTGGTCTTGAGGTTAGGAGGGAACCAATGGCGACACCTGAGGTGGGATTAGGCCTCACGAATAACAGACGAAGAGTGAAGTGGGAGAAATTAGCTTCTAATCCAGGGAAGATATCCAGGCTGTATGCCGGGTTATCCCCACACTCGAAAAGGCCCATGCATTAATGGAGCAAACAAGTACCCAGAGCACATATATACTGCGGGGGCTGCTGCATGAGGACCTCATTAAATATGAGGACCTCATTAAATCGGTGTCCGAAATCCTCTTCTCCACCCCAAAAAGGGCTAATGGACACGCTGTTTGTCCCCTCTGGTATAACACCACATGCCGCAAGGCAAAAACTGATCTCCTGGCCTCGATAAAGGAGGGCAAGGGGAGTGTGGAGATCAGGGCCAGGAGAACGGCCTACAAGCGCCTGATTAGCCATGCAAAAAGTGAATGGGAGCATGAAAAATGGGAAAACCTCACCATCTCCCTGGCACGTGGGGATTCGCGGAAATTTTGGCGTTATGTGAACACTGGGTCTGAGAAGTTGGCCTCTGCAATAGAGCCTAACATTTCAGCCAAGGCTTGGCAAGACCACTTCCAGTCCCTATATAGTGTAGCTGATGGAGCACGGACTAACCCTACCCACCTTGTCAGTGACTCTTTGAAAGGGGTTCCATTCACATTAATGGAGGTCCGTGAGGCCATTGGATGGTTGGCATCAGGCAAGGCACCCGGTTTAGACGGCCTACCGGGCGATCTATTTAAACACGAACCGGACGTCTGGGCACCCTATTTATTGACATTGTTTAACTCCGTTTTGGGGGGTATGGAGGTGCCAGATACTTGGCTGGGCGCAGAGATTGTCCCAATATTTAAAAAGGAATCGCCCCTGCTCCCAGCCAACTATAGACCTATCAGTCTTATCGATGTTCCCCAAAAGATTTTCGGTAGACTGACACTTAATCGCCTCCAGAATTGGATTGAAGAATACGCTATTATGAGCCCGTATCAAGCAGGGTTCAGAGAGGGTGTTTCAACTACAGACTAGATTTTTCGTTTGAATCTCTTATATTGGAAGACCGCGCTAATTGAGGGCGGCACTTTGTATATGGTCTTTGTGGACTTGCGAGCAGCCTTTGATTTAGTGTCAAGGGATAAATTATGGACTGTTCTAATGGATTTAGGGGTTCCTGCTGATATCCTATTAATCCTGATGAGATTACATCAGGGGAATTTTGCTAAGGTTAGGTGCGGTAGAGGGGGAGTTCTTTCGGATAGATTCCCCGTTGACGCAGGGGTCAGACAGGGTTGCGTGCTTGCACCGACCCTGTTCTGCCTCTTCGTCAACGGGGTTATTAACCATCTTATTGGGCTGAGCAACATTGATGCCCCCAAGCTAAATGGTAGCAGGGTGCCTGCTATCATGTTTGCAGATGACACCCTGCTGCTTTCTAAATCCCCCATGGGCATACAACGGGTGCTGGATGGGTTCTCGAACTTTTGTGTGAAGCGCGGATTGGAAATCAACGCTTCCAAAACTAATTATATGATCCTCAATCCGCCTTCTTCAACTCGCTCAAATCCTATGTTAGGGTCCGATAGATTAGAGAGGGTCACTACGTTTGATTACTTGGGGGTAACAATCAATCAAACCATGACATGGGATTCGCACCGAACCAAGGCAAACTTAAAACTGGCTCAGTTAACAGGTGGCATATGCAGGATGATAAGCAGGTCGAGTAATAAGCCATTTGGTCCCCCCCTCCAAATTTATAAAATACAGGCTAGAGGGGCAGTGACCTATGGGGGTGAAATATGGGGGCATATAGCTGCTCAGAAATTGCAGATTACGGAGAACAACTTTTTACGGCAACTGGCAGCATTACCGCCTAGTACCCCACTTCTCCCATTGAGATTAGACCTGGGCCTCAGACCTATTTCGGAGGAGTTGGGACTTAAACCTCTAACCTTATGGCGCAAAATCTGGAGCACACCTGAATTATCCAACTATAGGGCTGAGCTCGCAGAGATCTTGCGCCTACCTAAAGCGGCACAAATCCCGTGGTTAAAATACATTAAGCAAACATTTGAAATGTTAGGAAGACCAGATTTGTGGCTTAACCCAGGAAATGTATGTTGCTGGTTCTCACGTAAATCTATCTCAAAGGTTTACTACGAGTACAAGTTACGTGCCTCAATTGAGAGCACACGTGAGGGGTCCCTATCTAACTACTTCCTTGGATTTAAAGATTCATACCATCTAGAGTCCGTCTTTGATGATGTAGGCCCTCCAATTAGAAGGAAGTTATACATGCAGTGGCGATATGGTACTCTTCCCCTTAGAGCATACACTGATCGCTGGACTAAACCCCAGCCCTCAGTGCAATGCCCAGCATGTTCATACCCGCGAGAGACTGATCTGCACATTAGATTTTTCTGTCCAGCTTACCAGAGAGCTAGGAATTACTGGCTTGTCCCTCTCCTTAAAAATTTTGGGTTTAGGCATTTTCTCCCAGCATATAGAATTTTAAAGACAGACTTATCTGCTTTAATTGTATTTGCAGTCGCAAAATTCCTAACTGCAATGTGGTTCATCCACAATCATTGTATCAAGTCCAACATGGCTATATGAATATGCCTGATGATTTTAACTAAATTGTTTTATGATTGTTTTTAACTTAACCAAGTGCAATCTTTTTATTGTGTAATCTATAATTGTATAACCGTTGCATTCTTTTATGGTCCAAAGTGACCGAAATAAAGATTATGATGATGATGATGAAAAGATGACATGTTATTTTTTTATGACAATTGGATTATAATATAAGTTGTAAGTGCTGAAGAAAAGGAGGAAGTAGTAGATGTTTAGGAAATTATGAGAAAGTGTATGCTGGTGTAGGAGTATGTTAACTTTGTTTGATTGGATGTAGTATATTAGGGTAGGGTTTAGAATGGAATCTTATATTGTGGAGTGGTGTGGGTAGGTTTCGTGTTTTGCTTATTGTTTGGTTTTGTATGGATTGAGGTATATTTGTTTAGATTGGAGTGGGATTGCTTGAGGTAGGGTAGAGTGGGGTAGATTGTTTTAGAGTCCTGTAGAGTGCAGATTTTAGTGGATTTTCTGGGGGTAAATTGAGGCAGATTGGCTTGGGGTAGATTGTAGTAGTGTAGTGTGGTTTTGAGATAAGTGGATTTGAGTGGAGTGGCATAGATTGAAATGGTGCGTGGTAAATTGTAGTGAGCTGGGTTTGCTTTGAGTTTTGTGGTGTAGATTCTAGTAGTTTGGGGCGGTGTAGATTCTATTAGTTTGGAGTAGATACTAGTGGTTTGGGTTTGTTATTTGGAATTGGTTGGCTGTTTTTGCAGAGGAATGGTGTGGGCTTTTTTGTTGGGATTGGTGTTTTTGGTTGTTTATGGTAGATAGGAGTAGATTTGGTTAAGATTAGAGTTAGGAAGATTTGGGTATTGTGGAGTGTGATATGTTGTTTTATATCGGAATGAGGTAAATCGGGGAAGGGTGGAATTATCCTTTTTGCATGGGGTACACATGGTTTGAGATAATTTGGTTGGTTTAGTTTGGGGTAAGGTGGATTGGGCAATATTTTTGTAGACTAGATTGGTATGTTTTTTAAAAAAATGCACACTGTAGAGTGTGCTTACATATTTCTACAAATTGGTTCTTAAATAGTGCTTCTGTTGCTTGTTAATGGTAAGTAACAGTATGGCTTCAATCCTACAGTTGTTTGTAGAGTTTTGGTAATGATGGAGTGTGTGCCGTGTTGTGCATTTATGTTGCGTATTAATATCTTACCTCTGTGACTGTTTCATAAACTGTCAGAGTATTTTGCTTTGCCTCATTTATGGTTTTTGGTGGTGAAGTTGGTGGAGCTCTTATCTGCAATAAATATTCTGCTTCTGTGACAGTTGGACGTGGAATTTTAATTGGTGATATTGTTGTAATTTTTGATTGCTTTGTTATTAGAAGCTGTTAGACCCAGCAGTTTCCAGCTGGCTGGGATGCATTGAAGCCAGTTAGAATCCACAGCTCTAGATAGGATGAGTACTATACAAATGCCCAATATCCTGTGCTCACCCTTGGGTAGCTTGGCACCGAGCAGTCAGGCTTATCCTCACAGCCCAACACTGTGTATGCCACAAAAAGACTCCACACTTTATGTATAAAACACGGATTTTTGTATTATTTACACATTGAAATCAAAACGAGATACACATTGTATATACACTTTACAGTTATATGCAATTGTCGAACGTTCCCATTAGAAAGAAGGTCAAAATGTCACAGGTCTTTGACTGCACCAGGCCCAGGCCGTCAGTCACTCAACTACACCAGTCAACAATACACATTGCCCCTGCTGGCACCCCATTGACTCGACAGTTGGAACAACCTAACACGGAAAGAAACAGTTAGTTCCATCAATCCGGATTAGAGCTCCAGGTGCCTTGCGGCACCTGTACGAGTGCGAGTTCTCTATCCCCCCCCACATAGACAATATGTTTTGACCCAGGAAGCTGGTGCACTTCCAAGTCTGGAGAAATGTTTCCCCTCAGGCAGAGTTGTGAGCTGCCGTAGCTCCCAACAGCCAGCAGTAGGTGCCCACAAGGCACAACAAAACACCATGGTCCACGTCACTATGTTCTCCACAACAACGTACCTTGTGGCGTGGGCCCAGGGTTTGGGAGCCAGCGACCTCAGATGGAGGCTGCGATGTCAGGTACTGTCATCCTCCCAGTTTGGAGGTCGAAGACAGTCTCCGCTCCCAGCTCAGGTCCCCCAACACCCCTCAGACAACAAATGCTCTGGAGTGCAAGCTAGCACACAGGTCCTCTTTGGTTGCAAGCACAGGTCCCTCAGACCCTGCAAGCTTTCCCTGCACTCCTGGAACTCCTCATACCTCAGGTGGCTGATGATCTTTACAAGCACACTCTTCTTGCACAGTGTGATTAAGGTGTACTCAACCGACGATGATGTCAACCCATTGCCTCTGTACCCAGTGCGGTCTTTAAAATCTTGTGGAAATGGTGAGATCCCTTGTGTCCCTGGAATCATGTGGACAGGAGCCCAGGTAACCGGCCCTTGGAGAGTACTTAGAGACCCAGGCCACAACAATTGGGACTTAGCTGCAGGCCAGCAACGTCCAGCTAAAATCTAGCCAGTGAGAGTCCCCTTCCTGTAGCACGACAAAGTCCAGGCCAACACAAGTCTGTGGATAATCTAGCTGTGGTCCCTCCTGTCCTAATGATTCCTAGTGTAGATGTCCCAGCGTCAAACCAGCATAGTATGGTTCCAAATCCAAAACGCATCTCTACTGTCGGAGGCTATAGACCCAGTAGTTATAACCACCATGGCCTTTGAAGATACAATCAGTTCAAAAGCCCCCTTAGAAATGAACACGCCATCTCTAAATTTTGTCCTGTTTGCCAGCCTACCCCGGTAGGTTTGGTCACTATCTTTAGTGGGGCCAAGACCATGTCCCTTGGAATTCAGGTGCCAATTGCACCCCCATGCAACTGTCCCAGAAAGGCCCCTCAGAGTCAGAGGTCTGCAATTTCCCTTGAGCCCCTAGTTAATGAACTTGTATCAGGAATGCACAGATGTAGCTGTTCCCCTAGCACCCAGATGTAAATTGGAGACAGGCACACAGCGCCATGAGCATCAAAATGCCTATTTTCCCAAAAGTGACATTTTTACACATGTAATGTCAGATCCACTAGCACTACCCAAGAGGATTCACCATTACAAACTCATCAATATCAAACATGATACTGCTACTATTCTGCCGGTGGGAAATACTGCTTAATAGCCTTCCCCTACATTCCCCCCATGCTAATCCAATGTGAAAAGCAGGCCCAGTCGTACCGAACACACCATCCTGTGCCATCATGACCCTTCATGCAATGCTCATGTGCACATGCCCTACCTCTTCCCAACACCGCACCCTGTCACCAGGGAGAACTCTGATATAGCAGGAGCCAGGCAGAACCTTGGCATGTAGTTTTTTAAATTCCAAACCAAGTAACAGTAACCTGTTCACACAGGCCACACCTGTGGCACAATCGATGAGCTACCTCTGTGGATATCACAACCAGTGCTGAAGGCCCACAGAGGAGCATTGAAGATGTATGCCCTGGGTATATGTCTTACCCGTAGACAAGGGGCTTACAGCTATCTCAAATCAGTCAATCATGTACACACCAATCATCAGTATATATATGACAGGCACGACATTTTGGCACTAAATGACGTTGTCAAACGTGCTCAAAGTCCTAAGGCTAGCATTCAGATCAATGGAATACTGGGGAAATGTCGAGGGAAAACCCCCTAGAAAGGGCCATTTCCAACAATAGCGCATTGTTTTTCACCAGAAAATGTTGAATTAGAATCCCATTATTTTCTTTTGTTTGATTATAATAGTCCTCATTGTAGCAAGTTGCTTTGATTCTTCCACTTGTGTTTGCCAGTGTGAGATGATACAGCACTTTGTTTTCTTCTTTTGCATTTTAATAGTACTTTTTTGTTGTACACTTGATGTGTACTCTGATAGGTTTCTGATGTGGTTTGTTGTATTTTGTGGTTTCCCCACTACTGTCTTGAATTGAAAGCATCTGAAATGAGAACAAAATTGTTAATAGGTACATAATTATTTGTTTTAAAATGCTCCCCATAAAGCTTTATGTTCACCATAATAGGATTCTAAAGTTCCACAGTTTTTTTTATATGTCCATTAGTTTATATGTGATCTAATATTCTTTGGTAATTTGTGATGTAAGTATTTATTTGGTTGCATTTAAAGTGTGTGTGCATACATTCTTGTAGTAAGGAACTTTGTTGGCATTTGTTGTTTAAATCTATGTTGAAATTGCCCGTGATGATATTCATAAAATTGGGATAGAAGTTAATTATGTTTGTGAATAATTGTAATAGTGTTTGTATTGGTACATGTGGTGGTTTGTACAATATCACAGCTGAGTAGTTTTTTTCATTGATATGTAGTGTGAAATGTATAATTTCAATTCCTTATTGTGTTTCGGAAATAGGTAGTATAAAAAGCTCTTTCTTGTATTATATTGCCAAGCCATGTTTGTTAGTTCATTGTGGTATTTTTCACATATTATTTGATGATGTTGTGTGGAGTAAGCATCATTTGTTGCTTTTCTTGTAGTGTTTATTTCTGCTAGGCAAATGTCTGCATTCATTAGGTTTTTAGCAGATGTTATTGGTTTGAAATGCATTCGAAGTGAACGTCTCTTTTGTACGATAATATTGAGTTTTTTGTTGTATGTGCCTATTTGTGGTACTGATATGTGTCATGGCAAGTTTGTTAGTCATCATTGTGTTACTTTGGGATGTGCAATTTCATTTTAATTTTAGTTTTAAATATATGTGTTTGATATTGATTTTGCTCTGCTTAAAGCTACATAATTCAAGTGATGTATTTTTCTATTGTTAAAGTGTATATAAAGTGTCTAAATAGTTTCATCTTGTGCTCTATGTGTTCTATGTATTGTTCATGCAGATGCTTGAGGTAATGGAAATTGTTTGTGTATAATTGTTATAATTTTTTGTGTGTATTGAAAATGCCTTTATTGGATGTATGGATGTCCATTTAGCTGAAATTTCTGTGTGATAAGTGTTTGTTTTGTTCTCTTGTACTTTAGCCAACTGTTTCATTATCAAATGCAATCCAAACTATTTATGGTGTATTGTTGATCGGCTCTACTAATTCTACTACACCTGAAGCGCCATTAGTCAATCCATTGTTAACGGCAACATTGCACTTAAATCATAGTGGTTTTAAAGCAATGTGTAATGTTTGTGAAAGTCCCATACTATTTGTTGGATCTGTTGGCAATTGTTTTGATATTGTTTGCTTTACTTTCTCTGTAACTATCATTTTGCATTGTAGTGAAAACTAGATATTGGTGTATGTGTTCTATTAAAATGTTATTATTACTGGTATTTACTCCTTTGTTAGTTGACATGATACATGGTATATTTTTCATAATATTGTCATCGGGTTGTATTTCACGGTGTTTGATGTTCAAGAAATCTGCTTGCGAATGATTTTCTTCTCTTAATCTATTTAGTAACTGCAAATAGAAGGTCATTTAGATGTCGTATAATTTTTAAAGTGCAAATAGTTTAAAATGTGTTACTCATAAGTTAGTACTTAATGGTCCATATGTATGTTTTGCATTGTCAAATATGTAGGTGTTGAAAACTCCAATAGCTAAAATTGTGATACCTCCAAATGGTTCATTGGATGGTTGTGTTTCTTGTAATCTGTTGTCTATTCAAAACAAAAATGTATATAAATCTTTTTTTTTGTTTATTGAGACAATTCAAACAAACCAAAAGACAATCAGCAAACTCAGTACATAAGCAATATCATGTTACATGTTGCTGGGTTAGCCACGAACAATAAGTTTCAAATTGCCAGGAATATATAATGGATAACCATTATCAAGCAGTATTCTAAGACCCTCAGCATTCAGTTAATTAACGCTTGACTTCTTTGCCTTGATAGGGATATTGGTTTGCATATCATTCCTCGGTATGTTGTGTATAAAATTGAACAGAATTGTGTCAACCATTAAAATGTCATCAATTATTAGTATTTTAAGATGCATTAGTTGACTTTGAAGCAAAATTCTTTATTCATGAGTTAGTGGTTTAGTAGTTTATAAGCTAAAGTTAATGAGTTATTTGTGATAGTGGAGGTGTGAATGATGTTGTATTGTTGATAACAATATCTGAAATGATTTCATTATGTTTATTATACTTGTTATGATAATCATCCACAATGTCCTTAACTTGGATATACCTTTCATAGTATTTGTTATTTAAAATGAATGTTTTCTTCCCTCCATGGATATTACAACATTAACATTTCTCTATAATAATTTTCTGAATCATTATTTTTGTTAAATCTGTAGTAACATATCATTTTGCTACATTTGCATTTTTTTAAGGTATAGTCTGTTTTCAAGTGTATATGGTATTCTTCATGTTTTAAGTTGTCTATTTCAAGTTCTTCCTCATCTGAACTGTAAAGATTTGTTACAGCAAGTAAATTGTTATTTTGCGGTTTGATTTTACTTCTCATCTTATGATTATACATAGATGCATAATTAGCTAATGTACATTGTTCTTATGTTTTTGGCAGTTTTCTGTATTTTAATATAATACTATCAAAGTATTTGTTAGTTGATGTATCTGGTAATGAATTTGTATTATATAGGTTCAGTAAATATGTTCTTTCTTCTGGTGGGCTAGTATTAATAAATACAAATGATCGTGAACTTTTGTTTAAAGGAATTTGAAGAATGAGGTAAGCAGGTTTCTGTGAACCTATTTCATTACAGTTCATAAATGTGTTGCCGATGTGCTTAAATTGTTCTTTAATATTAGTATTGTGGTATATTCCTTTAGCTGCTTAAGCAATTATTCTAATCATCCGTCTTTGTGATTTACTGATATATATAATTTTGTAAATAAGCACCTAATAGAAACTGTAAGTCTGTTTGCTCTCCAAGATTATAAAATAATGGAATCATAGTTATTAATAAAGCATTCTGCTGGTGTTCTCCTAAAAAAAAAATGCTGTTTTTCTACAATTATTCTTATGCATGTAATATATTGTTCTTCATTTAAATGTGTATTATGTAAATGAAAATCTGTAAACTCAAAAGTGTTAAGTTGTGTATTTATAGTTTCATGAATAGTTTGAATCTGTTTTTGCAAATCTTTATCTGTCTTGTCTATGTTTTAAGGTTCAAGGATCATAGTGTGTGGCATTGGATATTGATGGTACTGTTCTTTGCATGTTATTTTGGGGTTTTGTGGCAATTTCTTGGGTGTCCATGTCTTTGCAGTGGTAATAACGGTTCTAAGTGTTGATTGTGAGATTTAGCACATGTGATATATTTATCAATGTATCTAATTACTTTTTGTAGATTTGTTTTCCCATACTGTGAAACATTTTGAATCCACACTAAAGCAAGTTTACGTGGTGAAACTCTTTGTTGAAATTCAACCCTTTAAAAGAAGTCTATAATTTTCCCTATGGGGTTACTTTTATGCAATAAAATGCAATTAGATAATTTTCAAACTGGAAAGTTAAAATGTCTAGTATATGTAATTGGATCTTGTTGTATTAATTAGCATTTTTTTCCCAAGACATACATTGAAAATGTTCTTATGCGCATGCATTCCGTTTAAACTTTATCTGTATTTATATATAAAAATGGGAAAATACTAGTACATTTTGTTGCGCTGCCGTGCTCCAGCAGACCTGCCTACAGTAACACAAAACGCTTTTGTTGATGCCACAGCCATTTCCCAGGGCTCCGCTCCGCCCCTCGAGTGAGGTCTTCATTGACATCAATAGAATCACAACCCCAACCATCTGGTGTCTCCCCCTCCTTAGAGGGTTAAGAGGTGTCAGCCCGAGCAGAGACAGTTTCCCGGGCACACACAGAGCCGCACCCGAGTACTTCACAGGTCTTTGAAAGACCATTTACTTTTTAATGAGGCTTTGTTCTTCTTTCACCCCTTCTCAGAGCCCCCACGAAATTTGGCTCTAGTTGCGCCTCTGTAACCAGCTCCATACTAGCACTCAGAGGTACTGCTCCAGTGACAGGCGAAAGACGGTACGGACATGTATCATGCGCACAGGTTCTGTTCCACTGGTAATCCACTGTCCGATCTCGGCCCCCATCTTATTGTTAGGGGAGATCTAGGGATGGCATACAGTGGTGAGAGTCCAATGAAGGGATGGGTACCTACTGCTTATCTATCCTTAGTTGTGGCAAGGACTCAGCAGGTAAGAGCCCTGTGCTCCCCTATGACTGTATGGGCACAAGACTGAGATCTCTGCTGTCCACCTGTGAATGGCGGCCTCGGTGCAGGATTGAGACTGGTTACTGAGTGAGGACTCGGCTACGTCAGCATGGGCGACGTCTGTTTTGCCTGGTCCTCGGTGCTACTGTAGATGAGGGAGAGAGACCCGCAGCCTTCACTGCTTGAAAAGTGACCCTGTGCAACTTACACAGTAACATCTCTGAGTGAAGCCGAGTGTGCGTGTCCCTCACATGTCCTTGCACACCAGTGACAGACGTGCATCGCGCATTATCAAGGCCCTACATTTCAGCATTGACCCTTAGTTCTTTTTCCTAGACCATCAGACACTCAAAAAGTACAAGGCTGTCCGTGATGTCTGGATATTCATTGTGACAACCGTGATATCAACATCCCGGTGTGGCCTAGGAGATCTAACCCATGAAAAGGAAAAGCAAATCCCACAATGTCTTTTAACCCAATTTGACAGGAAGAGCAGTTACCAACAATAAGGATTTCAGAATGTTTGATAATGTCTGATTGGGTCATGGTGACTTTTGTTTATTTCACCACCACCTGGATTCATGCCCATCAAAGGTGATAACGCCGCTCTTCATCCATTCTCCATGTATACCCATCAAACACTGTGCTGGACCCTCTTGTTATTTCACTCTCCACCCAAAATTCACATCCATCCAACATTGGGCTTGCATCACTCGTAATATCTCATGCGTCTTGTTATTTCACTCCCACCTCTATTCATGCCCATTAGACACCGCGCCAGTGACTCTTCTCATCTCAACCTCCATCCACCATTCACACTCATCGAACATTGTGCTGGGGCCTTTCGAAATTTCACCCTCCACCTGCCATTCACTTCATCAAAGACTTTTCTTTTCATGTTGTTAGCTTTTCAAGCAAAAACACTCATTGATTTCTGACTAATGAGTGTAAAAGCTTTAAGTTGTATTCCCTATGAGTGTTTGCTTTTTTCCAGTATGTTGTTACTTTTTGTTGTAACGCTTTTCGCCCTAAGTGGGATGGGTATTCCCAGACGTGGGACCCGTGCTCACTACGCCACTGGAGTCTAGCTATCCTGGCTGATGACGGCTGATAGCCAGAAACCGGTCCTAGGATGCTGGATTCCGGTCCAGGGAAGACATGGCTTGGCAGTTCGGGCTGGACTGTTCCCATCAGGCACAGGGTCAAGACTGATTTGCATATGGCCATGTCTGAACTGGGGTGGCGTAGTGGGCAAAAGAACGATGGATTTAACCCAGATCTCTTGACTGGGGGAGAATGTCTGCATTGTCAGCATTCCGTCCATCATTTGTTTGTTGTAACGCTTTTCGCCCTAAGTGGGATGGGTATTCCCAGACGTGGGACCCGTGCTCACTACGCCACTGGAGTCTAGCTATCCTGGATGATGACGGCTGATAGCCAGAAACCGGTCCTAGGATGCTGGATTCCGGTCCAGGGAAGACATGGCTTGGCAGTTCGGGCTGGACTGTTCCCATCAGGCACAGGGTCAAGACTGATTTGCATATGGCCATGTCTGAACTGGGGTGGCGTAGTGGGCAAAAGAACGATGGATTTAACCCAGATCTCTTGACTGGGGGAGAATGTCTGCATTGTCAGCATTCCGTCCATCATTTGTTTGTTGTAACGCTTTTCGCCCTAAGTGGGATGGGTATTCCCAGACGTGGGACCCGTGCTCACTACGCCACTGGAGTCTAGCTATCCTGGCTGATGACGGCTGATAGCCAGAAACCGGTCCTAGGATGCTGGATTCCGGTCCAGGGAAGACATGGCTTGGCAGTTCGGGCTGGACTGTTCCCATCAGGCACAGGGTCAAGACTGATTTGCATATGGCCATGTCTGAAATGGGGTGGCGTAGTGGGCAAAAGAACGATGGATTTAACCCAGATCTCTTGACTGGGGGAGAATGTCTGCATTGTCAGCATTCCGTCCATCATTTGTTTGTTGTTACTTTTTTTCAGGCAGCATATTACTGTAGTCTAGTGCATAATTTGAATTGAATTAATTCCAGGTGTTTATAGCGGGGCACAATTGAGTTGTAGCTGAAGGCAGTGTGAGTTTCTCTCAGTGGGGCAGTATGGTGTTCAGTGGGGGAGAGGATGTGGCACTATGCCGATGACAGAAACTGCAAGGCTCTGAGACAAATGGCTTGTTATAGCACTTTTAAGCATATTTAGGACATTCTGCAAATGGCAAAGTTTTCAGATGAATGTATAGTGTTGACCAATAACAACTGAGCACATGTGTGCATTGTCAATTTAAATAAATGTGGAAAAATACTAGCTGTAGCGTCGTCTTTTGCTTGCGGCAAAAATAAATGTGGATAAATACAGAAAAAATGCCCAAAAAATAAATATGGAGAAATACAGACGGAAATGGCAAAAAAGAAAATACCATAAAACCGGGAGCCCTAATTATAAATAGTATATTAACTAAATGGTGCCAGTTTTGTTTCTGCTGCTGACACAGTTAGATAGAAAAAAAGTTGGTATTCCAAGTTGTCTTGTCTTACTGAAAAAATATATTTTTTGCAATATTCCCAATATGGTGAGGAACTGCAAATAGTTGTAATTATTTTGTATCCTTCGTTGTGTTGTAAAATGTTTTCTAAATTATATTTAATGTCCTTTGCAGTAATCAGTTTTCCACTATTAAAATGTTTACAGAGTGATATGTAAATGTTTCCTTGGATTTGCTTTGTGTAATTTTTTTAGCTTGAAGAAAATATTAGTAATAGCTTTTGCCGCTCTCATAGCTTCTTGATTCCCAGTGACATGTTCTACTGTAATGTACAGGTATGTGTCTATCTTTATTAGTTCTTAATTCTCCATCAAACAGTGTTGGAAATGCTACAAATTCTGAATCTATGCCATCATATAAACCTCTGCGTGTGTTATGTTCAGCAAGTGTTAAACTCAAAATATAAATACTATCTGTGGTGAAAGTTTCATTTGTTCACGTGGTATCCAGATCTACTGCTGCTATGTTATCTGAAGTATCATTAGTTTGGGATGTTTCACAGCTATAGCTTAATTGTTGTGGTATATATTTCCAATTTGCATTAATGTACGTTTTAGATTGTTTTAACATGTTACTATTTATTGCTACTCATGGTGCTGCTTGTTTGACTTTATTTGGTCTAACATTTTGGAAATGTGTATAAGATTTAGAGGCTAACTGTCTTTTTAATTTTATAGGAATTGTCATCTCATCTTTAATTTGTCAATATTGTAACAGTTGCCACAACATCTGCAGATACAGTAACTACAGCACCTGATAATGATTTTTGAGATCAACGTGGCAATTTGTACAAATTAAACCAATCTTTCTTCCAAATCAAGTAAATGTTATTGTGTTGGGATCATTCTATTTATAAAACAATAGAATAGTATTTTATTGTTACTAATGTGTTTATAGCAAGTGTTGCATGTATAGTATGTCGAATTTTGAGTTATGTTACATTGTATGGTTCTTGGATGTATACAAATACTGTTGATATTTCTTAATGATTGTTTATGTAAATATTACAAATGCACCCTGGGCGATATTATATTTCTATAAGAAAGTTGTTAATTATAGCATTTGTTGTTTGTGTGTTTGAATGATTATTTACTGTATTGCTTATGTTAAGTTGTATATGTATTTTTTGTTGGAAGTAAGTTGCTGACTTTAGTCCAGGTTCTTTCTGCCATGGATCCAGCGGACTAGATGATAACCTTGCCACTAGCAAGACATACTTTATGTGCCTGTCCTACAGTCCCACAGACGCTTCCTTTTGTTTGTGGTGGGGTTGCAGCACTTCCAGTTTCCTGTTCTGCCCTTCGGCCTCATTTCAGCTCCTTGGGTGCTTATGAAGGTCATGGCGGCGGTTGTTGCCCATTTTCACAGGTTGCCAATACATGTTTTTCAATTCCTCCATGGAGGATTAACATCACAAGGGTTGTCCTGGACCCAAAGGCAATCAAGTCTTTCCCACGCCAGCAGAGAATCTGGTACATTTAGGTTGCAGCACAAATTTCTCAGAAGCATCTTGGTTTCATGCATTCTGCTAGCCAATTGTGCTCATTGGCACCTGCAAGCAGTGCAGTGGTGTCAAGAATTCCTGTCATACAAGGGAAACACGCCCTTATGTAAACAGGAGAGCTGTTACATAACTCAAGGAAAACACGCCCTTATGTAAACAGGAGAGCTGTTACATAACTCAAGGGAAACACGCCCTTATGTAAACAGGAGAGCTGTTACATAACTCAAGGGAAACACGCCCTTATGTAAACAGGAGAGCTGTTACATAACTCAAGGAAACACGCCCTTATGTAAACAGGAGAGCTGTTACATAACTCAAGGAAAACACGCCCTATAAAGGGAGGAACCGGGAGGTACAACGCTGTCGGATATTGTGTTCACACCGACGTACCTGCTTCGTGAAGAGCAGTGTTCCGGAGTGGTGCTCCAGTAAGGCAAGAACGGAGGTAGGTCGAGTCGTTACTCCCTGGGCCGTGTCTTGCCCCATCGTCACCTGTGAAGGACCCGGAAGCTCTACCGGTCAACCATTGAGCTTCGCTTTTTGACTCGGCTGAGTCCAAGCGCAGTGGCGCTTTTGCTGGTTGGAGTCGTAACTCCCAGCCCGACCAGAGACACAGGGACTGCCAGCTGTAACGCACACCAGGAGGTGTTTGCCGCGTTACAGACTCGGAAGTCCACAGGATCGATCGAGCGGCTGCTCTCGGTTCAGTCTTCTTGCTTGTGATTGGGGTATCGGTGACGCATCACCAGGAGGTGACTCCGCGTCCCGGTGCAGTCTGAGGAAGAGGTTGAGCGGCTGCTCCCTTCAGGTAGAGACCCCGGCTGGGTGTTTCCCTGACTCCTCGATTCTCCCCAACACTCTTCGTGCCCCTCACAGCCTACCGATTGGCATTGTCGGCCATTTCATTTCTGCCCTCTGTTGGCATACGCCGGGACCGGCGTATATGCAGAGGACGGTTAGGACCATCCGTGCTGTGGGCTGGTAACGTACTTAGCCTGGAGGATTCCAGTGACTATAACTTGTTTATTCTTTGTATTATATTTGCCTTCATTAAAACAACTAACCCTTCACTAGTGGTTGCGTCCTCATTGTCGTGTCTGTTAAACGATCCTGAGACGTTCAGGGCGTTACAAGTGGCACCTTCGTCTACAGTGAGCACAGTGCCAGGGTTGCATTTCAGACAAAATTAACATTTTGAATAACCACGGCCAGTCCATATGGGTGTAGGAGCCACGCCCCTCCCCTTTCTCCAGAGAGAATATATATATGTCAGCCTGACAAACACTTCTTATTCAGGTCAGTCAGCCAGGAGCTAGACACGCACTAAATGTGCATGCTCCTGGCTGCCTGAGCTGAACTTTGCCATAATTGGGATTTCATAGCCCTGTGGGCATGACCTCCTCAGCCTGGCAAAAATGCCACGAAGCCCTCACCCGCATGAGAAGGGGGAGCATCACTGAATGCCTCAGACCTGGGTGCTTCAGTTTTAAGCCCCGATGTGCCCAGGGCCAAGTGTCAATCAGTGACAACTCATCACAGAGTGGATTCAGCAACTCTTGCTGAACGCATCCCACTGTATAATGAGAAAGGAACTGCTGCCTTCCCTCATTGGCTGACCAAGGGCAGCAGTCCCAACCCTCCTTGAATCTCCAAGGCTTTCCACTCCTGAACCTGCAGGACTGGTAAATGTTATGTTTTTTAATGTTTGGTGCATGCATGTGTGTATGTATAAATTTGTTGTGAGTGTTCTGAATGGGCATGTGTGCACGCATTTGGGAGTCCTTGGGTGTGCGTGTGTGGCTCTCCCCTCTCCCTGTCAAAATTACCATCCACCACTGATTTTGAAGGAGGCAGCTTGGGACTCACAGAGGTGGCTACCTTCCTATCCTCATCCAAAGATCACAGTCTCAGCTTCATTGTCTCTGGGTTGGAGAGGTTATCTAGGAGAGGTAGAGATCAGCAGCCTTTAGTCACCAGTGGAGCAGAAGCTGCACATCAACCTTTCAGAGTTGTGCAGCATTCCATTGGCTCTGTTCCTATCCATCAAGAGGAATCTGGTTCACGTTTTAATGAACAACACCGCCACCATGTAGTACTGCAAAAGGCAGGGTGGTGTTGGGGATGTGTAGGAACTTGAAAGTGTGTGACAAGAGGAGGACAACAAGGAAAGGAATAAGTTTAGACCAGGACAGGGCTTCTCGCTGAAGGTACTTACAGCCCAAACATGGAAGACACCACAGGAAGACACTGTTCTCCTCTCCACACTTTAATTGGATCTCTGGGCTGGACACCCTGGGAGAAATGTTTGAAGAGAAGCATTGGTGGGGATGGAGGAGTAATGAAAGGTAGCCGAGGGGTAGGCAAAAAGAGGTCATGTGATCAGGATAAAGGTTGAGTACCATGTGGTTTCTATATAAAAACTGAGAGATCCTAGGAAAGGGCAGGCAGGTGTTTTGTGGACTGTAATGCATGCACCCAGGGACATGGAGATGCAAGAAGGGAGCATGGGTGAGAATAAGCCAGAAAGAAAAAGTGCTTAAACGCAAAAAGACAGTATTAAAAATTCCGAATTCCCAAAACAAACTCTAGTTATAAGAAATACATCAGGAGTAGGCAGCATTGCTCACACAACAAAAAATGAAAGAAAGTTTGATATTGATTACTGATTTGGCAATTGCAGAGGCTTGTAGACAGTAGAGGCAGTAATTTCTCAAAAGAAAGTCAACTCTGAGGTATCTCTAGGTCTTTCAAGAGGCCAGCCAAAGATGGCTGTTCTTCCTCTGGTCCAGGTGAGGTACCACAAATGATGACCAGGATAGCTGGCGGAAATAGGCGTACTTTCTGATAGAGACTGCTAACTGCAGATTCCTCATCTTTTTAATATTTTCCACACATCAGATCTAGAATGTTTTTAGCAGCACCTCTGAGGTGGCACCATGCAGCTCCGTATTGACATCGTTCTGCTCTGGAAATGACGTGCGGTGGCCACAAAGGTGCTACTCCCGTACACTGATGTCAGTTTCTTTCCATGCCACAAGGCGCAGATCTGGGGCTACTTCCCATTTCTTTGAGTTTTTTTCACTAAATTCTTTCAGTATGTAAGGGAAGTGTCACCTTCCACGATGACAGATTTCAATCTCTGTAAGGATTGTGGCAAACAAATGTCTGACAGATTCTCCCTAGGTCTGCCTGTGGTGTCTGCCTTCCAGCCACAACTCCAAGGCCAGCAGTGACTGTGGGCTGATGAACCTGAAGGCCATATGAGACTGTGAGGCTAAGCATCAGAAGACATCATGTTGTGCCCAGTCCAAGGGTTTGGTCTCGGTCCTGTTCCTGGCTGTGGAGCCTCAGGAGTAAATGTTAGGATTGATCAGCTTCGTGCTCCAAATCTTCGGGTAAGTTGAACCTCCAGCTCCCCATCTTAGAGGTCAAAACCAATGTCTTCACTGAATTTCTCAGCGGGGCAAAATACCCTTACCCTTTAATGAGGCCTTCATTAACATTTTAAGGGCCTTGGCCAAATCTTGCTCTGGCCCAGTGGTAAACTGCCAAATTATATTATGTTATCTATCTGCCCCGGGCGGCCCTACATTTTTGTTTAGCACCCCTCTCTTAAGAGCTTAGTTGTAGGAAAGTGCCTCTAAATGCAGGGTTAGCCCCCACGTTTTGCCTGATGTGATTTTGAACTGTAAGTGCACTGTGTCCCTGCTAAGCAGGTTACCAGTGCCAGATCTATTTCCCAAACACTGTACCATGATTGGCACCACTTCAGCTACCCCTGTAAGTCCCTAGTAAATGGTACCCCCTGTCCTAGGGCATGAGTACTGAAGAGGGTCCTATGGGGCTGCAGCACTGGTTGTGCCACTCCAGGGACCCCTCACCAAGGCTATGCACTCTGCCATTGCAGGCTGCGTGTCTTGGTTCAGAAAAATCTGAAGTCTCGACATGGAACACAGCCAAGTGTGCCATGCCACCCATAAACTCCAAAAGATATAGGTAAGTCACCCCTACTGCAGGATTTTAGCCCTAAGGCAAAGTACGCTATACCCTATGTGAGAGCATATAATCATGAGCAGATATGCCCCTACAATGTCCAGTCTTTTCTGACATATCGTAAGTAGACAGGGAAGCCATGCAGAGTACATGAGCTGGATACTTGTCAAAACGTGTTTCCCAGCTCCGTGATGGCTTCACCGATTTGAAAGATGCTTGGTACCAAACATCTTGTCTTAATAAAGCTTCACTGATGCCAGTATTGGATTTATTAATAAATTCAAACAGGAGACCCTTTTAGAGGGTCCCCTGAAACCTACCAAGCACTGGTGTGGTCTCTGACTTGTTTGTGTTAGTCTGCCACAACCAGATATGCTTCTGTCCTCATGAGGTGAAAGGACAAAGACAAAGCCTGTTCTGGGCAGAGGTGCTTCACACCTCCTCCAGGACATGATAGCCTTCCTGGACGGGAAGCGTCAAAGGCGATGCCACCTTTCAAATCCATCCCTGGAACCTCCAGATAGTGGGGAAGCCAAGCCCCCTTTTCTGCTTCACTTTTGGCAGCAGGAAAGGCAGGAAAATGTGTTTGGTGAGGAGGAGAGTACCCACTTAGCCTACACCAACCCTAGGGTGGGGAAGGCAATGTGAACCCCTCTCCTGAAATTCCACCATCTTGGAATGGTGAAGAAACAACCTGTCAGGGCTAGGGTAGTGCCGCTTCCCACAGGAAGTGGTCACTAGAGGGTGTAGACACCCTAAAGATAGGTAGCCCATTGGCTACTACATGTCTCCCCTTGTAACACGCCTAAATTCAATATTTAGGTGGCACCTCAAGACCTGAACATCAGATTCAATGGACATCAGAAGACCAGGACACGAGAGCTGAAGCCCTGCTGCAGAAGAAAAAAGGCGCCAAACCTTGCTTGCTGACTCAAGGACTCAACAATCGCTGCCTGCTATATCATCCTGAACATAAAAGGACTCAAAGAAACCCGGAGCACCTCCATCCTTAAAGAACTCACGGAGAAGCTCCCTTGGAGTGAAGTTATCACTCTCCTGCACACTGCAGTTACCAATCCTGTGAAGTACGGTTTGCTAGCTTGTTGCTCCACAACCGACATCGATGCAGCACCAAAGCAAGAAAAGGTACAACAGTCCCGGAGGGTTAGATCTGTCTTACCGCCAAGTTTGAAGACACCAGAACCTACCAGAGCAGTGGCGTACCAATATCCATGGTACCGGACCCCCAACAGCAAACACAGAGAAGAAGAATCCACCACGTATTCCCGAAGCGCCAGAATCAAGCACCCATCGGGGACGTTGAGACACCCGAGTGGCTCAGCTGTCACGAGAGAGCCTCTCCAAGTTGCCTGTTGCTGACGTGAGGACTTCAAGACGCCCGGCTGACCTGGCCGGTCTGTAACCGGCCTGGCACCGACCAACCAGCTGTGGCACCATGGTCCCTAAGCCCTTGCACCCCCTCCCTCGTAGGAGACACATCAGACTTACCTGTAAGTCCTCCTGTGGAGTGTGTTTTCAAGTGGTCCCCTTCGTCTTTGAGCACCAGCTTCCAAGGCCCTCTGCACTTCTGCTGGAACTTTGGACCTGGTCCTGACATCAACCTAAAACGTGAAGGTGAACTTCATGAAAGCATTGCCTGATTTTATGTGTAGTTTTCTGGTTTTTCCCCATTGGTTTCAATGGTGCGTAATTGTGCAAAAGAGTAATATATTTTCTGAACTTTGAAAAATCGTAAATTCGAAAGTTCTTACCTTAGAACTGTGTCCTTAGTCTTATAAATTACATAATATTCAATATTATTTCTATAAATTGGTCTCAGATTTATTCTGAGTGTGTGTCATTCATTGCCTCTGTGAGTACAACAAATGCTTAGCACTACCCTCTAAGCCTAATTGCTTGCCAACACTACCACAAAAATTAGATTTACTATCTGCTTTTACTTCTGTATACCATTTGTTGATTCACTGGACTCTGCACAGTGTACTTCATTTTTGTACGCGCGCTTTTCACTTAGTTGACACTTTTGTGTAACGCTGCTTTGAAACCTATGCTGCTTAAAATGTTGTGTGCTGCTATATTTAAAAAAAACGATTTTATCACTGATTAAATTCTTTTAACCTGCTATTCCTTGGGGCTTTTACTGTTTATCTGCATCGGGAGCTGTGTTGTAGCTCTAGGGTGTCCAGTCCGAATTCTTCCGAATACAGGAAGTGAGGACTTTATCTCTACCTGATTAGTTGGCGCTCTAGTCTTCCTGGACTTCGCGCCCGCCCGGCCCCATAAGGAGCCTATGACGCGACCGCGCAGCGGGTGTGCCGCTGGTGCGCCGAAGCACGCCTAAGGCAAGCCCGTCTGCGCCCGTACACGGCCGGCAGAGGCCGAGGGCCAGAGCCTCTGCTATATTTACTACAGATAGGTGTGTATATAGCGCCAAAATGCTGAATAACTATAGGACCCTGGTCAGAGGCAAGTGTTCCCATTCTATGCCTCCGGATGGCCCTACGATCTATTGTTCTGGTTGTCCAAATAAGTTTCTCACGGGTCTTGAAGGTCCTATGAGTCCTGTTAGCAGTAAGACCATTAATATGTTTTTGCTTATTTGTCGCTTGCTCCTTAAGCATGCCTTAGAAATTCGTCTTTTTTTAGAAATAGAAAATCCAGATGTGCTATTTTGAACTGAGACCTGGCTAAATAAGGATGCTAACCCCTATATTGTTCAGGTGCTCCCACCCGGTTATGCTATACAGAGGCTGCTATACGGAGTTCGGGACGTGGAGGGGGGATTGCGATTGTCTATAATTCGGATTTTAAATGTCGCGTTAGTCATGACCCTCTACCCGACTGTGAAAGCATGTTTTTTACAATCAATGTTTCTCCGGTAAAGACCTTTTCAGGGATTTTAATCTATCGTCTACCTGGTCCGTTGGGTCTTTTCGGTCAGATCCTCCTGGATACAGCTGCTAGTTTGGCCGCCCCTCTCTCAAATTTTACATTATTGGGAGACCTTAATCTTCATTTTGACCTGTCACTTCCTTCACCCACTCTAGATTTGGTTGAGGGATTGGGAACGTTTCAATTGAACCAAAAAGTGAGTGGTGCCACTCATTCCAAAGGCCATTTATTGGATCCGTTATTTTCTAACATTGACAGTTTGCAGGTTGGTGATCCTGTCCCTATACTTTGGACAGACCACTTGCTTATCCCTTTCTCATGGCCCTTACAAGATTCCACTATTCCAGCCATAAAGACAAAAAAACTTACTCGCCCCTGGTCCAAACTTCCTTTAAATTCGTGGGTGGCTATCCTTGAAGAAAGTGTGCCCATGTTAGACTCGGACCCTGTTATAGCCAATGATAATTTCAATAATTGGCTCGAGTCATCATTCAACTCTGTCCTTCCAAAAACACTTACTCATAAAAAATCAGTAATAAAAAAAAATGCATGGTACTCCTCGAAATTACGGGAGCTTAAACAAGCTTGTAAGAGATTGGAAAAGAGCTGGAGAAAGGACTATCGGCCTCCAAAAAAATTTAATATAGAGTCGCAATTAAACTTTATGAAGTCGAAATAAAAAGCACTCAAACGCTATAGTATCAAGATAGAATTACATCTGCAGCAAATTCCCCCGTGAAATATTTTGGATTGGTCACCCCTTACACTCCCACTAACACCTCAGAGGACACTCAACTTCAATGTAATCAATTGGCAGACTTCTTTTTAAGTCCTTCCCACAAAATATAGTCCCTCAAATGGATTCTATGACGGACGCCATTATTTCAATCCAACTAGGTTCATTGGAAGAATTTCCCCCTTTGGATATGCTGTCTTTTCAGGGGATCCTGTACCATTTTAAATCCGGTTCCCCTCTAGACCCTGTCCCACCCTCCATATTAAAACAAGTTAATATTTTGGTATCCCCAGTGATACTGGACCTAATTAATGCTTCATTGCGGACAGGAATTATCCCCCCTGCCTGGAAGCAAGCGATGGTTAAAGCCCTCCTAAAGAAATCCAATTTGGATCCAGAGGAGTTGGCAAACTATCGCCCTATATCCCTGTTACCTGGAGTAGGTAAAATAGCTGAGAGGTATGTGATTTCCATCCTCTCTTCCTTTTTGGAAAACAATAACTGTTTCCACCCTACCCAGACAGGATTTAGAGAGCAGCAGGGTACGGAAACTGCCCTGGTCAGTGTTATGGAGGAAACAAAAAGTATTCTTGATGCTGGAGGCTGCGCTGCCCTTATTCTCTTAGATCTCAGCACAGCCTTCGATACGGTGAACCATCAACTATTGATTCAACGACTTAGAAAGGTGGGAGTGACAGGAATTGTATTAAAATGGCTGCAGTCTTTTCTTGAAGATAGATCTTTTGCAGTCCTGGAAGATGACATCATGTCAAACCTGATGCCATTGAATTGTGGGGTCCCTCAGGGGTCTTCCCTGAGCCCCACGTTATTCAATATTTATTTGGGCCCGTTGGCTGAAATAGTATTGCCATTTGGGGTTCAAATAATTACCTATGCTGACGACACCAGCTGGTCGTCTCTACCAACCAGCAAGATAGCTCCTCATCAGGCTTGTCCGCATGTCTTGAAGCCGTCTCTAAGTGGATAGATTAATCATACCTAAAGCTTAATGGGGCTAAGACAGAGCTTATGTTACTGGGCAACTCAGTTCCCTTGAATATAGATCATCTCTGGCCCAGCTGTCTGGGTCCAGCCCCTATCCCCAAAGATCACATTAAGAGCCTTGGTGTGTGACTGGACCGTAAGCTAGACTTTAAAGAACAAGCTCGAAAGGTTGCGGCTAGCTGCTATGGAATGTTAAGGCTGATCAGAAAGATCTTTCCTCTTTTACCTTTTGTTGCTAATAGGCTGCTGGTCCAGGCACTGATTCTTTCACGGTTAGATTACTCTAACGCTTTATATCTGGGAGCACCGCTCTCCTCGACTAGAAGACGGCAGACTTTGCAGAATTGCGCAGCTCGCCTGCTGATGAATACTCCTAGGCGTTTCTCGGCAAAACCAGCTCTTGCTTCCCTCCACTGGCTTCCCATCAACGAACGAGTCCAGTTTAAGGCTTTATGTATTGTCCATAAAGCACTTACTGGCAAAGGCTCTCCTTTGATGCGTTCTCTTATTCAGCCCTACTTCCCTAATATAGCGCTGAGATCTGAAAATAAACGATTAGTCACGGTCCCGAAAATCAGAAGAGTTCGAAGTGGGGGGCGACGCTTCTCGTATAATGTGGCAAAGCTTTGGAATCTTTTGCCTCTTCACATACGCTTAGAGGCCGATCATCTGACCTTTCATAAGAAAGTAGAAACCCATCTTTTCCCTTGAGGACCCCCTAAGTGTGGAGTGCTGCCAATAGCGCTGGGAAGCCTACGGGTGAGAATGCGCTTTATAAATGCCACTTTCATTTCATATAGAGAGACAGCTTCAGTCTTCGCTAAGTCCCTAAAACGAAGTGATTAGAAATTTAAAAATCTGTACTTTAGTTAGGTCAAAGGAAGGTTACAGTATTAAACCAGACAAAAGTCCCAAGAATGAATATCTAAGCCAACTGATTGCTCAGTTTGAGGGGTAATCCAGAGCTAGTAGCTCAGTCTGAGGATGATGAGTCTGCTAATGAAGATGATACTGAGAATGGACATGCATCAGTCCCCTCAGACACAGCTGCGACCCCCCCCCCCCCCCCCCCCCCCCCAAGTGAGGACCTCATGCTAGAAAGATTGACCAGGAGACTGAACTTAGAAGCTCAGCTCCTGGAAATAGTAAGTCAAAGACAAGACATGGGCCTAGGTCCTATCTCTGGTGGCAGCATACAATTAATTAGGGAGAGTGAAGTTTCATATGACTCAAAACTCCCCAAAGGGATTGTCTCTAAAAATTCAGAATACGATGACATCACCAAATGGTTTACTGCATTTGAGAAAGCCTGTGTAGCAAGAAAGGTAGCTAGAAAAAACTAGGCTTCTCTCTTGTGGGAACTATTCTCAGGAAAATGCAGGGATATACTCCTGACATTGAATGAGAAAGATGCTGAGTCTTATGACCTCATGAAGGGTACCCTGATTGAGGGTGCTAGACTCACCGCTGAGGAATATAGAGTGAGATTCAGGGAGACTCAAAAAACCCAGTCAGTCCTGGGTGGAATTTGTTGACTTTTAAGTGAAAAGTCTAGATGGTTGGTCATCGGGTAACAGTGTGAATTGACTATGAAGGGCTTTACAGTTTAATTATGAAGGAGCATCTTTTAAGTAATTATTACAATGAGAAGTTACATCAGCATCTGGTAAACTTAGGTCTACTTTCTACTCTAGAGGTGGAGAAGACAACAGATCACTGGGTCAAAACAAGGGTAACTAAAACTACCACTGGTGGGGATGACCAAAAGAAAGAGGCTAAAAAGACTCCCCAAGGGCAAGATTGTGACTAAAAAGTGAAAAACTAAAATGAGTCTTCTTCGGCTCCCAAAACCCTTTTCAGGAGGATGGGCCCAGAAACTCATCACAGCCCAAGGGTGGCTTGGTGTCATGACTGTAAAACACTTGGACACTGAACTGGAGAACCTAGCTGTAAAAACACAAAGAATGCCTCTAGCTCACCTGCATGTGTGAGTATTCAGATGGAATCAAAGGTGAGCCCTGACCATGTCAAGGTGCTTCCTGAGGCAACTCTAGTCACAGAGGGAGGGGTGGATATAGCTACCCTGATGCTCTGGCTCAGTTACCGGGAGAGATACAGACAAGAATCAAATATCAATGGGATTAGGATGGAAGCCCTGAGGGACAATGGTACCGGCATCACCATGGTGGCTGAGCACTGGTGTCCGCAAATCAGTATCTCCTTGGAGAGACCTATACAGTCCTCAATGCTGATAATCAGGCTAAGTAACATCCAATTGCCTTTGTGACTTTTAATTGGGTGGGGGATTAGTGGCCTCAAAATTGTAGTGGTGTCCTCAGCTATCCCTGTACAGTGTTTGATTGGAAATTATTTGGAGTACTCCGCATTGGCTGAGGTGGAGAGGAAAACTCATGCAGTGATGCTGGGTATACCTGAATGGGTGTGTGTAAAAGCCAGAGCACAAAGCAAAACCCAGGGTGAAAAAGAAGTGTTGGAGCAGGACATTATGGACCAGCCTTTCAATAGAAAGGACAGGAAGTCTGGGAAACCAGCTTCAAAACAGACACCAGACCAAGGCCCCTCTCCCCAGAGAGAAGACTTGTAACCCCCAGAGGGAACTGACCCTCAAGAGCTTGGGCTTTACACGGCAGAGCTCTTAGGCCCAGGGGGACCCTCTAGGTAAGATCTGTGCCAGGGGACGAACCAGCCCCACTCTTGAAAGCCTGAGGCAGCAAACTGCTGCCAAGGGAAGGGGAAGTGTTGGTGGTCCCCATTGGACCTCTTGGAGGAGGGACTCCTATACACTGAGGCCAGAAAACCCAAACCTGGTGCGACAGGAGAGTTGTAGCGCCTCAGCAGTTTACAGAATTCCTCCTCACATTGGCCCATGACATTCCTCTAGCTGGGCATCTTGGCCAGCCAAAAATCTGGAGTAGGTTAGTCAACCACTTCTACTGGTCTGGAATGACCCAGAAGGTGAAGTAGTTTTCCAACTAATGTGCCACCTGTCAGGCCAGTGGCAAGACAGGTAACCAGCTGAAGGCCCTCCTAATTCCACTTCCAGTGGTTGGGTTACCTTTTGAAAGGGTAGAGATCGACATTGTTAGTCCCCTTGACCCTCCAACAGCATCAGGGAATATATTTATTTTGGTGGTTGTGGATCATGCCACAAGGTACCCTGGGGCAAGCCCCCTAAGGACCACAACTGCACCTGCAGTGGTCAAGGCCCTCCTTGGTATTTTTACCAGCTTTGGCTTTCCTAAGGAGGTAGTATCAGGCAGAGATACAAACATGTGAACTGAGTGTGGGGTGACCTATTGGTTCACTATACCATACCATCCACAGACAAATGGGTTTATTGGAAGATTTAACAATACCCTAAAAGGCATGATTGGTGGATTTCCTGAAAAGCTCAGTAGGAGATGGGATGTTTTACTACTTTGCCTGCTTTTCGCTTAGACGGAGATGCCACAAAGGGAGTAGGTTTTTCCCCATTGAGGTTTTGTTTGGACACCCTGTAAGAGAGCCCCTCTGTCTTGTAAAGGAAGGAAGGATGGAAGAGATCTTTCCAGGAACCGAAGCAAGACATTTTGTATTATGTGCTTGTCTTCGTTCAAGGATGGCTGAATACATGAAAAAGCAAACAAAAACCTTGAGACTAGCCAAGAGCTCCAGAAGCTCTGGTATTATCTAAAGGCTGCTATTGTGTAGTTCCAACCAGGGCAGAAGGTATAGGTTTTGCAGCTTGTGTCCTAGGGCCCTACAGGACAAACTTATTGAGCCTGCCCTGTTCTTGAGAGAAAAGGGGAGGTCATCTAGTTAGCTGACCTTAGCACATGTAGAAACCCCAAGAGAGTGATACATGTAAATCGCCTTAAACCTTACAATGACAGGGCAGATGTGACCATGCTTATGGTTACCGATGAAGAACAGGAGGCAGAGTGTGAGCCACTCCCTGATCTATATTTTCCCACAACCCTAAAGTTGGGTCAGTTCATGGAGTTGTCTTTTCAGACACCCTCACTGCCCAACAGCAGACTGATTGCAGGCACGTCCTAAATCAGTTTTTCTTTGACCCCTGGTAAGACTAACTGGTGTACCCATGATATGGACACTGGTGATAGCCTACCTGTCAAAAGCAAAATATACAGGCACTCTGATCATGTCAAATAAAGAATCAAAGCTGAGGTAAGCAAGTTGCTGGAGTTTGGTATCATTGAAATCTCAGAGAGCCCCTGGGCCGGCCCAATTGTGTTAGTCCCCAAACCTCATTCCCAGGGTGGAAAGAAAGACGTGGTTTTCTGTGGACTACAGGGCCTCAATGCAGTCTCAAAAAACAGATGCACATCCAATTCCAGGAGCTGATTGACATGTTGGGGGCCAGCCACATATGTGAGTACCTTTGATCCCACATCAGGGTACTGGCAGATCGGCCCGATCCCTGGAGCAAAACGAAAATCTGCATTTTCCAAAGGTGGGCACATCCAGTTCACTGTGATGGCCTTTGGTTTGAAGAATGCCCCTGCTGCCGTTCCGAGGTTGGTGAATAAAGTCTTTGTGGAATTGGAATCCTATAGTGTAGCTTATCTTGATGATATTGCTGTCTTAAGCTCAACCTGGTAAGGCCACCGGATCCACCTCCAAAAGGTTCTGAAGACTCTACAGAGTGCAGGCCTCACTATCCATGCAAAAGCAACAGTTGATGGACAGAATGCAGAACAATATCATGCATTCACCCCTGTACAGAGATCTGGGCCTAAATCCATAGTTTTTTTACTCGCCATTCCAGTTTGAACCCAGCCATATGCAAATCAGTCTTGACCTTGTGCCTCATGGGAACAGTCCAGCCCAAACTGCCAAGCCAGGTCCTCCCTGGACTGGAAACAAGCATCCTAGGACCGGTTTCGGGGTTTCACCCCTCTTCAGCCAGGATAGCTTGATTCCAGTGGCATGGAGAGCACGGGACCCACGT
Source organism: Triturus cristatus (assembly GCF_964204655.1). Lineage (NCBI taxonomy): Eukaryota > Metazoa > Chordata > Amphibia > Caudata > Salamandridae > Triturus > Triturus cristatus. The sequence continues at coordinate 301,858,413 of NC_140587.1, forward strand.
CTGGGCGTACCTGTCCCACTCGGGGTGACAAATGCAAAAACAACAGTTGAGGGACAGAATGCAGAACAATGTCATACATTCTCCCCAGTACAAAGATCTGGGCCTGAATCCATTTTTTTTGCTCACCATGCCATTCCAGTTTGAACCCAGCCATATGCAAATCAGTCTTGACCCTGTGCCTCATGGGAACAGTCCAGCCCGAACTGCCAAGCCAGGTCCTCCCTGAACTGGAAACAAGCATCCTAGGACCAGTTTCGGGGTTTCACCCCTCTTGAGCCAGGATAGCTTGATTCCAGTGGCATGGAGAGCACGGGACCCACGTCTGGGCATACCCGTCCCGCTAAGGGTGACAAATGCAAAAACAACAGTTGAGGGACAGAATGCAGAACAATGTCATACATTAACCCCAGTACAGAGATCTGGGCCTGAATCCATCGTTTTTTTTCTCACCATGCCATTCCAGTTGGAACCCAGACATATGCAAATCAGTCTTGACCCTGTGCCTCATGGGAACAGTCCAGCCCGAAACTGCCAAGCCAGATCCTCCCTGGACTGGAAAAAAGCATCCTAGGACCGGTTTTGGGGTTTCACACCTCTTCAGCCTGGATAGCTTGATTCCAGTAGCATGGAGAGCATAGGACCCACGTCTGGGCATACCCGTCCCACTAAGGGTGACAAATGCAAAAACAACAGTTGATGGACAGAATGCAGAACAATGTCATACATTCACCCCAGTACAAAGATCTGGGCCTGAATCCATCGTTTTTTTGCTCACCATGCCATTCCAGTTTGAACCCAGCCATATGCATATCAGTCTTGACCCTGTGCCTCATTGGAAGAGTCCAGCCCGAACTGCCAAGCCAGGTCCTCCCTGGACTGGAAACAAGCATCCTAGGACCAGTTTTGGGGTTTCACCCCTCTTCAGCCAGGAAAACTTGACTTCCAGTGGCATGGAGAGCACGGGACCCATGTCTGGGTATACCCGTCTCACTCTGGGTGACAAATGCAAAAACAACAGTCGATGGACAGAATGCAGAACAATGTCATACATTCACCCCAGTAAAGAGATCTGGGCCTGAATCCATCGTTTGTTTGCTCACCATGCCATTCCAGTTGGAACCCAGACATATGCAAATCAGTCTTGACCCTGTGCCTCATGGGAACAGTCCAGCCCGAAACTGCCAAGCCAGGTCCTCCCTGGACTGGAAAAAAGCATCCTAGGACCGTTTTTGGGGTTTCACACCCCTTCAGCCTGGATAGCTTGATTCCAGTAGCATGGAGAGCATGGGACCCACGTCTGGGCATACCCCTCCCACTAAGGGTGACAAATGCAAAAACAACAGTTGATCGACAGAATGCAGAACAATGTCATACATTCACCATAGTACAGAGATCTGGGCCTAAATCCATTGTTTTTTTGCTCACCATGCCATTTCAGTTTAATCATCCATCAATTGTGTGTCTTTTGCTTCCTTGCCCCAAGTGCGCTGAGAATGCCCAGACGTGTGTCCCGGGCTCACTGTGCCACTGGAATCAAGCTATCCTGGCCTAAGAGGGGGTGAAACCCCGAAACTGGTAATAGGATGCTTGTTTCTGGTCCAGGGAGGACCTGGCTTGGCAGTTCGGATTGGACTGTTCCCATGATGCACAGGGCCAAGACTGATTTGCATATGGCCAGGTCTAAACTGGGGTGGCATGGTGAGCAAAAGAATGATGGATTTAACCCAGACCTCTTGACTGGGGGTGAATGTTTTGATGGGTTCTGCATTCCGTCCATCAATTGTGTGTCTTTTGCTTCCTCGCCCTAGGTGTGCCGGGTATGCCCAGACGTGGGTCCTGGGCTCACTGTGCCACTGGAATCAATCTATCCTGCCTGAAGAGGGGTGAAACCCCGAAACCGGTCCTAAGTTGCTTGTTTCCAGTCCAGGGAGGACCTGGCTTGGCAGATCGGGCTGGACTGTTCCCATGAAGCACAGGGCCAAGACTGATTTGCATATGGCCAGGTCTAAACTGGGGTGGCATGGTGAGCAAATGAATAATGGATTTAACCAAGATCTCTTGACTGGGGGTGAATGTTTTGATTGGTTCTGCATTCTGTCCATCAATTGTGTGTCTTTCACTATCAATGCAAGCAAATGTCATATAGGGCAGGGCATGGTTGTATACTTGGGCCACATTGTGGATTGAGGCCAAGTTCAGACACTACAGCCCAACATCTGTTGGGGTTGGGAATCTCCAACCACCCAGACCCAAGTCAGGGCATTCCTTGGCTTGACTGGGTACTACAGCAGGTTTATGCAGGGATATGGGTCCATTGTGACCTCCCTCCCCAAACAGAACAGACCTCTAAGAAAATGTCTAAAAAGGTTAACTGGACAGTGAGATGTCAAAAGGCTTTTGACACCTTGAAAGAAGCAATGGGGTCAGCACTCATTTTAAAAGCCCCAGATTACACCACGCAATGCATAATGCAGACAGATGCCTCTGAACATGGTATAGGAGCGGTTCTATCCTAGACCAATGATGATGGCCATGACCAACCTGTTGCTTTTATAAGCAGAAGTCTTCTCCCCAGAGAACAGCATTGGAGTGCCGTAAAGAGGGAATCCTTTGCTGTGGTTTGGTTCCTGTTTGGTTCTCACTTCCTTGTCCAAACTGACCACAGACCTCTCAGACGACTCATACAGATGAAAGGAGAAAACCCCAATTTGTTAAGGTGATCCAGAACCCTACAGGGAATGGACTTTACAGTGGAACACAGACTTGGGATAGACCATGCCAGTGCAGATGGACTTTCCAGGTTCTTCCTATTAGAAGATGAAGACTATCTAGGGAAAGGTTAGCCTCATCCTCTTTCATTTGTGGAGGGGGGGGGGTTATGTAGGAAAGAGCCTCTTTTTGCATAGTTAGCCACATTCTTTGCCTGATGTGATGTTTGATCTGTATGGGCACTGGGTCCCTGCTATCTAGGTTTCCAGTGCCAGATCTTTTTACCAAACACTGTACCATGATTGGCACCACTTCAGCTACCCCTAGTAAATAGTAGTCCAGGGACATAGGGCATGGTTACTGAAGAGGGTCCTCTGACCAAGCAGCACTGGTTGTGCCACCCCAGAGGCCCTTCACCAAGACTATGCACTCTGCCATTGCAGGCTGCATGTCTTGGAACAGAGAAATCCGAAGAGTCAACAGGGCAAACAACCCTGTGTGCCATGCCACCCATACACTGCATAAGATATAGGTAAGTCGCCCCCTACTGCAGGATTTTAGCCCTAAGGCAGGGTGTGCTATATACTATGTGAGGGCATATCAGCATGTACAGATATGCCCTATAAAGTCCAGTCTATCCTGAGATATTGTAAGTGCACAGGGAATCGATCAGGAGTACATGGGCTGGATACTTGTCAAAACAACTGTTAGAAATGGGGGTCTCTGGTTCGAGGTTTGTACCCTGTCCAAGAAGGGACCCTTCATTCTAGTCAGGGCAAGGGGGATTACACTTCTAAAATAACCAATGTCCCTTCCCCCCTTGGTAGCTTGGCACGAGCAGTCAGGCTTATCTAGGAGGCAATGTGTAAAGCATTTGCACATAACACACAGAAATACAGTGAAAACATTACAAAAGGACACCATACCAGTTTTAGAAAAATAGCCAATCTGTGTAAAATACGACCTAACCGATAGAAACCCAAAATACAGTACTAAAGGTATGAAGACTTCAAGAATCAGCTTAAAACACAGTTCCTTGAAGTCTATTGCTCTGTCCGGGGCTATCACGGCATTGTGAATAAACAAATCCAATAGTTCAGGCCAAACGTGAGGTCGCGGGCCAGTAACGGTGTCGGGAAGACCCGCAGACAATACCTTGGAATTGAAGGGCGGCATGGACCATGCGATGAGCGCAGAAGGGAGCAGCATTATCAATGTTGGTAGGCATCAGTTCCGGAGGTCGGTGCAGGAGCGGTTGGACCCTTGAAGTCACAGGCATTGCAGATCAAACTCCATGAGGTTGAAGTCAGGAGCGCTGGCATTGGGGCTGCGGTGCAAAGTGGAGCAGTACGGCGTATGGTGCTCTCAGGTCACAGTGCAGGCAGCGGTGTCCGAGAGACCAGGGATGTGGTGCGAAGTGGGGCTGTGCTCATTGTGGTGCTGACACGTCTCTGTGTAAGCAGTGGCATTATCATTGCTGAAGTGCTATTGTGGGTAGACGATCTGGAATCGTTGGCGTCGGTGGGCCAAGGCTGCAGTGTGGAGCGATGCATTGTGTAACTTACGAGCGGTGCCCCCAGGCAACAGTACAGGCAGCAGCGTTGATATCAGCGTAGAGCATCGTCGTCAGGGATACCAGGGTGGCTCTGTGAAGTGAGGCAGTGCGGCGACCACAGGTCACGGTGCAAGCAGCGGTATCGGTGAGACCAGGGTTGCAGTGCGAAGTACGGCAGTGCCCCTTGCTCACTTTGCCACTGGATTCAAGCAAGCCTGGCTGAAGATGGCTGAAATGCCAGAAACCGGTCCTAGGAAGCTTGTTTCCGGTCCAGGGAAGGCATGGCTTGGCAGTTCGGGCTGGACTGTTCCCATGAGGCACAGGGTCAGACTGACTTGCATATGGCCATGTCTGAACTGGGGTGGCAGAGTGGGCTAAAGAACGGTGATGGATCAAACCCAGATCTGTTGACTGGGTGTGAGTGTTTGATTGGTTCTGATGCTCCGTCCATCACCACCCCCTTTTGTACCGCTGTGCTCGTTGCAGGGCCAAGAGGTCATGGAGCCGGCACCGACGTCTTCAGTTTCCTTTAGCCCTCTGTGGCAGCTGAAACACACAGTTCCAGGTGCAGGCACCGAGAGGATTGTGAAGTTTTTGGTGTGCGTCAGACTCCCAACAGGAGGCAAGCACTACTTCAAGTTGAAACTTTAACAGCAGGATTTAAGAAAGTTCAATCCAGCCCTTTCATTGCCCAAGAGAAAAGCAACAACTGCAGGCCAACCCAACAAAGCAGTAAACCGCAAAGGGGTAGTACTCCTCCTGGCAGCTCTTCCAGCTCGTCTTCTTGGAAGGGTCCTTAGTTCAAAAGTCTTCTAAAGTTCTGGGGTCAGGGCCCCAATATTTATACTACAAGTCTTTTGGCAGAAAGTCCCTCTTCCTCAGTAAAATCCAGTTCTGTCCTCCCTGGTCCAGCTTCACTACAGGAGGTTGAGACAGCATTGTGCAGAGCAGCCACAGCTTATTCAGGTGTCAGTAACAACTCCTCCAACCACTCTAACCCAGGATGGCACATCAGCATATGCAGTGCACATCTCAGCTCCCTTTGTGGGAGTGTCTGGAGTGAATGCACAAACAGACCCTTTCAGTCTAAAATCGGGCGGTGAATCACAAGCAGGCTGAGGCATACAGGATGGTTAAGCAAGAAAAAGCCCACTTTTTAAAAGTGGCATTTTCAAACACAGAATTTAAAAACCACCTTTACTAAAAGGTGTGTCATTAAATTCTGAGCTCAGGAAACCTGAAAAACATTTCTCGATCTCTTCCCAATTTAAATTTACCCTTGTAAAGTGTTACATGGCAGCTCAAATGATCACCTGTGGCAGAGACAACCTTTCAATTGTGAGAAACAAAATGCATAGTATCTCCCTATCAGCACATTTAAAACACACCTGCACGTGTCCCACTGTTCACATACACTGCACCCTGCCCATGGGCTGCTGCCTTGGGCCTAGCTTAGGGTGACTTGTATGCAATAAAAAGGAAGGCTAGAGCCTGGCAAGTGGGTGCCAGGTTGACATGGCAGTTAAAACTGTGCACAGACACTACGGGGTAGGTCTGAGATACCTATGCAAGGCTACTTGTGTGGGCAGCACAACCAGTGCTGCAGGCCCACTAGTAGCATTTTCTTTACAGGCCCTGGGCACATGCAGCGCACTTTACTATGGACTTAGCAGTAAAATTAAATATGGCAATCATGGAAAACCAATCACAACACAATTTGCAGTAGGAGCACTTGCACTTTAGCACTGAATAGCAGTGATAAAGTGTAAAGAGACTAAACAAGCAACAACAAAGTCCAGCATATCATCAAAAACAGGAGGTCAGAAAGCAAAAAGACAGAGGAAACACACCAAAAGATGGCAGGTCTAACAACGGTTTCCCTAACTCCATGATGGCTTTACTGATTTCTAGGATGTTTGGTACCCAACATCTTGTCCTAATAAATTCTCGCTGATGTCAGTGTTGGATTTATTAATAAATTCACACAGGAGACCCTTTTAGAGGGTCCCCTGAAACCTACCAAGCACTGGTGTGGTCTCTGACTTGTTTTCGCTAGACTGTCACCACTAGACATGCTTCTGGCATCATGGAGTGAGAGACCGCGCTCTGAGAGAACAGAGACAAAGCCTACTCTGGGCAGAAGTGCTTCACACCTCCTCCAGTACAGCATGGCCCAGCAGGAAGCTTCAAAGGAAATGCTACCATTAAAATCCAACCCAAGAACCTCCAGATAGTGGGGGAAGTCAAGCCCCATTTCCTGCTCCCCTTTTGATGGGAAAGTTACTTAGATTAGGAGGAGGGTTCCCACTTAGCCTACACGTGCCTAGGGCGGGGCAGATGATGTGAACCACTCTCCTGAAATTCCACCATCTGGAGATGGTGGAGAAACAACCTCTCAGGGATGGGGTAGTACCCCTTCCCACAGGAAGTGGTCACTAGTGGGTTTAGACATCCTAAAGGTAGGTAGACCATTGGCTACTACCTGTCACCCCTTGTAACACCCCTAAATTCAGTATTTAGGTGGCACCCCAAGACAAGAACATCGGATTCGGTGGACAAGAGACGACCAGGACAAAGAAGACCCACTGCATGAGAATTGCAGCCCTGCTGCAGAAGAAAAAGGCGACAAACCCTGCCTGCTGCCTCAAGGACTCTATAATTGATGCCTGCTGTGTCGTTCTGAACCTGAAAGGTCCCACGAACCCTAGAGCACCTCCAGTCTTCAAGAAATTGTCGAGAAGCTCCAGTGGAGTGACGATATCACTCCCCTGCACACCGCAGGCACCAATCACGTGAAGTCCGGTTGTCGACTTGGTGCTCCCAGACGACCTCGACGCAGCACTCAAGAAAGAAAAGGTACAACAGCTTTGGAGGGCCATATCTGTCTCCCCACCAAGTTTGGAGAAACCAGGACCTATCGGAGCCGCGGTGTACCAATACCCGGTGCACAACCCCCAATGGCAAACACTGAGAAGAAGAGTCCACCCATGACTACCAAAGCACCCATTGAGGGATGTTGAGACACCAGAGACCCACTTCCTGAATGGCTTAGCTGTATCGAGAGTCTCTCAAAGTTGCCTGCTCCTGACCGCAACGACCTTAAGACACCTGACGCCCGGCTGACCTGTTTGCTCTGCACCGAGCACTGACAAGCCAGCTGTGTTCCTGTGGTCCCCAAACCCTTGCGACTTCCTCCAACAAAGGAGCTCCATCTGACTTACCTATAAGTCCTATTGTGCAGTGGGTTTTCAAGTGGCCACCTCTTCTTTGCGCACCAGCTTCCAAGTCCCTCAGTAATCTGCTCACGGACGAACCGTGATGCTCACAAACATCTCTTGCTGGAACTTTGGACCTGGTCCCAACATCGACTGAAAAAGAGACGGTGAACTTTGTGAAAGCATTGCTTGATGTTATATGCATTTTCTGCTTTTCCCCCGTAGTTTTCAATGGTGCTTAATAGACACAGAAGTGATATATTTCCCGAACGTTGAAAAATCGTAACTTCGAAAGTACATCCTTAGAACTATGTTCATGGTCTTAAAAATAAAATAGAAATCAATATTATTTTTATAAATTAGTTTCGGATTTATTCTTGAGTGTGTGTCTAATTTACTGCCTCTGTGGGTACAACAAATGCTTAGCACTCCCCTCTAAGCCTAACTGCTTGCCCATACGACCACAAAGAGCATTAGAATTATTATCGGCTTTTACTTCTGTATACCATTTAAGGTTTCACTAGACTCTGTGCACAACATACTTCATTTATGTACACTATATAGAGAGCCAGCTTCCTACATTAGTGCTCCAGTTATTATTTAGCCAAACTAATCCGAACACTTTCCCAACTATGTGAATACTGCCCATAACATGATTCAAGTGTTCAACAACTCCATTTCCTGCTGGATGATAAAGTGACGTGTGCCTACAAGAAACATTGTTCCTATGTAAATAATCTTGAAAGATCTTAGACGTAAATTGACTCCCATTATCACTGATTAAGTATTTGGGAATGTTTTGTCACAAAACCTAATAATTTTACACCTTTTCAAAAATACATAGCTCAGGTAACTTAGTGAATAATTCCAGCCGTACCACCACAGACCATGCAGTAGCAACCAGACTCAAAAATGATCCCAAAACATCCAAAGCTACTGCAACTGCAAAGCTACACCCAACTGGAGACAGAGGTGATCTGAACATTGCCATGGTTTTTTCTGCTGCCGCACACTCCTGACAATTCCTTACCATTCTTTCCCTGTCTGTCAATCCCAGACCACCAATACTGTGCTTTGACTCTTTTGTTTTGTGTTTTACAATGCCTTAGTGACCTTCATGATTAATTTGCTGCATTTATGCCCTTAGATGGGTAGGTGGTACTACCTTCTCACCTCTCATGAGAAACTTGTACTCCCAAGAAAGTTCATCTCTGATTTTCCAATAGAGTTTGGACTCACCCAAAGTACAATTTTTGTTTGGCCATCCTTTTGTCATATGTGTTTTTTTACTTCAGTTAATACTAGGTCTACAGTGTAACTTTCTACCCAATCATCCTTAGAAAATTTCCTTGTAATCAGCCATGTCTATAACTCCTACCGAGTACTTATTCCACCATTCCTGTACACAATGCGGAAAGCCTTGCAATAGGGTTCCACTCAAGGATTCAGCTACTTAATTCTTCACTCCCAGTAAATACTCTACCCCATAGTTATAATCTAGCAATTGCAGAGACAGATGGGCTAACCTGGCCATAATTGTGTCAATGCCTAAAGTGGTCAGTGGTTAAGCAAGTGATTAATGAGCAGTAAAAGTCTCAAAATGAGATGACCGCACATATTGTCGAAATGTACCCATTCCTCAAACACACTCTAATATTTCTCTCTCAACAGTGGAAAATGTCTCCTCAACAGGAGTAAGGGAATGTGAAGCAAAGGAGAGGGTGTGTTCAACATTGTGTCTACCTTTCTGAGACAACACAGTTCCAAGTCCCCTTCCACAAGCATCAGTAGTGATTATAGTTAATTCTTTGGGATAAAAACCCTGTAGGGGAATGGCATTGCACATATAATTTTGATACTGTCAAAACAACATGTATCAATATCTTCCCATTCAAAATCTTTCCATTTTTTCAACAATTGTCTGATTTTAAATATCTTGGTGGCAAAATCTCTAACAAACTTCAAATAAAAGTCTGCAAGGCCTAAGAAAAACTTAACATCATATTTTGAGTGCATATACAGATCATCACAGAAGGCTTTCAGCAAGTCTTTTTTTGGGAGAAGAAATCCTTCTCACTAAGTTCGTGACTTAAATAAGTTATTGAATTCATAGCGAACTTACATGTTTGAATTTTATTACAAAGAACCTTGGCATGAGTATGTTTAGAACATTCTTAAGTCTGAAATCCTGTTCTTCCCAACTTTTCCTCAAGACAAGGATGTCATGCTGAAATAAACCACACCCTCTAGTCTCTTGAATAACTGAAGCATCAACTGCCGAAACACAGCAGCAGAAGACGTAAAGCTAAATGGCATGCGAGTAAACTGATAGCACCCATACGGTGTAATAAATGCAGTAAGATGTTTACTTTCTGGGTGCAATGGAAATTGATGGTATGCTGCCATCAAATTCAAAGTGGTGAATCACTTAACTTCTTTCGTCATGGTGAGCATTTCACTATTATTGGGCAGTGGAAACTGTCCACAACTATGTTAGAATTCAGGTCATGGTGGTCAATGCATAACCTGATCTTACCATTGGCCTTGTGTTCTATGACCACAGAGACTAATTATTCAATGGCTTCAACACTCTCAATTGTACCTAGATCACTCAAACTATCCAAATCTTGCTTGACTTCATCCCTGACACTGAATGGAATGTTCCTCGCTGTATGCATGACAAATATTAATTTACCCTTCAAGACAATTATGTGTTGAAATCCTAGTAACCGCCCGATCTAGCATGAAAAGACTTCAGGAAACTGTTTGTGCAAAGATTGTGATGAATTTGCTGGAGCATCAGCCAGAAAAATTTATCCTGGGCTAGAAAAAATGTATCCTTGGCTAGAAAAACCTATCCTCAGCTTTTGGGATTTAAGGTGATAAAAAATGCCATTGATCTATCCAGCCTAACACTGGTGGACCCTTTTCTGCTACATATTGTTTCCCTTCTGCCTCTCTCCCTTTGAATTCAAAATTCATGGTACAAAATGCCACCATAGAAATAGGTCCTCCTATGAAACTCGCAGGATGTAAGACAGATGGTAGCAATGTATTACCTAGTAAGTTTTGAAAAATCTCTACCCATTCAGACCGGTTACTAATAGTATATGGCAAGTGACTATTGGGCATAGGTTATGGATTGCCTGAATCAGGTGACGGACCGCACTATTGCCCCGGAACTGGGGGCCTGCTTGTTACTTTGGTTTCCCCACACCCGCCGGACGAAGGTTACTAGCAAGTTTTACGATTTAGGGTTGATTATGGCCAAGAGGGAACTGACTATGCACTGGAAGCGGGGCCTAGCTTCTTGCGGTGGAGGGCGGCGTTTGCGCGATGGGCGGGGGCAGAGGGTACGCTCCGGTTGCAATTAGCCCTTCGGAGGGATGACGAGAAGGCGCTGGCGACGGCCCGAGCGTGGGAGGCGCTGGTGGTGGAACTTCAGGGGCTGATGTCTGACACCGGGGGAGCGGGGGACACATCTGACAGGCAGGAGGAGGCGTTGAACGGGGAGTAGGAGGGGAGCAGTGGCGAGCACTGGAAGCATGAACGTTGCTAGGCATGAGGGAAAGCCTTGGTTCCCTAGAAGAGGTTGGGCACCCGTGCATGATTTATTGTAGGGGAGGGGCACATCAGGAGAGGGGAAGGCAGAGGGGGGCACACTGACATGGGGTGAGGAGGGAGGGGGGGGGACCCGCATGTGATGGATGACTATTCTCCTGGATACTGGATGGCAACGATGTATGTAAAGTATTCTTGTTGAAGGGGGAAGGTAGCGGGGATTGTATTGAGTTGATGCTATGAAAACAATAAAAAAATGTTTCAAAAAAAAAAAAACTAATGGTATATGGCAAACCAGAATCAGCCACAATTTCAAATAGAATTCCCTTAAACTTCACTGAACACATGGGTTTCTTTTTCATACTAGTACTTAATCCTAAAACATCATACTCAACATTTAAAATGTACAGTGTGTCCTCTACATTGCCACTTCTATGTTCTGCAGGAATTTGATCTTGGTCATTAACTACGTAGTTGACAGAAGAAACATTTTGTCTTGCGAAAAAACCCTGGCAAGATGCCCAATTATTCCACAGCTCGCACAGCTTCGCTTCAAGGCTGGGCAATGTTTGTCTTAAGCTAAACAATCTTTACAGCAATAGCAAGAACAAAGACTGCTGGTCCCAATTTATTTCCTCAAGTATACACATTTTGGAAATCTTTGAGTTAGATGAGGCAACACCATTTCCAAGTACTTTCTTGTTTTCCTTGCACCGAGCAGCATTAGAACTGATTTTGTTTAGAGTCACTCGTGTCTAATACATCCTAATTTTGCTATTGCAGAACGTTTAGACAATTTAGCCTTTTTTACCATACCTATGACTTCTTTTAACATCATCTCACCATTGGCCCACAACCTTTCTTGGACATTTAAGTCATTAGTATGCATGCAGAGTTTCATACTTGCAGGGTATAGCCATTTTTTTAAAATTCAGCGACAAAGTAATCGATGAATTAATTACAATCCTGATGTCTTTGAAAAAAGTTACACCTGTAAATGTTAAATATTGAGTTTCTGGTTGTCAGAGTAGGCACCCTGTACAAGCAGGAACCACCACTCTACTCAGGGTAAGCTGGATACACATTAAAGGATCATCTGTGCTCATCCTCTGGTAGCTTGGCACAGAGCAGTCAGGCTTATCTAAAGAGGAAATATGAAAAGTATTTGTGCAAAAATAACATAATGACAACACCACAAAAATACTCCACACTGGGTTAGAACATTAGATTATGTTTTATGAGTTAAAACAACAATAATTCAGAAAGTAGAACGAGAGTTATGGGTATTTAAAGAATACATTTAAAAAGTAGTGCTTAGAAGCAAATAGCGATTAGGGGTTACTTGAGGTCGTGCTGGACTGGGGTAAATCCACAGTTGAGGCTGACCGCGATGGAGGGCAGGCTCGCTACAGGACTCATGCAGGTCCCGCTGAAAATTTTCCTTTGATGGAACAAGTGTTGTCGGAGGCTCGATGCGTCGGGTCCAATCCGCGCAAGCATGAAGGCTTCATTGACAAAAACCATCGAGATGATGTTGTCGATTGGCTCCTGCTTCCGCGTTGAAGGGCAATGCATTAGTTCGGATCGGCGCAAAGTCATCACTGCGTTGATTTTGTTGGTTCTGTACAGCAGAAGTCACATTTCAAGGGCCCAGGACTGGATTGGTACCACTGGTCGGTGCAGAACTCACAGATGGCACAATCGTGGTGTTGTTGCATGGTTGAAGGAAGTCCTTGATAGCCCTGAGGCTTCATAACAAGGGGCAAGCAAGCAAGCCCTTGGAGTCACTCTGGGTTTAAGTGATAAGGGTCCAGTCCTTGTCATCTGCAAGAAGGATCAGTAGGGCTGCACAGCAAAGCAGAAAAGCATTCCTTGCAGCACAGCAGTGTTTACTCCTGGCAGAGTTCTTCACAGGCTCAGTGGTGAACTTTCTTGGTAGGATCAGAGCCCCAGTACTTATACCTAGTTGTGCCTTAGAAGTTGGAGTGACTTCAAAGAAGGGTCTTTGAAGTGCACACAGGTCCTTTCTTCCCAGCCCTGGATCCAGACTTTCAGTAAGGGGGTAATCAGCCCTTTGTGTGGGAAACAGGACACTACCTATTCAGGTGTATTGTCAGCTCCCTCATCTCTTACTGCCTAGAAAGAGCTACTAGAATGCAGATGTGTTATGGCATGCCTACCCTTCCTGTGTTTGTGGCTGTCTAGAGGGAATGCACAAAGTGTAGCTTTCACCCACCCCAGACATGTATTGGAGACAGGCTGCAGGCACAAAGAGCAGTAAGAGCACAGAACTGCCCACTTTCTAAAAGTAGTATTTCAAAAATAGTAATGTTAAATCTAACTTTACCACTAAAGAGGTTTTATCATTAACATTCCAGTGATATCAAACATGATGCAGCTACTCCTTTCTGATCTGAAACTAGAGCTTAAAAGTGTATTAACAGTGTTCCCAATTCTAACCTATGAGAGAAGTGGGCCTCACAGTAGTGAAAATCTAATTTGGGCGTTTGTCACTACTATGACATGCAAAATATACCAGTAAATGTCTTTACTGGTATATTTTACCTTTTACTTATACCGCACCCTGCCGTATGGGCTTCCTAGGGCCTACCTTAGGGATGACTTATGTGTAATAAAAGGGGAGATTAAGGCTTGGTAAATAGTTTGAAATGTCAAGTTGAATTGGCAGTAAACTGTAAATACAGGTCCTGCAATGGCAGGCCTCAGACAGGTATTTGGTGTACCACTAAACAAAGGACTTATGAGTAAAGTAAATATGCCAAAAGGTGTAAACCAATTACACCATGTTTAGAGGAACGAATATACGGACTTTAGTCCTAACGCCAACGAGAGGGCCATTCTCCCACACCTGATGCTGCCAACCCTCCCCCCCCCCCATTTGTTCATATGTGTTCTTGGTAGTGCCAACAATGCTATGTAGGAATATGTAGCAGCAGTTCAACCATGTGTGTTCTTCTTTGTAAAGCCTGGGGCCAGAGCTTATCACCAGGTTTGCAATGAGGAATGCACCAGCAATTACTAGTTGGAAACAACTTTATTCAGCCCCAGCTACTCATGAACCCTGTGCCACAGACCGTAAGGGAGAAATCATCCTCCACAATCCCTCCACTTGTTATGACATTCCATGACATAACCCTAGAGCCCCAAGACATGCAGACCACATGCAAGGACACATCACCTGACCCGCCCTTGTTTTTTAAATCACTGTGATGTTTTTTTTTTTTTTTAAAGGCCTACAACACCTATTTTCTCTTTCTCCCTTTGTCATGCCGTGACATCTTAACTTGGTCTTCACATATTTGATATTCACTCCCTTTGATCCACTTCACAGTTGTCTTTTACAGCTACTCACTATAAAGACTGTGTTCCTCATTGTCATTGCATCGGCAAAGCGAGTGAGTGAACTTCAGGCTCTGTTAATCCGCTGTATAACCTCCCAGACAAACTGATTCTGTGGACTTGGGCATCCTTATTGCCAAAAGTTGTAACACTGTTTTATCTCAGTAAAACTATCACCCTGCTCGTGTTGAATGATCAACCTCACCTCTTTAAGGAGGAGAAGACACTCCATTGCTTGGATCCCAAAACAGCACTGAGCTTTTACATTGATCATGCCAGAGAACACTGAGTGGACGATCAGCCCTTTTGGGGTTCGCTGGAGCGAAAAAAGGCAAGGCTGTGCAGAAGTAACTATCTCCCACTGGATTGTGCTCTGCATCAAAATCTGCTATGCATTGGCTAAAAAGCAGCCTTCACAAGGACTACAAGCTCATTCTGTGAAGGCCAAAGCTGCTCCTACTGTGTTGGCTGATGGAGTTCCTGTCCTGAACATCTGGCATGTGGCTATCACTACAAATGTTCACGAATCACTACTGTCTGGACAGCAAGGTTCACCAAGAAGGGGCGTGCAATCAAAGGGGGGGTGGGGGCGAAACCAATATAACCCTCTAGAGCGTAGGCTGTACTGAAAACTAATAAACAAGGAAAGAAGCTCTAACAGGATGGATTATAAGGAGTCTGAAGGTGGGAAACTTGTTATTCGTTCCTTCTACATTGAATAAATCAATATGAAGAAATAAATCATAAATGTTGCACTGAGTTTCTGTTTTTGGGGCATTGATACTGTGCAGTCAAGGAGACAACCGACACCAGAGATTGTTCACAAAGTGTGTTTACTTATGTGACTTTCCTCCGAATGTTGCGATAAAAAAAGCAATATATACAAATTGTACTCAATGATTACAAGAATAATACAATCACTGTGAATAAATCCAAATTCTGAGGGTGCGTTATCAGGTGAGCAATATATCCGCAATGACTAAACAATACAATATGATCCGGCACTCCACTCAATATCCATCAATCTAATATTCAGTATAACAAAATTTCAGATCCATTCAGCAGGTCTTGAATCCATTCTCTTTATTCTCAATCTTCTTAAAAAGCGACCGTAGCCAACGCGTTTCGTCCCTAAGGACTTCTTCAGGGCTACAAATAAGTATACATGATATGTGTTATATTTACAGTGATATTCACAAGCATATATATACAATTAAAAACAATTTTACAAAAAGGATTTTTTAAATATACCACTTTTCTATATTATACAGTCTAACACAACAATGTGAATAAGCCAAGGTTTTCATAAAAACTTATACCTGTTTAAATCAATATATACAAATATATACAGTTTATGAACTCTTAAGCTATATGAAATTAGAAATACATTTTCGACAACACATGTTATATGTTTGCGACCTGCTGAAAATATAGTTCTAAATAGCATATAATTTAACAAGCATCATGAGGATCTTTTTACATATATATGGGGCGCTCATTCTTGATGGAAAACGCTTTGTAATTCCTGTGATGATATGCCATTTAGCGGAAATATCACAGAGAAATAATGTGAGAACATGTGTATACATCAAAGGGGGACATACTGCCCTAGAGCTGAAGCCTTAGAGCTTATCAAATCATGTGAGAGCCTGTATATACATCAAATTAAAGCATATTACCTTAGTAGTTTTGAAGCTTACCAAATATAATGTGTTGAATCTTTATTTCAATTCATCAAGAAAATACTCATGATCAGTCACTCACTCCCAGAACAGTCTCCTATATGGCCAGAGCATGGATAAATAATAAATCATTAATAATGGGACTTTATACCCCGAATTGTCGAATATAAATGTATTATGTCAGTGCAAGCATACCTTGTATATTTCAAGAGAGGTTTGTTCTAAATATCGATGTCCCTATAGGTTGGGGATCCAATTTCCATCATCAATTTCTGAGAGGATATCGGCGTAAGCCTATTGCGATCTATAAGGCAGTGTGAAATTAGACAGCCTTTAATATAACGGAAGAATATAGCTCACTGACTATTTAAAAAGTATAAAAATTATACTAAGAGTTAAGCGAGAAAACGAGCCACATTCGATATATTGGGTTCGTATTAAAGATTTTATTAAGCCTAATATCCCGCATGCAGAAAAAACAAGCGTCCAACGGGGCATCTAACAGAGTAGCTAAAAAAAGGGTTATTAAAACTATTTCCCCCTTTGAACTTACTTGTGAACGGTATCGATGTGCTCCCGTCGCGTGGTCCTTCCGTTGTGATTTTAGCTGTCAAAGGCCGGCATTTAAATAGCCCGCGTTTGTGCGCACCTGTTTCAATTGCTACATGTAACCAGATTTATCTATAGTAATCACAGTCCCCATCTCAGAATGATGGAAGACTATTTGAGCCATTAAAGACGATAAACAAAACCCATTTTTAGGTCGAGCCTTAGCGCAGCGCGCATGCGCTGCTCTAAGGATATGGCCTCTTGCAGCTGAACTTCACTTTTCACATGCTCGTGCTTGTGTGGATTTTTCTGCATTATTTTAATTGGCTTTTGCATGCATCTTTAAAACGTCTTTAAAAAAAGACAGCACGCAATTGGGTATAGGCGGGCGCATGTCTTTTTTTCCCCGAGTTGTTGCGCTGGATCAGTTTTTCCTGGTAGGATGATGGTTTTATTGCATTGGTTTGGTGATTATTGCTTGTAAATTGCTTATTGCTTATTGATTATTGACTGTGGATAAGTATAGGTTTATGTATTAACACTCTATGTTGAGTCCCGTCGCATTCCATGTAGTTTGACGACTTCTGGGATGTAGGAAGTCGAAAGTTTGTAACGATTCCGTAGTAGAGCAGAGGTAAGCGCTGCTCTTGGGAAAGATGGAATTGTTGTTGGCCTGTAGGTACACGGGGAAAAACGTGTGACGATTGAAGTTGCATGACGCATTATCTGGGTTCGATTCGGTAACATCGTCGTGTGTTGCCATTAGGGACATTTTCTGTATGAGAGAAATGTATGGTAGCGAAGGTCATCTGTGAAATTTTGGTCTTAAGTTCCAGGAGTCCAAAAGGAGCTCTGATTACGCTCATCACTGGAAAGGTAATAGGTGTTCCCTAAGCTTGTTAGAAGGATAAAGTAGAGGGAAGTGCTACTTTATTAACGAATGAAATAATTCTGTAGTATGGAAGAGGTAAGCGCTGCTCTCGGGAAAGACAGGATTCTGTGTGAATGAACTACATTTTCCGTATGAATGTGTGTAAATGAAAAAGCATTCAGGTTAATTGTGAAACTCTGGTTTTAATTCTCAGCAGCATTGGGTCTCCAACAGGTGTTTTATTTCTAGAGAAACGGTTAGCTAATGCTTGCTAGAAGGGTGAAGTAGCGGGAAGTGCTACTTTATCAACGGAAGTAACGATTCCATAGTGGGGCAGAGGTAAGCGCTGCTCTCAGGAAAGACGGAACTCTTGTGAGAAAGGTCAGGACTATCCTTTGTTAGCAAAACAGATAATGGTGGCGTTTTTATGTCGTTACTAACAGAATTTTAGTAAAAAGTAAATGTAAAAAGTTTACAGATACTTTTTGTAAAGAAGGGGTCAGCAGGAGCAGGAGCAGCGAGAAAAGCTGACGTCAGAAAGACCGCGCTGAGATTGGTCAGTCAGTAAGGGACGTAGACACTCCAGATTGGTGCGTTAGTATAAGCCGCGCTAGGAATGGAGAAATAACAGAGTGACGTAGACGCCCCGGATTGGTGCGTTAGTGAGAGTTGCGCTGGGATTGGAGGATTGCAAAAGTGACATAGATGCTCAGGATTGGTGCGTTAGTGTGAGTCGCGTTACGATTGGATAGAACAAACAAAATAGTCGTAGAAGAAAACTAGCGATACAGAAAAAAGAAAATGATGTATTACGATCCACCAGAAAAGAAGAAAAAGTCCTGGTTCCTTAAAATCAAGAACATATTTAAAAAGGACAAACCGATTGTGACTAGAGAGGGACAGTTGCTCCCTCCAGCGAAATCACCTTCATCTTTTATGATTACGAAATATGGTTATCATACATGTATTTGGTTAGACAATTGGGCAAAGTATACAAAAGACGATGGAGTTTTGCCATTTTTGGAACATGGTTCATTTAATTTAGCGGTTTTGAGAAATTTGAGAGAAAGAATGATGAAATTAGAACCGAGACCTAGACCTACACAGTTTGAAGCATTGACAGAATGGGAAGATGAGATGTATGACAGAGAACGACAACGGAGTGGCGGAAGGTATAGATATATGTTTGGTAGATCATATGGACAAGAGAATCATGATGATAGAATGAAGAGATGGCGAAGTGCGAATATGACTGATAGGTTGTTTCCTATAAGAAATGTGGAAGAAACTACTAGTAGAAAATGTACGGAAAGAGAAATAATACAGGATCAGAAAGTTATAAGTATGGTGTGCATGAGTCGGAGGATGATGTGCTTGAGGACATGTTTTATAAAAATCCACCCCCATATCAACCAAATTCCACATTGACACCGAGTGCCCCAGTAAAAGAATCGCCACAGAATATAAAATTTGAAACAGTACCACATGAGGCAGGAAGAGATAATCCTTTTAGAGAAACAGAAAATACTCAAGTTAGTAAAATGGCTAATGAAAATTCAGCTGAATTAGCTAGAACTACTTTAGAGTTGACTGAGAAGATTAGAGAATTAACTAAAAATATGGAAGCAGTAACTGTTCCGGTAACAATAGGACCTGTAATGCCGATTTTTGATAAACAGAAGGCTAGTGAGCCTTGTCTGACGATTCCTTATAATGGAAACAGAGAAAATGAAATACAAAGACGAGTTACAAGAGAAAATTTAAGGGGACAAACGGTAGGAATTTCTGAACAAAGTACTCCCAAAAATTTGACAGTAAATCAGAGTTTAGTAAATAGAGCAATAATGACGACAGAGTCAGTACCAAGATCACCAAAAGGAATAGAACAAACACGAAATTAGATGATTCCTGTAGGTCCTACTTCTGATGAATTAAGTGAATGGCTGAGAAGTTTACAACAAAAAGATGCTGAGCCTAAACCTTTGGATGTGTCCAAATTAAAAATAGTATTAGAGGAATTAATAGTAGGGACTATTCCTACAGAAAAATTAAAGAGCTATCAGGATGAAGAATTAATGTTTCTATGCAAAAGCATAACGTGGAGAGCCAGAAATTTACATGAAAGACTAGAAGAAGTGGCAAATGAAATGGGCATGGATTTTGAAAAGGTAAAGTCATTACAAAAACCATATAGAGTAGATTTTTCTGAAAAAGACATTGAAAACCTAAACACGACAAGACGAATGATGCAGATTAAAGATTTAATCATATTACTGCAAAAATGGGGTGATGTAGACAAATGGAAGAGTAGATGGTTTCAAAAACGAGACGATGCAACGGATAAAACGTTTGCAGCTTACCCAGTAAGAGAAAAGGAAAAGGTAGTAACTGAATGTCCCATGAGAGAAATTCCAGGTGGAGGATATGTACATGTCCCCTGGACTAGACAAGATATTTTGTCATTTACCAATGATTTTCCTCGACTGCGCGAAAAGCCAGTTGAGTGGTACAGACAGGTAGACAGGTTTGTGAAATTATCAAAAGTCATATGGATTGATTTGAACAGTCTTTTTGACATAATAGTACCTGCAGATTTATGGACAGAGTGCAAGGTAATGATTAGCTGGCCTACACAAGAATACCCTAGAGATCCAAAAACAGGTGCCCCTGATCCAGAAGTAATGAGAAAATATGAACAAGTAATGAGAAAATTTGAACAAGTAATTACCTTTCTGAAAAATAAAGTACCTCCTAAAAAAACAGATTGGGTAAAAATTGATAGAACTCATCAAGAAGCGAAAGAATCGGTACATGCGTACTATGAAAGGTTGATCCTAGCCTTTAAACAGTATAGTGGTGATGAAAACTTGAGTGAAAAGGATTTGAGTCATTTTGTATATCGATTTGTGTATGGATTGGAACCTGAAGTAAGTGAAATGATTAAACAGCTTACAGTAGATTGGCAAAATAAAAAGATAGATGAAGTACTAAGCCATCCGAAATATTTTAGTGATGAAATTGTGGCAAAGCAGCGTAAATTAAAAGAAAAAGCCATGTGGGCTCAAGTAAAAGTAGCAGAAAGACAGAAAGCACAATTGATTGAACAGGCAGCTGGTACAGGTATGAAACAAAAATTTCATATTGGAAAAGGGAAAGGACAATTTAATATAGATGAAGCAAAAAAGAAATGGCCATATCATAATTGCGGAAGAATGGGGCATTGGAAATCCGAGTGTAAATTTCCCCCGAGTGCTAATGGTGATAATGCATCATTGAATTCACAGGTGCAGAAAGAGGTGAGTTGTCAACCGCAGCAACAGCAGCAGGTTGTTCCCCAACAGAATCAGGCGCCCAAACCGCCTTTTCCACAGAGCGTAAATCATCAGAAATACAGTAATGAGACCGGATTCTACAACAAAGAACAGGTAACTAAACTGCCGCGCGCTAGTGCTGTTTCGCAGTATTGGCTACGACGCGATGAGAGTGAGTCAGAAGAAGGTTATTGATGGTGCCGAGGGGAGGAAGAGGAGTTCGTACTTGGCGCAACTCTAGAAGTAGACCAGACAGGCCCATTTGTGGATGGAAAGGTAAATTACGAAAACATTACTTTCCTAGTTGATACTGGTGCTACTCGCTCAATTGTTAGGTCAGCTGATGTTAAAAATCTTCCTCTCTCGGACGAAACGATCCAAGTAGTTGGAGTATCCAACAGACAGATAAAAACGTATCGCACTGATCCAGTAAAAGTTAGCATACGGACATTTTCTGAAATGCACCGCTTTGTCGTGTGCGATTCAAGCCCTGTAAATTTGATAGGGAGAGATTTACTGTGCAAGATGAATTGTACCATATTTTGTACTCCAGATGGTATAGCATTTGAGACTCCAGATTAAGATGTACTGTATAAAATGACTATGGCTAATATGGAACCTGAGATTACCAAGGCATTTGCTGTATTTAACCCTGAAGAGCTGCCTCAAGAGTTGAAAAAGACAGTGAAGACGGAGGTATGGGATTTCACAGGAGAAGATGTGGGACTAATGAAAAATTTAGATCCTGTAAAAGTTGCTCTAAAAGAAGGAGTAAGTTACCCAAATATTCCACAGTATAAATTGACACCCGAGATAATTGCAGGAGTTACTCCTATTATAGACAGAATGATCAAGCAAGGTATTCTGAGAGAAATAATGAGCAGTCCATGTAATTCACCAATTATGGGTCTGAAGAATAATGGAACATTTAGAATAATACAAGACCTGAGAAGAATAAACAAAATCATTGTGTCATGTTGTCCCATTGTACCAAATCCATCTGTGATTTTGTATCAGATTCCTCATGATGCAGAATGGTATACAGTAATTGATCTGTGTCATCCGTTCTTATCCATTCCATTGCATCCTGATAGTCAACAAATCTTTGCGTTCCGGTTTGGCGAACGTATCTTGGCATGGTGCCGAATTCCACAGGGGTACACAGAGAGTCACTCAATATTTAATCAGATATTGAAAAAGTCTCTAGAAGATTTAAAAATGCCTGAAAGTTCAGTTCTAGTACAATATATAGATGATTTGCTTGTAGCATCAAGAACTCGAGAAGCTTGTGTAGTGGATACCATTGCACTGCTGAATCATTTGGCAGATGGAGGACTTAAAGTATCCCCATCGAAATTACAATTCTGTCAGAAAGAAGTACAATATTTAGGCCATAAAATTGAAAATGGACTGAGAAAAGTAACTGCAGCTAGAATCAAGATAATAAAAGGAATGAGAGCCCCAATGACACAAAGAGAAGTGAGAATGTTTCTTGGAATGGTTGGATACTGTCGTCAGTGGATAAGTAAATTTTCCCTGATTGCAAAACCTTTGGTACGCTTAACCAGGAGTGATGTAAAAGATCCCATTGAATTAAATAAAGAAGAATTAACGGCTTTTAAACAATTGAGAGACAGTTTGTGTGAAGCACCAGCACTTGATATGCCTGAATATGAAAAAGAATTTGAACTCTATTGCAGCGAAAGGAATGGATGTGCACTTTCTGTATTAATACAGAAACATGGAAAACTAAGGAGACCAATTGCATATTTCTCAGCTATATTAGATCCTGTAGCTGTAGCATTGCCAGGTTGTCTGAAAGCTGTAGCAGCCACTTGCAAGAGCTTGGAACAATGTGAAGGAATTGTGATGGGATATCCTGTGAGAGTGTTTGTACCTCATGATTTGGCAATCCTTTTAACAAGGAGCCTAACCCAGTTCATGACGCACAGTCGTCTGACTAAATATGAGAAAGTTATCCCAGGTGCAACAAATGTGAGCTTAGTGAGATGTTTGAATGTGAATCCTTCAACGTTACTGCCTGATGCTGAGAATGCGGAAGTCAGAGATGATGTGGATCATGACTGTTTGGAAGTGCTTGACTTCTGTACCAAACCCCGACCTGATATAAAAGATGTACCTTTGACAGAAAGTGACTATGTGATGTTTGTGGACGGATCATGCTTGAGAACAGATGAGGGAATTCTGAGTGCAGCATATGCAGTATGCACAGTAGCAGCTGTTTTGGAAGCATTGTGTCTGAAAGGAGTAAAATCAGCCCAAGTTGCTTAACTATTTGCCTTAACAAGAGCATGTAAGTTGGGAAAGAATGTGAGAGTGACTGTGATAACCGATAGTCAATATGGCTTCGGTGTAGTGCATGATTTTGGCCAAATTTGGTCAAAAAGAGGATTTTTGACATTAAGTGGAACTCCTATAAGATATGCTAAAGTGGTTGGAAAATTGCTTGCAGCGATACAGCTGCCTAAGCAATTAGCTGTTGTGAAGTGTGCAGCCCACACAAAGTCCAATGACTATGTATCGGCTGGTAACCAATTCGCCAACGATATGGCTCAAAATTGCGCACGCAGGGCCGGACTTGCCGTAGCGGGCACCGGGCAATCCCCCGGTTCGCCGCATGGGTGGGGGCCGGTTTTGGGCCCCTGGGGGCCGTTTTTGTTACTGGGCCGTTTTTGCAGCATAGCTGTAAAATCGGCCCTGTAACAAAATCGGCTGAAAACCGGCCCTGGCAAAGAGCTCGGCGGCAACCCCAACCCCCCCACGGGGGTGGGGGCCAGCACTTTGCCAGGGCCGGTTTTGGTTCCCAATCCGGCCCTGTGCGCACGAAATCAGAATTCTATAAATAGGGGAAGAGAAAGAGAAATGAATTCATTCCCCTTGTTGATTACTAACATTATGAATACATGGGAGTAAGTAAGGCAGTTGCAGGAAGAAGCAGGAGATGAGGAAATGAGACAGTGGGTAAAAGCAGGATGTGCACCACGGGAAACAGATCATGTGTGGGTTTATCGGGATGGAAGACCAGTTATGCCTGATAGCATGGTGTCTGCCATGGCACGGATGTATCATGGACAAGCACATGTAGGAAGAGATGCAAGCCTGGCTGAAGACGGCTGAATTGCCAGAAACCGGTCCACAGATGTACTTGTGTTTTTAAACTTGTCACAGAATAACTTGTGTTTTTAAAAGCCACTTACTTTGGGGAAACTAGTTGCCAGTCGCAGCAGAGCCAGCGCTGACGCTACACGCCCATTGCAATCTCTCCTTCGCGCCACGAGCAGAGGCCACGCCCCTTTTTAGGCCACGCCCCCTGGGCCACAACCCCGGAGTGGTATAAACAATGTGCATATTCCGGTCGCGCAGCGGGCGAGCGCAGCGGGCGCGACGTTTGCGCGCCGAAGGCACGCCTAAGGCAAGCCCGTCTGCGCCCGTCCACGACCGACCGGGGCCAGGGGCCACCCCCCCTGCTCAATCATTATGCCATACCATTACCTACCACCCGCAGCTCCTTCGCCAACTAAACCAGACAGTTGGGCCATCCTGTTTACACACTTGGGATCCCTCTACCCAACATTCCGCTTGTAATCAGTGTGGCTTCCACCTCTCTCATGGCGTAAAGAAAGCGACATCATTCTCTATGCTGTTGCTTAACTGCCGTTCGCTTCCTAAACATTCTACGGAAATCTCTCTACTGTTGGAGGAGATAAACCCAGACGTCTTTTTCGCCACAGAGACATGGTTACAGGAACACTCTGAACCTGATCTAGTGCAATCACTTCCTCCTGGCTATCAAATACTCCGCCTTGACCGAAAAAAAGGCATTGGCGGTGGTCTAGCTATAATCTACAAATCAGATTACGTTGTCACCAGTACTCCTGTAAAATTCCCTGACTGTGAATGTCTTCCTTTTTTAATAAAATTCAGCCCCACACATACCTTCTCGGGTATGCTTATATACCGCCCGCCTGGACCACAAAGGCAGTTTCTTTCAGACCTTGCCTCGATAGCAGCAAGTCTTGCAGTTAGCGCTGCCAATTTCACTATTCTCGGTGACCTTAACATCCACTTGGATGACCCAAAGGATTCTATAGCAAGAGAACTATCCTCAAGCTTAAGCGCCCTCGAACTGCACCAACGTGTCACTGGTCCCACTCACTTAAAAGGACACCTCTTAGATCCCGTCTTTAGTAACTGTAAAAACTTTCACATTGGAAAACCTTCTCCCCTTCCCTGGTCTGATCACTTCCTTATCCCGCTCACTTGGACCCTGCCTCCTCATCTCCCCCCCAAACCCCCGATGACTCAACGATCACGCAATTGGTCTAAACTCCACCTACCTGAATGGGAGGATCTCCTACAAGGTACCAAACCCACTCACACATCTACCCCCACTCAAGATAATGATAACTATAACACGTGGATCACCAGCTCCCTAGATACAGTATTACCACTAAAAAACTCCAATCCTAAGCGGGGCAATCCTACATCCCCGTGGTACACGAATGAACTACGAGAGGCCAAACGTGTATGTAAACGACTGGAGAGGAAATGGCGCCTCAGCTACCTCCCATCAGATAAATTGAGCTATAGAACAGCAATTAAAAACTACAAAGCGGACATTCACCTAGCTCAGGCTAAATATTTCGAACTCAAGATTGAGAATGCCGCGTCCAAACCCAAGGAGATCTATCGAATAGGCAAGACCCTTTTGCAACTACCGGAGGCACCAAAGCATCATAACAATACTCAGACCCATTGTGAGGAAATAGCTGAGTTTTTTTACCAGAAAATAGAAACCATCAACTCTTCTTTCCCCCACCCTGTCACTTTGCCCACAGATTCTGTCAACTCAGGCTGCACGACAGTTCCTCCTCACGCTCTCAATAACTTTCCTCCCTTAGAACTTACTAAACTGGAAAAACTTCTGGGACAGGTTAAATCTGGATCACCCACCGATCCAGCTCCTCCCAGTACTCTCACCCAGATCACCCATCAGATCACGCCCACTGTTCTAGACCTGCTCAACTCCTCACTCCATACTGGTACTGTCCCTCCTCTATGGAAAAGAGCAATGGTCAAAGCTGTATTAAAAAAACCTAGTCTCGACCAATCTAACCCCGCCAACTACCGACCCATCTCCCTTCTACCATGGCTCAGTAAGCTTCTCGAGAAGCATGTCAACTCCGTTCTCACTGACTTCCTGGAAGCCAATAACATACTAGATCTCTCCCAGACCGGCTTCAGGCCCCGTCACGGAACGGAGACGGCATTGATTGCAGTGACGACACTGTTAATCATAATATCCTTCTCCATCGGTTAGAAGGAATAGGATTGTCAGGGACTGCACTCAGATGGATGAGATCTTTTCTGACAGATAGATCCTTCAGGGTTTTTGAGAGGGATTTCACTTCTGCCAGTAGACCTCTTAATTGTGGAGTGCCTCAGGGCTCCTCCCTGAGCCCTATCCTTTTTAATGTCTATCTACGCCCCCTAGCTGATGTCGTCCGCCCATTTGGGGTGAAGATCGTTACTTACGCGGACGACACGCAGCTAGTGGTAGCGCTGGACCCCCCCCTTAACTCTTATCACAGTTTACACAAATGCTTGGAAGCAGTTGCTACCTGGATGTCTGGCTCTTGTCTTAAACTTAACGGGGACAAAACAGAGATAATGCTCCTTGGAAATAACATCGCAAAAACCATTGACCCTATCTGGCCTCTCTGTTTAGGGAGTCCCCCGCAACCCAAGGAGCAAATCAAGAGCCTAGGCATCTGGCTTGACCACACTCTTTCCTTTAACCATCAGGCCACCAAGCTCGCTGCCACCTGTTTCGGGCTGATGAGACTGCTTCGTAAAATCCTTCCTCTCCTTCCATTCCACTCGAGACGAATTATGGTTCAAGGATTGATCCTCTCCCGCCTCGACTGTGGAAACGCCTTATATCTTGGAGCACCTCAATCCACACTCAACAAACTCCAGGTCATTCAGAATTGTGCGGCAAGAATTCTCCTGGATATTCCCCGCCGAACCTCAGTAAGAGCCAGACTGAGAGATCTTCACTGGCTCCCGGTGAGATCCAGAATTGAATTTAAGAGCATGTGCATCGCACACCGTTCTTACTGGTGAACAGGTCCCTCCATCAACTCCCCCCTTGTGAAAGCCTACCAGCCCACCCGTTCCCTCAGATCTGCGACCTCCCACCTTGCCTCAGTACCACGCATCAGGAAGGCCAAATGCGGAGGCCGCTCGCTCTCCTACAACCTAGCCAGGATCTGGAACTCCCTCCCCTTCCATATCAGGTCTGAACCCAACCTTCTCACCTTCCGGAAGATTCTTAAAACCTGGCTATTCAGCAAAACTTTGGTTTAAAACTTCACCAAGCCCCCCCCTATTCCAGCCTCTCCAGCTCAGCTCAAGCTCTTTACAGCGCTGGGACGCCCCTGGGTAGCCAACGCGCTTTACAAATCCTCATTCCATTCCATTCCATTCCATTCCATGATCAGACTTGGTACAATGATAAATTTAGACTTGTAGCTGAGAGTCTTTGTCAGAGATGTTTTATATGTCAACAATTCAATCCTGGAAGAAAGACAGTGGTAAGTCTGGGAACGATAGGTCGAGAAGGAGGGCCTTTCACCAGAATGCAGATTGACTTCATTGAAATGCCCCCCTGTAACAGGTTGAGGTATGTCTTAGTGATGGTTTGTCTGTTCTCACGGTGGGTGGAAGCATACCCAACGAGAAGAAGTGATGGAATTACAGTAGCCAAGCTATTATTAAGAGAGTTCATTCCTAGGTTTGGTTTTCCATTCACAATTGAGTCAGATAGAGGAAAACATTTTCATAATGAAATCATGAAGTTAATTTGTGAAGCATTGAATGTACAACAGAATCTACATTGTGCCTATCGCCCAGAGGCTTCTGGTGTGGTGGAACAAGTAAATGGCACCATTAAAAACAGGCTGGGAAAGATGTGTTTAGCCACAGGTTTGAAATGGCCTGATGTCTTGCCTCTGGTACTCATAACTATTAGATCAATCCCAGACAGGAATACAGGTCTGAGTCCCCATGAAATTGTCATGGGAAGAGCAATGCGACATGTTTTCATACCAGTCAACAAGCTATTGCCTATATCTGATGACTTGGTGTTGGATTATTGCAAGGGGTTGGCTGATTCCGTTCATTCTGTATTCCATCAGGTGGGATCGGATGCCACCACCCTTGAAAAGAAGCCAGCTCATGATTTGAGCCCAGGGGACTGGGTGAGAATAAAAGTGCACAGAAGACGAAACTGTTTGGTCCCACGTTGGGGAAAACCAAGTCAGGTGATCTTGACCATGACAACAGCAGTAAAATGTGCAGGAGTGAAGAACTGGATTCATGCTAGTCACACCTTGCGAATTCCTAACCCCGTGGATAATAAGGAGGGAGAATACTTTGAAGAATCAGATACGAGCTCTGAATCAGATACTGAAGAAATAAGAACGAGAAAAACTCCTGAAAGGGTGGAACCACAACAAAGCCCAGCTATTGCACCAGAAAATCATCCTTTAAGGAGAAAGTTACAGATTTCTGACACCAGCTCAGAATCAGACACCGAACCTGTTCAAGCACAAAAAAGAGAGAGTAAAAACCGCGAAGAGACTGTAAAAGAAATTTTTGATAAGACGGTCCCGAATGAAAGTTCAAGAGAAATTCCACCTGAAGTAATAAAATTAGATGGTAAGGTACCAGATACAGAGAGTGAGGGAAAGATCTTTGCGGAAGACCCCCGAGGAGTTGTAGGGAATTGACACATCCAGTTAGAGGAAGGGACGGTTAGTCAGCAGGAAGATTGTGTGGAAGAACCACGAGGAGGGACAGAAGTAGGGAATAAAACAGAAGTGGTGGAAAGAAGAACAGTTGAAAGTAAAAGTCAAGTTGGAACTGAATCAGAGGACAGTGATGAAGAAGTACCAGAAGGTCAAGTCCTGAGAAAGAGAGCATGGAGAACTGAGAAAAATGAAAAAGGAAGTAAGTTGAAAAGGCCAGCAAGAGATGAAATTTGACCCAACAAGATAAAAAGGTTAAGGTACAGATTGACACGAGTGAATTCATCTAGGGCTGAACAGGTAAATGAAGTGTCTAGCCAAGAGAAATTGAAAGATGTGGAACAAACAACAGTAGAAGAAAATAAAACAACGAGAAAACCTAACCAGAAGTATAAGTCGCCGGAATGGTCATACGTGGCATTGCCTGAAATAAAAGAAGAGGCACACAGCCAAGGGGATCCAGAGGTGACTGTACCAGGAGTGGTTGAGGAAGACGAAGAATCGGAAATCCTGAGAGTAATCTTGTCCGACATCGGAGAAGAGAAAGATGTTCAGGAAATTCTGCAACACGACTATGAAAGAAAAATGAAAGACGATCAAATGCCAAATTGAAAAGATAAAAGTGTTTAAAATGGAGAAACAATAAATTACCGGAAAAGACATAAAACTGAAAGAACCAAGTAGGTGCTTAGAGCCTTGGGTTTGACAAAACTAGTTGTGAAGTTGAAGAGGCTAAGTCAGAAGACACTGATTATTTTTCGAAATGACAAACACAGAAAATAGAAAATCTAAATGTGTGTTCAAAATGTGTTGTTGTTGTACAGGATTACTAATGCTTCTGTGGAGTGCATTAGCTCTAATGGTTTCATTTAAGGTTACACTAGAAACAATAGAAGGACATAGCGAGAATAAAACTAATGTAGAAAAGACTCAGAAGGTATATCCGACTAAAATAGATAGAAATTATTTACATAAAGATAGGTCTATAACTGATTTTCCTAACAATGTATTTTCAAAATTACTATACGAAAATGTGAAGACGATGGACGTGAGGAATTGCTACGTCTGGATGCAGTTGCCAGCGTCTGTATCTGAGGGAGTGACTTACCATCACCTCCCGGTAACATATGGAATAACATGCAGTGTAATAGCAAGTTTGTTTTACAAAATAGGGAAATTAGAATATTATTTTTCAGATGTAGATAATGTATTTTCACAAGTATCTGTAATTAACAAGTTGAATAAAGTAAAACCTTCAAAAGTGTTAGGTGAATTTTTCTTAGAAACTAAAGAATTAACATTGGAATCAATATTTAGAAATAATCTAACTTGCAGTTTAAAGAAGGAGGAGAAAGTTTTCTTGGATATGGTTGAAGAAAGGAGATTGAAAATGCAAAGGAAAGTACCTGAGGGAAAAGAAGAAAAGACGGTCGGGGTTGTTGAAAGAGAAAAACATTTGAAAGGAGAAGCTAGTCCAACAATGGCTTTAGATTGGCCTTAGAAAGGGAAGTTGTGTATTAGAAGGAATCAAACTGTATATGATAATTATTTTGTAGGCACTAGTGAATGCCATGATACTTATAGAATCATGGGTGGATGGGGATTTAAAGGAGGAAATGATCCAGTATTCCCTGGACTATATTTTATCTGTGGGAATAAAGCATATTATCGATTACCAGATCATTGGTATGGCACATGTTATCTAGGCCTGGTCTTCCCAAAGATATTCCATGTGGGAAGAGGAAAAGATGGTGCACATGAGTTAGGTAGTCAACTAACACGTAGGAAAAGAGAATCTTGGTCAGAAATTGTAGGAGACATATTTGGAGTGTTGATACCAGCAGTGGGAATTTCTCTGAATGCACCCAAAATTAGAAAACTATCAACAGTAGTGGCTCGCTTGTCAACAAGCACCGCTGGAGGATTTTTATTAGTAAATACTGAAATGGTTGCCATGCGTGCCATGGTAATGCAAAATCGACTTGCCCTCGATATAATTTTGGCAAAAGAGGGTGGAGTCTGTGGAATGCTAAAAGTTCAACATTGTTCTACTTACATTCCTGACAAAAGTCAAGATTTGAAGACATACATTAAGAATATAATTGATTTGCATGAGGAAATTGTTCCACTGGAGGTTGAAGGTATTTGGGAAAAGATTGTGAAAAAGTTTTCTACTATTAAGAACTTCTTACTTGAGCTAGGTAGTACCTTTATTGGTAAAATATTAATTCCAGTAACATGTGTGATTATTTTAGTATTAATTCTAAGACTAGGATGTTTATGAAGCAAGAAAAGGAAATTACAAAAAACACATGAAAAGAGAAAGTGTAAGAAATAAAGAGAAAGAAAGAAAAGAAAGAGAATTTGAAGAAATAGAATTAGAAGAGTGGAAAGACAATATGTATAGAAAAACAAGAGATGAAGAGACAGGAGAAACAGTAATGTAATCTAACAAAAGATTAAGAGTATTGAATTCATTTCTTTTACAAAAATTTTTCAAAATTTAAAGGTAGTGTGGTGATGTTAAAAATCACCAAAGAGGGGAGGAGCCTAGCACGCAACCAAGATGGCCGCGTAGGTGCGAGGCTCCCGAGGACCTCCGCGACCTCCGCGACCTCCTACATTTATCCTGTCAACATCCTGATTCGGTTGAGGGGACTGTGTTGGTGAACCTGAGCCGAGGTGGTACCCGTTTCCGTATTTCAATCGGACCCCGTGTGCCGTGCTGGGCATCGATTGAAGTTTGCGGCCTGCTCCTCTCCTGACCCCGGACTAGAGTTGGGGGGTGATCCAGTGGAGAAGTGAACCACAACGGCGGGACGAGCCTGGCGAGTCGCGTACCCCACACTTTCACTTTCGCTTTTGAGCCCTCTTGCCATTGTCGCGAGTGGGATCACGGCCCTTCTGTGTGTGGTGGTTGCCTCGCTGGGGGACCCTGCCTGCCCTGCGGGGACCTGCTCCGCCTTTCTGAGGCGACCTCTGGGGTCCTTGGCCTCGACTGTTCGCTCTCCGCGGTAGGACTCGTGGGTGTACGGGATACAGGACGATGGCGACGAAGCAGGATGGCGAGAGGCCAAAGGCCAAATCGACCCGGCGTGGCGCTGCAACTCAAGCCAACATTATGGATCGCTATACCCTGCCGAAGGGTTCTCCCGGCGGGTCGCATAAGTCCCCTGAGTGCCCCGCAGATGCCCCGGATTTGCCGACGGATCTGACTTTGCAGGACATCATGGGCGCCATCGCGGAGATGAAGACCTCGGTGGGTCAACAATTTGATACCCTGGCGCACAAACTCGACGCGGTTCTCATCGATGTTAACCTTGTCAGGGCAGATCTTTCCAAGACAAATGACAGGGTGGATTCTTTGGCTCACACCGCGTCGGGCCTCACGACTGAGGTGGCGGCCCTCCAGACGAAGGTACGTCGGCTCCGGCAGGCCAGTGCGCTCACGGATCGGCGACTGGAGGATTCCGAGAGTCGGGCCCGGAGGAACAACGTTCGCATTATCGGGGTGCCAGAGGGACTGGAGGATTCGGCGGCGGATCTCTTTGTGGAGGATCTGATTTCTAATCGTCTGCAGCCTCGAGGTTTGAGTAAATTCTTTGCGGTGGAGAGGGCCCATAGAGTTCCTGGTGGCAAGCCGAAGGTCGGAGCTCCCCCACGGCCTCTTATTGCCCGTATCTTCAACTTTCGGGACAGGGATGCGATCTTACAAGCTTCTAGAGTGCAGGGGCCGCTTAAGCTGGAGAACGTGGAGGTGAACTTCTATCCTGACTTTACTCAAGCGGTCCAGAAGCAGAGGCTGGGTTTCATGGGCGTTAAGCGGCGGCTCCGAGATATGAACTTGAAATACGCCATGGTTTTCCCGGCCAGACTGCGTGTGGAGTCCGAGGGTCGCTCTCATTTCTTTGACCGTCCGGAGACGGCCGGGGACTGGTTAGACACTTTGCCTAGGGGACATGATCGAGAGGGTGTGGGGGCCGCGGGAGGAGAGTGCCCACTGGACCGGGCCAGCGGTATTGATACTGGGGCTAATTCCTGATGCCACCTTTCGGCTGTGCTCAGGGTTTCTTGACTGTCGTGCTTTGCTCCCCCTCCCGTGGAGGTTGTGGTGTGTCTCGAGGGGGTTCTCTTTCCTCCTCTAGGGGG
Organism: Triturus cristatus; assembly: GCF_964204655.1. Taxonomy (NCBI): domain Eukaryota; kingdom Metazoa; phylum Chordata; class Amphibia; order Caudata; family Salamandridae; genus Triturus; species Triturus cristatus. The sequence continues at coordinate 301,891,207 of NC_140587.1, forward strand.
TCTTTGTAGTTTAGTTCATGCAGGGGCGACAGGCACACTACAAGTTGGGGGGGCTGTTTGGGCTCATGCAGGGGTGCAGGGAGGGGGGAGTTTTGTTTGGAATGTTGGGTTGGGGTTGGGTATTGTTTGTTTGTACCACAAGGCAGACATATTGTTGTGTTCTATTCAAGGTGCTCTCTGGGAGGGGACAGATTGGTTTTGGCTGTGATGGGGGGTAGGGGACTGAGACTTCTTTCCTGGAATGTTAACGGACTGGGGCACAGGATAAAACGGGGGGTGGTCCTGCAGTTCTTAAAACGGATTTCACCTGATATTGTGTTCTTGCAAGAAACACACCTTATTGGTAACTCCTTCTGTGCTATGAATAGGCGGGGCTATCGCCTTGTGGCCCATTCGGGCTTCACCTCTGGTTCGAGGGGTGTGGGCATTATGGTTAAAACCTCGCTCCCGTTGGAGGTTGACGAGGTGCTCCATGATGACAGGGGGCGATATACGGCTCTGGTGGGTAGATGGGAGGGTAAAGTAGTTGTTTTGGTTTCTGTTTATGTCACGCTGGGGTTGCAGACGACTACTTTTGCTGATTTGGGGCGCCTTCTTCTTGGGCTGCCGGAGGGTATCTTAGTGGTTGGTGGGGATTTTAATGCTGTGGTCTCCGGAACTGAGGATCGTCACCCACCCAGGGATCTCCCCCGGGCCCAAACTTGGTTGTCTGGCCTCTTAGATACCCTGGGTCTGGTGGATTGTTGGCGGCTAAAACATCCTGCGCAGGTACAATACACCTTTCATTCCGGGGCTCATGGTAGTCTTTCGAGACTTGATTATGTTCTGATGCCAGCGGCACAGGCGGGGAGGGTCGGGGAGGTGCGGCATCTTGCTCGGGGTATTTTAGACCACTCCCCTCTCTTGTTGCACTTTGATATTGTCCCGGGGATGGAGGGGAGGGTGGTCCCGATCAACCCCTGGTACCTGCGTAATCCCGCGATTCGCGCAGATTTGATTAAATCCCTTGAGCAATATTTTGGAGATAATGTGGGATCAGTGTCGTCTGCTGTTTCTCTGTGGGAGGCGTTCAAAACGGTACTCCGGGGGGAGGCCCTGTCCCTCATTTCCCACTCCAAGAGGTGTGAGCGGGAGGAGGTGACCCGTATCGAGTCTGAGATAACTGAGTTGGAGGGTGACCTGGATTGTGGTGTCACGGACGACAAACTGCATGCTCTCAGGATCAAACAAGCGGACTACAAGGCCCTAGTCACCGAGGCGGCCAGGGGCCTGAGTAGGGAGCAGCAGGGGCGACTGTATGATATGGGTGATAAAGCTGGAAAACTGATCGCGTGGCTGGATAAAAAGGAGAGAGCGAGTCGAGTTGTTCCGCTGGTTGAGAGAGTGGAGGGTGTGTATGTTACTGATCCGGGTGAAATTGTTGATTGCTTCGCAGAGTATTTTCGCGGGGTGTATTCCCCGGTATCTTCTCGCTCGGAAGAGGATTCCCGCGACCTGCTTAAAGATATTGCGTTGCCTTCCCTTTCGGAGGAGGATAAATCGTTGATGGACGCGACTCCGACGTCTGAGGAGATCGCTCTGGCCATACGTTCAGTCGCCTCTGGCAAGGCCATGGGTCCTAATGGCCTTCCCATTGAATTGTACAAATTGCGGCCGGATACATTGGCGCCGCATCTTCGTGATATGTTCCTCGCAGCCCGGGCGGCGGGTTCCCTCCCGCTGGACCAGCGTCTAGCCACTATTGTGGTTATTCACAAGGAGGGGAGGCCGCGTGATCGGGTCACTTCTTACAGGCCCATTTCGCTTTTGAATGCGGAACCAAAAATTCTGGCCAAGGTGCTGGCTAATTGGCTGGTCAGCGTGGTGTGCGACCTGATCCATCAGGACCAGTCCGGTTTTATCCCTCATCGCAACACCGCGCTTAACCTGCGGCGTCTGCATGGGGTGCTCTCGAGGGTTCCGTTCATACGTGAGCCAGCCATTTTGGCGTCCCTGGACGCCACTATGGCATTCGACACGCTTGAGTGGCCATATATCTGGGCGACGCTGGAGAAGTTTGGGTTTGGCCCGGGATTCATTGGCTGGGTGAAATTGTTGTATTCTGGACCGCTAGCCCAGGTGGTGGTGAATGGTAGAGTGTCGGCTCCTTTTGAATTGGGTAGGGGCACGCGACAGGGTTGCCCGCTGTCACCTCTCCTCTTTGCGCTCGCCTTGGAGCCCCTGGCGGAGTGGCTGCGGTGGCACCCTTCGATTCGTGGTCTCCGATGGACTCCTGAGTATGAGGATTGAGTCTCTCTCTACGCGGACGATATTCTTTTGTATCTTGCTTCCCCGCGTGAATCGTTGATTGTGTTAGTGGATGTGCTGAATTCCTTTGGCCGTAACTCAGGCCTAGTCATCAACTGGGCTAAATCCTGTGTATATGTCCTCTCAGGGGAGGCCCCTATCCTCCCGCGGGGTTGTCCTATCCAGGTTGCTCAACAGGGATTTAAGTATCTGGGTATTTTTATTACCCTGGACTCTGCGGCCCGATACACACAGAACCTACTCCCCCCTCTCCAACGTTTGAAGGCGGATGTGGCGCGTTGGAGGCGCTTGCCGCTCTCGCCGCTCGGCGCTGTTTAAGATGATGTCGTTGCCACGGTTTTTATATGCCTTGCAAAACACGATGGATGTCGTTCCGGCTAGTTACTTTCGGGAGGTGGAGGGTCTGCAACGCCAACTGTTTTGGGATGGGAGGCCGCGGATCGCCCTCGCGAAGCTGACGCTCCCGTGGTACGATGGGGGGGTCGCCCTACCCGACATCAAACGTTATTACTGGGCCTCCCAGCTGGCTGCGATAAACCACGGGCTTTATGGGCCCGCCCTTAATCCGGCTTTTGAAATGGACAAATTGTTGTTGCCGGGTGGCGACTACAATCGTGCGCTCTACTCTAGATCGCTCGACGCACGTTTGACTGGTCCGACACGGGTCGCGGTACGGGTGTGGCATGCGGCAAACTCGGCGATGGGGTGGAAAGATCGGTTGACCCGGGCGACGCCACTGTATGCCTCTGAACGACTGGGTTGTTTGTGGACGACGAAAGGCTTCGAGAAGTGGGACACGATTGGCATTAGCAGGGTGGGCGATCTTTGGACGAAGGGGGGATTTAAAACGTTTGATGTGCTGAAAGCGGAATACCAGTTGCATGACAGGGAGTACTTCCGGTATGTACAGGTTCGCCACGCGTTGTCTTCCGTGTTCCCGGAGCTCGCGTCCATCCCGGAGTGCTCCCCCTTGGAGGATAGAGTGCTAGATGGGCATGTACCGGATGGCACTATCTCATTGATCTATAAAAAGCTCATCAACGATCGCTCGGGACTGCTTGCCGCCCTCCGTGAGGCATGGGTCGCTGATGGATTGGAGCTGGACGACGAGGATTGGGTATATGCGGTGGCCTCCCCGAAAGAGGTGGCCATACCGGCCCGCCTTCGTTTTGTCCAGCTCAAAATACTCCACAGGGTTTACGTTACGGGACCGGGCCTGATGCGCATGGGATACGCGGTGGATGGGATGTGTAAGCGTGGGTGTGGCATGTTAGGGACCTTCCTCCACATTTTGTGGGAATGTCCGGAGGTGACTCGATTCTGGCGTGGTGTGCATGAGGTGTTGCAAGCGGTCACGCATGTTGCGCTGCTCCCCGAGGCTAGGAGGTGTCTGCTGAATGTGTGGGAGCCGACTGATTATACGGTGACGCAAACGTGGTGGGTGACATTGGGATATATGGTGGCCAAGCGTGACATAGCACAATTGTGGGGCTCCCAGAGGTCACCCACGATTTCGGTATGGAAGGAAAATATGAATTGGTGTATGTTCCGAGAAAAGGTTGTGTATGTGGCGAGAGGTAAGCCTGGGAAATGGGTAAAGGTGTGGGGCCCCTGGAACTCCTACCGCGGCGGGATCTGTACCCCGCCACTGACGCCCGACCTGGCGGCGGCCCTGTCTCCCTAGTCTGCACATTCTCTTGATTCTGTGTTACCGTAACCACTTTGTTTCTGCCCCTGCCCTTCCCCCCCTCTTATTCTTGTAGGTTGGTAGAGCCCTCCCGAGGGGAGCACATACTGTTGCCTAGATTTTTGCCGCTTTGTGGGTTTGTTTCTCGTTTTTTCATTTAAAATGAAACCGCCATTTGGGATGTTTGGGCAATGTGGCCGCAAAAGATTTTTTGATCTGTGGGACTTTTTACTGCTTGCTGCTTGTGTTTATGAATATGTTTCATGGTCTCACTGTCTACTAGCGGCCGGCCTGAAGGTTGTAGGCCCATACTTGTATATCTCTTGAAATCTGTAATAAAGGTTTCCAAAAAAAAAAAATCACCAAAGAGGGGGGAGGAGCCTAGCGCGCAACCAAGATGGCCGCGTAGGCTTGTGGCTCCCGAGGGCCTCCGCAACCTCCCACGTCTATCCTGTCATAATCCTGGTTTTCTAGACGGGCTTTTGTCTATGATCTTGCGCTAAGGTGCCACTCGTTTTCCAAATCGAAATCGGACTCCGGGAACCGGACTGGTGGCGATCTGAAGTTTGCGGCCTTCTCCGGCCTTGGTCCCGAACTCGAGTTGGTGTGGTGCCCGGGTGCGAAGTGAACAACAGCGGTATGCCAGTCTGGGCCTGCCCCGGACCCCGTGCTTTCACTTTCGGTTTCGAGTTGATCTGCGGAAACTGACGTCGGGACTTCGAGTAAGCAGCGCCGAGGACGGAGTGCATGGCCTGATTCTCGAACTGTAAACGGGCCTATTTCAGTTGGTGGCCCGGATCTCCTGCATTGGTCGCCTGGCCTTCCTCCGGGTGCTGGAGGGTGCTGACCTTGGTGGTCGCTGATGATGGCGGCGAGAGTGGACGGCGACAAGCTGAAACACAAGTCTACCCGGAGGGGAGCTTATACCCAGGCCAACAACATGGACCGCTATGCACAGCCAAAGGGATCCCCTAGTGGATCACATTAATCGCCTGAGCGGCCCAAGGAGACCTCGGGCGCATCGTCCGAATTGACTCTGCTGGATGTCATGGGGGCCATTGAGGAGATGAAGGCGACTGTGAACCAGCAATTTGATACCCTGGCTAATAAATTGGACTCGGTGTTGATTGATGTGAATTTGGTCAGAGCGGACCTGTCCAAAACAAATGACCGGGTCGACTCATTGACTCAAGCGGCGTCGAGCTTAACTGTGGATGTGGCCGCTTTGCAGACGGAGGTGCGGAGGTTGCGGCTCGCCAGTGACCTGGCTGACCGTCGCCTTGAGGATTCCGAAAGCAGGGCCAGGCGGAATAATGTCCGTATTATTGGGGTGCCCGAACGATCGGAGGAGTCTGCTGCGAATCTTTTTGTGGAGGATCTAGTGGTGACTCATCTAGCACCCAAGGGACTGAGCAAGTTCTTCGCTGTGGAACGGGCCCACAGGATTCCGGGTGGTGCGCCCAAGGTGGGTGCTCCCCCGCGGCCTATCATTGCCCGACTTTTTAATTTTCGGGATAGAGATGCTATCCTTCAGGCATCGAGGGTGGCTGGGCCATTAAAGTTTGAGAACTCTAATGTTAGCTTTTACCCAGACTTCACGCAAGCGGTTCAAAAGCAACGGTTGGGATTTTTGGCCATCAAACGGCGCTTGAGGGACATGGAGCTGAAATATGCGATGCTATTCCCGGCTAGGCTGCGGGTTGAGTTAGAGGGTCGCTCGCATTTCTTTGACCGGCCAGAGGCGGTTGGAGAGTGGCTGGATGCCCTACCTAGGGGTCGAGGTCGGGAAGGTCGGATGGCGGAGAGCGGAGAGTGCTCGACGGAGTAGGAATCGAACAGGGATCCTGACTATGGACCGGACTGGTAACGTTTTGCACCTGTGGCTGCACTGGACTCCAGTTTGTAACACTTTGCCCTTTGGTATTTGGAGGTTGCGGGGGGCTTGCTGGGGCCCTTTCCTCCTTCTGGGGTTTTTCTTGTCTTCTTTGTAGTGAGTTTCATATTGGGGCGACAGGCACACTGCATGTTGGGGGGGCTGTTTGGGCTCACGCAGGGGTGCAGGGAGGGGGGAGTTTTGTTGGGGTGGGGTTGGGGTTTGTTTGTTTGCATCACAAGGCGGGGTAATGTTTTATGTTGTGTTATTATGATTGTGCTCTCCGGGAGGGGGATATTTTGTGCTGGGGGTGATGGGGGGTAAGGGGTTGAGACTTCTTTCATGGAATGTGAATGGGCTGGGGGACAGGATAAAGCGGGGGGTGGTCCTGCAGTTCTTGAAACGTATTTCGCCTGACATTGTGTTTCTGCAGGAGACGCACCTCATAGGGAACTCTTTCCATGCCATGAACAGGCGAGGATATCGCCTTCTGGCCCATTCTGGTTTCACCTCTGGCTCGAGGGGAGTGGGCATTTTAGTTAGGACCTCTCTCCCGTTGGAGGTGGATGAGGTGCTCCACGACGACAGAGGGCGCTACACTGCGCTGGTGGGGAGATGGGAGGGTAAGTTGATTTCGCTGGTTACTGTCTACGTGTCGCCGGGCCTGCAGACGGCCACCTTTGCTGATTTGGGGCGCCTGCTACTTGGGCTTCCGGGGGGGTTTTGGTCTTGGGGGGGGATTTTAACGCAGTGGTTTCCGGAGTTGAAGATCGACACCCCCCTAGGGACCTCCCTCGGGCCCAGAACTGGCTCGGGGGCTTTCTGGATACCCTGGGACTGATAGATTGTTGGCGGTTGAAACACCCTGGACAAGCACAATATACCTTCCACTCCGGGGCCCACGGTAGTCTTTCGAGGCTTGACTATATGCTAGTGCCTGCGGCCCAAGCTGGGATGATTGGGGAGGTGCGACACTTGGCCCGCGGCATATCTGATCACTCCCCTCTTTTGCTACACTTAGATATCGCCATGGGGGCGGTGGGGAGGGTGGCACCGATCAACCCCTGGTACCTACGAAACCCCACGATCCGTGCAGACCTGGTTAGGTCCCTGGAACACTATTTTAGCGACAACATGGGGTCGGTGTCTTCCGCCGTCTCCCTTTGGGAGGCCTTTAAGACGGTGCTCCGGGGCCAGGCCCTGTCTCTCATCTCCCATACCAAAAAATGCGAGGCGAAAGAGGTGGTTCGACTAGAAAATGAGATCACCGAGTTAGAGATCGATTTGGAGCAAGGTGTTACGGATGACAGATTGCATGTGCTGGGGCTTAAACAGGCCGACTACAAGGCGCTGGTTACTGAATCTGCTAAGAGTATGAGCAGGGAGCAACAGGGGCGTTTGTACGATATGGGTGATAAGGCGGGGAAGTTGATTGCCTGGTTGGATAAGAAGGAGAGAGCGAGTCGAGTGGTGCCGGTTGTTGAGAGGGTGGATGGTGTGTGTGTGACGGACCCCGGTGATATTGTTGATTGCTTTGCGGAGTATTTTCACGGGGTTTACTCTCCGGTCTCTGAGCGATCGGAGGAAGACTCTCGCCTGCTGCTTAAAGACATTGCTTTGCCATCTCTATCTGATGAGGATAAATTATTGATGGACGCGGCCCCGTCGCCGGATGAGATTGCTTTGGCCATTCGCTCTATTGCTTCTGGCAAGGCCATGGGTCCTAATGGCCTTCCCATCGAATTATATAAGTTGCGCCCAGATAAGATTGCGCCGTATCTCCGGGACATGTTCCTTGAGGCACAGGCGGCGGGTTCCCTCCCCCCTGACCAACGTCTTGCTACTATTGTCGTTATCCATAAGGAAGGGAAGCCGCGGGATCAGTGTACTTCTTACAGGCCTATCTCTTTGTTGAACGCGGAGCCCAAAATCCTTGCCAAGGTACTGGCCAATCGCCTGATCCGGGTCGTGGGCGACCTGATCCATCAGGATCAATCCGGTTTTATACCCCATCGCAATACCGCTTTGAACCTGCGGCGACTGCATGGCGTCCTCGCTAGAGCGCCATTCATGCGTGAGCTGGCCATTTTGGCGTCCCTGGACGCTACCATGGCGTTTGACACCTTGGAATGGCCGTATATTTGGGCAGCATTGGCGAAGTTTGGGTTTGGCCCGGGGTTCATCGGTTGGGTGAAATTGCTTTATGATAACCCACTGGCACAGGTGGTGGTCAACGGACGGGTGTCGGCTCCTTTTGCTTTGGGTAGGGGCACGCGACAGGGATGTCCGTTGTCGCCTCTTCTCTTTGCGCTTTGTTTGGAGCCCCTTGCGGAGTGGCTGCGGTGGCACCCTTCGATGCGTGGCCTTAGATGGACGCCGGAGTACGAGGATCGTGTCTCCCTATATGCGGACGATATCCTCTTGTATCTTGCATCTCCGCGCAAATCGCTCATTGTATTGGTGGATGTGTTGAGCTCCTTTGGTCGCAACTCCGGATTGGTCATTAACTGGGCTAAGGCTTGTGTGTACGTTCTCTCCGGGGAGGCCCCCCCCCTTCCGTGGGGGTGCCCTATCCAGGTTGCGCAGTCGGGGTTTAAGTATTTGGGAATCTTTATAACCCTAGACCCGGTGGCCCGGTATGAGCGGAATCTTCTCCCCCCCCTTCAGCGCCTAAGGGCGGATGTGGCGGGTTGGCGGCGGCTGCCGCTCTCGCCGCTCGGACGGGCGGCATTGTTCAAAATGATGTCGCTGCCACGCTTTTTGTGTGCCCTACAGAACACTGTGGACGTAGTGCCGGCCCGCTATTTTCGGGAGGTGGAGTGTCTTCAGCGTCGATTGTTTTGGGATGGGCGGCCGCGGATCGCTCTCGCCAAACTAACCCTACCGTGGTACGATGGGGGGGTCGCTCTCCCTGATATTAAACGATCTTATTGGGCATCCCAGTTGGCTGCTGTCAATCACGGGATGTATGGGCCTGCTTTGAACCCGGCTTTTGAGATGGACAAATTGTTATTGCCAAGCGGGGATTATAATCGAGCACTATACTCGGGGTCCCTTGATGCGCGATTGACAGGCCCGACGCGGGTCGCGGTGCAGGTGTGGCATGCAGCCAATGCGGCGATGGGGTGGAGGGATCGCTTGACTCGGGCAACGCCATTGTACGCTTCCCGACGTTTGGGTTATCTGTGTACTACGAAAGGCTTTGAGAAATGGGATATGATTGGTATCAGCAAGGTAGGGGATCTCTGGACGAAAGGGAAATTTAAGACGTTTGACATGCTGAAAACCGAATATCAGTTGAACGATAGGGAATACTTTCGGTACGCTCAGGTTCATCACGCCTTGTGTTCCGTATTCCCGGACGTGGCGGCTATTCCGGAGTCCTCCCCGTTGAAAGATAGAGTATTGGACGGCTATGTGCCGGATAGCACCATTTCGCTGATTTACAAGAAGCTTATCAATGATCGAATGGGTTTGCTGACCTCATTGCGGGAGACATGGATTGCCGACGGTTTGGAACTTGACGACGAGGATTGGGTGTCAGCGGTGGCCTCTCCGAAAGAGGTGGCTATCCCGGCCCGCTTGCGTTTCGTCCAGCTTAAGATACTTCATAGAGTGTACGTCACGGGGCCTGGTTTGATGCGTATGGGGTATTCGGTGGATGGTCTGTGTAAGCGAGGCTGTGGACTACTGGGGACTTTCCTCCATATCCTGTGGGAGTGTCCGGAGGTGACTCGGTTTTGGTGTAGAGTGCATGCGGTGTTAGAAGAAGTCACGCATGTTGCCTTGTTGCCGGAGGCACGGAGATGTTTGCTGAATGTCTGGGTGCCGACTGATTACAATGTGATGCAAACGCAGTGGGTGACTCTGGGCTATATGGTAGCGAAGCGTGACATTGCACAACTGTGGGGCTCCCAGAGGCCACCAACGGTCTCAGCGTGGAAGGAACACATGGACTGGTGTATGTTCAGAGAGAAAACGGTGTATGTGGCGAGAGGCAAGCCTGGGAAGTGGATTAAGGTGTGGGGTCCCTGGAACTCCTATCGTGGAGGTATTTGCGCCCCGCCCGAGACGCGAGAGATGGATGCTGCTCTGTCTCCCTAGCCCGCGCATTCCTCTATGCTCCTGCGACATGTGCATTTGGTTTCTTCTGCCTGCCCCCCCCCCCTCTTTCTCCCTGGGTTTGTTTACCCCTTCGATACGGGGAGCACATGTTACTACTATTGACCTCCTCTGCCTTGTGTGTGTGATGTTTTTCGTTTTCCTTAAAAATATGAAACCTTTCTTTGCTTGTCTATGGACTGCGGCTGCGGCTGGCTGAGTTGATTAGCACTCCAGTAGCTCTCTTATTGCTTCACCGATGTGGTTGTTAAGATGTGTCTATGCTTATAGTGTGCATTAGCGGCCGGCCTGTTGGTTGTAGGCCCATACTTGTAAGTCTCTGAAACTGTAATAGAGGTTTTTTTAAAAAAAACAAAAACAAAAAAAAAAAAAATCACCAAAGAGGGGATTGATGGGGCAGGTAGTGCAAACCTTTGTATACCGCCTCTATTTTGCATGAAAGTATTATTTGAATGACCGACTTATTATAATTTACTAATTGTGTGCTGTGATATATTAAAATTAACCAACCTGCATACACAAATTATACGTGGGAACTTGCTATTTGCATGGCAAAATAACTCTAATAACTACAATACGTACGCATATTAACAGTAGTATATGTGATAATTTGATATCGCATGCTTTATGTTGCTTTTGTGACGTTTGCACCTTCGTGGAGGACCGTAAAGGTGAATATACTGCTCTAAATGTCGCTATATGCTAGGAAAATACTAATACATAAAGGGATTAGTAAGGGTATAACATTAGAAGCATTATTTCTTAATATTAATTACTCTTTTGTGTTTGTTTCGCTTAAGTTGACATTTTGGCCTATCAAAACATGGCGGCAGAGACCGAGTTCAGAAGTGGCCACCGTCTCATGAAGCACGAAGCCTACTGCGCAGAATCGGATGGCTCCGTGAACTTCCTAACGACCTCTGTACACGCCGTTCCTGTCAAGGATAGGTAATTGGTGGACTGCCAAAGACCCCGGAAAATAGAAACTGGTATAAATGAACAATGGACTTTTTAAACTAGAAGTCGAAATATTGCAACAATCGGAATTTGGTCATAACCAGAAACATATCAGCAAAATCCATGTGAACCTGGACTATACAAAATCGGACGTTTTTCCCTGACCAATCGCAACCTTTCTCCGCCCAAAAATGTTTCATGTTATCTCGAAATTTATTATAAAAAGAGTAGTAGAATAGGGAGGGGTTCTCTCACACATTCGGCAGTTATTATGACTGCACACCCCCTTTAACCCCACAGGCGATGACGGATGCTGGCACCACTTCTGGTCCTTTGATGATCTTTGGGGCTGTAACGTGCTGAGCAAAGGACTTTCGGACTCTGAGTTCTGGCCTGTTCTTTGGACAATTTAACGACAAAAATTTGGTTATGCTGAGCCAATGAAATAGAGAAAACCCAGATAGCCAGAATAGGTAAATATGGTGTTCTGTGATTTAATTAAATTGATCTAGAAATTCTAAAATTTGAAGAGACAAATGCTAATTTAATGAAATTTTAGATAAACAAATATTGATTAACAGAAATTATGAGTTTGTGGTTCTTCGTTAAAGAGAATAGAGGATTCTGAGTCTTAAATGTGTTTTAGTTGGTTCTAAATCACCATCAACCAATCCAAATATTTGGTCCGATCGACCAAGTGGGCGGAGTGCCTTTATGTTTAGGATTAGGAATCTATAGGTGGCAAATGTTAATGTATATGATGTAAGATAACTTTTCTTTCCCTATAGGTTATAAGATACTCCCACCCACATGTCTAGCGCATCATTCCCCCTCCTGTGTGCAGACCTGTGAAAGAGAAACGTACGAGTATTGGTGTTATGGGCCCCACCAATGAATGCATGGGTGAATGAGTTAGTGTGACGGCGGGTCTGTGATGCAGGGAGGATAGTTGTGCTCTCACTTTTTTTCCCCGAATTGTTGTTGCGCTGGATCACAGTCACTGAGATACAAATCCATGGCGGGGTGTTCACCACACTGAACATCTCTATAAAATAGACCGCAACATTGAGCAGCCTACAAATAGCGCCATGACTGCATCTAAAATGAAGATTCGGTGCTAGTGGTAACTGTTTACCTTTTAATTACAAGCATTAGCATAGCCAATAGGTCTCGCCTTTGGGGGCCTTATAAGTATTTAGTTATTCAGCACAATATCCTTCCTGCAACAACATCAACTGTTGCATGGCTAACCACTTATAAGGTCCCAAAGGCGAGACCTATTGGCTATGCGAATGCTTGTTACTCCAAGGATGTGCTCCATTACATGTGTGTCCACACGGACAATAAGAGGAATTAAATTTATAAAGAACAGCGCCAAACAAAAGTATTTTTTGTAGTTGTTACGGCACAATGTGTATATTGTATTTATCGTCGCCATCTCAGATTTTACATAACCGCAGTTCCGTGCTTCCTGAAAGTTGTGTATTTTAAGCTATCATATGGCGTGATTGATAATGGCCGCCATCTTAGAAAGTTCAAAATAGAATGTTAACAGCATGAACGATCTTAACCATGTGAAAAAACCCGATATATTTTATACGAAATAATAAGGTTAAATTATAAAAAGAAGTGCCAGACAAAACCGAAGAGTTCTTTGTGAATGTTATTATACACTATTATATATTAAATTTGTCATCGCCATCTTAGAGTTACAGGGAGCATCAGTTCAGTGCCTCCTGAAAATTGTGTATTCTTTACGTGTAACTTAATTGATAATGGCCGCCATCTTGGAGAATCCCAAGTGGGAAGTTATACCCGTGAAAGCTCTTAGACATGTAATGTGAACCCTACGTTATTGTAAGTTTAGACAGCAATATGGAATGATGAAAATGTAACATCATCTCAAAATATGCAAACGTGTCTGCACATGAAACAAGCATTGGCATAGCCAATAGGTCTCGCTTTTGGGACTTTATACGTATTTAGTAATGCAGCACAATATCCTTGGTGCAACAACATCAACCATTGCATGGCTAAACACTTATAAGGTTCCCAAGGCTATGCCAATGCTTGTTCCTTTTTATTGGAGACCCCCCTGTACTTAGGACATGCTGCCTGGAGATGTGGGATTGATTTGGTGACCTATTTGTCAGATGAACCGTCACAGACACAAGTCACATCTCTGGGAGTGACAAATGCACCGAAACATGGAAATATTTGTTTTGAGGGTTGGGTAGAGGCTGTAGACTATTACAGGTGGTCATTGCTCCTGAAGAAGGGCAGGGGTTTGTGTCATGAAAACTCACCTGACCTCTGCCCTCTCGCCGTCCATCAGGGAAGACGCGGGCCGTTGGAATCAGGCCGCGAAACATATCCGCGCAATGCGGGGATTATGGGAGACTACCAAAGCTGCCAAGGGACTACACTTCCCAGCAACCTCTAGGCCCGATGCGCGCGCACAGGAAGTGACGCGACACAATAGACGGGAATCCATATAGCCAGGAACCGCGGAGAACTGCTCGCAGATTATCCTGGAGCCTGACCTGACCGTGTTGCTGATCTCATTGTGGAGTTCCCCGGGTGCGGTAAGGGTGTCAGTGACACCGCCAAGAGTCCTTTAGGGCACACGTTTGTGCTTCCGTTTGTATTTCCGTGCTGGTGATATCAAAGACTGCCAAAAATCGAATACGCTTGTGAGACTTATTAACAAGCCTTTAAGAGAATCGGAGTGAGTGCGTGGAGCGCTCGACATACACGCTTGAACTTTACCAGGTGGTATGACCCTAAATACCACGCTGTGAATTCTTTTTACACCAATGTTTTGCCTTACCTGAAGTCACCGCTGAACATGTATTTATGAACTGTGTGTGTGTTGTGTTGTCTTCTAGCTGGGGGTTTGTAGAGGGGCAGCTAGGCTACAGCGTAAGACCTTCCTTCCTCAGTGAGGCCTACCTGCACACCCTCTTTGGTGGGTATATGGTGTTACCCTATATTGGCAAAAAGGTATATTCTGCTACTGGTTTAATACAAAGGGGGGGGTGCTTATGTATTGTTTGTGTATCTACAGTCGTGCACACTGCAGCTAGCTGGCGTTGAAGCGGCCTTGACGATATTTAATCGCCCTTCTGCTGTCACAGATAGAACTGGTTATTTTTCTTTACAGGTAGACTGAATTGTTTATGTGAGTCAAGTGGGTGTAAAGCCAATTCAGCTACAGGCAATCCGGCTAACCAAACCTGTGCTTCCTTTACAGATCTCCCTCCCCGCTGTTCCCATCCTTTCCTGCCCCTCGATTGACCCCCTTAAGCTTCCGTGCCTTTACGGCTATTCGGAATTAGGGTTGTCAATAGGGGGGCCCCCATTGAGCAACGAACCGATCCTGAGAGGCCTACGCGGGACCTGACAGAATAATCTGCCTTAAACTTAATATACCTCTCCCGGTCGGTTCATTGTCACTATGACCACCCTAGAGGATGTATTGGCCACCTTAGTAAATCTTCAACAAGAGGTAGCTGATTCCCGACATGAGGTAGCAGCCTCTAGGGCTGAGACGGCCGCTCTACAGGACTCAGTAAACCGGTTACAGCGAAACCCCTTTGATGCCCAGGTAGGGCGTGGAGCAGTCGGGGGTATGTTCCAGTTTGGAACCCCCTCTGCCACCACGCCAGTAACTGTAGAAATGCCTACTCCCATTCCCTTGGCCGCCCCTGAACGTTTTCAGGGTGATGCCACTAAGGTCCAGGTCTTTATGACACAGGTATTGATGCATTTTTCGTGCAAGCCGAAGGCCTTTCCCACAAATCAGGCCAGAGTGGCCTTTATGATATCATACTTAACGGGGGAAGCCGCTCAATGGGCCGTGCCGTATGTTCGGAGAGATGACCCCCTGTTATATGATTGGGATGAGTTTAAGAAAGAGTTTGAAACAGTCTTTGATCGCCGAGCGGCATCATTCACAGCAGATCGAGAGCTGCTAGAACTAAGACAGGGTACCAAGGATATAGTTACCTATGTTAACACCTTTCAGAGACTAGTGGCCGAAACTCAGTGGCCCGAGGACAAGAAAGGGGCGCTATTCTATCAAGGGTTAAAAGATGACCTGAAGGACGTAATAGCTCAAATTGACCCCCAACCCTCCACGTGCATAGACTTAATAAATCTGGCCTTGAGATTAGACTATAGGCTAGGAGAACGTAGAGGGGATAGGAAAAAGGTAGACAGACCCCCTCTGCGCTTTGACCGCAACAGAGGCCTAGGTGTGGGGGCTGGAGCTCACGTAGAACCTATGGATATAGGGGCCGTACGGGCACCGCTCACACCAGCTGAGAGAGACAATAGACGCAAAGAGGGGCTTTGCATGTACTGTGGTAAAAAAGGCCACTTTGTTAGGGAGTGTTTGGCCAAACCCAAGACTGGAGTTGGAGCGGCTAAAACCTCCGGACGCACAACGGAAGATAAACAGGGAAACTAATACACTCAGGGAACACTGAAGGGAACTCCTTGAGTGGTATTCATGTCCCTTCGTTATCTAAACCGACGGAGTACACTACTCACCATTTTTTTCTTCCCATACACCTCAAGACCCCCAAGGGATGGCAACCTATAGAAGCCATGGTTGATTCCGGTGCCACCGGGCTATTCATGGATCGGGAAGTGGCTTTAAGCTTAGGACTCGTGTTAGTATGGAAAGACCATCCCGAAGAGGTTCTGGCGGTAGATGGAAAGAAATTAAGTACTGGCCCCATTGCCTCTAATACTAAACCTTTGCTCATGCAGTGCGAGCAGGACCATACCGAGACGGCACAGTTCAACATCCTCCAAGCTCCGCAATACGGAGTAATATTGGGGCTCCCCTGGTTAAGAAAGCATAACCCTGATATAGATTGGAAAGAAGGAAAGGTGAGGTTTAGTGGGGCCTGGTGCAAAGCTCATTGTACTGGCAGGGGTACGGACAAGGAGGGGGCCTTGCATTCGTCCTATAGTGTAGCGACGGCAGCAGAAACGGATGTACAGCTTCCGTCTTGGTATTCGGAATATCAGGACGTTTTTTGTGAAAAGATGGCAGACACATTACCCCCTCATAGGCATTACGATTGCCGCATAGATCTGGTTCCGGGGGCCTTGATCCCCTGTGGGCGCTTGTACGCTTTGACAGAAGCCGAGAACACCCACTTGCGTGAATACTTGGACAAATACCTAGAGAATGGCTTTATCCGTCCTTCCAGATCTCCGGCTGCCTCTCCCCTCTTTTTTATCCCTAAAGCCAACGGAGAAAAGAGGGCTTGTATAGACTTTCGCGCCCTAAACGATATCACCATAAAAAATAGATACCCCTTACCCTTAATCCCTGTACTTTTAGAACAAGTCAAAACAGCAGTCATATACACGCGGCTTGATTTAAAGGGGGCATATCACCTAGTAAGGTTAAGAGAGGGGGACGAATGGAAGACAGCCTTTAGGACACGGTATGGGCTGTATGAGTATACCGTAATGCCATTCGGCCTGTGCAACGCTCCCGCTGCATTTCAATACTTCGTGAATGAGGTGTTGCGGGAGTTCTTGGACAGGTTTGTGGTAGCATACATAGATGACATCCTCATTTACTCTTCCTCGGTTGAGGAGCATCGGGCGCATGTCTGTCAAGTATTTGAGGCGTTACGAAGAAACAACTTGTACTGTAAACTCAGCAAATGCGAGTTCCACGTGGATAAGGTGGAGTTTCTAGGAGTTATACTGACACCCAAGGGGCAAGAAATGTCTGACAGGAAAATCTTGGCGGTAAAAACCTGGCCCCAACCTGCCACAGTGAGGGACGTGCAATGTTTCCTGGGATTCGCGAACTTTTATCGCAGGTTTATTAACGGATTCTCAAACATGGTGGCACCCATCACAGCCCTATTACGAAAGAACGTAAAGTTTAGTTGGTCGGCTGAAGCCGAACATTCCTTTCAATGTTTGAAAGATGCCTTTGTGACCGCTCCGGTGTTGGCTCACCCTGACCCTGAGCGTCCTTACATTGTAGAGGCGGACGCCTGTGATGTAGCCATAGGTGCTATTCTTTCACAGAGACATGAGGTTACCGGGCAATTACATCCAGTTGCCTACCTATCCAGGAAGTTAAACCCTGCTGAGACCAGATACACTATAGCGGAAAAAGAGCTCTTAGCCATTAAAGAAGCCTTCATGGATTGGAGGCACTGGTTATTAGGAGCCAAACATGTAGTCACGGTCTATACTGATCATCGCAATCTGCAGTTCATGCGCTCAACTCGCATGTTATCTCCTAGGCAGTTGCGATGGATGTTGTTTTTCTCGGAATTCCACTTTATAGTGACATATCGACCCGGGACGGAGAACAGAAAGGCAGATGCCTTATCCAGGCAGACTACCCCCCTTGAACATACGACAGAAGAACAGCAGGCTATTTTGGACCCAAAGAAGGTCATTGGAGTTTTACATACGGATGACTTCCTTCAAAGGATACTCGTAGGAATCAAGACCACTTACTGGAGACAATGGTTGAAAGCACATCCGCAATGGAAGCTACACCAAGGTCTGCCGATGAAAGGCAATCAATTGCTGGTACCAACGAAGTCCTTGCGGGAGGAAGTATGGCAGATGTGTCACTCCACGCCCAGCGCTGGCCATAATGGGGTCAGAAAAACTCTTGACAGAATAGCAAGACAATTCTGGTGGCCATCAGTGGTGAAAGACACCACAAACATGGTAAGGCACTGTGAAACTTGCGCTAAAGTCAAAACGGACCATGGGAAGACGCAGGGTCTCTTGCAACCTCTACCCACACCGTTGAAACCATGGGAAACCATCTCTATTGATTTTATAGTGGGTCTTCCAAAGGACCAAGGCTGTACAACCATCGTAGTAGTGGTAGACAGCCTCACCAAGATGGGACATTTTATCGCATGTGCCAAAGAACCCACGGCAGGGCAGTTAGCCCAGTTACTCCTGGTCCACATTATAAGAGTACACGGACTCCCGGCAAATATCGTTTCGGACCGAGGCCCTCAATTTACAGCTAAGTTTTGGAAGGAGTGGTGTAAAGCGTTACACATGAAGTCATCCAAATCAACTAGCTTCCATCCCCAGTCGGATGGGCAGACGGAGCGACTCAACCAGAATCTTAAGCAGTACCTACGTTGCTATGTGGCAGACAATTCTGATTCTTGGGTTGAATGGCTCTGTTTGGCCGAAGTGGCTTACAATAGCGCCACACATCAATCTACACAGTACTCACCCTACTATAGCAACTATGGCTTCCATCCTCGTTTTACCTCTTTGATCCAACCAGTGAGCGGGCCGGGGGTCCCGGAAGTTGGTACCCGAACCAAACACATTCGAAAAATCCTTCTGAGTACATACAAAAACTTGGCTAAAGCTAAAATAGTGTACAAAGACCAGGCAGATAAACACCGGAAACCTAATCCTCCTTATCAGAAGGATGATGTAGTATGGTTATCAACCAGAAACATACGATTCCGGAAATACAGCATATTCAACCCAAGGTACATCGGGCCATACAAGATAAAGAAAGTTATCTCCCCTAGGGCTATGATGTTGGCGCTACCAAAATCTCTAAAAATACATCCAGTATTTCACGTGTCGCTGCTGAAACCTTCCTACACCCCGGTGAAGAAGAATCCTGCTCCTGTCTGGGTAGACAATGAACCGGAGTACGAAGTCAGGGCCATCCTCGACTCAAAAATGCGGGGGTCCAAACTCTGGTACCTGGTATCTTGGAAAGGATACGGACGGGAAGAAGATTCTTGGGAACCTGCCAGGGGGGTACATGCTCCTCGGTGTGTAAAAGCCTTCCATGCGAAATATCCCGACAAACCTGGCTCCTGGCAGAGGTCGCGGGGAGAGGGATGTGCTGTCATGAAAACTCACCTGACCTCTGCCCTCTCGCCGTCCATCAGGGAAGACGCGGGCCGTTGGAATCAGGCCGCGAACCATATCCGCGCAATGCGGGGATTATGGGAGACTACCAAAGCTGCCAAGGGACTACACTTCCCAGCAACCTCTAGGCCCGACGCGCGCGCACAGGAAGTGACGCGGCACAATAGACGGGAATCCATATAGCCAGGAACCGCGGAGAACTGCTCGCAGATTATCCTGGAGCCTGACCTGACCGTGTTGCTGATCTCATTGTGGAGTTCCCCGGGTGCGGTAAGGGTGTCAGTGACACCGCCAAGAGTCCTTTAGGGCACACGTTTGTGCTTCCGTTTGTATTTCCGTGCTGGTGATATCAAAGACTGCCAAAAATCGAATACGCTTGTGAGACTTATTAACAAGCCTTTAAGAGAATCGGAGTGAGTGCGTGGAGCGCTCGACATACACGCTTGAACTTTACCAGGTGGTATGACCCTAAATACCACGCTGTGAATTCTTTTTACACCAATGTTTTGCCTTACCTGAAGTCACCGCTGAACATGTATTTATGAACTGTGTGTGTGTTGTGTTGTCTTCTAGCTGGGGGTTTGTAGAGGGGCAGCTAGGCTACAGCGTAAGACCTTCCTTCCTCAGTGAGGCCTACCTGCACACCCTCTTTGGTGGGTATATGGTGTTACCCTATATTGGCAAAAAGGTATATTCTGCTACTGGTTTAATACAAAGGGGGGGGTGCTTATGTATTGTTTGTGTATCTACAGTCGTGCACACTGCAGCTAGCTGGCGTTGAAGCGGCCTTGACGATATTTAATCGCCCTTCTGCTGTCACAGATAGAACTGGTTATTTTTCTTTACAGGTAGACTGAATTGTTTATGTGAGTCAAGTGGGTGTAAAGCCAATTCAGCTACAGGCAATCCGGCTAACCAAACCTGTGCTTCCTTTACAGATCTCCCTCCCCGCTGTTCCCATCCTTTCCTGCCCCTCGATTGACCCCCTTAAGCTTCCGTGCCTTTACGGCTATTCGGAATTAGGGTTGTCAATAAGGGGGCCCCCATTGAGCAACGAACCGATCCTGAGAGGCCTACGCGGGACCTGACAGTTTGGCCGTCAGGTCGCATCGTTTGCGCTGTGGTCCAAAGACCATGCTCAACTCACCAAGCCATTCTGTTACATTAGAACTTTGAAATCTGCCCATCCAATTTTAATTATATGGCTACAATGGTTCTGTCGGGGAAATACAATTGCTTTGGGATGTTCACAATATAAATACATTACATGTAACATGTATCCATGATTCAGGAAGAGAAAAGAACAACACCCAAGCGAAAGTTTCAATCAATATTTTAAGAAGTAACAAATAAATTGGGCTACAATGGTACAATTGAAAGAATTATGAAAGAGGGGTGACATGTAGAAGTAAATACAAACAATACACTTAGTACAATTAGTATAACAAATAAAGGAATAGTTGGGAAAGTGCGATTTTTGGTAAAGTCCATATGATTGATCGCATACGCCTCCTGTTCATATGTGAATAGGCTTTTGAACTGAGACGTTGTGTAGACTCTTCGTATGCGTCGACGTTTCGACCCTATGTAAGGCGCAAAAAATTTTAATAAGCGTCACGGCGGGTCTTCTTCGGGACGGAGGAGTGTATGTAGCCCTGCGCAAGAGTCATTAATCACTGCGCGTGTATTATGCTTCTTTTTCCAAAAAACGGGGTCGATTTATGTTTGACCCTGCGCAAGAGTCATTACTCACTGCGCGTGTATTATGCTTCTTTTTCCAAAAAACGGGGTCGATTTATGTTTGACCTCACAAGAGACACGAGTCAAAGAAGTTTGGCAAAAGTCCAAGTAGTTAATTCTTTCAGTCAGTCGGGTGATTTACACGATCTGCTGAAAATTACATCTCTCCAGCTCTCAGTGCGAAGGGATTTTGGGCCTTAAGCAAGCTAAGATTACTCGCATTTAATAGCCTTACATTTTCAAGCTACTACCTGACTTCTGTGCTGTGAGTATCCTTAAATTATCAGGAGGAGGGGAAAATCCGTGGGGCTGGCGAAGTAACAAGAAATTTCCCAGGGGCCATGGTGCTCTTAACGTGGCCTGCAGATACTTGCACATCTTTGTGTCTTCTGGTGCAGGATTCATCCTGTACTGAGGACTGGTTTCATGAGACATTTGAACAAAGCACTATTTTACGAATGGCAAGGCATCAATTCAAACTATCATTGGCCACAATCACCTACAAATGCTCATATGCACTGGCCTTAAAATGCTCATGAAAATAGACAGAGGGGAAGCATGAGGAATGAAGAGCACAGAGGGAATACAGTTAGCAGAAAATTAATGTTATGTTATCACTAAACTAGTCATTGGTAAGACCCCTTCTGCTTTACTCCACACAGGTCTGAAGTCCTCCGTGGTACTTTATACTTCTACGCATGTTTCGCCCAGATCCAGAGACCTCTCTCAGGTACTGTGTTCAGTTCTGAAGCTCACATCGACTGCGATAGGGCTAGTTCTGGAATATGTCCAGTTCTGGCATACTGTGCCCAGATCTAAGGGCTTGCTCTGAGATACTGTGCCCAGCTCAGGAGGCTAGCTCTAATGCACGGTCTTCAGATTAGAGGTAGAGCCGAGGTCTGGAGGCCTTATAAGAGTACTGTGCTTAGTTAATTATCTTGCATCTGTAGTGATGTGTACAGTTCTGATATGTGTCTAGATATGTGGAGCAAGCTCAGGAGGTTACCTCTTGTGTACTGTGTTCCATTCTGACGTACTGCATGCACTTCAGGAGGCTATCTCTAGATTACTGTACCCACTTCTGTAGGTCAGAACTCAACTATTATGTTGTAAATGCTGTAGATTATGGCTGCCATGGAAGGTGAAGTACCGCAGTTTCTGTACTTAGCACCTCTCATCCCTACACCTGTGTCGGTCCTGGAAGCCACTTAGAAAATGTTGCAATCAATCAAACATGTCTTAAACACACACACACACTTCTCCTTTCCACACAGCAAAATGAAAATTTTACAAGCAATTGAAACAGTGCAATTTAAAAGCCTTCTACTAAGTTCAGATATCATTCAAACACTAAAACAGCGTACTCGTCAGCTGTAATGGAAAAAGAGGACTATAAGGCAAAGGCATGAGTGCAGCTGACCAGTCCACAAACCGTGGGAAGGAGCAATCTCTGACTACCACTAATGTCAGTGAGAGTGGAAGCAATGGAGGACGAATGGAAGCCGTTGGTGGAGAAGAAGCGGTAAAACTGTAGACACAAGCAGTTTGAGGGACGATGCCACGAATGGATGGACCTACGTCAAAAACAGTTATGCGATGAGGTAAAAAATAGACTTAAATTGGCGAGGTTCTCAGGTATAACGACTACCAACTTGCTGCTTCCAGACGAGCACTTATGTGAATAAAACCGCAGTGCGTCATGATTACAATGATGGGAAGGGACAAGATAGGATATGTTTATTTTTCCTTGTATTTTATTAAAAGTGATGTTGAAATTCTATGTTCTCCAAATCATTTGCATTTTTTCATGGATTAATTTTATATCATTATGATAGTTTGTAGTGTGGCAGACCTAAGCAAAGATCTAGCTCAATAACAATAAAAATGTAGTTCATTTGCATCTTTTCATTGTGTGGAGCACTGGAGGCATTCCTGGCCTGAAAGTTGTGTGGATTACTAACTTCACGAGTCAAATAAAACAATACCCAAACGTGCATAAGCAATCCTAAAGTCATCGCTTCCTTAAAATGCTCACTTTATACAAAACCAACACAAATTGTGATAGTTAGAAACATGTGGATCTGTATTGTATAATTAATTACGTTATCCTAGATGCACCTTATGGATTCGAGTAACACAAAGGGACTACAAAGAAATGCTCCCCTTGGTCATAAGCACAATAACATATGCACCATTTTACATGTCACTGTAAATTGTTTTGCCTATTGTGTTAACCACTGCATCATTAAAGTTGCTTGATAGACATATGGAATATGGAATCATAACCTTTTCAACATTAAGCCCTGCGACATGAGTTATTTAACTTCTGGTGAAGAGGACAACTGCTTAGTGGGCAAACGATTTCAAATCACTCTAAACTGAGACAGATTTGTTATGGCTCCTCCAAACAATAATTTACTTAGCGGTTTATGCTTACCAACATAATGTGGTATAGCTACCATGTGTCAGAATCTATAGATTAATTGTTCACGATCAGAACTAGAAAAACATTTATACTGCAGATCGTTATCTACCTATTCTATGCATAAATTACTCTGTGCTATTGGTGCACAACATGTTTTTATTAGAAACACATAGAAAAGAGGGAACATTGTTTAGTCATTAAATATGGTAGCTGCTCAGAGTATCCGGCTATTACATTGTGGACTGACAGACTCCTGGTTACTGTTGCCAGAAGAAAATTGTCATCTGGTGAAGTACAAGAGGATTGGGGGTGGGGGGGGTTGTGCTAGAACAGGGATACATGGTGGTCCTACGATAGTGTAGCAAGGAAGGGCACACATTGCTAGGGTGCACTCTGCAGAGTGCCCTGGGTTGGCGTAGGATTGACTGGAGGAAACTGCTACGACACTCAAGGGACGGGGGGCACTATGGTGGGGTAGAGAAAAAGAGGGCAGTGGGATACTCTGGCTGCTTTCAGGCATATCGCTGGAGTTGGATGACGGCAGTGCAACTGGGCATATGAAAATAAGGGGTACTGTTATCACTGTCCCTTGTTGGAAAGATAATACAGGCCTAAAATATGTATCTGGTGATAAGAGCACAGATCTGGCCACAGACCAAGAAAGAAGGAATGGGCCTCTGCTGGTATAGGAAAGATATTCCATGACCCTGGATAATGCTGCCCACAAACAAGGGAGGGAGGGACAGACCAGTGGGGCAGAATGATACACAGAGAAAGGAGGCATGGGATCGAAAATAGTACTGGAAGGGCAACCTGCTCTGTGTTGGTATGTGGAGGACATGGCATTGTATTGGTGTAGAGCTGGTGCTGATATGGAACAGAACCTATGAGGAAGTGTGTTGCTACATTGAGAATATGTAATTGTGTTGGTATGAGGGTTGGCGGGGATCTAAGCAGTGTTAATAATATTTTAATCTGAAAAAGACAGGTTTTACAAGGTATCTGTTGGTTAGGGGCAATATGCTGGGGTAGACAATTCTGGTACAGGCAATGGTGGTATAATGTGGTTCTCGAAGGAGGATCGTTGCTGGTATATGGACTGTCCTGATAAGAGGAAAGAACCGCAGATACAGCTGGTGTAATTCTATCTTCCGACATAGCAGATTGAGCATCGCTGAAAGATGCATTTCTAAAATAGTCCTTCTTGGCAACGGAGGTCTCGCTTTGCATTCATGAGAGCACTCTGGGCCAGGCTATAATTTTTAGTTAATGTTTGCCCTCGCACGCCACAAGAAAAACAGCAAGTTGCAATTCATGAAACTACCAGCGGAGGACAGCAGAGGGCAACACACCTCTCAATTAATTCTAAAACTTTCCCTGGAGTGGTGCGTGCGCAGTCTGCTCTTTTTGGAAGCACATACTCGTGCTTGTGGCACACCCCTGCACGCTCCCGCAACGTGGGTGCCACCACAAGCACGAGTATGTACTTTCAAAAAGAGCAGAGCGACGGCTGAAGGTCCTCCTAAGCAGCGCATGCGCGCTGCGTAGGCGAGACCTAAAAAGGATTGAAACATCTACCATTCTGTATAATTATGCCACAGTTTATAAAACCAACTATATATTGTTTATAGATTAACCATAAACTGAGCAAGGGTACGGATGGTCCAATTTCAAAAAGATTTATTTGACCCTTAACTTTCATAAATTATTTGTACCTTGGTAGAGTGGTGAGTATTGATGTCGCCATATTTAAGTCATCACCAATTTCCAGCTGAAGGCAAACCACACTGGTACTTATAAGTGGTTTATGACTTATTGCAAAGATAGCAAATAAAAGGTATTTTTAGAGGATGATATTACGGGTTAAGGTCTCCTCTGATACTGGTGAGCGCATGAGTATGATATGCAGCCTGATGTTAACTAAAAGTGGTGCATTTAGAATGCAGTTACGGTTATATCCTATTATAGTACCACTTTTCATTACATGTTCTCTTCAGATTCATTAGGAACAATGTAATATCCAACCATATTCTATTTCAATTGAATTCTCAGAAACAAATCGATTTATTCATTCAAAGGGCACATTTCATAAAGATTGATACATTTCAATATTGATGATCAGGCCCCTAGAGGTTGCCCTAAGGCGACAAATCCGACTTGCTCTAGTACCACTTTTCAATACATGTTCTCTTCAGATTCATTAGAAACAATGTAATATCCAACCATATTCTATTTACATTGAATTCTCAGAAAAAAATCGACATATTCATTCAAAGGGCACATTTCATAAAAAGGATACATTTCATCATTGATGTTCAGTAAAACACTAAAAAACATACTCTGTCCTAGCTATGTAAAAGACCAAAATTACAGCAGTGTAGTAAGAAGACAAAAATATTGTGTGGGGATAAGGAGAAAGAAGGTTGGCAAAGGGCTCAACATACTTAAAAGGTTATATGAAAAGAGAGTCTCTATGCTAGACATACTATTAAGAAACTGGTGCTTACCATTTCATGGTATTTAACCTTACAGGTTGTAATTATTTCTCATGACACCAAGTGACAATGAGAGGTCTCGGACTCTCTTTTGGAAGTGATCACTTAAAGGTTTTTTTTTTTTCCTATTATACATTTGTATAGCTCTTCTCTGTTTGCAGTTATATTTATGTTTGTAAAGAGGGAGATGTGTGTCAGTCCTTGAACTTTTAGAGAAAGTTAGACTGATAGGAATGCTATGCCTCAGTCCAGATTGAGGGTTGGACACTGAAGCTGCAGACGAGCTAATATGGATGAGGTTCTTCAATCTACACTTAATCCACTTAAATGTATCTTGCACCTTATTTCCTGTGGTTGGCCTCCTTTTTTTTAAGGTCTCGCCTACGCAGCGTGCATGCGCTGCTTATGAGGGCATTTAGTCATCTCTCTGGTCATTTTCAAGCACATACTCATGCTTGTGGTGGCATCCACCTTGCAGGACCGCGCACCGGCGTGCCACAAGCACGAGTGCAGGGCTTGAAAATGAGCAGACCGCGCACGCATGCACCACTCCCGGGCTTTTTTAACTTTCAGCCCGAGGCGCGTGCTTGTTTATTTTAAACTGTAGCCCTCCATCAGAGTGCATCATTTTGCAGGCAGTCTATATGCCCACATTTGTTGCTTCTTGTCCTCTCCTCCACCAACCACCTCCCTCCTATCGCTGCTTGCCACCGCTCTAATCTCCTCCCGTTGCTTGCCCTGCCACAGATCACCCCTTCCCCGTTTTGTGGGACTCCTCCAGTACATAGTTCCCCCGCTTTGGCGCTAAAATCGTTCAGTTACCATGATGGTCTGTCAACACATCTTCCGTTCAAGCTTTGATTTGGGGAGGAGAAGCACACTGGCATTATTCACCCACGCAGTTCTATAATCATGGGCATTATTATAGGACTGTATGTGAAGTGCCAACGCCCCATTTTGAAATTGAATTGAAATTGTATGCCGTGTGTAGTTAAAAGCCGAACAAAGGCGCATTCTTTGTGTTTATTAATGCAGCCCGAGCCTGCCACTCTGCCCTTGAGGTGGCAAGTTCATAAATATTTATTGATTGCACTAAACCGTTAGCCCTGCTTAACTGTGCGGCCAAACAAAGCTTGGTTGACTGTTGAAAATGTGGTTCTGTGAAAGGATCTCATTTTTTTTTCAGAGCGCTGCTTTTGCGTCATCATAAATACAGAAGAAAGCAGTGACTCCATGCATCAGACCATTATTTAGTTAGATGCATTTTCGCCCTGCTTCACCTCTAACAAAGGGGTTTTCCCCCTCATCATTAATAAATACTTGATTGTGTTTAGGGGAAGTTGAACGCTGACTATTGCACAATGTAATTCTTGAGATCAAAGGCAGCACAAAACTTGTACATCAACGCCTTCCAAAATGTGTAAGTCGGCGGAAGTAATTCAATGATTGCCACAGTTCAGTTATGGACTGGACGTTATCTAAGCTCATTGTTGTCGAGGTCTCTACAGCGCCGTAACTGAGAAGGTCTTCGCTTTAGCAGTGTTTCTCATCGCGTTGGCCTCCAATACATTGCAACTGCGTTTTCCCGCTGTTGTATTCGGGGGCCTAGCAGAGATGGTGCGCTGTTTAACATGTCCAGTGGCTATGCAAAGAAAATTACCTATTTATTTGTGCCGCTTTATGTTAATTGTTTTTCTTCACAGCTTTAATTATTGATCATTTTTTTCCAGACGTGAATGTAAAGAGTAAGTTTCTGTTTACACAGATTACATCATTTATCAGCTATTGGTCCTTTGACGTGATTCAAGCATACCAAGTGTCCTCTTGTCCCTACATGCCTACTCTCCCCTGCTGTTGGTTGCTCCATCCACAGATTCACCTCCTTCCTTGACCCCCTCACTGCTTTGATTTTCCCATTTGGTGCATGCTCCCCATAACTAACCCCCATCCATTTCTTCTCCCTACTACCCACCCACTCCTATCCGTTTCTTCTCCACACGAACCCCCCCACCACCCACACCCATCCTCAGAGTCATGCAATTGTGAGTGTGGCGGGTGTACTGTGTGCTCGTGTACAATTAGGCATCTTAAAGCTAAACAAGCATTGGCATAGCCAATAGCTCTTGCCTTTGGGACCTTATAAGTATTTAATTATGCAGCACAATATCATTGGTGTAACTTCAACTGTTGCATGGCTAAACACTTATAAAGTCACAAAGGCGAGACCTATTGGCTATGCCAATGCTTGTTATGGAGAGAACTTGTGAAGACACTACATACTGGCCATTGTGATACCTATGCCCGCCCCCTTAAATGTACTTCAGTGTCATAAGTCAGAGAGGAAAAAGCATGTTTCACCGTTTAGAGGTATACCAAAAGTTGGCTATCTCTAGTGCTGCTTAGTTGCTAGCTCTCCACATAACGTGAAGAATGACTTCAAAAACACATACACTGGACAGGTCTCCTAACTTCCACCCACACACCCGTGATCAGCATCTAATGCTTCGGATAAAATATCCCGCTCGGTTGGAAGGCGGTAGCTGCCTTGGGACGTTCGAAATTGGAGCTGTTTGCGGCAAGGGACTTCACTGCACTAGAAGCGAGGCGCCCGCCATCTTGTTAAGTGCAATTCTTCAAAGCAGTTAATGACTAATTACAACGAAAACCTTATTTTTTTCCCTCCAAAACATTTGGAAAGACGCCTAGCTTAAGTTGCTACATACGCTGTCGCATTTGGCTTTATCAAGCGACAGGAAAATAAGCAAACGTTTAAAATGTAGTGGTAGAAAAAGAAAAAGATTGCATAGATTTTATCCCCCTGAAAGCCAGCATCTTGTTTTTCTTTTGAGTACTTTTTTATCGTGTTACTCAGAAAATGCAGGGCTGAAGATGGCTGCTAAAAATCCAAACATTAGTCCGTCCTCTCTTTCAGTCTCCAGAAGCTGTGGCCTACACCGTGTCCCGCCCAGCTCTCATGGTGTTACGTTGGGCTGTGTAAGATGGCTGCCAGGCGGTGAGGAGGAGTGGGCGGTGTACCAGAGGGCACTGCCAGGTAGGACCTGACTTGCCACCTCTGAAACCTCGCGCAAGTGTCTTGCGTTGGCCGCTGCAGCGAGTCTTCCATGCTTTTCCTCCTTCAGACAGTAAATGTGCCCCTTGCCGGGAGTGAAACATTTCAAGCTGCCGCACCGGGAGCGCTATTCCGTGTGCTTGATTGGCTGATGGGGCGGGAGGGGTGAGAGTAGCGGGTGGCGGCGGGCAGACTCGGGCGGGATCATCGGCGCGCCAGCGGCTGGACAGCAGCATCGGATGGCCAGGCCGCGCTGTGGGTAACCTTCTCGCTCTCTGTCTTGGGGGCGTTATGGTGGGGGCGGCTGAAGTCCCGCGGGCTGCCAGACGCAGGGATTTCCTAACCCCTCCCTCTCCTTTGTCTGGCTCTCTACCCTCTGGGGCAGGAGGGGCGAGGATGCTGTGAATGGGCATGCATGAGCAGTGACGGGCTGCCCGGGTAGAGGCTCACATCTAACTCCGGCGGCACGGACATGTCAAATGGGCAATCTCGGTTTCTTCTACACGGCTGCTACGTACGAACTTTCCTCCTCTGCAGCTCTCTGTGCGCCGACAGTGGCCTTTGACTGCACTCTTTCAGAATAACATGATTTGAACTTATGTCCGTGTTTGCTCCGCTTGAGTGCATGGCAAAGATTGGACCTTTAGGAGGTAGAATAAACGCTTCCGGCAATTGCTTCATGTCTTGACAGGGTTTACCGGGATATTGGAAAAATAAACTGAACCCACCCCCACCTGCTGTTCCTAAGAAAATAAAGGCCTTTAATTACATGTTTTAGATTTATTATTGGTTTTGAGAGCTATGTAACAAAACTCGTAGTGTCGCATTTCTTCCACCACCACTCTTACGTTTACATACCCGCCGGACGTCAGCCAGTCATATGCACCGGAGAGGGTTGTTGACATTGGGAACCTTTAACTCGGTTGGTTGAATTTCCTACTTCTGGTTTATAAAGTCAGAGGAGGTTCACTGGTTTTCAAAATATTTTTTTTATTTCTTTTTGCCGTTTTCTAAGTTTCGTTATTATGGGCCTACGTGTAAAATTATTGGCCATGTCTGTAAAATACAAGTCGAGTTGTAACCCTGCTTTTATACAAACCGACTTACGTACATATTCTTGCTTTGGAGTTTAGCTTATGTTTGCGAAATTGTAAAATTTATTTTGAAATGCAGTAGACAGGTTTGTGTATTTTAAATAAATATATATATATATATATTCCCCGTCTCGAGTTACCCTGGTAGAAAGCTGTTATTAATGCAAGTGATTTTTTTTAATTTATTTTTTTAGTAATTTTAAAAACTGAATTTGATGGCGTGGAGAAAGCGAATGTATTTTCATTCGTTGATTTTTGGACCTGTTTAGGGCACATGAAAACCCTATTTACATGTTCAATAAAACCAGTGGTTTTCAAGCTTAATTGCAGAATCACCCGATCGCTTGTTTTCTACTGTAACTAACTAACAACTGTCACTTTTATCCAACTCTAACAGCTGAAATGTAACACTTGACAGTTACCATCTTTTCTTTCCCCCGTGCTATTCAGTGACACGTTTCAAACGAAAAAAAGACCTACAAGATACTTTGTAACCCTGTGTACGCGCGTCGGTTTGTTTTGCTATTCTGGCAGGAGTGCACACAAAGTATCGTGCGCCTCTTCTATTTGTAATTTTTTCTTTGCCTTTCAGTTTTTCTTGGTTTTTTTTCCTGGTAGTTTTCGTAGCGGATATGTCTGTGTTGTGCCTGCATTTGAAGAGTCCTCTGTGCTCGTGACTCTATGACATTGTGTTCCAGAAGCCTGTATTCCAAACAAGGGCGTTGATGCTCCGACCTGTGCATGGCATGGTAGGAGTTAGCCCCACCCATAGGCGTCTGGCAGGAATCCCCCACCCTGCTCCTAACCTGCCTAAATGGCTGACCATTTCATGATTTTTCTGCTGTTGCATTCTTTTTCCCCCCCTTAAGCTATCTTGCTTTTATAAAATGGCAGCCACTTAAAATCATGATTAATTTTGCATCTAAACTACATTTTTATATCTCGGATTTTTGGTCTATTTTAATACGCCTCCGGGCTACTCAGTACTCCTTTGTGATTGGGTTCTTCTCATGGTGATACCATGGCTGTGGAACTTTTTTTCAACTGCCGAAAATTTTCCATTTATTTTTTCAGTCGTGATTTTCAACATGGCCAAAAAATAAAATATTTTTGAACCCTTCTCCAACCAAGCGCATTTAAGGGGGAACATTTAGAATGACAAGTATACAAAAGTGTTAATCCTTTCAAGCCAACTGGCAATTACTTTTAAAGAGTTAGGTCTCAAGAATTACTGAACAGATTTACACCAAATCAATCAAAGTACACCTCCTGCTTAAAGTTCCGCTTTTATGCCGAGGTTGGCTTGACTCTAGTCACAAATTGCAACTGAACCCGAACTACTCTGTGGTGACCACCGTTGTGTAAAATACGTGTGTGCGCCCTAGATGTCTTATTTAGTATTTTGTTACAACATTGGATTATGTCAACCGACTTGGCAAACTGTTGCAGTGCACTGAGCCACATGTTAGGGTGAAAGTCACTCCTGTTGACAAGCATCTTTTATTGTGTAGTTTTGCAGAGTTTGGCCTGATGCTGTAGCACCCGTGTGATGTCCTTGATTGGAGAAATTGACCTCGTCATGAAATTAGCTAAGAAAATGCTGTCCAGCTGTTTGTTGGCTGCAGGGGGTGGAACATAAAAGATGCCTCTTTACTGGGTGATTTCCTCTCCCAGGGGTACATGCCTATTACAAGGAGAGGACTTTTCCATCTCAACAGTTTCTTTTTCTTTATCAGCTCTACAAATAGCTTTAGCTGTGCCGCCAACCTAATTTAATATTGAAGAAATAACTGCATACACTTAAAAATGTATAGAGGGGCTTTGTGTGAAACATCTTCATCCATTAGTCTGCTCATTTTCTCTTCTGCTCACTACAGCATTCAGACAGTGGTGTAATAACGGTCCCTGCTGTGGGGGAACTCTAGGAGGGCCCCTGAGCACATTAACCTGGCACAAGCTCCCCTGAGTCAGCCCAGAGGGGGCCCCTCCATGTACTTTGCAGGCCCCCAACCTCAAGGTTTGTTATGCCACTGGATTCAGCAAGGGTTAGTGGGTCAGCACACTTTAGCTATTGCCACTCGTACACTGTTATTGACCATATTTTGCTCACGTCCTCCTTAAAACAAGTACACTTCAGTGTCAGGCTGGCGGCCAGTGCTTTACTTTGTGAATGCGTTTTCTCTCCATTCTTATCTTTTCTTTTAAAGCATGTTGAAATTATGTCTTCAGGTTAAACTAATTAAAAGTCCGTAGTACATTTTATTTGCTAT
Source organism: Triturus cristatus (assembly GCF_964204655.1). Lineage (NCBI taxonomy): Eukaryota > Metazoa > Chordata > Amphibia > Caudata > Salamandridae > Triturus > Triturus cristatus. Next base: position 301,923,164 of record NC_140587.1, read on the forward strand.
AAATATCAAACTAGTTTGCCTTGGCCAGATCCGTTGGCTTTACCAGTGCTCGTTCTATTTCACATTTGTTACTGTAGTCCTGAGTTTATTCATTCAATCAACTGGGAAATATAAGCTAATGCAAGTGTGTTTGAGGTAGGTCAAGATCATTGACAGATTTTCAGCATACTGAGCTAGATAAATGAGCTGCACTTACATCTATTATGTTAATTTGTCTTATACCAAAAATCTGGTGCTGTTCCAACTCACCTAGACCTACATTGAACACCCACAACAGAATATTGTTTTAGTTTATTTCGATGTGGTTTTAAAGTACGCTGGGGACAAGTTGGCAGTGCGAGGTGCACTGTGTTTTCACTTTTTACCCCCTCCAGGGAAACCTTATGTAAACATAACTGATTGGAAGCACCTTTCTTTCCAACAAATGACTCATTTAATCAATTTCACTAAATAAATCAGGCTATCTATGTCGCGGGACATGCATGTTTCGCATTTTCCATGCTGCTTATTTAAGGCTAACAAGAAATTGAATTGGAAACTCTTTAAAACCATATGTAATCCAAATAAATCAATTAATTTAAACTAAACATTTAAAATTACCAACTTCTGTAATCTTCCTGAACGATAGCCCTGATGTGTTTTTTCTATGATGATGGTAGTAATCAGCCCACAGTTAGTATGTCTGATAATCTTTAGGTCTCAGATAGCACATGTGGTGTTTTTTGTTGAGAGACTTGGAGCCCGCCCTTACTTAGCATTGGATGGCTTCATCGTCACTCTAATTTCCTTGCTTCTCATTATTGGTTGCTTTCCGTTATTTGGCTTTAGTTCTTCTCATTTTTATTTTTAAAATATGCATGTGCATTTGAGTGTCCCTTCAAATGCTCTGTATTTAGTCAGAAAATGCCCTCGCACACATCGGTATTTCACATTTATGCTGTACCATTTGCTTTTGAGCAGTTAGTGGTTTACTCTTTTGGGGAATAAAATGCTGTTTAGTTAATAATGCTTCCATGCTAATGTTATTTAAAAGAATTACAATTCAAAATGCATTTTGAGACAGGAGCCGATAGCCAGTCTAAGAAAAGATATATTTTACTACTGATTTCAAATGTATAAAAGTAATATCTTTGCATCTAGTAAACCACAACAATATTCAAGGGGGATTCTAGACTGATTACACAGCAGCACTGAATACATTTTACTTTACCGTATTGGTTCTGAATTAACTTGATGAAATTTAACTTGATCAAACATCAGAGCGACAATATCCGGCTAAGGAATCCCTTCTCACAATTTGTGTTCAATCAATCAGAGTACTTGTAAAGCGCGCTACTTACCCGTGAGGGTCTCAAGGTGCTGAGGGGAGGGAGGGAGGGGGGGGGGGGATGCCGCTACTGCTCGAAGAGCCAGGTCTTGAGGAGTCTTCTGAAGGAGAGTAGGTCTTGGGTCTGCCGTAGGTGGGTAGGGAGGGTGTTCCAGGTCTTGGCAACGAGGTAGGAGAAGGATCTGCCGCCGGAGGTCGTTCGTTGGATGCGGGGGACTGCGGCGTGGGCGAGGCAGGTGGAGCGGAGTTGGCGGGTGGGGAGGGGGTGTAGAAGCTGAGTCTGCTGTTCAGGTAGGCTGGTCTCGTGTTGTGGAGTGTTTTGTGTGCGTGGGTGAGGAGCTTGAAGGTGATCCTCTTGTCGACGGGGAGCCAGTGTAGGTCTCTCAGGTGGGGGGTGATGTGGCTGCGGCGGGGAACGTTGACGATCAGTCGGGCGGAGGCGTTTTGGATGCGTTGTAGAACACCAATTCCTTTTCCAATGTAACCTCTTTCAAATTTTTCTTTGTCATTGTTGTAGTTTTCCCTAAATGTCACTGCACAGTGGCTAACGTAACCAAAACCTACTGTTGAGGAATAGAAAAGGCATTGGCAAAGCAAATAGGTGTTGCGTATAAGAGCTATTGGCTTGGTCAGTTTTTTTTTTTAAAAACCATTTTCTATAGAAGCACAGCTGCTGTGCAACATGCCTTAAAGAGAAAAAAAAACAACAAAAAAAACGTTATGAAGCATCAGCGCTCCGCTTCATAACACTTTTTTATTTAACTTTTGGCCATGCTGTACAACACCTGTGCAACATAGCTGAAATACTTTTATGGTTCAGTTCTTTTGTTAGCAATTTAAGAAAACAAACCGTGCCAACAGCAGATTCACAACCACCGTGGGTACGCAACCTAAGGAGAAGCATAACATAAAGATGCTAATTTCGTGCTGGCCAAACATTCCCCAGCATCCCGAAACACCCCCCACTCTTACCCGCACATGGGGACATTAAAGTTGTACAATCTTTAGTGTTCTGGGATTACCGGTGGCAGGGTCACCTCTGATAGATTTAGTAATCTTGAGAAATCTTGTGCAGGTCAATTCCCTCAATTCCTGCAAGAGTAGGGACACATCTGGGCTCCACAAAACCCAAAATGGGCCATAGCCTATGCAGCCAAGTCGTGTGAGTGGGAGTTTGTAAGTTGCCCCAGTAGCTGAGGATGTTTTGGCTGGCGGCCCCAGTGCCGAGCATATCTGTCATCCGTGTCTGTATATCAAAGGGTATGTGAGCGGATTTGGGAGACCCAGCAGTATGTATGCAGAGAAACGTGGCAGTTGGGTGTTCGAGTGTCTATCTATGTCGTCTATTACCTGCGACCAATACTGTTGAAGCTGAGAGCATTCTCACAATTTGTGCATCAGGGTCTCATGCAGCCAACAGTCCGCGCTTTGTGTCAGCTTGATCCTATGGAGTCTTGCCGGGGTGTAATACTAGTATGTGGTGACTTTTGTGAGGGATTCAGTGGGGGCGTTGCTGCTGGCTGAATGCCGAGCCCTATATGAGATTTCTCCACATTCCTTATCACTGTGTCCTCACTAATTCTTCCTCCCACCTGGCCTGCCCCGTGTTGTATGTATGCTTGTTAGTTTGAATTAGGAGTGCGTACAGTTCAGATACAAGGCTTTTATCTGATTTTTTGGCAAGGAGCCATCTCTCGTACTGAGTGAGATGTCTTTGTTCATTAGGTCAGTTTTGGGGATGTGATCCAGTGTCTGTGTTGTAGGTAATGGTCCTTCAGACTCCCGTAGCCCATATTCTTCGTGTATTTGGGGGAAGGAGAGTACGCCCTCAGCGTCGAAGAAGTGACCCATGGAGCGAAAAGCCAATTGTTTCCATTCAGCAAATCCCTCCGTGCCCACCCCAGGGAGAAGTCTTTACTATCAAGCAGGCGGTCACTGGGGACGGGAATGCGGTCAGTCCAAGTCTGATGCTAGTCGGGTCCTAGGCTATCATAGTCGCCTGTGTTGCTGGCGAGCGGTATAGGTTTGGTGGTCTGTGCGCCCTCCGCAGGAAGGGAACCTTCCAGAGAGACTTGCCAGCTACGGCCCCGTCCTGAAAGAGCAGGTGCTTCTCTCTGACTCAGGCTGCCCCCACTCAACTAAGTAGCGTAGCTGCGCAGCCTGATCATAGAGATGGAGGACCGGTATACCCAGACCCGCAGCTTCCAGGGGGTAGCTCAAGTTTTCTTTATATGCGGTTTCTTGCCTTGCCAGATAAACTGTGATAGTTCCGCCTGGAGTTTAGCTATCATGCCTAGTGGTGGCAGCAGAGGAGGGGGGTTTTTAAAGAGATATAGTATCTTGGGTAGGATGGTCATTTTGGTTGTTACTATCCTCCATAGCCAGGAAATCTGGAGGTGTTTCCACCTTCCGAAATCGTGACGGATTTGCCAGAGCAAATTCTTATAGTTGTCAGATGTTGCCTGGGTGGTTGTGGCGAGGTTGATCCCTAAATAAGGGGTTCATCTCCATGGTCCATTGAATGAAGTAGTGGCTCACAAACTGTTCCATTGACTGAGACGGTAAGGGAAGATTAAGAGCCTGTAACTTCTCTACATTGATCTGAAACCCCGAGGCAACCCCAAAAGACTCTAGCTCCCCCAAAAAGGCCGGCAAGGACTTAGCCGGCCTCTCCAGGGTCACCAACATGTAGTCTGCGTAGAGACTGATGGCGTGTTGGTCGCCTCCAAATGTCCCCCGGTAATTCCTGGGTGGTCGCGAGTTCTCTGTGCCATTGGCTCCATGTATAGAGCAAAGAGTAGGGGAGACTGGGGACAACCCTGGCGAGTCCCCCAGCGTATCGAAAAGGGGGTGGATGTGTAGCCATTGAGTCAAACTGTCGCCGTGGGTGCATGATAGCAATTAGGGATTCGTGTCCTGCATTTTTCCCCAAACCGCATAAGGACTTGTTCCAGGTAGGGCCAATTAACCCGGTCAAAGGCCTTTTCTGCGTCCATCGCTAGTAACATATATTCCCCGTGAGCGCGGGTAGCCTCTTCAATGATATAGAGGATTCGCTTAGTGTTATCACTAGTTTGTCTCCTGGGAATAAAACCTGCTTGATCTGGGTCCACTAATGAGGGTATATGTACGTTGAGCTTGTGGGCAATACTTGTGAATAGTTTCAGACCTACATTCAGCAGGGAAATGGGTCTATACGAGCTATATTACGATATATCTTTGTCCGGTTGAGAAGGACTATTATGGAGGCAGTTAGCATCGAGGCAGAAATTGGCAGAGGAACCGAAAAGGAGTTGAATAGTCTTGTCGATATTGGCGCTAAAACAAGGCAGAATGTCTTGTAAAAAGCAGCGGAGTACCCATCCAGTCCTGGTGACTTTGCAACCTTTAGTCAGGAAATGGCAGATTCGTGAATTTCCCCGTCTAGGGACGCTGCTTGATCTGGGGTGAGGGATGTTGTACGCGCCAATTGGATGTATAGGAGACCGGCCTTGGGGTCAATGGATTGGTTTGAGTAGAGGTGTAAGTAGAAGTCTTTGAAAACGTATCCTTATCATCTACGACCAGTCCTCCCACTGTTGTGCGGATCGACTGGACACCCTGTTCCTGTCTCTTGGCTCGCAGCTTATTAACTAGGTGTCAGCCACACTTAACCCCCCCCCCCCCCCGACATAATAGGAGTGTCACAGGTAGAGAGCGGAGTATTCTGCCCTGTCCAGGTCTATAGCTGCCAGTTGAGAACGGGTGTTAGAAAGGTATCGCCACACTCTTGGAGCGCCTGTGCGTTGGTGGATGCTCTCTAACTCTTTGATTTGTTTGGTGAGATCTTCACTTTTTTCCCTGTGGATTTCATTGTCCGCCACAGCGATTGCTATGAATTATAGTTCAACAAGGAAACCCAATTGGATTGGTCAGTGACCTTGGGTATAGGTATATTACAAAAACAGTGGTCCCTCACAGGAAGGATATGGGAGAGGCAATAAATATAGACTAACAAGGAGATCTATATTGCATTGTCCAGCCGGTTGAGAATATTTAAATTTTTTGTGTATAAAGACAAAATATTAAAGTGGGAGCACAAAATCCGTAACAAATTAGCACACAGAGGAAAAGAACTCCGGCATAGTTCAATGCTTAAAAGGTAATCAACAAATTGGCAAGCATAAATGACGAAAAACACCACTGCACTTTACAATGTTACATATGATTGGGTCAGGGTGTAAAGGAGTCGACGTTTCGATCCCATACAGGAATAACGGCATCATCATTATCAGGACATTAAGTTACATGTCTGAGGTAGATGCCAACTGCGGGGAACGTAGTTTCCGAAGTGGACCTGGACATACAAGGAGGCAAATGTGACTTGCGCGAAAACAAACGGACGGACACCATAGAGAATTATTCCGATGAGGTGTCTGTGTCAAACTGGGCCTAGAGGATCGAATCACGGTACTCCAGATTAAGGATACGGCGTGGACGGTCAGAAACCTGTATTCCCATAACACCACTGGCGAGGTGTCGGGGTGATGTGTGTGAGGTAGTTGTTAATTGTTTGCAGGATCTGCTTTAAAACTTCTTGATGGTAGAGCATGGTGTTGCACAAGCACCAGTGTCTGGTGGTGGGTTTGGGGGTGTTGCAGGGATTCTGCTCATGCAAAGAACTATGCACAGGAAACCAGGACCTCAGTGAATTGTGGTGTAACCAAAATCTCACCTCAGTACCCAGAACCCCTATCCGACTAGCATCAGTGTCTCATTCGTTCTCCGTATCATCTCAAAGCTACCAATGATTAGACAACCCAGAACATGCGACTTAGAGTACTCTCAGGAATGGTGGGAATCAGAAACACCTTTTCTTTATTATTCTCATATCAGTCCACAACAAGTGTAATCAGAGACACGGAAAAGTTTAAAATGTTTAATTTTAACTACGTGCTCTAAGGTGCAGTACTTTGGCTAATACAAGCAGGCAAATGATTAAAAATAAAACCATCAGCATTGTTACAATACCATAAAAAATGAAGAGAGAAATCATATTATAAATGATAGTGGAAAACAAGTCCTATAATACTTTGTGAACCACCCTCCCTTCGCTAGTAAACTAGTTTTTTATAAACTAATAGGTCTCTAGGCTTGAATGGGGAACCCCATACCTCAAAGATCAGCTTAGGTGAATCACATCACAGGATCAGCTCTGCTTTCTGTGTCTGGAAAGGTTTTCTCCAAGTGTCTGCGTCATGCACGCAAATGCAATATTAAAGGCACCAGAGTTTGATAGTTGCAGCTGTGTGTGTGTGTTGTGTCTAGAGCGTGGGCCGATCAACCTGAATTCAACAGCATACATTTGTTATTTGACCTTGACGGCTTCTGCACACAGTGTTCAGACTAAGGTCGCGGTGCACGTCTAGGGATGTGAACAACAGACCGTTCTCATGTGAATAAAAAGCAAGCAAGCAGTTTTACTTGTAATAACAGCTACCTATAGTGTCGTGTGCAAAAGCAGCAAAGTGGCAAGATGGCGCTTTACATCTAAAGCGCTTATGCTAACCTAGCAATGTGTGCACATAAAACCCCGTCCTCACTACACCCTCCCTTGATCGGACCACGAACAGAATAGGGAAGAAATGTAGGAATGCAGAGTTCAAGATAGAGCGAGACATAACCAAGTTCATGTATTGCCAAGCCATATTATTGGTAGTAAAAGTTCGAAAAATTTGTTGGGAAAAGGGGAAAAAATTAAAAATCTGGATTAGGACGTGCGGAAGATGGACAACTGCCAATTCAATCCATCAACGTGTAGGCACAATAAGTTGCAACTACCTCTAAGAGGAAGTCATTATAATGTTCAGTAATAGAGGCAGCCATCCAGTTAAGTAAAGTAAATGAACATGCATGTTCCTCGATAACTGGAGCCTCTAGCACAATCAGAGGACAACTTGCGTGGTCTTCAAGATAACTTCTTGCCAAGAAGTCATATGCTGCCGCATATATATCCCAATTCCCTAGGACTCCACGCGCCGCTCCCCAGGCCATAATCCCGATAACAGAACAGTCCAACTCATGAGCCACTAAGGGATTCATTAGTCGATCATAATCTGGGGCAGGAGACGCCGTGTTCGACAGACACAAATCCAGAGCCCATTCGAATGGACAATCAAGGCAATGGAAAACAGGTTGCACGCAAGTGAAGTATGAGAACCGGAAGGATAATCCATAGGCTACGCTCAAGGTGGCCAGTGGTAATGTTCCATAGTATTCAAGCATCCGGTTACGCAGTTGAAGCAGCCGGGGCAGGCTGTTGTGTGATACATATCGTGCAGCCATTGCGGAGCAAGCAAACCAGCAGTCCAGGCGAGAATCAACCGAAGCCCGCCGAAGACGCTGGAAAAAATAGAATGAAAAAATGCCGGTATCGCACCAAATATTGTTTTGAAGGAGGTCACAAGGCCGGAGCCCACAACTTTGAAAAAATGCCCCAAGCCAGTTGTTGACGAGACATTGAATATAGTATGAATCAGAACACCGAAATGAAGGGGGAGATCAGTATTCAAAAGCGCATGCATCTCGGTGCGTGTGTTTGCAACGTGAAGGACAAATGTTTCACGCGAGGAAGTCAGGGCGACTTCTTTTTGAGACAATAGAGCCCTTATTCTGCTCATCTTGTTGAACTCTGCTTTCAAGGTTTTGATGGATTTCCAGATGGATACATCTAGTCTCCCATGCGGGGGTGGGAAAAGGACATTTTTACAGCAGACTAAGTGTTGTGAGACAGTTACAATGTGCGGAATCCCCACTAGTATCCCGCAGCATGCCTCCATATCTAAAAGCAAATAACTTCCGTTAGCTAATAATGTAAAAGTGGGTGTAATTGCTGGCACAGGATTTCCCTTCAGAATGCAAGCTAAATTCGGTGCATGAACGTTGCATGCGCCATGCAATTGGATGTTCCTATAGACAACTGAGTGATCAGGTGTGGAAGTGCATTCCTTTCCTTTTAAAGAAACCTCTTTACCCTCTTGCAGGCATCTGTATGTAAAGGGGAGTGACCAAACTTCATGCAGGAAAGCAGTACCCAATGGTTCGTACCTGCCTAAGGAATAGTGTTTCATACATGAAACAAACTTAAACAATGGAAATGGTAAAGTGATTAATCCATGGATAAGCCACACAGCTGAGTTCGATTCGGCCACAGAGAAAGGTAAAGTTTCCAACTTTTCAATATGCAATAATGAGTATGTCGCATCTTTCATGGACATGAACGGTTGTTTAGCAGTCAGATTAAATGGCAGGAATAAAGATGTGTTCATGTAGTCCCAGGGAACCTTCCCAGCCTTCAATGTTTGTAAAGTCCATGCAAACTGCATTATAGAACGCAATTGATTTCGACCATGGTATGAAACAAAGCAAAACCAAAGGAAATGATGGACGGAGTGTTGAACATTGCAAGCACTCACCCCCAGTCAACTGATCTGGGTTTAATCCATCACCGTTCTTTAGCCCACTCTGCCACCCCAGTTCAGACATGGCCATATGCAAATCAGTCTGACCCTGTGCCTCATGGGAACAGTCCAGCTGAACTGCCAAGCCATGTCTTCCCTGGACCGGAAACAAGCTTCCTAGGACCGGTTTCTGGCATGGGATTAAACCCAGATCAGTTGACTGGGGGTGAGTGCTTGCAATGTTCAACACTCCGTCCATCATTTTCTTTGGTTTTTGCATGGTATGAAACAGACATATCATCCTGTACAATATACACAACAGATGAAACAATATTATCTAGCGTGTAAATTCTGAAAGAAATGGTGTTAATGCTATTATCGATGACAGCTAGCACTTTTTCAAAATTTGCTTGATCAATAGCCCTTAATCTAGAAGCAGCCTCAATTTGTGATAGTTTCCAAACTTTGTTGTAAACAGCATACACCCATCTTTTGGACCTGCCACCCACAGGGCCTTTAACAAAATCATTCAAATCTACTTTGTCATTCAATTTCTTTAAATGTTTAACTGAAGCCAAAGTGGAATGTTGCAGCCATGTTTGACATAACTTTACTACAGAATAGGTAGTAAATGAATGGGAAGATTCAAATCGGGGGTCCACCCTAACCTGTGTATAACCGGGGAGGAGACCCAGAAAACGATATTGACAGGAATATGAGCTTTTCTGCCATATTAACCACCCTTCAGGGTCTAGGTTGGAAATGTTGAAGGATGTATTAGTAATGAATGACTGCAATGCATCAAGGGACAGATCTGTGTGATTATTCCATTGTGGATAAACCCCCAGATCAGGAATAGAGGGGGAATTCATCTTTTTAGAAGTAGCCAATCCAAAGCAGGTGGTTTGAAAAATGGTAGAATTCAAAAACCTGTGGTTTGGGATAAGGTAAGCACGATGCAGAGCTTCCGTACCTTGTACCTGCCATGCTTTAGAACCGCAAACAGATTTAAAATCAATGATATCTTTCCACAGCTCATAGCCCCCTATAGCTAATTCATTCATAAAGGACTTGAAATACAATCCTTTAGTGTGGGTCAGTCTAACTTTGGAAGCTGACTCAGCAGCCATTTTAAAATAAAAGGCTTCAGGTTCAGATACACTGAAATCAGTAAAAAATTCAAATTGTTTCACTAGAGTTTTGGAGCTGCCTTCAATTGGTGCTGGACAATGTTCATTGTGTATAATTGACAACATTTCTAAATGTATTGGCTTTATGCAGGAAATGATTGCCATAGTGTTGGTAGCAAAACAACTCTCCATAATTTGCTGTGTATAAATACAAATCTTCAGCATCAAAAGCAACATAATATTTCAAATCAGAAAAAAGAGCCTCTACGGCTTGGACATCCCAATCATCAGAGTGTATATTTTGTTTCACAACATCCCCCATAAAAACACGAAGTACATTGGGAACATTTATCACCTCTGTGGGACCATGAATTTGAAATTTGACAGCATCCCATACAATCCCATCCAACACGGGCCAGGCAGTAATATTCACAAAAGTCTGGTCCCTCTTCATGATGTGTGATGAGCCAAAGTTCCATCAATTAATCTAATTGTAGATCTTTCGGTCAGATAGTGTCCATTTACTAGATGAAAAAATACAACCACAAATCCAATCGACCTAAACAAAAAAAAATTGATATGAGCACCAGCCAACTATAAGTCCAAGGGGGAATTAAATGTCTTTTAAACCAAACAGCAAAAATAGAAATTTTCGATGGGGCATTGGAAGTCATAGAGTTAGTGTCAAATGAAAAACGTGACTGGTCCACAGCACTTGATTGTAAACCCGGCAACGACACATCTGTGGGATAAATATACTCAGTATCTTCAACTGGACCACCAGCCGGTGGAGTCAATAAACGATTAGTAGCTTTATGCATCTTGATGGCAACGTCAGGCCTGTTGGTATTTGCCGGAGCCAAAACAGAATTTCTCAGCATTGCTGGACAAAAGAACACTAGAATCATACTAAGAAGAATCGGCCAGTCGTTGTAGTTTGACATGGTCAATGGAGATGTACCTGTTATCCTTGGGACCAGGAAGTGGAGGTAAAATGACTGTTCTTGTACCCTGCACGCCAAGCACTGGAACTGGTGCACGATATGAGGGGCCGAACTCCTTCTTGTTCCCCACCTTCTCACAGACCAGGTCACCAACTCGAGGTAGCCAGCCAACTACCGGAATCTGAAGCGCAGCATCAGTTGTGGAGGGCAAGTGTTCCTTTGCAAGACTGTCTCTGGTCTCTTGTAGATTCTGTAATACAGCAGAATGATCATCTACGTCAAAGGGTGTGGCCGCCGCCATGTCTAGACCATCAAGGTCCGGGACAAACATCTTTATGCCAAAGTGCATTTCGTATGGGGTCCGCCCACCCAGAGACCTTCTAGGGAGATTATTAAGTGCACCTTGAACGCTATACAAATGGGCCAACCAGTTTCTGCCAGTACCTAAAACCCTAGCTGTCAGGGATTGCTTTAAGTCACGGTTCATTCGTTCCACAATGGTATTTCCCTCAGGCCGGTATGGAGACGAAAATTTGACCTGGACCCCAAAGATCTCATGGCATCCTTGTACGCCTTGGAGGCGAACACTGGACCTTGGTCAGAATGGAGGGTAGCACACGCAAAAATTCCCACAAAGACATGCAAATCCCTGATGACAGTTCGAGCATCAGCACTCCGTAGCCAGACCCATAGAAAACGTGTGCACGAACCCACTGCAACTAAGATGTACTTATACGCAGTTTGAGGAGAAAGGACCGCAGTGATCTAAATAAACACACCCAAGTGGTTTATTAGATATGTACAACTGTGTTTGAGGTGGACGCGCAGCAGTCGAAGGCTTAATCTGCTGCCAGATGTCACAATTAAGAACATGAGCACAAGTCTGTTTATACAATCCGCACCACCAGTAACGTTGTTGTAGGATAGTAACAGTCGCAGAAACGCCGGCATGGGCAGAAGCCATACCTTCGTGAGTGGCTGTTATCAAGGAAAGTCTGCAGTCCGCGTTGGGAATCAATCTGTCACCAACGTCGTTAATTCTCACATAGGGAACTTTATCAGGACTTAAATGATAAGAGTATTTAGAAGGGAAACCCCGAGGGTAATTATTACCCTTCTCTGTTGCAGCAATTGCTGCCAAGATGTCATCATCAATCTTACTTTTGGATCTTGTAACTGCTGCTACTAGATATGTTGCCACTGCTGTTTTCGCTGCTTCGTCAGCAAAGCTGTTTCTGACCGCATGGACACCTACGCACTGGTGCCCAAGAGTGTGAATTACATTCACGAGAGAATGACGTTGTTTTTAAGGTCTACAACTTGAACCCAAAGCATTTTCTGCTTGATTGTGCTACCTTTGGAATCACGATACTCATTTTGAGACCAAAAGAATAAATTGTCGTATGACTGAACACAGTAAAGAGTCACTCACTATAACAGTAGTCGCACGTGGATCAGCAAACTCTACTGCAAGCACCAGAGCACGAAGCTCTGCCAATTGGCAGTACAATCGCCCAATGTCTGCGTGTGCACGACATCAGACTTGAATTCAACATTCACGAAAGTACCAGCCACTATTGCGCAGGCCGCTGAATAAGCATGCTTAGAATCCGTTGCCGGTTTTGCCGAACCGTCTGTGTAAATGATTCAATGGTAATCCTCAAGCGGGCGCAAGGACAGAGGAGCTGGATGAAAAATTCGTACTGTAAATACTCCTGAGTCTGCAATGAGGCATCAAAGATGTAAGTGACATCCAGAGATGTCAAAGAAGTGGCCCATTGTATCCAACGTGGATGCAGAGCTTTAGAATTTGGTACACTGGCTTTCGTCACTGCCTCTAGAGCAGGATATGGTGTGACTACCAACATGTGTTTCCCTTGCGACAGCGCTCTCTTTCAGAATCGCCATCTGCATTGCAGTCAAAACTTTTTCAACAGTGGAAAAGCGCATTTCAGCCGAAGTGTACAAGTGTGACTTGTAAGCAATGGGGGCTGAGTCGTGAAACCCACCGCGCCAGGCACGATTCTTATTACCAAGTTTGTGTGATTATCCCGCGTCAGTAAGTATTTCGAAGCAAGAAGATCAGCCTGCAAAGATTGCAGGATAGCTGAATGTTCTGGCAGCCAGCTTGATTTGGAAAAAGTTGGTTGTACCAAGGCATATAGCGGCTTGATACACTGGGCATAATCGGGAATATAAGTACGCCTGAAATGTAAAAATCCCAGCAAAGATTGTAGTTTTTTCAGGGTTGTGGGAGCGCGCAAACATGTGCATTTCTCCAGGAAGTGAGGTGCTAAACTTCGACCTTCGTTGTGGAGTTCATAGCCTAAAAACAACACTGTATACTCTGCAATGTGTGATTTTGCAAAGTTAAATTTGTAACCGAAGTCCGCAAACATAACAATGATGCGGTCAACTCGACACAGATGCAGCCATAATTAGTCTGTGAGCTAGATATCAACATACGAGTACACATCAGGGTCAATGCTCGCTAATCGAGAGACTACACGTGCGGCAAAGACACCTGGGCTGTTTTTATAGCCCGTGTCTAATCTTTTAAACTGTTTTTGTTTGCCGCCAGAAGTAAAGGCTGTCCACTGACTACTAATAGAGGACAGGTTATGGCTATAAAAGCCATTGGAGATGGCAAATGTGGTCTTAAACCTTTTTCTCACGAGACTATCAACGAGGGCAGAACGGTGGGTGTTTTGTACCGCGCACGTCCAACAATGAGAGTTCAAATGCAGATAATCCAAAACTAGGCGGTACGACCCATCAGGTTTGGTTACAGTAAAAAGAGGATTATTCATGGGTGACACACGTTTCAATTACACCTTGATATTCCAATTGTTCAAGGATTTCCGCGACGTGAGATCTAGCTTCACGGTGCATCGGATATTGGGGTTGTGGCTGGGGTATAGACCGTAATGGAATCTCATGGCTTTGCGACAACTTATCCCGCCCAACCTGAGTACGGTAGAACGCCGGAGCAAGTACCTGAGCCCACTCTTCTGCCAAGTTCTGAGCTTGCTCCTTTGGCACAGTGTGTGCAAAAGATGGGAGGATTACTTCCTCCCCTCTGGGAGCTGCCAAAACGAAAGCTGGGGGCCAGTCTGCCACTGCTAACAGAATGTCATATGTAGAGGTCAGATGTGTCCAAAAAATCCCTTTTATGGTACGTTGTATGTCACCTTCAATTAAAAGGACTATATCCTATAGTCTGTCAGGGGGAGCCACTCTAGTATCAGCAGTTTCCACGGTAATGAATGTGTCAGTTGCGGTCGCCTTCAGGTATGGACGCAGTGCTTGCTGCACTATTGTAACCTCCGCTGCGCTGTCTAGCAGTGTTAGTGCCCATGTTAGTGAGAACGCAGCTTCAGAACCTATCTGTGGCACACCTCGCTGTTAGTGCAGCAACTTTCTTCTTCTGAAACAGGGGTCGTTGTCGTGCAAATTCGTCCTGCTTGCCTTTACCATCAGCCGGACGGGGCTGTTCACATCCCTGGGCTGCACCCCGACCTTTGCCACGGTCTCCTCCAGCTGACTGTGAGACCGATGTTTCCGGTGAAGCACGAGGAGAACGTTGTTCAGGAACCTGAAATCTATCAGGAGACCTAATTCTAGTGCGATCGCGCAAATCATATGTGCGTTCAGTAGTCGCTTGAACTGGTGACGCGGGACGAGACCCCTGTTTCTGTTGCTGCTTCCCCTGTTTTTTAGTTTCCCAATCTTGTTTCGGAAAATCTGGACGGTCATCCTTTGAAGACGTTACCGTCTTAGTTTGCGGTTGCGTTGTCATTTGAACAAAAAGTCTTAACCCCTAAACTATTGCGGCCAATGGTCTTATAAGCCTCCGCAATAATCCTTGGTAACTGCCAGGGTTTATCGACGTCGGCGACAAGGCGCAGCTCATTCGACACTTGAAAGTTAACCGCATCTCCCTTGACATTAGCAAGGATGAGCATGGCCACTACGTCGAACATGCCGACAAGCCTAATTCCTAACTCGACCGCCGCCTCTGGACCGTGTTGATCCTGAACACGTTTGATCACGGAGGGCAGTACAGCCATAGACGGCGTGTCGAAGCACTTCGAGTAGACTGCTGCAAACACTTTACCCTAGTTGTCACAATCAGCTACCTCTGGGACTAAGTCTTTCTGCAAACTAATGGTGAGGATTCTGTGTTTTTCCACAGGAGAAGAATTCGGAAATACCGCTTTCAGCTGGTCAAATTTCTCAGCAAGCCAATAAGGCATATTGTCCTTATTCTGGGGGCGCTTGCCCATTACTGAATTAACCATGACAGGACTAATAGTAATGCCGGGACAGCTGGCTGCGCCACAACCCCAGGTGCCCCCACCTGGACATTGCGAGAGACGTATTGCACTAAAGCCCTAAGTACCGTAATCAAGGCGGTATGGAGCTGACATAACCGTATGGGGAGGGCGCCATTGAACCAAATACTATGCTGCCAAGCAGAAATGGGAATTTCCTGCATCCTATACGGCGTGTAATTAGCTGGAACTGCCGTAGGAGTGTTTGTGTGAAACGTCTTATCATCTGCATTCACCCCTGGCAAAGTAACCCAAGAGTAAAATAGCTCATCGGGATGCGATGCACCAGCACTCACTACAAAGATAATAGGCATCCCATCGTCAGGCACCCTGAACTGCGTCAAATAATGCCGGAGAGGTGCGCGACTATGCTCTGCAATAGCGACTTCAGCCATAAGGACACAGAGAAGAATAACAATCTATATCAACAGTAGCACAAAAAGGGTATAAGCTAAAACGAAACATTTTTAATTGTCAAGCTTGAGAGAACCTATATATTAACTATTTAGGTAGGATGAAACCGTCACTCCCGGAAACAAGAGTGAGGGTATTGTGGACTAATATAAGCACTACTAAGGAGTCTCAATCATAAGACCAAAACATTAGGTGCGCCATGTTGCAGGGATTCTGCTCATGCATAGAACTATGCACAGGAAACCAGGACCTCAGTGAATTGTGGTGTACCAAAAAACTCACCTCAGTACCCAGAACCCCTATCCGACTAGCCTCAGTGTCTCATTCGTTCGCCGTATCATCTCAAAGCTACCAATCATTAGACAACCCAGAACATGCAACTTAGAGTACTCTCAGGAATGGTGGGAATCAGAAACACCTTTTCGTTATTATTCTTATATCAGTCCACAAGAGTAATCCGAGACACGGAAAAGTTTAAAATGTTTATTTTTAACTACGTGCTCTAAGGTGCAGTACTTTGGCTAATACAAGCAGGCAAATGATTAAAAATAAAACCATCAGCATTGTTACAATACCATAAAAAATGAAGGGAGAAATCATATTACAACTGATAGTGGAAAACCAGTCCTATAATACTTTGTGAACCACCCTCCCTTCGCTAGTAAACTAGTTTTATAAACTAATAGAAGGTCTTTAGGCTTGAATGGGGAACCCCATACCTCAAAGATCAGCTTAGGTGAATCACATCACAGGATCAGCTCTGCTCTCTGTGTCTGGAAAGGTTTTCTCCAAGTGTCTGAATCATGCATGCAAATGCAATATTAAAGGCACCCAAGTTTGATAGTTGCAGCTGTGTGTGTGTTGTGTCTAGAGCGTGGACCGATCAACCTGAATTCAACAGCATTATTTGACCTTGACGGCTTCTGCACACAGTGTTCAGACTAAGGTCGCGGTGCACGTCTAGGGATGTGAACAACAGACCGTTCTCATGTGAAGGAAAAGCAAGCAAGCAGTTTTACTTGTAATAACCGCTAAAGTGTTGTGTGCAAAAGCAGCAAAGTGGCAAGATGGCGCTTTACATCTAAAGCGCTTATGCTAACATAGCAATGTGTGTACATAAAACCCCGTCCTCACTACAGGGGGAGGGACATCGACATCGTAACAGCCCCATGATTTGATAACACAGCTGTGTAAATTTCTATATCTTTTTTTAAGCGTCTGAATTCCCTGCATGACTAAACAGTAGTCTAGCCTTGCATACGTCTTGGGTGCATTGGAGTAAAAGGAGTATTCCATAGCCTGTCGGTGATTAGTCCGCCAAAGATCTACCATCCCCAGGTCTCATAGCCATGCGAGTCCCTCGCCAGATAAGGCTCCTGCCTGTCCATGTCTCTGGGCTTATCTATCCAAAGAGTTATCAAACACCAGGTTGAGGTCCCCTCCCAGCAACACCAGGTTATCTTGGGTCCTCAATGCCCTCTCAGTTGTGTTATGTAGGAACACCTTCTGTCTCTTATTAGGAGCATACACTGAGACCACAACCAGGAATCTGCCCGCAAGGGTGAAGTGGTATATGCGAAGTCTGCCTCTGATCCCGTCCCCTTTTTGTTTCACCGTTCCCCGAAAGGAGTTTGCCACCAAAATGGCCACTCCGGCTGTTTTGGATGAGGAGGATGAGAAAAATTGCTGGGGGAAGGCCCTAGGCTTAAGCCGATAGCTGTCTACCGCGAGGAGGCGAATCTCCTGCAGGAGGCAGATATCTGCTTATGTGGTCTCTAAATAGGTAAGTACTGCCCTATGCTTTGTTGTATTAATAAGTTAAGTGTGAGGATTCTAAGAGGAGTGCCTGACATGGATTTTAATAGGGGTGCTCTGTGTTCCCGACTTTGTCGCCGCCCCTCTCCCTCGGAAGTGGTAATGGATCGTGGTAAGACTGTTGTCGCCCAGTTGGATGCTTGGTAGTGTACCCTATGTGAAGGTGAGTGTGTACCCGAACGTAACCTAAACAATACAAATAAACAAAGATAATATACATCTTGGAACATTGTCTTACGTTCAGTTCTGCAACCGGGTGGGGCTACATGGCCAATCCAGTGGGGTTACAAATGTGGCCAGTGGTCCCATCTCCCGCCACCCGGCCCTGATACTCTGTTGGTGCTTTAAAGTGTCCCGGGTTTCAAGACCCCTCAGGTCTCGCCAGAGCCGATGGCACTTCCTCTAAAGCTGCTTGCTGGCCTTTGGCGATCTCCTCCGGATCGAGTCTGTTTGTAGGTCGCTGTCCCAGTCTTCTCCAGCCTGTTAGTCGCTCCCTCTGAGGAGGAGGGGAGGGGACCCCTGCTTGTTGCTCTCCTGGAGGTTCAAGTCCCAGCACTCGACAGGTCTCAGTTAATGATCGTAGTTGATAGTCTCCCCTCCCAGCGGAAAACCAGGTGAAAATGATGACCCAACGAGTAGGATATCCCGTATCTGCGAAGATGTGTGGTAGTCGGGCAGAATGTTCTTCGCTTCTGTAACACGAAGGCAGCCAGATCCTGAAAAAGAGTCCAGTATTGACCCTGGAAAGTGATGTGATGCATATTGCGCGCTTTGCTCAGGATCTCATCCTTGAATTGGAAATCATGCACGCAGAGCAGCATATCTGGAGGCCTGGTTGAGTTTGGTCTGGTTAGACCCACTCGGGGGGGCCGGTCAATTTGGATGCTGGTTTCCGAGGGGCTGCCTGTTGAAGCGCCACATTCTCCTCTTCCCGACCCCCCCCCCCCCCCCACCCACTTGTCTTCCAGTCCCACGACGTAATCTCCCAGCGCATCAACATCTCTCCGGACCTCTTTGATGTCTTATGAGAGTTTGCGTTTTAGTGATTGGAGGTCTTCCCAGAGGGTCGTAAAGAGTGCCTCCAGAAAGGTGCGGGTTACAGGCTCTTCAGTGTCTGGTTGATCCGATCACCTACGGGCTCCCCCTGCTGCCCCTTGTGGCCGGCGTTGCTCCTGTGAGAGGCGCTGCATTTCCCAGGGCCTCCCGCTGGGGTTGCTCCTCACATAGGTGAACGGCCTAGGTCACTCTCAAGGGTCAACCGCGATGACGGCTTGAGTTGTCTGGCTCTCTCAGCCCTGCTCTCCGGCTATTTCTCCGCCTGGCCTGCGTCGCTGTCGAGCGGGGCCTGGCCCGTGGACCCCGCCCCACCAGCCGAGTTCTGTCTTGCGGCCTTGGCGCTGCTAGCATCTGAAGGTCCAGACCGCCGCTCTCCGGCTTCCCTACAAAGCTTCTTTCCCTAGCTCTTGGTGCTCCCGGGCTGGACAAAGTTGCACCGAATATTTTGGCAGATCCAGACTGATATCCAGGGCCCGGGACACGGTTTTGGCCGGCGTCTGGCAGGAGAGACGACGAGACACATCCTACCTCGTCGCCATCTTGGCTACGCCCCCTGAAATACTTTTATGGACAATTATATTGGCATTGCCAATGTGTTTTTTTATTTTTTTTAACCATGTTTTACTGTAGCTCAACTGCTTCGCAGTGCTATTGAGTTTTGAATATATGATAGCATGAATACATCTGACACATGTCTGATATTCATTGCACCATACCATCTAACATGTTTTATGTTGTTCATTGTCTTAACTTGTCGCAAGTCTTTAACCAAATGTCACCTTAAAGCGTTCCGTTTTCAAGACCTTTCTGAAATATAGGTGATTAAGTTCCTCTCTGAAAACGAAATTCAAATAATTCCACAATGTGAATCCTGGAATTCCAGTGATTTTTCTTTGTATTTATTTATTTAGTTTGAAGGTGTGTTGTTGTGTTATGCTCAGTTTTTCTAATCTTGGATTCCTGGAAGGTGTGTAGTGGGGAGCCGGGTTTTGAAGAAATCTGGGACCATTGTTGCAATAAGCCTTATGGACAGTACAGAATAGCTTGAATTTCCGTCTCCACTCTACCAGGTGCCTGTGAAGTTGCTTTGGGACTTATTTTGCGTGGTTATGTTTCCACAGATTGATGCATAATTTGGCTGTCTGGCTTTGTACTCTTTGTAGTCTGTCACTAGATTTTCTAGTACAGAAGGCCCATTACTAAGGATCTGGTCAGCTCTGCTGGTGCGTAATTGTAGGCGTAGTCTCTACTCACTACTACTGCATTGAGTTCTGGTATGAACTGTAGATATGTTGAAAATGACTGACTTGATCAAGTGGCCCTTCAAGCCACATGCCTAAGAAATGGAATTGTCTCAACTTCTGCCCACAACTTGTATAGCGGAGCCTACCAAGAGTGCAACATTGCACCCCGATTTATTAGCCGAAGACCCTCTTTGGCTGTTTTACTGCCCTCTATCCCAAAGTCTTGAATTTGTCTGTGCTGTGCTTACCACATGGTGAATTGTAGCATTCTACTAAAACTAAAAATACAAAACATTTTTATGAATTTTTACATCGAATTTGGAATTGAGATCTTTATTGATTTGTATAGGATAAATCCTGTGAAATAACTACACAAGAAATTGTTGTTTTTTGTAATAGTGTTGCAGAAGGAGATAATGAAGCAATGGATTGCCACTGAATCCCCATCTTGTAAGATGTGGTATGAAAATACCAGATAAAGAGGACAACTGGAGTCAGTGACAGCTCAACCAGCACATTTGATTTTAGCTAACAGAATTTAGTGGTATTGGTGAATGAAATGTTATATTAGATAAAATGATTAAAATTGATAAATGCAATTAATTTCATAGTCTACGATAACAGAACTATATACCTCCCATACGATATGTCAATTATAATGCAACAAAAACTAAAATGAGAAAATCAAAGTTGCAGTTTAGTACTGTAGAGCAGCTAATGAGTGTAATCTTGGAACATTGTCCATGTACAGAATTGAGCAGGCAAAACGTTTCTGCGGAAGTCTAACTCTTAAAAGCCATTACTGCAAAATATATGAATTGGCATAGAGAGTTTTGTAAATTCAAGTAGAGGACATTCTCACATTATACACTTCCAACTTGCTGATGTTGAAAAGGTTACCATCCCCATCCAAAAACCTGAATGAGTGACTACAGATCCCATCCCCAATCACAATGTATTTGTTTTTGCATCATTAGCAACACCCCATAATCACAGCTTTTGAATCACCTTTATAATTGTGATTGAGAGCACACACGAAGCTGCCATGAGAATGCTAAGACTTCTTTTGACACGCTCAGTGACCCGTTGCCACTAGACTGACCTTTCCTCCATGAAAAAGACTAACTGCTAAAGCAACTTTCAGTGTGACCAATTCCTATCACATGCCTGTGACCAATTCCTATCACATGCCAGTAAGCCCCATCTTTTTTTTAATAAACTTTTTTGAATTTTTGGCATGGTAAAACAATCCATCAGAACACCACACCCAGCCCCGTTCAGTGTGGACAGAGCAAATCCATTATGGTCTGTAATCCATGAAGCATAGAGTCTTGCACCCACCTGACACTTCCGAATAGTCCCACCAGGCCCCCAGATCTACTCGTGTTTGAGGGCAGCCCCTCGCACTGTAGATCGGCTCTTTCATCTAGGTGCACCAGTCCATTGCCCTGTGCCACTCAGTGTGAACAGCAAAACACACAAGATGATGAACGGAATGTTGCACATTGGCAAAACATTCACCCCCAGTCACAGATCTGGGTTTAATCCATCGTTACTTTGCTCACCACGCCACCCCAGTTCCGACTTGGCCATATGCAAATCAGTCTTGCCCCTGTGCCTCATGGGAACAGTCCAGCCTGAACTGCCAAGCCATGTCTTCCCTGGACCGGAATCAAGCATCCTAGGACCGTTTGAAGCACTTTGCAGCGAGAAGGAGGCTACTCCGGAACACAAGGTTAAAAGGATTTTGCCGGCCTAGAAGTCATCCACATTGCCATTACGCGGACGTTGTGAAACTTCAATTTGGGCACAAATATACCACTCCACCAGCCTGTTGGTCATCGGTTTTGGCTGGCCCATTTACTTCAATCTAAAGTCTGGGATTCATCTTTACCAGCAGACATCTCCAGTCCACGCTCGGAGGATAACCAGAGAATTGTGTAGGGTTTGAAACACGTTGGCATGGCTACTAGTGATGCTTGTGCAACACAGGGAAATGGTGAAAGACATTAACCCTTAGTTGTGATATGACCCTAGAGACTATTTCGTCAGCTTCAGCCTAATACACAGGCAAGGATTGTGTCAATCTACAGATATTCGCCTGTTGTTTTCTCCTTTCTTTTGTTTTCCACATATGGACTGGTTTTCTTCAATACACAGGAGGTTAATGAGAAAACAAATGGTGTCCTGATTGCACATATTTATGTCATGTTGTTGTCATTGTCTAGGTCTCGTGAATTGTTTTTACATTATATATAATTGTGAATGCATTGAGGTTACAAACAACTTTTTGGTTTACCTCTCTTTGCTTTGATGATATGTGTTTTCCTCTGTCATGATGAACCATTTTCCTGCAAAAAATGATTAACTATTGAATTGAATGTGAATGAAATCATGTATGCTTAGAATTTACGGTCTAGGTGTATTTAAGATTATCTTGTAATCTCCTATCTGGCTATCTGTTTGTTCTTTGCTAATTGAGTGGTCCAGGCCAGGTAGGGACAGGACCCAAGCCTTGGTTAGATAGTACGGGTTGTCCTCTTAGGGCATCATCCTTTAGCCACTGGAAGCATCAGAACGCTGAAAGATGAGGGTGTCTTATGACTCTATTCTTTCCACCGTCCACCCCCTGGCACCTTGTCGTTTTGGTCTGAGGCTGGGGGGGGAGGGGTCAGGCACAGCAATCCCAGCTCTGTGTTGGAGGTGTCTGGGAACCTTGCGCTACGCCCTTGGTCCAACCTGGATCGGGACCTCTGGTGAGAACGCCCAACAGGAGCTCACGCCACCAAGCAAGGACACCATCGTCCAGTCTCTGGACAGGAGCTCCTGTTACACCTCCCACTTATCTGTTGATTCAAAGAAGTGTGAACGGGAGTCGTTTTACTTTTAATGTGGCTGGAAAAATCTGTATATAACTAATATTGAGCGCCCTAAACTACTGCTTAACCTCAGTAAATTATTTACGTTTAGTCTGTGCCACTTTGGTGTAGTCTGGAATACCATGATCTGGAGCCCTCAAAGGGAAGGTTGCCGGGCCTCGCCAAGGATTACATTTCTGTAGTTCATGTCCCTGGCAATGAGTGGTCTTCGCAGCACCCCGGAAGGGGATTTGGAGACCTGGGGCCTGTGAGCAGGCTCCAGGACAAACAACTGGAACAGGGCCTGCGCAGCGACCCAGGTATGAATCCATTTTACCTGACATCTTTCAGTATCTCTGGCATTGGCTCCTTCAGAAAAGCCCACTAATCGTAGATTGTTTTGTCACGATCTGTTCTCCGCATCCTTGGCGGGTAACATTGATGTGTACTTCACCTATTCAGGACTCTATCGCCTCCCAGTAAGCCCCATCATAGCACCTGAGGCTTCTATCATCTGCATGAAAAGTTTCTGTCCATACTTTCAATTCTGGGATAGACTCTGTTGAATCCATAGTCACACTTTGGGCACGGGTTTAGCATTTTAAATCTTTCTTCATTTCTTCGCTATGGACTTCTCATGGTGCTGTTTAGTATTATGCAAATAGATATGCTACTAATAAATGTAAAGTGCATCACGCTACACCTGGTGCTACCGATACTAACTGCCATTGTGCTCCAATATGCTCAATGAGCCATAGTGCTGGCAGTAATACAAGTCAGGAGACTAAGAGTATTTTCTATAGACTGCTCCAAAAAAACAGTATGGTATTAGTGTCTTAAGAGTGCTATACGATATGACAAATGCTGTTTACTATGCCGGGGCATTACTCCATTTGGCATGGTATTTTTTTATATTTTAATTTAAAGGTGTTTATTCAGTGCACGTTCATCACATTTCTTGTTGCTGTATATTCCAATTAGAGTACGTGCCATGGTGCTGTCCTAGTTTGATGGAAACAAAACTCTGCTTTTAAAGATTTATTTATAGCTTTTATATAGCGCTAGCTCGACCGAAGGTATAACAGAGCTTTACATGACCATGACAGAAACACAATAAATTTGCTTAACATATAGTGTGAGACACTTGGATTAGAGTGAAAGCCGAAGTAGAGACACAGAATCGTTAGACAGTTCGTGAGACTGCAGTATGCGGACAATTAGCACAGTATGTGTACAGTTAGAAAGACATAATAGATAGCTGAAGCACTCAAACAATCGACTATCACAGAGGGTCTGATCCTAGAGCAAGATAGTTATTAGAACATAGTGCAGTTAGCTTGCGTGTTAAAGTATTTGTTGAGGGGGCGTGGCTTGGTGAGCCAAGATGGTGGACGAGCTTTGAGCTGGCTCCCACCCGCCCGTACCATTTATCCTGCTTAATCATCCTATTCCCCGGAGCTGAGGTGCCCTGCTTGACTGCGGTGAGGGGCGACTGGCAGCGGCGGCAGTCCGAGCGACTTTGAAGGTCTGGGGTCCCCCGCGAGCCGCAAGATGACCGAGCGACGGTTTCCGGCCTAGTGCGGCGCGGTGAGCCGCGGCCTCTCGTGCGCGGAGAGGCGGGCCTGGCCTGTCTGAGTGAAGCTGCGGCGGGGACCCATAATTGGCCTGCGGCGTTTAAGGCTGGAGGCGGAGCAGCGCCCTGGGGACGACAATTCAGCCCCGCCTGGAGGGGACCTGTGGAGGCATCCTGGGGCGCCCTAGCCTGGAGGGGCTCGCGTGGCAGTGAGGTGCGGTGAGTGACCCGGCTGGGTGGTGGGCCCCGCGTCAGCACTGCGCCCCGGTTCCCTGTGTGCCGTGCCCTGTTCCCTCCCTCCCTCCCCCCCCCCCCCACCCTCCAGTCAGTTGCACCCGAGATTCGGGGGTTCGGCGGCCGATTCGGGTCGCAGGGGGTGAGGAGACCTGTGGGGGGTGGCTGAGACGGACGGACGGACATCCGGCCCGGTCAGGGCGGGCTGCAGCTTCCTGGACCCCTGAGATGGCGGGGCCTGTCTCGGTTGGCCAGCTGGGTTGGTGTGGACGTCGCGCCTTCCCCGGGGCATCATCGGAGAGGTAGCGCCTGGATCCTTCTGGCGGTAATCGGGCCTGGTCCGGAACAGGCCGGGGGCACGCGGATCAGGCGGCGGCGGCTGGGTGCCTGGGGCGGGGAGGCCAGGACCCCGATCCCCACGATTCTTACCTGACGATTGGCGCAGAGGACTCGTCTCGGGGCCAACATCCCGGAGGCGGCAACGTAGGTGGAGGAGGGGACCTGTCGTTGGGCCCGCCTGGTCTGGCGTGGCCGGGGCCTTGGAGTAAGGGTCTGCGACAATGACCAAGGACAAACATGGTGGAGGCGCGGCGAAACAGGGGCCGATTGACAA
This sequence comes from Triturus cristatus, assembly GCF_964204655.1. NCBI lineage: Eukaryota > Metazoa > Chordata > Amphibia > Caudata > Salamandridae > Triturus > Triturus cristatus. The sequence goes on from NC_140587.1 coordinate 301,948,145, forward strand.
ATTGGCGGGGAAGGCCGCGGGGGGCTCCTCGGCGGCGACGCCGGACAATGCTGCCCTCCTGGCAGCTATAACGCAGTCCCGAGATATGCTGGATGCCAAGATTGGGGCAGTTGGTTCGGATGTGATGCTGCTGTTCCAGGATCTGCGCAATGCGTTTGCCCGCATCACAGGGACTGAAACCAGGGTGGAGGACGAGGTGGCGACGCTGAGGAATCAGGTTGCGGCCTTGGAGTTGACCCAGCGGGGCCTAGCGGGCAGGGTCGAGGATGCAGAAGGGCGGGCCCACAGAAATAACTTGCGCTTTGTGGGTTTTCCGGAGGGCTGCGAGGGGAGCAGCATGGAGCGCTTTCTTTTCCAATGGCTGGAGGGTTGGCTCCCGCCTGAATCGCTGTCCCGCTGCTTCGTGGTGGAGCGGGCGCACCGAGCACTCGTCCAGAAGCCGCCGGTGGGGGCCCGTCCGCGGCCAGTCCTCGCTAAAATCCTGACAGGGATGTCATTCTCTGTCAAGCCAGAGAGAAGGAGCCCCTTCAGTTTGAAAACTCCCGTATCCTCATTTTCCCATACTACACGCGCATGGTCCAACGGCAGCGCCAGTCTTTCCTAGCGGCCAAGGTTCGGTTGCGAGAGCTTCACCTATCCTACGCTCTTCTTTATCCAGCTCGCCTGAGGGTTGTCTGAGTCCCGAACATTGTTCTTTGAATCGCCGGAGGAAGTATTTAAATGGACGGATGAGACAGTAAAGTTGCATCCTCATACACCCCCTGGTAGGGAATCAGACTCATCCCAGAATGAGGCGGTGGGAAACAATTCAAAGAGACCACGGCGTTCCAGATCCCGTCGTCGCAATAAGTCTGGGGGGGCCCGGCGTGGGGCTGGCCCGGAGGCTGGCCATCTGCCGGCTGGGTCCTGAGGGCCCGGGAGCTCCCTGGGCTCAGGTCTTATTTGTCTCTGCATCATGGACTAGTTGTCGGCTGCTTCATCTTCCTTTGTGCGCGGGGTTGCCTTGGCCCCGGAGAATGACGTGAAGGGCAGATACCACTGTAGCCGGTTGTGGGTGGGGATTCTGGGGTTTAGTTGTGGGAGGCAAGTTGGGGATCCTTTGGTTGGGAACTCCTGAGGTTCACGGTTGGGGCCTTGGGATGTCTCTCACCGCGACAGGTACTTCAATGTTTGTGAGGTATGGGGCGGGGGAGACTGGGTTGGTGGGTATGTTGGGTAGTTGGGATCTTAGGTTAGGGGTTGACCGCACCTTTGTACAGAGCTGGGCATGGGTAGGGACAGACGCCGGTGTCCCTCCGGGGCGCCCTGGATAAGATTAAGAGGGGGGCGATCCTGCAGTACGCGAAGAGGGCCTCTGCGGATGTACTGCTCCTACAGGAGATGCACCTGTTGGGGACGAAAGTGCTGTCTCTCCAGCGCTATGGATACACCCAAGTGTTTCATTCAGGGTTTGTTTAGGGTTCCAGGGGTGTGGGTATATTGGTACATAAACTGGTTCCATTTACGCATCATCGGACTTGGGCAGACACACATGGGAGATATATCTTTGCTCTGGGGCGCATAGGGGCGGAACAGGTGGTTTTTGGCAGTGTATACGCCCGCCCCCCCTGTCCTGGACATTTGCTGAACAACTCATGGCGCACTGGGCGGACATCCCGGGGATTATAGGGGGGGGCTGGAACGATGTGATGGATCTCCCTAGGGACCGACAGTCAGGGGGCCGGGGGCGAGGGGAGGGTGGACAGACGAAACTCATGGGTGGATGCCTGGCGGCGCTGCCACGGCACTTCCCGCGAATACACATACCTGTCGGCGGTACATGGCTCCTTCTCCCGCCTTTACTACATTTTCCTATCTGGGGCCGCGGAGTCCCGGTTGAAGGCAGCGGAGATTCTTTCGCGAGGGCTTTCGGACCATTCCCCAGTGTCTGCGGTCCTACGGATGGGGGGCGCGGGGCGGTAGTTTAGTTGAACGCTTTAATTTTGGCCCGCGGTTCATATCCTACGTGCGTCTTCTCTACACGGAGCTTACGGCCTCGGTCAGGTAGCGGGGGCCTCCTCAATGACGTTCCCCGTACAGCGTGGAACACGCTAGGGGTGCCCCCTGTCCCCGTATCTGTTTGCCCTGGCCATGGAACCCTTGACGGCTTGGGTGCGGATGGACGCGCAAATCTCCGGCTTTGAGTGGGAGAATGGACTGGCCGATTGCATAGCTCTCTATGCGGACGACATCCTATTTTTTCTGACAGACCTTGACCGCACGGGACCCCGGCTACTCCGTATTATGCAGATATTTGGTGAGACTTCGGGTCTCTACATGATCCCCCGGAAGTCTACTCTGTGGGTATTGGGGGGTCCGACTCAGTTGCAGGGGTGGGCGTCTCCGGTGTGGATGGCGGCGGGGGGTCTTCAGTATTTAGGGGTGTTCTTATCAACTACTCCGGCGGTTTCTTGGGAGCGTAATGTGGTGCCCGTGTGGGAGCGTGTTTGCCACGACATGAAATTGTGGACCTGCATGCCGCTCACCATATTCGGCCGGTCTGCGATTTTCAAGATGGTGGCCCTTCCCCGCCTTTTGTACCAGCTGCAGAATCATCCGTATATGATTCCACCGGGCTGGTTCCGTCGGGTGAACTCGACCCTGGGTCAGTTCCTGTGGGAGGGTGGGGTGGTCCGGGTGGCCCTGCGGATGTGCTTCCTCTCAACCTATGAAGGGGGGCTGGCTACTTCAGATATCTTTCCTATTATCAGGCCTCCCACCTGCTAGTTCTGAATGAGTGGTGGTATGGGGATAGGGGGACCCGGCATACGCAGTGGAGCGGCGGCTCATGCTCCCACACACGCTACACACCCTGTTATACTCCGCCGTGCATCGGGCGCGCTTGCCACCGGCGACGCTGGTAATCTTTCAGATTTGGCGCCAGGCGCTGACACGAATTGGGTGGTGGAACGTGCTCACGTGGGAAACCCCCTGTGGCACAATGGGCGACTACCACAGATGGCGGCCCTGTCCGGGTTTGAGGGGTGGGATCGGATAGGCATCTCCACCACAGGCGATGTGGTGCGGGGGTGCGCCTTGAAGTCCTTCCAGGATCTTCAACAAGAATTCAGAATGCCTCGGACACAGTTCTATAGATACCTCCAATTCCGTCATGCACTCTCCCCCAGCCTAGCGGGCTTAGACTCCATAGCTGAATTTAGCCCAGTGGAAGCGAAGCTCTTCATGGGGGACCTACAAGAGCGGAAAATCTCCAAGATATACAGAACGCTTGTCATTCACAGCTCCCCCTCGCTCCAGCATCTCAAGGGGAAATGGGAGGATGACGTTGGCCCCCTCGATGAGACGGACTGGACGGATGCGCTGGCCTCGCCCCGGGGGGCAGCCATAGCTATCCGACTACGCCTCATTCAATTTAAATACTTGCACAGGGCTTATTTTACCCGTAGGAGACTGTGGCGGTCTGGTCTGATCGTTTCTCCGGAGTGTCTCCGATGTGGGCGGGAGGCGAGTTCTTCTATCACACGGTATGGCTCTGTGTGTCATTATCTCGTTTTTGGAGAGGGGTGTTGTCTTGCCTATCCAAGGTGTAGGGTTGGGATCTTCCCGCGGACCCTAAGTTGACACTTCTGCATGTCATGGACGATATTGGCGGAAATATATGTAAGAGACATCTGCTGCTGTTGGGCCTTACACTGGCCAAGAGGTATATCGCCCGGGCATGGAAGGCTCCGGTAGCTCCCTCTCTGAACGTGTGGAAGAGGTGTCTGGACTTTAGCATGGGCTTGGAGCTCCCCATATTCGCAGCCAGGGGATGTCCCCGTAAACATTATAAGATATGGAAGCGTTGGGCAGACTACAGGGGTCTCCCCCTGGAGCCAGTTCCGGAGGAGCGGGAGGAAGGGTCCATCTAGTTCCCCGGGGCCGAGGGGGCTTACACTGGGACTGGGGTCGGAACTGTCTAGCCTATGCTCATACAGAATGTCACTTGTTAGGTATGGTATGGTGCGGTCGGGGGGGGATCCGGGAGTTGGTGGGGGGAGGGTTGAGGGTTTGTTTTTCAACTGAAGTGCATCTTCAAGTATTCTACTAATTTAAAATGTCAATGATATCATGGTTGCAATGCTTCGGCAGGTACCTCTGGGACTTCAGGTGTTTGTTGACGAATAAAAACTATTTAACCCCTTCGCTGCTGCGGACATTCCGCTGCAGCGCTGGGGGGGGCAGGGGGGCAGCGCGGCGGGCCTGTGCTCATGACGGAGCCGCTCCGTCATGAGCCACAGTTGAGCTGTGCTCATGACGGAACGGTTCCGTCATGACTCCGCCCATTTGCGTTGTCGCCCCGCACAGGCGGGGAAACAGCGCCGCGCAGGCGGAGCGGCCGCCGGCAGGATTGTCATGACGGAACCGTTCCGTCATGAGCACACGACAACCGTGGCTCATGACGGAACGGTTCCGTCATGAGCAGGGAAGGGGTTAAAAAAAAAAAAAAAAGTAAAAGTATTTGTTGAGGAGAAGGAGTTTCAGGTCCCTTTGGAAGTGGGAGAAGGAGGGGTTGCATCGTAGATCTCTAGGGAGTGAGTGCCATATGCTGGCTGCATTTCCAGAAAAAGAGCGAGTCTGGCTTGATTTCCTTTTTAGTTTGGGAGGTATGAGAAGTGAGTTGGAGCTTCTCAGAGTACTAGTTATTCCTACTTTTATAAGATTGTTGTCAAGATAGTTTGGGGCGTGTATGTGTGAAGGGCTTTGTGGGTGACGCAAGCAGTCTTGTGAATAAATCTTCCTTCGATGTTATGCCAGTTGAGGGTCTTGACGGCTGGTGCGATGTCTTAAAATCGTGGCCCACCAGGGGGCCATACAATAATGAAAATTATTTTATAGCGAGCCCTCACTGCCATTGTTGTAAAGCAAGCAGCCCAAGAAGAAGAGGCGTTTTGGCTTGAAACGTGTCGGCGGCACAGAGAATACTTACCATGATATGGAGGCGAGTTGCAGAGGTACACCAAAGGGTGTGTGAGCTGTCGAGTGCCCTCTTGAAAGCTTTCGGGCATTTGTTTTGAAGAATGAAATGTATATATTCTTGAGGTCCGCCACTCCTCCATATCGAGGAGAAAAAAAAAATCAACGGAACGGACCACGGTAATGTGCCTTCTTTGAATATTTATTGAGGGTGCAGGTCTCGCCACAATGCGTTTCAGCCCACCACAGGCCTTGATCACATGACATTTGATGCGCGTTATCGCCGTGCTTTTAAAGTGAAAAGTGCTCGTAAATACAAAACACATGTGCAAACATATCCATAGACATAGAAGATATTTCTGTTTTTCCAGGCCATTGCTGTTATATATATATATATATATATATATATATATATATATATATATATATTTTTTTTTTACATCCTTCTTGAGTGTAGATGGTGTTCTGCTACTCCTCAGTGGGGGTAAGGGTCGTGGCCCCGCTTAACTATCATCTAAACTTAGGCCATATATTTCCTTCAGGGATCTCCACATCAACAACCTGGCCCTTCACACAGTCGTTAAAGTATGCTAATCCTCATGATATGGTTGTCCATTTTGTATCACAAACTTTGATGGCATGGCTTGCCCTTCTCTGGTTATGAGACTGACCTCCACATGCACTAGTTCCCAAGAAAATGCTGAAAACTAGCTTGTTTGGCTGGATACGTTTTGTAGGATTGGTGCAGAGACCCCCTGTCTGGTCTTGTGCTCTAAAGAAATGCTATTGTGAGTCAGATAATCTGCTGCTTCTTTAACTGTTATCAACAGAAGGCTACCATTTTAAGCAGGGAGGCAGGTACCCCTAAGACAGACTTTAAAAGCCCCCCCACACCATACTTTTCTCTTGTACTGAGCCTTTATTCTATCTGAGAAGCATGCTGTATACTTGAATATATCAGACTTAAAATGCCACTGTTGTCGAATGGCTAGGCTAGTTTATGAAACCTGTACTATGTTTTTATCTGTTTCTTGCATGTCTTTAAAGGGTAGTAAGCCTCCTGTTAAAGTTGTCATTGTCTCCATGACCCAGACCAAGAAAAAGTTGATTTGAATGCAGTTCTACATTTTGGCAAGTGATCACCTTCACCCCATATCCCAGCTGTAATAGTGTGTGCAACACCTCATTTGTTTTAATTATTCAGTTAACTGATGTCCAGGCCATTTTGGCGGTCCTTGTGCAGAGGTGATATGCCAGGAACTGTCCCAACTGGAACTGAAAAATGTCCTGTCTTGTATTGCAGATAACTGTTTACAGTAAGTGTGATCTTTGGAAATGTGGTGGCCACAGCAGGGCTTGTGGAGATCATGGCATTGTATATTTCGTCCTGCTCTCTGCTTTTAGTACAGCATTTTGCTGTCGCAATCAGTATAGGTCAGGATCACCAAGTCTCCTTCCTTGTAATATTGCTGCCTGTGGTTCAGTGAGATCTGTGTGATTGGCTTCTATAATTCTTTCTTGGGCCATATCCACCAACACACCGTGCACAACATACTCTAGCTCTGTGGCCAAATAATACAGTTCCAAATTGTGTGAACCTAAGCTTCCCATCCATAAGGCATCATAGCTTATTGAGGACCCATGACACCGTACACCAAGTTGTATATTTAGGAATTCAATTCCCTGAAGAAATGTATCCTCGGTATTGCAGGCATGTTCTGGAAGTGACTGTAGGACCATCACAGCGTTTATTTGGAGGACCTTTGCCATCACCAGGAGGGGTACCACACCAAAATGTGAAGGAACCTCACAAAGCTCCCAATGCCCTAGTTACCACCAATGAGACTATCATCACTTTAATATATCTAATATCGAACATATTTTAAGGTGTGTAACACTGATATTTTTGAGCTGGGAATAATTGTATATCTTCAAAGCTGAAGAAAGCCAAACACTATCTGAAAACAGTGCAGTCATTCAAGTGGAATTGATCAGTAACTTGCTAGAATGGTAATCCGATATATTTCTTTGAGTGAGTGGGAAGGCCACTGGTTTGTTAGCAAATATTTTTGCTATGTTAGAACCTGGAAGAGACCACGCTGGATGCATGCAGCCCGGAAGTAGTCACCCTCCCCTCCCCCACCCCCCACCCCCCATTCCTGAACAACCACCCAGAGCACTCTAGTTAACTGTCGTAGTAGGTATGCAGCAAAGTTACCCTTTTGTTAATTGGTTGTGTATTACTTTATGTAATTTATTACTTGTGAGATTCTGTCTGTATTTGACCCATAAGGTTCTCTGTTATATTATGTTGCCTGTTCTTTGAGGCGGGTTATGAACGTGCCATGGCAATGACTGTGAATGTGACAAAAATGAAAAAGACAGCCTTCTGCAACGATTTTCCCTACAGCATTTCATTGTCACCAGAACATATTCCCAGGAAGGGATGTAGAAAATCCTGTGAGTTATATTGTAGTGTGTGCAGCATACCTATTGTGAAATCTAGATTGTTACACTGCATGTAAAAAACGCAGCATCAGCAATTTCTAAATCACAAATCAAATAAAATGCAGGTTAAGTCTCAAGTCACATCTGACCAAAATCTAATACCATATCATCACCACGTTTGGAAGTTCTATCAAGCCTGCATTGAAAACATAGCAACCAGATATATTGTTTACAATGGCATTATGTACACTTACAACGCTGTCAATTGTTAAGAATTTTCAGATTTTGGGAGACACGATGTAACATTGGTAAACATTTGGATGGGAATAGTTCATAATTATTTCTTGAAGTGGTACACAGACACTGCTGAATAATGTGCATTGCTCTAAGTAATTCTAACTCGAACTGGTAATATTGCATTGTGCAAGGTAGCAAAACAAAGTAATATAAGAAGTTGTAAGTCGACTAATCGAGTCTTTACTTTATCGAAAGCACCACATTAGGATTTGGTTGCAATAGCTCATTTTATTGGCGTTTTCACACATTTTTAGGCTAAGTATTATATTGTGCTCATTATAGTCAATAGATGTTAATCCTGCTCACTACTAGAACTCAGTTACCTCCCTAGTCTGCATACCTTATATGATGTGGTGAAAGGAATTCACCAATCCCCAGGCTACTCGCAACATACTTTTTACGCCTTTTGTTTAACAGAATTTTGAGCTTATTTAGTCTGAATTTGCTAGTTGCACTGCAAAGTAGAATAATATTAGCTTGTGCTTGTTTGATATGGAGACATGTGCTCCTGAGACATGTTCTCTTATTTGCTTTCTTATTTTCAACTCAGCAGACCACTCCTGCCGCCACAGTCTTCTGGATTACCACCTAATTCTACCACTTCATTCTCGACCCTGAGGATGCCAGACAAAGAATGGAGGGTTCGAAAAGAACGGTGCAGAAGCTGCAATTGCAGAGGCAACCCTCCACTCTCCTACTTTGAAGAGTGGTAATATAAACACACCAAGAAGTGCATTAAATGTAATTATGTTCGGCCAGAAAATAGGCAGAATCTAATGTCGTTGCTATCCTTGATATCATTCAAAATTATGGTTGAAATGTCCTGTGCTCTTGATTTTTGTTGAGATACAAAGTACAATGAATGCTTTAGTACCTTGCAGTAATCTTATTGTAGGGTGGAGCACAAAGAAAATAGTGATGGGAAGAAATGCATATTTGTAATAGTATCACTCTATATTTCATCATTAATGCATATAAAAAACCCAAGATACCGTCTCCAAAAATAAGCTGTAGCCTTCAGATATTTACATTGCATTAGTTTTGCCATATGCAACTTTTCCTGATAGGAAGAAAGGATTTGTATTGTACATTCTAGAATGTAAACGTGCCTCCAATAGGAGTACTGCAAAATCTTCCTGGACTGCTTGAAAGGAGAGCTGAGAGAAGTTGGCTGGGTGGGCGCCAAAGGATGGCTGCTTCTCCTTGGTAATAGAAATTAAGGAAGTACTGTCCTAAATGTCGACACCTGGGTCATGAAAATAGAGGAAGGGCAGCACAAAGTATACAAAAGGAGATTCTGTGTCTAGGAGCTGCTATTTTGGAAAAGGGACTGAAAGTAAGGAAGATAAATGGAAAATATATAGATAAGTGGTGAAAGAGATTAAAAGGCTATTATGAAAAATAACAAATACAAGAATGACAAATGCAAGAAAAAAGGTGCTAAAATGAATTGCCGCAATGTACACAATTGATGCCAAACGTTTGAACCCCTCTAGGGCCTACCCAGGAATGCACATAAATTGGTTTTTTGTGTTTTTTTTCTCCTATCGCCATCCAGCTACATACACTGATACCCAGGCACATCCTTCCGACATATGTGGTATGTGCAATTACTGGCTCGTTCTTTTTTTGCTCCTCACTTTTGTAGATAGCAATATCCCCGTTTTCAAGCCAAGAGATCAATGTGTAATCATTGGACAGTTGCGGTATGGTCTGCCAAACCAGAAAGAGCTTCAATCTCAGCTGAAGGCGACTTATATTCTACATCCAGTCTACTAATATAGCTGACGGAGCACACCCATTCTGACACTGTGGGAGCATCAGACGAAATCCATTTCTTGCAGATTTGCCTTCTTGCGAGTAGTATAAGGAAAAAGACTAATGACAACTGCACCTTATTTAAGTTGTGACGCAAAGATGGATCCACCCCCAATAAAATGAAGCAAAGGCTTTCTTCAATTTTGCGACCCAAATTTCCTGAAGGATTTTACTTTCATCCCTCCAAAAAAGAGATAAGTTCCAGGCACTCCACAAACATATGCTTGTCGTCTCTCTCTTCCTGCACTTCTTGCTTTTTGGCAGCTTTATTGGGGACGAACAGGCTCTATTGAGGTAAACAAATGGTTCTTTTTGGGTGGTGCAGGTTTTACAATAGAGTATAGTAAATCTAAAGATGCTCTCCATAATTGCTCCTTTTCCAGCTCTGGAAATGATTTTTCTCGATGTGAGTATGGGGGCTCATTTTCTCGTCTGCTATGGTGATGATTGTCCTGTACCATATGGCTACCTATTTATGTATTTTTTGTTCTTTTTATTGAACATCAAAAAATAAAAAGGGTCATGTCATACAAATAATCAGTTTCACATTACAGGGTACCGTGTCTTTACAAGCAGTGGTATTGCATATCATGTTGCGAAATTTACACCAATGTTACATGTAGTTGGTTGCAGATCATCACTTGTTCGTCAAGGGAAGGGATTTTAGGGGGTTCGCATACTCCTCCCCGATACACATTCCACCTAGTCCAGATTGCTATCCATTTCCGGGGGCATCCACGGGCAACGTACACTGTTTTTTCCCTTGCCATGCACCAATCCATATCCTCTTTCCATCCATTTACCGTCGGTGGTGCTGCAGCCCCCCAGAGTCGCGCTATATTCCGCTTGGCGATCATCTGCCCAAGTGTCACCCAGAGCCTCCCTTTTACATTCAAGTCTGTGGGCTCCCAGATATTCAAAAGGCATCTTTTAACCTCCAGCCGAAGGGCCACCTCCCAGACCATACTCATGCATTCGAGGATGTTTCTCCAGTATTTCTGTATCAGCGGACACTCCCAGATTGCATGCAGGAAGGGTACCCTCCAGTCCGCACCGTCTCCTACACATCCCATCTACACATCCCATCTTCACTTCTACCCATGAGCATTAGCTGCCGCCCGAGAGGTATACTCTATGCACAATTTTTAGTTGTATCACCCTCAATTTCGCCGAAATGGCGACTTCTCTTGGGGAGGAGAGTGCTTCTTGCCACTCCTCGTCGTCAATTTCCAGACCGTCGCTCCCCCATTTCTCCCTGAGTGCCTGCAAAGGGTCTGGAGTATGGTGGACGAGTTTCTTGTATGTGAGGGATATGCTTCTGTCTGGCAAGTGTCCGTCAAGCAATCTATCCTCGAGAGGAGAGGATTCTGGTAGTGTCATTCCAGCTGGAATGTTAGCCTGGAGGCAGTGTCTGACTTGCGCGTACCTAAAGTATTCCGAGTCAGCCATCTCATGCGTTTGTTGTAGCGAGGCGAAGGACACCACCCCATTGTGCCCCCAGAGGTCCCTGATATGGGAGATACCAATGAGGTCCCACTTGTCGAACCCTTTAGTACGCCCTAGTGTTCCCAGCTGTTCAGAGTCCCAGAGGGGAGTTGCGCGCGTGAGTCTGTTGGCCCATCCCAGGTTACGGTTAACCACGTGCCACAATTGCACCGTGTGTCTGGTGGGTCCAGTAAGCGGAAATTTAGCCAGCCTAGAGTAAAGCGCTCTTGTAAAGTCTCCTCCCAGTAGCAGCCATCTGTCCATACAGCAGGCTGGGTGGTCCCCGCTTCCGTACATACATTGGTTTATGGCGGATAGTTGCGCTGCCCAATAGTATTTTTTGATGTCAGGAAGGGCAATACCCCCGTCGTACCATCCAAGGGTTAACTTCCGGAGTGTTATGCGCGGTTTCCCGTCCCATAGTAGATCCCTTTGCAGGGCTTCGACATCTTTAAAGAAGACGTGTGAGACTGGGTCAGGGTAGTTCTGAAGGGCATATAAAAAGTGGTGCAATGCATCATTTTGAAAAGCGCTGCCCGCCCAAGGAGAGACGGGGCAGAGCCTTCATGTGCTTGTGTCACGTTTGAGCCGCTGCAAGGGCGGGAGGAGGTTCCGCTCATATCGTATCTTGGCATCTGTGGTGAAGAATACGCCGAGGTATTTGAATCCCTCGGCCGCTATCTGGATTGGGCAGTTCCCGGGCAAGGATGGGGCCTTCCTATGGAGGACATAGAGCAACAACTTGCTCCAGTTAATTTGAAAGCCCGAGTTTCTTCCAAAACTGACAAAGATGTCTAACACCACCCTCGGTGATCGCGGAGGGGAGGCAAGATAGAGAAGGATGTCGTCCGCGTATAATGAGATCCAGTCCTTCCATCCCTCGGTCCATCGAAGTCCCCGGATTGAAGCATCCCTTCGTATCCAGGCTGCGAGTGGTTCAAGGGAAAGTGCGAATAAGAGTGGCGAGAGTGGACATCTGTCTGGTCCCCATTCCCAGTGTGAACACGTCCGAGATTTTGTTGTTGACCGCCACTTGGGCCAGCGGCTCCGCATATAGAAGCTGCACCCACCCTATAAAATTAGGGCCGAAGCCCATCATTTTAAGGACAGCAATTAGGTATGCCCATTCCAAAGTATCGAACGCCATTGTTGCGTCCAATGAGACCACTATCGCGTCTTCCTGGATGCTGGAGCAGCGCCCCAGCACTCCGTTGAGACGCCGCAGATTAAGGGCCGTATGTCGGTGTGGCATAAAGCCCGATTGGTCTGGATGTACCAGCTTGGATATAACCAGCCGAAGTCTATTGGCCATGAGCTTGGCGAGTATCTTGGGTTCTGCATTTAACAGGGAAATCGGTCTGTACGAGGTGCATTCGTCTTTTGGCTTCCCTTCCTTGGGAATAGTGGCCAGCGTAGCTATACGCTGGTCTCTTGGCAGTTTCCCCTTTTTCCTACTATCCTCGTACATACTTTTTAGGTAGGGCGCCACTTTATCTGGCTTAAGCTTGTATAGTTCAATGGGAGGCTACCTATTTCTTGAGTTGGTCCTTAGTTCTTATCGGGTCAAGGAAGTCCTTTTGGACCGGACAGCTCACTTCTGATAGGCGTTTGGATGTCCCCAAGAGTCAAGTTGTAGCTATTTAAATTTTGCGACTCTTCCCCTTTCGCCAGATCTCCTGCCATGAAACCAACTAATCACATTTCCAGAAGTCTCCCCAGGTAGAACAGTTCTCATTCCTGAGGGGAAGACTGTTTATCCTTAAGCCTCTCGGGGGTTCCCGGAGAACACCATAATGGTACTGTTTCTGCATAGTAGTGTATCCCAAGACCTTGCCTAAAATAGACCCACACCCCTAAAGCGGTAGAGTACCTTCAACCTTATGTGTTTGAAGAATTCCCGACTTTGAACAGAAATTTACCAGTACCAATGTACTTCAGCATAGCATTATACAGTTGGCCCATATAAGAGTTTACAGACGATGTCCAGTCCATTAGGTTAAGGGACAGCATCTCTTTGCCAGTTCAAATTAAATGAGTCCATTCCTTCTGTCGGTTTAACCTGGTTTTCATGATGTCCATCTTCAGAATCCATCTTAATTCTTCTTTATTAAGCAATTGTTCCATATTCTCTCCTCTTTCAGGTAATCACAGGACACTGATCACTTGCCACTGGGTTAAGTAGTGCTCTACTAAAGAAGCAGTGGGGACTTACAGCTGAGACAGCTACTGTGTTGACAAATTCATAAACCTTTTTTGTGTGGTTTTCCAATGTAAAGTTTACCACATGGGCATGTTATTGAATACAACACATTAGAAGTGTTGCAGTTGTAAAAACGTTTAAGGGATACCACAAGGTTATATACAAACATTTTGGATTCTACCGAAAAAGGCATACACTACAGCTGCCACATTTGAAATGCTCAATGGCTGGGGTAGGTCCCAATTTTCCACCAGTGTTTTGGATTATTTTTCTGATGTCAAATGCAAAAAGAACGATTGATGGACAGAATGCAGAACAATGTCATACCTTCACCCCAGTACAGAGATCTGGGCCTAAATCCATCGTTTGTTTTCTCCCCATGCCATTCCAGTTTGAACCCAGCCATGTGCAAATCAGTCTGGACCCTGTGCCTGATGGGAACAGTTCAGCCCGAACTGCCGTGCCAGGTCCTCCCTGGACTGGAAACAAGCATCCTAGGACCTCACCCCACATCAGCCCGGATAGCTTGACTCCAGTGGCATGGAGAGTACGGGACCCACTTCTGGGCATATCTTTCCCACTCGTGGTGACAAATGGCATAGGGTCAAGACTGATTTGCATATGGCTAGGTCCAAACTGGGATGGCGTGGTGAGCAAAAGAACGATGATTAAACCCAGATCTTTGTGGCTGATGGTGAATGTTTGCATTGTTCAGCATTCCGTCCATCATTTGTTCCTTCTGCTTTTGTTTCCCTAAGTGGGACGAGTATGTCCAGACGTGGGTCCCGTGCTCACTGCACCACTGGATTCTAGCTAGCCTGGCTGAAAAAGGGTAACATACCCTGAAACCGGTCCCAGGATGCTTGTTTCCGGTCCAGGGAGGACCTGGCCTGGCAGTTCGGACAATTTTGTGAGGCTTTTTAATTGCCGGAGGAAAGGAACGCTGCAGCAGGTGCTTTAAAAACAGAATAAACTTGCAAACACGACACACCCCCAGGAAGCCAGCACCCGGTGCGGTGGCACCAGTCGCATCGACCTAGAGCCGGCCCTGCACCCAGTTGTATCCAAATGAGCACGCCCCTCGTGTATGCTGAATATGTTGGCAATACACCCTGCCTCTCCATCGTTTAATTATTGACTGTGCCTTAGTTAGGTGTGTCTTCTGCAGGAAGGCCACCTGTACCTTTCAACGCTTAATAAATGTCTGTACATTGTATCTTTTACTGGGGAGGCATTAAGTCGCCGCACATTCCATGTTTTGACTTTTATAGACCACATCATGTACAATATGACTGTCCCCGTAGATTTTCTTCCCCAATATGTTCCTCCTCAGGATTTGTAATGTAAACTGTCCTTTCTGTGATATAGTTAACTCTGTTTCACTGTTGCCCTATAGCATCCCCAACAAAACCCTCTCCCAGGGCTGAGAAGCTGAGACCCTATGTCCAAACAAGTAATAGATGTCTTTCTGGTGCAACAAAGGTGAGACCCATCACTGCACTATGCATGTGGTGACCCGTCCCTCTATGCAGAGGGGGTCAGGACCAAGTGCAACCAGAGACAAGCCCTACAATCCTGATAGTCAAGGTACTCTGGAGTGTAGGCCTGCGCAGCCCTGCCCTCTCCCTGTAACACTCGTATATCTGACACCGTCACAGTAACAGGGTGTGCTCCAGCCTCCAAAACTTGAGGTCGTAAGCCAGGCGAGGTTTTGTGATAATGAAATACTTCAGGTATCACCTGCTCCCTGGCCTCCTGCTCCTCTGTTGGGAAGATTTCAGGCCTATCGTCATAATGGTGCCTTTTGAAACTAGCTTGTACCTGCTGTAGTACATTAAGCATCTTGGGCTTTGGCCACCACTTTATACATGTGGGCTTTGTACCTCTTAAGTGACTGATGTATCTTAAAGTAGAGAGATTATTCATGCTCAGTTGGATGCAACATTGAATTCTGTTTTTCAGTTAACCCAGTCACTGCAAAGGAGCCCACCAAAAGCGCCAAGCTGTTCTTCAGTGACCACCGCCCTCAAATGGAAACATTGCATCAGCAGACACCTCAGTCTCTCCTACCCATGTACAGTAAGCTCCCTAAGATGGCTTTGCTATTCAATGTGCCAGTATTTTTTGAGCCACCAGCTTAGTTCTGTCTCTTAGATGTTGTAAATGTACCTATAAAGTATCTTAGAACTTGTATTGACCCATCCAGAAGGAGTTCTAAAATGTAAGGTGCATTTAAGATCAATTTTGATTGTTCTAATTATTTTGTTCTGTTCTCATTTTTGCTGATTTTTATTAAGGACCATAATACCGTATAAATGATGGTTATGTTTGTATTAGTATTGAGGATTTACATGAAGTTATAAACAGTGGCGTAACACAGGCCCCCGCAGCCCCCGCTGTGCAAAGGTGCCAGAGCTCCAGGGGGCCCCTTCATCACAGTACCCTGGCGTGACAGCTCCTGACTGAGTCAGATGGGAGCCCCTCTATGTTGTTTGCAAGGGGGCCCCCTCAAGTTTCGTTATCCTAGTGGTTATGAAACACTAGCAAAGCTATTTATTAAAAAAGGAAGTAGCTTATTTGAAAATAAGAAATGTATTTACCAATTGAAATGTAATCTAAATATAATAAAGTTGTATTTGGAAAATCATTTTTTTTTTATTTCTGTAAACGGTGTGCAGACCCTTTGGACTCCGTGTTACTGCCACCGACTTGTCAGTCTTAAACATATCAAGGTACAGAGGACAGTCCAATTTTTCGGAAGGTAAAGTCTCATACCTTCTTAGCCCAAACGAAATATAAATTATCCTGTGAAGGAGTGGGAGGTAAAGAAGTATAAGAGCTTTTTTGAGGTCTTCCCTTACCAACTGGTGGAGTGGAAGACTTATGAGCAGAACATCAACACTTGGTGCACTCCTTTGTTTTGAGTGCTCTAGCAAAATACCCTGGGTGTAACATTGAAAGTCCATGAATCTTTCCATGATTATGATCCTTTCCATGCATATGATCCTTTCCATGATTATGATAATTCTCCAGTTTATGATAACCATTGATCTTTATAGCACGCAAAGGAATCTATGCTTCCTCTTTCTAACCACCTAATGTGGGTTTGGGCAGGGAATGGTATAGAGCAGCAGATGGTGTTATTGTTCATGAAGTCTCTCTAGTTTCCTACTGGAGTAAGAAACACTGACCAAAAAGGAAGATATCTGCTCCTGGCACCCTGTTGGAACATCTGGGAGCTACAAGAGAAATGTCGCCTGCAAATCAGCCCTGGCCTCTGTGAAATATGTTGGAAACCTTCGGCAACAGCCTTTTTTCGATCATGGATCCTAATTTACTTAGCCTTTTTACCACCTGTGCACGAACCACTGCTTGCCAATTTAGCCTCTTCTGCTAATTTGATTCAGACAATCTTGTGGCGCATCATTCCCTGGCCGAGTTTCCAATTAAGTAAAGGTAATGTCGTTTTTAGGTGTCGCGCCTGGCGATGCAGTGCTCAGCACTGCTCGCGCAGCGAGAGTCCTTTTGTGGAGGGTTCCAAAACAGAGTCTGGAATCACAGGCCCTCGTGCGATTCCTTTTGGTCCACGGTATTGGCGTTTGCGGTCGTCTTTTTCAGAAAGACAGCACGCAATAGGCCAAAGGCGGTCGCGTTGCTCCGCCCATGGCCTATTGGTGTCTGTTACCCGCACGGCCGACATCTGTTTTCAATTATCGTGCCCAGACACGGGTGCGATAATTGAAAACAGATCGCTCGCTGTGGCACGTGCGCGCGCACCACTCGCGGGCTTGTTTTTAGGAGGAGGAGGACTTTCCCTGGTAGATCGTCGCAGAGCTGTATAGGTTGGAAAACGTCTGTGTAACTATCTTTGAAATACTTGTGACAGTTTATTTTTAAAAGACGGTATGGGTGGAATAACTTGCTAGAAAGACTAATTTTTGATAATTCTCCAAGAGAAAACGTACTGTATATTGCAGCCGTGACACATTCACTTGTCGGTTACTCTTCTCCTATTTCCTTCCTCGTTGATCTTTCACATTCCTTTTGCCATCTTTTTCATTTGACTTTGCAAACTTCATCGCCTTTTTTCTTTCCTCCACATTTTCTCTGTCCTCGTCTGTCATGCTTCCCTAAAGTAATTCGCCAGAGAGGGCTGTTTATTGCGCTCCTGACCCGGCGCTTGTGTAATCGGGGTCGAGGTGCCTGTAGGTTGTCAATACACAGACAGGTACTCACACCCACAGCTTTAAGTCTGTGCACGATTCCCGCTGATGTTCATAGCTGTGGCCACGGGTGGTTGTGATGAGCAGGGGTGTGTTGAATGGTGCAAGTCTCAAGCAGGTCTGACATAACTTCGACCTCTATAGTGCTCAGGCACAGAAGCACCAGAAGTCCGTGCAAGAGATGCGAATAGACGGGCCTCCACATTTCTATGGGATAGTAGCTAATTCCACCTGTCTCCCTTTCTGTAATGTTGTCCTTAAACTGCATCTCGTCCTGCCCAGTGAGTGATAAAATGCATAATTACCAAAAAAAGCTTCTTGAAAGAGAACCCCACACGCCAATAAAAAAAGAATATATTTGCTTTAAACCGCATCTCGTCCTGTCTGTTGAGTGATAAAATGTACAATTACCAATAAAAAGGCTTCTTGAAAGAGAAACCCACACTCCAGTAAAACGAGCATTTGCAATGCAATAGGTCTCGCATTATTAAAGTTTGAGCTATTGGCATTGCTAAATAATGCAACATCAATAGCTCAAACTTTAATAATGCGAGACTTATTGCATTGCAAATGCTTGTTTATATTTTCATAGTGTCGGAAGGTCGTTACAATAGTTTTGATTAGGCGCATCTAATAATGTCCTTACGCTGTTATAGAAATTTGTGTTCTAGATCCCCTTAATAGAAATAGCTTCATGAATTGGTCATGGAAAAAAAATAACACATTGGGGGGGGGAGGGGGGAAGTGAAGTTCTTAAATGTATTCCGTTTTTCCAAGCACCAATGCATAGATATATGTGACATCTGAATCCATCAATATGAGCTCACATAGTGAAGAATACAACACCATATGATAATCCCCTAATTCCGAAGTGCAGTTTTGGTCCAATTGGTATTAAGTAATACTTAAGAAGAATGACTTTCAGTGTAGTATAAATTGTGTGAAGTTCAGATACCTGGGCAGCATGGCTCCCATTTGGCTTGGCAGGGTTTCCACCCTGGAGCCAACTTTCATATTACTGCACAATTCAGCTTTCAAAATGGACGTTTTAAATAGATGCACAGCTTGTCATTTTAGTAAAATGTTCCCTTGCTCAGCCTTATGGGACAGGTTTTCTTTATATGTTTTTCAGGGATTCTTCTTCTTATGAAATGGTAGTTAGCAGACTAGGCTAAAGTAAAAGCAGACGTGCCATCAGAGTGTTTCATTGACAAAAATATTCCAATATTGGTTTTAGGAGAACACGAACTGTACTATTCAAGTTCAAGGCTCTTGCACATGCATAACTGCTAGTTCCCAGATGTCCAGGGAGTCCTCTTATCTTGTCCATTATTAGGGAACCAGGAACATAACGTTTAGCCTGAAATGGGTTAAAGGATACGAAAGAGCAGGTATCAAAGTACAGTGATACTCTCAAATACTTGCGGAAACATCCCTGTTAAAATTATGTCAACTTGGTGATTACTCATCAGTTGGCTGGGTAGCATTTAAGATTAAGGAGGCTAAAGCCTTGTAATTGACATTTTAATAATAATTTAAAGAACTCTGTGAAGTGGTAAAAGATGAAAACCTGTTTAACCACTTCTCTTTTAAAGATATCTTCATTAAAATTCTTAAACACTTGACATCTGTTCAATAACAAAAAAAATCTAAATATCTCTCGGCAGTCTTTTCATTTTTTTTATCTTTTAAAACAAACCTATCTACATAAACACCTTGGAAAAGTTATTGCAGGATTGAAAGCACATGAAGTAAAATTTCGTGTTGAGGCCTTTTTATTTTTCTTCTTTTAAAGGAGTTACAAAAGAACGTTTGTGGAACGAAAAATACAGTTTTAAACCTAGGGATTTGGGAATTTCACAGAATGCATCGCAGTGCACCCTAAGTCTATTTTGATCATCCTCTGATGGACCCAGGCAACAGGAATTCAATTTATAATCCTTGTGAGTTCAGCAAATTGATTGCTATTTCATTAGGTGTCAAACACATATTTTTACAGTTCTTGGGAGTGTCATAAGTACAGCAGTAAATGGTATATAAAAGCACGTTATTTATTAAATGCAATGTCCACGAGGGGACATGGTGTCGCAGGTAAGGTCCCCCCCCCTTAGCTAGGGATCGTCATTAATATTCATCAACACTGAATAACATGGCAGGTCCATCCCTTCACAGATGAGGTAGGAGAGCATAACAAACGAGGCAGAAGAAATAAATGAAGAACTAGACTAAGGTGACATAAGAACACTTAAAATAATCGATTCATCTCAATACTGTGGTGCATCTGAACATCTTTATAGTGTAAAACGAGAATTCAGATCTCACTGTGCTGCAACACGATTGTTCTCTGGAGCAGCTCAGTTTCTGATGGATACTTCTTCCAGTGGAGTCCTCGCCTTAGGAATATCCCCCTGGTGCCAGCCAAGATCTGGAAACTTTTACCCAGGAAATATTTTTCCAGCGTTTCCAGGTGGCACCATGCTGCCTCGTCTATGACTCTGCCTTCCCTAGATGTGACAACATTGAACTGTATAAGGCACCACCTGTCACACTGTTGTTAGTTCCTGTGTTTTGCACCTCCTCGATGAGGGCCCGAAGCTTTTTTGGTGCTTCACCAACTAAACTCTTTAGCTTTACAACAGCCAATAGATCAGATGTCTCCTCTTGAGATTTCAGTGCTTCAACCTGTTACTGATTATGTATGAAGATGATGATGTTGGTCCCACATGATCCCTGCATGTGGTGTCTACAGTCCGAACAAAGGAACATGACATGCGACTCCTGTTCCTTAATGCACCCTAAAGCCACCTAAGAAAAGGATGGCAATCTAATTTTGACCCAGCAGGGATACGCCAAAGCGTTCCCTTTGTCGTTCAGTTAAGTCTGCCAACTCGAAACAGCTTCTTAACCAGACCTACTAAGAAAGGAGTAATCCTCTTCTTCCTTTCGGAAATTATCCCGCTTCCAGAAAGTTTTGGGTCTCAATACCGTTGCAGCATGCCTCGTTAATGGAACAGATTCCAACATTAAAAGAATTAAAACAGAATGGCCGACTTAATTTGCTAATTCTGTGTAAATAAAAACTATCCAGCTAGCCATGCAGAATCTTTTCATGGTGGCTCCATTACCTTCTGGGCCACACCCCAAGGGTGAATCTGACCCTGCAAGTTTGACGACTCCACCTCTGAATTCTCCTGGCAAGTGTCATTTTAGGCCATGTACCCTGTGCCGCCAAACAAGTGGGTGCCCTTCAAGGTTTCATTCCAAGTGTGCTCCGTGCCACATACAATGCCGGTACTGACCTTGAAGACATTCTTGGTGCTGCCGTTTACACCCTTGGTAATTAACTAACCTTATTCTAGTTGAAAAAAAGATGGTAAAGGTCGATTTTAATGATGAGTCCAGAGATTTGCCCAGTTAAAAAAAACAAAATAATTCTCTCTAATGCTCTTATCCTAGCTGATGAAGGCTATGGGCTTACAGAGGACCGGGATAACGAAGGCTGATAGCTCCCCTGTTGCACACTGACATGGAAATGTACCATCATTTACCAAATGAAAGTACTTTGAATTCTTCTTCATATGGGGCTAACCCTTAATCCTCTTCGTTCACTTCAGTGGCGTGAAAAACGGCATTCAGATTGGAGTGGCTTTGCCCTCCCTGAGTACCAAATGTAATGTTTTGACATAAATCTTGTTACCTCCTTTGTGGTTTCAGAACTTCTGCTGCCCTTTAACAGATCACTTTTGTTAGCTCATGCTGGCTGTCTAGGAGAAACTGTTCCCTGGTAGCCCATAGACAAATAGCCAAACACATGCCTGCTCTATGTAATCTAGAGTTCGTAGTCCGAACCTTCACAGACAAGTCTATTGCTTTTCGCACATCCCCTCCTGGCCAAGAGTCGAAGAGTAGACTCAATGGGCTAGAAGGTCAATTCCTTTTACAGTTGTGCCCTCCACTGGGCTAATGCTATGTGCCTTTTGTGCTGGTGCCCTCAGTAAATTGTCAAAACTGACAGGCATTAGTCTCCCTGACTGCATGCAGAAAACATTTTCATTTCTGGCCACTGATTGGTTTGATGCTTCCAAATAAATCTTGTGCAACTGTAGTTGTGCATACACTGTGGCTTGGCTATCCTGCTTGGATGCATTCCACCGGCTGTTCTGAAGATGTCCAAGTCAGGCTGAGTAAATGCCCTTTGATGACCGCTTTTCAGTGAGTTGGTTGACTTCTCCTTGGTTAACTTCAAGTTCAGCAAAGCTATAACTCACTTGCTGGGCTTAGCCTCCCTAGTGACATTATTCCAACAACAGTACAAGAAATGGCTTAGCTATTCCAGGGACAATATACAGAAAAGCGACCACCTTTGCAACTGATCCAGATGCCCGAACATGTAACGCTTCTTTTGGGACAGGATGGATCTAGAGGACACCATCAGCCGCATATCCAGTCCTTGCAATCCTCGGTTAGCTCTGCTGCCTCAAAACCTCTCTCTCATCCTCCTCCTCTAATGTCACGAGTGACCTGAGGGGTGGAAGGTCTCACATTTTCTTGCAATTGGGAGACTATTGCAATGAATTGGTGGGTCATCTATCTAGTCCACAAGGGCTACCCTGTTCCCATTCTGTCCTCCCCTCTGGACTGCCCACTTTCCACCAGAGCATACTGCCTGGCACGTGTCTGTTTCGAGGTTGGGGTTTGTGCCCTGCTTAACAATGGGCTGTCCAGGTTGTGCTTCTGGCAAATGGGCAAAGGATCCTCCTCATATAACTCGCTTGTCCCCAAGATGCATGCACATCCAAGACCATCCTGGACATTCACCTCTTGAACCTGCTCATTTGACATGGCAAGTTCAAGATGATGTTCCTCTGCCATGTTCTTCTGAACCTCCATGTGATGCGACCTCCAGGATACCCATTTTCCACTTCTAATCCTGCCTTTCAACAGATGTTCCTTGAAGTTGACCATGAGGTTCCAGCAATATCAGATCACAGTCCTGCCATTTAGCCACCATCTGTTTTCCTAAAAGGGCTGGCAGTTGTGGCAAATTCATAGCGGAGTCGGTGTATTTTGGTACTTAGATGACTGACTCATGAATGTGAGATCTCTGGCACTGGATTAGGAACATCTTCAATACACTATGATCCTCCTTCACGACTTGGGGGTTTTATGGTCAGTGCCCAGAAGTCTCATCTTACACCCGCGCAGAGGCTGACCTTCATAAGGCCTGGATTGGACAAAAACCACATGAGTGTTTCTGCCTTCTCAGAGGATTGCAGTTATTTGGATAATGATTCCAAGGTTTGTGACATTGACACACACCCTGGTTCTTCAAACCTAGCCTGATGGGTCGGTTAGCCTTGGGCATCATGTTTCTGCTGCATGCCAGATGGTGAATTAGAGCCTTCAAGTGGTTCCTGATAAAGTGGTGGCTTCAAAAGCAGGGGAGCTTGGGTGCAGATCTTAGTCCATCCAGATCTGCAGTAGTGGATGTTTTCATCCAGTTCGTCGTTGGGTCGTTCCTTCAGTCCCCTGGAGGTGCAGGCCACCATGGTAGACACCTCCTCATTTACATGACTTGATAGCGTAGTGTCTTTGGTCCATGACAGAGCGGCACCTATACTTAAATGTTCTGGGACCGTGGGCGGTCCATCTTACTATGAAGGCCTTTCTCCCTTACATCTCAGGGAGCAATATTCAAGACATATCCGACAGCACCACCACCAACAGTGTGGTGTGGGGTAGAGGACCCTGTTTTGGGAAGAGATTAGATTATGGGAGAAGAACAAGCAATGTTTTGTTTTTTTCTTCCTAGGAGCTGAACACCTTACAGGCTCCCTCAGTGCGAGAGTGGATGCTGTTTCCTCATCATAGAGACCATGTGTATGAATTTCACCTCAAAATGGTGGACCTGATCGCATCCAGATGCATGGGTCTCTTTGCCACTACCCAGGATAACAGATATCCTCCGTTTTGTCCTGTACTTCCCTATGAATAGTTTCTTCTGGTAGATAAGGAAATGTCATGCATGATTGATCTCGATTGGGCCAGGTTGGGCGAGGATGAGATGGTTCACCCATCTGTTTGCACTGAGCATTTCAACCCTCCCTTACTCTACTACATCTTTCCTTTCTCCTCTCTGGAACTTACTTTCCCTGCTGCCGGCTTAATGCCCACTCCAGACACACCCACTTCGTTGTTTAGGTCTCGCCTGACCCAGCGCATGCGCTGGTCTGGCGAGACTTATTGAGAGGGCTCCAAAAAGTGCTACCAGGCCAGCCTAGAGCTACAGTGCATGTGCGCGGGCGCGCGCGCCGTGCTTTGCCGTGATTACTTTCACTTTCGCAGCCGCACGGCCGCTCTGATGTTTGATCGCGATCTATCGCGATCACTTTCGCGGCAGCACGGCTGCTTGGCATAGCCAATAGGTCTCGCTTTTGGGACCTTATAAGTATTTAGTTATGCAACTGTTGCATGGCTAAACACTTATAAGGTCCCAAAGGCGAGACCTATTGCCTATGCCAATGCTTGTTTCCTTTTAATGTTGAGCTCCTCTCTTCCGTTGTCCTCACTTCATCCTGTGATTGTATATTATACATGCTGTGTATTTTTGCCAACTGTTTTAAGTAAGTATTCACTTTTCAAAATGTGTTTAATATTTGCGTTTTTGTTGTATCTCATTTTTGCAGAGGTCATTTTGGTATGTTAACTTTACTACGAATCACTTTCAAAGACATACATTTACAACACATTTTTGCATCGCATGTTCGTTGATCTACCTCCGACCATGCCTGCTCAAGACCACAACTAAACACACAATCTCATATTTGGACAAAGAGTGTAGTAACCGGTTTAGCAGCCTATATAATAAGAAATACCATAACGGGCCCTGCAGAGCTACCAGCTTACGGAAAACAAAGCTGCGTGTCTGTCTTGCACACTTCATCATCCACCACCATACTGCTAAGCGTTGCGTCCCATAACTCGATAACCCCACCTTGGTGGTCCTCACTCATGAGTCATGACTTGGAAACATTTCCAACATAGGATCAAAACATAGACCAAAGCCTTCTAGCCACATACCTTACATGGTTTAGCCTACTGCCCATGTAGGCAAGCGCCTGCAATACAATACACTGCATGCGTTTACATCGAATGTGTTTCATATAAATACTAATTAATTATTAATTACCTTGAGAAACAGTAAATGGTAGTGTGTAATTGAAATAATGTCAGTACAGTGCTAAGCTATGTGTACAGATGTTCGCAAAATTGAGTGTTTGACTGATGTGACGCTTAAAAATAATTCAGTTAATTAAAAAAAATGTAAAATATGTTAAAGGCTTACGATTAATTACATTTTGATCTAAGCATAAATCTATTCGGAGAATAAAACTATTTTAAACTAAAATTATTTTCAGAATTGCTAAACTCGTTAACTACTTTAGAGAAAAGGTTTCAACGAATTGTTACATTTTAAAGTTAATTTAAATGTAAAAAAAGTCAAAATGAGTATAATTTTGACATTTTCCAAAGCAATCTTGGATTAAGCGTACTGGTCAAGACTGATTTGCATATATCAGGGTCTGAACGGAGGTGGCGAAGTGAGCTAAAGAATGATGATGGATTCAACCCAGATCTGTGAATGGGGTGATCGTCTGTAAAGTTTCAGCGCTCCGTCCATCATCTCCTTGTGTTTGCTTTGTTCGCCCTAAGTTGGCAGGGTATGCCCAGAAGTGGGTCCCTTGCTCACTTTGCCACAGGATGAAAGCTAGCCTGGCTGATGACGGCTGATTAGCCAGAAACTGGTCCCAGGATGCTTGTTTCCGGTTCAGGGAAGACCTGGCTTGGCAGTTCTAGCTGGACTGTTACCATGAGGCACAGGGTCAAGCCTGATTTTCATATAGCTGGGTATGAACTCAGGTGGAGAAGTGAGCTAAAGACTGATGATGGATTCAACCCAGATCTGTGACTGGGGGTGAGTGGCTGAAAAGTTTCAGTGCACCATCCATCTCCTTGTGCTTGCTATGTACACAAGTGAGGCAGTGTTGTAAACATTGACTTAAGTTACCTTGAAATGCGTTGTCAGTTTATAGGTTTTAAAAAATGTGTTGTAAAGAAATGACTGATTCATAAACGCCATCTCCGTAATTGTTATCTGTAAAGCACACTAACACCTCTGAAGTAGAATAAATAAGTATTTATCCTTCCTTCACTTTGACCCCTTTGCAAGATCATTTAACATAGAGGACTTCAGTTTAATAGCTATGCATGTGGTACGCATACGTATGAGCTAAGGGCGAGAGCACAAGCAAAGGCCTGATGGAGCACCATCAAAAAAGCTTTTAGAGATGGGTGGTGGGGGCTATGTTATGTCAGACCAGTGTATTGGAAAGGATGGCGTAGTTACTTCCAGGACTTGTATAAGGGTCCTGCATGCTGGTACTGTCCTAGGAGTGGGATAGAAGCAAGGGCAGCTGCAAGAACAGTGGGATAAATGTCCAGTCAGTTGCACATGACCCAGTACCTTCAGACATTTATCTGGTAGTTAGCGCTTGCTTTAGAGTAGAGGTGATAACATTCACTTCGTATAGTAGATCACTTGTGTCCTGGATGCAGGTTAGGGTGTTTCTCATTAATAGTTTCAGGATGATTTATAACTGTACTGAGATTCTTGCATTCATCAAGGCTTATCCCAAGATGAAGTGTCCTGGGCTATTGTTTTATTATCTTGGACCATTTAGAACCTGTCTGGTGCTGGTTCTCTGGTACCGGACTCCAAATGTGTTCTCTCATGTAATTCTGGAGCTTTTCTGTGATCTTTGTTGTCTTTTGTAATGCTTTTCTCCCACGGGTTTGTATTCTACCATACATTATATTTAGAAAGCTGGCTATGTGCTTCCTTGATTATAGTAGCTGGTGTACCTTATGGCACCTTTTGGGCTCTTGTTTGCTGATATTGATGCTGTTTTCACTGTTTAGTGACCAGATGATATTTTAAGATAATTAGATTTGAAGAATAGAACTACCACATAGTTTGTAGTTGTGGAGAGAAATGGCTGTATAGTTACCACTGTAGTAGCCCCTCTTCCAGTCTATCAAAGTTATTTTAGCACCTTGCTCTAAGCATTTAGGCTTTTCCAGACAAAATGGCAGTTGGTTATTCAAAAGGCTTTTGCAGCTTTACTAGTCATAGTGTTCGACCCCAAAGAGGCTCGGGTGGTCAAGGAGGAAGGTTTATTTGTTCCATCACGAATATAAAAATTAACGCAAGTATACCATTGATCCGAGATCACTCCTCTTAGTGAGTGCAGAAATATTGCTTTGTTTTAGGTCTGAGGGTAGAAACCTCTTTTGCTGTTGCACCAGCCTCATGTAATCAAAAACGTCTTGAACCAATCCTCTTCACATATTGGTCTCTTTAGCTGCAAGCCACATTCTTCTTCCACCCATCACAGCATACACCTAGGACAGTAGGTGAGTCCACTTCACCTATAAGCTATTTAGCACCGTGTCTCTGTATTTTGTTTGATCGTACATGCACAGCTGCCTTAAAAGAAATGCACTTCAGTGCCAGGGTTGGTGAGCTAAAACTTTACTTGGTGAAAGCTTTCTTTCTTTTCATTCCTTACCCTCATCTATCATTCATCTTTGTTTGTTGAGGATTTCAGGTTATAAGGCAATTTTATTTAGAAGAGTAATATCCTTTTTAGGTCTCGCTTAGCGTGGCTGCACACATGCGGAGCTCGCTTGGTGAGATTTATTGTCGATGAGGAGTTTCAGTAGAGGGCTTGAAGCCCTGCCCCTCATTCCCATTGGCCGGCGTCACCGTTTATGCTAAACGGTGGCCTGCCATTGGAAATGAGGGTTTTCTGTAGATGCCCTTTGGCCTGCGAGCCAGACTGGCTCGCCTGCTTTGCGTCTGTCGCAAAGCACTTTCTTATCTTTATGGGGCCATGTGTTTCTAATTAGAAACACATGGCCCCATAAAGACAAGAGATCGATGCTTGTTTTTGTCAGGGCCTTCCCCGCGTCTTCTGTGTGGCTCGGCCCCTCGCTCTCACCCCTTCGGCTGGCTGGTGAGTGGACTTCAGGCTTTCGCCGGGAATGGGGAAGCCGGGCGGGCTCTCCGGGAGCTGTCTTTGTTTCTGCTGTTGACACGCCTTCCCCTTCCCTCGGAACGGGTTGAGAGAGAAATGGGGATTTGTGTCTGATGCCTTTTGCGTGGGCTGGCCTTCAGCAGCTCCCGATTGGTTGCTGAAGGTCTGGGGGACTGGCGGGGTAGGTGTTTGTATTTTCTCCCTTCGTCATCAAATGCAGACCGAGGGAAATTTTGCAGGTGGCACGTGCACCGCACCTGCAGCCTCCCCTGGGGATGCCAGTTTTGGATGGGAGCCAGATTTGCGGCGAGTCGGTCCCTTGCACCGCGGAATGCTCCCGGCAGAGTGGCCCTCTAATCTGGCACGTTGTCCCTCCACGGGGTTTCCTGTGGCCGGGGTGGATTCATTCTTTCACGCATGTACAGTTCGAGGCGTTTCAGGTTTTTTTCAGCGTAGTAGTATTAGCAATGGTTGCCGTGCGTGATATTTTCCAAGTGCGCTGCTTGCACCTTTTTGCTTTATAAATTTTTTTTGTTGGGCAGCGTGGCACGCTTTCAAAAATAGTGGTTGTGCTCCTTTCTTTTCCAAGTGCTCGCCTCCCCCACTTGCAACTCTGCTCGATTCAAGGATGAAGCGCATGACGGGCATGCTCTGACCATCCTGCCCGCGGTGTGATCGTACCGCTCTGCAGCAGCGTCTGACACTGTGACATGAAGCCGTGCTATGTCACTGGCACAGTCCACTGAACCTACTTTGCCTCGACTGTGCGCGCCCCTCAGTGCTGTCTTGTGTGTTTGATGTCCTTCAATACTGGATGAATTCAGTTATATACGACACTCTCTTACATGGCTTTCTTTGGTTCTGTGTTAGTAATATTGGTCGCCTCGAGTCCCTTCGACGGCCTCTCGAGTTCCATATTTCTACATTCGGCAATTAAAGCACAAAAACAGGTAGAATAGGGATGCGGTAGGCTCCTAATATGAAGGGCCATGAGCTCATTATGGAGGCTCTGCAGGCGCACGAGCTGCCGGTGCACAGCCCTAGCATGTGGTGCAGGAAAGCAGATATGTTACATGGTAATCCCCAGCACCCACTCGCGAGGTCCGAATAACAACGTGCCCACAGCAGGGGGGGGGGGCGCCATTGCCAGCATGTGCACTTACATTTCAGTGGGAACGCCGCAAATCATTTCTCAAGCCAAATACAGGGACATGTCAAATATTTTTACAAGCGTGTCACAAAATTTGTATCACTTACACTGTTCATCCCACTCGCATGTCTTCCCCGCACCCCTTTCTCTCGCCCTCAGACCAATCCGCTCCTTCTTCCACTCACCGGACTCTGACCTGCGTGTTTCTTTTCTTCCCTTACCTTCCCTCACCTCCCACTCTCAGCTTTACTACGTATTTCCTGGTTTTATGTAAAAACACATCTGTATTGTTGCAACATTTACATAGCGCTTACTACCCAATGTGGGGCGCTGAAGCGCTTGCCTAAATAGTTAGCACGCTGCACAGTGTAGGGTTGGAATTCCTTGTTTGATGTGTAACTGCAGTAGGTTGTAATAAATTTAGAAATTGTACATACGTCCCTACACACGTTTCCGCACAAACATACATATATACAAAGCATATACTTCAGCTGCAATAGATCTGGCGTTAATTTACAGTCTGGCTTTAATTTATTAATGCATCTAAAAATATACATGCAAAATAGCAGTTTTTATGCTGCAGACATTAAATGCTAATACGTTGTCTTTGCCTGTGTTTTTTTTCACCTCCATTGCTGGATTCTTGCCAATGGTTATTATGGAAACCTAAAACTCCTACTCATAATCTTATCTGTCTCTGGAATTTCTTGACATTCAAAAATATACTAGCCCATCCCCATAGCTCACACCGTCCACACACATCCCTCACACACCTCTGCGCTCGCAACGTTTAATATGTTTATTTCAATATACAGCCTTATTACCAATTAGTGGTGTCGCTAATCTATCGAGGTAAACCGGGCACGAATAAAAGTAATTGAGTGTAGCCCCAGCGCACTCTTTAAACACAATTGCTTCTTGGCGCTTGGGCCCTAGTAGCCGCGTAATATGATGGTGTTTGCGGTCTGTAGGCTATAGGCTATAATGACATTGCTGGCTCCTAAACACTATGATAAACTTCAGCAATATTTAACTTCAAGATCACCTAACTGGCTTGTTTTGATCTACTGGCGGGAGGGAAAGTCCTCGTTATCACCGGGCTTCGTGGTACTCTTGTGATCGACATGGGCAAGATGAGAGGCTGGGCCGAAACGGAGAGAAGGGGCAGTGCTGCTTAGCGGAACTAAACAAGTAAAACCTGAAGTCAATAATTTTTGAATGCCGTTAACATTAGACATTCATGCCCCCCACTACCCTCGCCACCAACCTTCAAACTGGCTTTTTTATCGGCGTTGATTAACTTTATGGAACAATTATTGTCTGAGTTGGCACCACGAAGAGACTGCAGGTCTATTAACCCAGTGTGCTGCCTCACATTAAAGGAGAGGTTATTGAGCAGTGCATCTTCAGTGGCACAGGGGGCATTACCCCCCCCCCCCCCCCCACCTTATCGGAGTGAGACAGTCTTGCACGAGGAAGCCCTGGGGGGCGGGGGGGGCACGTCTTAAGTAAAACTGCTTGTGGCGCCATACAAGCCTGGCAGAGCCCCTCCCACCTGCGTGCCCGGGGTGCAGGGTGTTGGTGCAACTGGTTTCACTCCGGTGGCGGCTGCAGATCACAGGGGAGCGGTAAATCTGGGCGTGCGGAATTAACGGGGCCCAAGTCGTGTCATCTGGCAAATGACCTAGGAGCGAGTGGTTTGCACTCAGTGGTTGCAATTAACTTCGGCCCTCTGTTATTTACAGCTCCGCGAAACTGCAGGACTTGTACATTAAGCGCAACATCAAGCAAGCATTGGCAAAGTCAGAAAGATTAACTTTTAATGTCCAAAGCATGAGTACAGTGAGGGCTCTCGCGGGCAGCACCCGCAGTCTGGCCGCAACTTCTCCTGAACAATCTGCATCTCTCTGAAGTTGTGCCTATGCAATGTGCGTCACAGCCCCAGGGAAATCAACGCCACTCTTAGGATAATTTCCGGCGCCAGGAACGCTCCTAAACCTCCAGTGCTAGAGCCCTCGTCAGGAGGGCATCACAGCCTGCACCACCCATTTCCCCTTTCAGCGCTGCCAGTGACAGTACAATTCCTAACCACCGCACTCTAAAAGTGTTACCCCCTAAAGCTAGAAGAATGGCTTGAGCAGCAGGCATTAGTCCTTTAAATGCATATCGAATTAATAAACGACTATTGTTTTGCTTATCTCTAAATTTTACAAACAGTGACACCATGTGGCACCTGCCATAAGTGCTGTGACGATGCTGAGCCCCGGAAACTACTAGCTCAAATTAAGCACTGCTAAACCTCCCTTTATTTCTGCTCCCTCAGCCCATTAACTTTTCCAGCTGGCAGAGGGGACGGGAGCAAGGGATATCTCGCTGTGCTGCAGTCGCTGTTTTAGTGCCCTATCGGCCCTTTACCTTCTGTTCCCACCCATCTATCTCTAACCTGATATGGACACACATCAACACCCCCTCCCTAACCCAGCAGGTGAACCGGGGAAGATGCGTGTTTAGAAGCAAGTTGCTGATCTGATGTAACCAGCTGGAGTCTGGCCGGTGAAAAGCGTCTGTTGTCACATTTTATTCACCAGCAGTAGCAAGGGAGGGCAGCAAATATCCTTCCGTCCCGGGCGCTACTGGACCCAAGCGGGTTTGTTTATATCGCAGCAAGACTGCCTCGAGCTTTATGGAACCGTTTGCTGTTATGACTAGAGGGCATTGCTCAAACAGCACCTTCATTGGCGTGAGAGCGCGATGTACTTTGACTTTTTCTATAGGGACCAAGGTCTTTCTTTACCTTTGCTAACTTCCACTGAAATCATTTTGTTCACCATCCTAGGTGTAGGGTGATTGTGGGGAAACATAACTCTAGTTTTAGGGGGTTTCTCACGAATTTGGACTAGTTTGAGTTTCCATGTGGTAAATCAGTAGTCGTATTTTCCTATTTGGCAACATTTTACAACCGCCAAGTTTTAAAAAAGAAAATCAGGGGAATGCTTTTTCCCCGTTGCCATATGTTGAACAAGGGGCAATTTTAGACAGGAAGCTGGTAAAATAAAAGCATTTTTGGCTTAAATAAACAGGGGTCTCCTGCGTTAATTGGTCGGCAGGTATATAGTTTATAGTAAGCTCTGCTTCTGTGCCAGAATACCCTTGTTTGAAAGTTGGCACGTATAGAGACTAGTGATTTATAATTTCAATTGTTTCATAATTATATTTCTTGCGTTTTGGCTTAAAATTAATAGACTAAAACAATTTTCGAGAAGAAAAGAAAACGATTCTAGGTTGATTTTGAGAACAGCTTTTAAGAAATTATATGAAGAGCTTAGAGTTGCATGTTTAAGAAATCAAAAGGGTAAATGATCTAAATGTTGTATCTGGAGCAGGAAGGTCAGAGGCACTAACAGGCACATGCATCAAAGATTTTTGCGATCGCAAACGGTGCGAATTGCAAAAATCATCCGTTTGCGATTGCAAAATTAGCTTTTGCGATGCATGAAACAACTTGACACTCGCAACTTAAAAAATCACAATTATTTGCAATTTCTTAAATTGTGATTGCATTTAAGGAATTGCAAATTGCGATACCTTAAATGCAATGCAAGATGCCTTTTAAAATAGCAATTTCTCTTTTTGGGCCCGCTATTTACCGCAAAATCATACCAGATGGTAAATAACGGAAACTTTGAAAAATGCTCCAGTGCATTTTTTAAAGTTGTAGGTTACACACACACATGCCCTTGGGACGTGTGTACGCAACATTTGTGCACAGATCAATTTCAGCGGTGCAACAGGGTGTCCTTTTGACACCCTTGAAATTGCATGTGCAATTTGCGAGTACCTATTCATTCCTATGGGCCTGTAGGCCTACAGGAATATATGGGAAGCCATTCCTTATTTGCGACTCGCAATTTGCGAGTCACAAATAAGGAATGTGTAGTAATCGCTATTTTTGTAGTGATTCCTACATGCATAGGCTTTTGCGAGTCTTAATAATCGTGATTAAGGACTCTCAAAATCCTACCTTTATGCATGTGCCTGTAAGTGCATAAGAGTTCATTTATGATTTAAGATGAGAAATTATAGAAGTTATGATTTGGTGAGCTTGTGAAAACTTGGTAAAACAAGATGGTTGGGAGAAACCCTTGTTCTCTTATAAAAGGGCAAGGAGTATTAAGGACTCCCTGGTGCATACCCGTCCGAAAGTTCAGGAAAGAAATCAAGAACAGTCCATCGTCAGTACGTGGGGCCTTCCTCCCATTGTTGGCCACTATCCTTGTGGCTCATGCAGTGTCTGTCATTTGACCTCCCCCTCTAAGTATCTAATACTTGAACAAGGAAAACAATGGATGCAGAGAACGCACACCAATTGCAACTCCACCGACGTGGTTTACTTGATCACATGCCCATGTGGACTAAGATACGTCGGCATGACGAGTAGGAAAATAAAACAGCGCATTTGCGAACATCGCAGCACCATCCGATGTCGCAAGCTGAGCACAAAACTGACGGAACATTTTTTGCAGTTGAATCACACAACAAATGACATGAGATGGACGATCATTGAAAAACTCAGGCCTGGAGCAAATACCCAACAACTGTTATTTGAGAAAGAACAATGTTGGGTTTATCGTCTATCTACTCATCTCAATGGTCTGAATGACAATATCCCTTGGGGTTCCATATTGACAAACTGATCCTACCAAACCAGTTTGGCATCAACACCTTAGTAGCCTCCGTGCAGTTTTGTGCACCGCACACAGCCTTTGTTTTTCTTGTCAGCACGAATTACCATGTTGACATTAATTGTCCTCGACCAAGACTCCCCATAGGCATTTCTTTTGATGTGGTATATGCCAACCCTTGTATACTGACTAACATCAAGGGAAATAGTCTACGATTTTAGATTAGACGTTGGTAATTGACGTTTTGACAAAGGTAGTATTTGGCATTCTCAACCCGTTGTATAAAACGCACCAGTTCACAACCTCCCCATCACGAGGGGAGAACCAATAGGAACACAAACTCAAACTTCGTCATCACCTGCCCCTTCGGACTGCATCATACGCAGACGCACGTAATAATAATCACGTGACCGGAACCACGGAGTATTTACTTCCGTGTTCCCCATTCACTCACCAATATCCGGGCCGAGGAGGACAGATCGAGGTTGATCGCGGGAGTGTGCGAGCATGGAAGTAAGTTGACGAACCACTTTTTGACACCGCATTAGGTTCCTTTCAACTTATCTTCCTAAAGCAGATGAAAACAGTTATGATTTGCTTTTATTTCGCCAGATACTATAGCTCACTACCCCCCTCCCGGACCCATGATGCTAGTAACAACAACAACATAAGTAAGAGGGCCATGACCTAGGGCGCCTCCTCCTTGACCTTCCGGGGGGGCTTCTGGTGGTTGGGGGGACTTCAATGCGGTGGTTTCTGGGACCGTGGATCGTCACCCCCCTAGGGACCTCTCCCGGGCGCAGGCGTGGCTGTCCGGCTTCTTAGATACACTGGGATTGGTGGACTGCTGGCGTTTAAAACATCCCACGCAGCTGCAGTACACTTTCCACTCGGGTGCCCATGGTAGCCTCTCACGGCTTGATTATGTCCTTGTCCCTGCGGCCTATGTTGGGAGGGTAGGAGAGGTGCGCCATTTGGCGCGGGGTATTTCAGATCACTCCCCGCTCCTGTTGCAAATTGATGTCTTCCCGAGGGGGGAGGGCAGAGTAGCTCCAATCAATGCCTGGTACCTGCGCGACCCCACCATTCGCGCTGATTTGATTAAATCCTTGCAGCGGTATTTCGATGAGAATGCGGGGTCCGTCCCTTCGGCTATCTCCCTTTGGGAAGCCTTCAAAACAGTTCTTAGAGGGGAGGCCCTCTCCTTTATTTCCCATGCCCGGAGGCGCGAGCAGGAGGAGGTGACCCGGGTGGAGGCCGAAATCGCTGAATTGGAGGGTGATCTGGAGGGTGGGGTGACGGATGCTGCACTACATGTCCTACAACTTAAGCAGGCGGCCTACAGGGCCCTCGTTACGGAGGCGGCCAGGGGCCTCTATAGAGAGCAACAGGGGCGACTGTATGATGTGGGTGATAAGGCTGGTAAATTGCTTGCATGGTTGGATAAAAAGGAGAGAGCGAGTCGTGTGGTCCCGCTGATTGAGAGGACGGATGGTGTGCGTGTCACCGAGCCAGAAGACATTGTCTCTTGCTTCGCGGATTATTTCCGCGAGGTGTATTCCCCGGTTTCTCCCTGCTCGGAGGAGGATTCCCATGCCCTGCTTAGGGATATCGCGCTGCCTTCCCTTTCGGTGGAGGACAGGGTGTCGTTAGATGCCGCTCCTACCTCCGACGAAATTGCCCTCGCCATACGCTCTGTCGCATCCGGCAAGGCCATGGGCCCGAACGGCATACCTATCGAGCTGTATAAGCTGCGACCGGATGTACTGGCACCCCACCTCCGTGCGATGTTCCTGGCGGCCCACTCGCTGGGCTCCTTCCCGCCGGACCAACGTCTGGCTACAATTGTGGTGATCCACAAGGAGGGGAGACCTCGAGACCGGGTTACATCCTACCGGCCTATCTCGCTCTTGAATGCGGAGCCCAAAATCCTTGCCAAGGTGCTAGCCAACCGGCTGGTCGGTGTGGTGGGCGATCTGGTCCACCAAGACCAGTCCGGCTTTATTCCCCATCGCAACACGGCCCTTAATCTGCGGCGCTTGCACGGGGTGCTCGCGCGTGTCCCGTTTGTGCGGGAGCCGGCCATATTGGCGTCCTTAGACGCCACCATGGCGTTTGACACGCTCGAGTGGCCATACATCTGGGCTATGCTGGCGAAGTTTGGATTTGGCCCGGGGTTCATTAGCTGGGTCAAATTGTTGTATTCGGGCCCATTGGCGCAGGTGGTGGTGAATGGAAGAGTATCGGTCCCATTCGAGCTGGGACGGGGCACGCGACAGGGCTGTCCCTTGTCGCCGCTCCTGTTCGCGCTGGCCTTGGAACCCCTGGCGGAGTGGCTGCGGTGGCACCCTTCCATCCGTGGTCTCCGTTGGACCCCCGAGTATGAGGACCGCGTGTCCCTATACGCTGACGATATCCTTTTGTACCTAGCCTCCCCGCGTAAATCACTGATTGTCCTGGTTGATGTTTTGCGCTCATTCGGCCGCAACTCAGGCCTTGTCATCAACTGGGCTAAATCATGTGTGTATGTGCTTTCCGGGGAGGCTCCCGTCCTCCCGCGGGGCTGTCCGATTCAGATTGCCTCACAGGGGTTTCGGTACCTGGGGGTTTACATTACTCTGGACCCGGAGGCCCGCTACGAGCGGAATTTGCTTCCCCCCCTCCAGCGCTTGAAGGAGGACGTCGCGCGCTGGCGGCGCCTGCCGCTTTCGCCGCTCGGCCGGGCGGCATTGTTTAAGATGATGTCGTTGCCACGCTTCCTGTATGCTCTCCAGAACACTATGGATTTGGTCCCGGCGCGCTACTTCCGTGAGGTGGAGAGTCTACAGCGCCGCCTGTTCTGGGACGGGAGGCCGCGTATTGCCCTGGTGAAGTTGACGCTCCCATGGTACGACGGGGGGATTGCCCTCCCGGATATTAAACGGTATTACTGGGCCTCCCAGCTAGCTGCAATTAATCATGGCCTTTACGGGCCTGCCTTAAACCCGGCATTTGAAATGGACAAGATGCTCCTGCCTGGTGGCGACTATAATCGAGCGCTCTACTCTGGCGCGCCCGGCCCCCGCCTGACGGGACCTACGCGTGTCATGGTACGAGTATGGCACGCGGCTAACGCAGCTATGGGGTGGAAGGACCGTTTAACCCGGGCATCACCGTTGTACGCGTCTGAGAGATTGGGCTCCCTGTGGACCTCGAAGGGCTTCGAGAAGTGGGACACGATCGGCATCAGTAAAGTGGGGGACCTCTGGACGAGAGGGGGATTTAAAACATTCGAGGCGCTGCAGACAGAGTTTCAGCTGCAGGACAGTGAATACTTTCGGTACTTGCAGGTCCGTCACGCGCTGGGCTCAGTCTTCCCGGACGTCGCCTCCATCCCGGAGTCTTCCCCCCCCTGGAGGATAGAGTGCTGGATGGCCACGTTCCGGACAGCACGATCTCCCTTATTTACAAAAAATTGATTAATGACCGCTCGGGCCTGCTGACTGGCCTCCGCGAGGCTTGGGTTGCCGACGGGCTGGAGTTGGACGACGAAGACTGGATTTCCGCGGTGGCCTCTCCGAAGGAGGTGGCCATACCGGCTCGCCTTCGCTTCGTCCAGCTTAAGATACTCCATCGGGTTTACATGACGGGGCCAAGGCTTCTGCGTATGGGCTATGCTGAGGATGGGTTGTGCAAGCGTGGGTGTGGTGCTTTGGCGACTTTTTTGCATATTTTGTGGGAATGCCCGAAGGTGGAGCGATTCTGGCGTGGTGTGCATGAGGTCCTGCGAGTGGTTACGCATGTCGAGCTGCTGCCTGAAGCGAGGAGATGCCTGCTGAATGTGTGGGAACCAACTGACTACTCGGTTCCGCAGACGCGATGGGTGACTCTGGGATATATGATAGCTAAGCGTGACATTGCTCAACTGTGGGGATCCCAGAGGCTCCCGGCGGTGTCGGCCTGGAAAGAACACATGGATTGGTGCATGTTCCGAGAAAAGGTGGTGTATGTGGCGAGGGGTAAGCCTGGGGCATGGGTGAAAGTATGGGGCCCTTGGAACGCCTACCGCGGGGGTATCTGCGCGCCACCACTGCTGCCTGCGGCCTCACCAGCCCCGTCCCCTTAGTTGACTCCTTTCCCTAGCCCTGAGCACGGAATTCCCCCAGTCCTCGATTTGTTCCCCTTCCCCTCTCTAGACTCCTGTGGATGGCTGGGGTCCCCCATTCGGGGAGCACGTGCTGTTACTTTCGATTGCAGGTTGCCTTGCGGGTGTGGTTTTTGTGTTGTTTGTATAAAATGAAACCGTATTGTGGGGTCAGAGTGATGTGGCCCACGACGCTTGTACCTCCTGTTTTGCTCCTTTGCAACGCCAAGTGTTTTTGTACGTATGTCATATGCTCCTGTCATTCTAGCGGCCGGCCGAAAGGTTGTAGGCCCATACTTGTATATTTTTGAGATTGCAATAAACGGTTTAAAAAAAAAAAAAAAAAAAAAGTAAGAGGGCCATTTGGTTTTTCCATGCAGCTGTTTTTATAACCAATTTTAAATGTTAGACATGCTCTGGAGCAACGGCGCCTGGCAAACACCTCAGTCGCTTGTTTTTAGCATGCCTACCACTTCACGAGTTCGCTATATGTTCGACATACACTCCGGCCAATTAGCCACCATGATTGCACCTTGTCAGTAGCTCTGATATCACTTGATGTAATCAAATGCAAGCACAACTAGTGTTTACGGTCTTGTGAATAATAGTCCACGTTTCCATAAGTCCCCACATATACGACGGAAAATCACTCGTATTGAGGTGTTGTTAGCTATTATCGCTATCCGGACACCCACTCTCGCTCCACAGCACGGTTTACAAAAAGTTTTGTTCACACAAGCACGTTAAAAAGATGAAAATGCAATCAAACAATGTTTTGTCTCTTTATGTCTTTTTATATGTGGTTTGTCTGTCTTATTTTCTTTTTCAGACATTCTTAGCCCCGGTCAAATAGGAGGCTTCTAGGTAAAACCGTGAGTTTTACCATTTGATCTCCACAGGTCAGGGTGCGCCTTAGCGTGTGCATACCGCCGTGGAGACCCTTGTGGTCCTGATGAAAGCTTAGCCAACTGGGCGCAAAAAGCAGAAACATGTCGACCTAATGCTTAATCTCCACAATGGCCCCTCGCGATGGGATGCCTGGCTTTCACCTTGTGGATGCCCTGCTGGGTTATCTCACAAGGGAATACCAGGACGGGTTCCCTAAGCAAGCGCTTAGAGACCGGTTGGTGATTTGCGCTATATAAATATCTGCCCATTTACATTACATTTACATAAATTGGTCAAGCTTTGGTTATCATTACCAACCAGATCTTGCCCAACTCACGTTTTTATTGGTCTTTGATTTGCCAAGAATAAACTTTTCATTGGTTAAAATCAATTACCTTTTAATCTCACTTCCCTTCACAATCAGAAACCAGCTCCGCTGTAACACAGGCGTCGCAGCACACCAGAGAGGCATTCGGCCTCTCTGGTGGGAACCCGATGATGAAGCATGTCACCAACTAGGTTGGTGAGTGAGGGTTCTTTTAACAAATCTTTTTGGTTTTTGCCCGTGCCTTTTTTGCTCCCTATTCTTTTGTCACTCTTTTGTTGTTTAATTGATTGAATCAGGGGGAACAAGAGTGATAGTCCCTCACCCTCTTTGTGTTCTTGTAACATTTTACAACCGCCAAGTTTTAAAAAAGAAAATCAGGGGAATGCTTTTTCCCCGTTGCCATATGTTGAACAAGGGGCAATTTTAGACAGGAAGCTGGTAAAATAAAAGCATTTTTGGCTTAAATAAACAGGGGTCTCCTGCGTTAATTGGTCGGCAGGTATATAGTTTATAGTAAGCTCTGCTTCTGTGCCAGAATACCCTTGTTTGAAAGTTGGCACGTATAGAGACTAGTGATTTATAATTTCAATTGTTTCATAATTATATTTCTTGCGTTTTGGCTTAAAATTAATAACTAAAACAATTTTCGAGAAGAAAAGAAAACGATTCTAGGTTGATTTTGAGAACAGCTTTTAAGAAATTATATGAAGAGCTTAGAGTTGCATGTTTAAGAAATCAAAAGGGTAAATGATCTAAATGTTGTATCTGGAGCAGGAAGGTCAGAGGCACTAACAGGCACATGCATCAAAGATTTTTGCGATCGCAAACGGTGCGAATTGCAAAAATCATCCGTTTGCGATTGCAAAATTAGCTTTTGCGATGCATGAAACAACTTGACACTCGCAACTTAAAAAATCACAATTATTTGCAATTTCTTAAATTGTGATTGCATTTAAGGAATTGCAAATTGCGATACCTTAAATGCAATGCAAGATGCCTTTTAAAATAGCAATTTCTCTTTTTGGGCCCGCTATTTACCGCAAAATCATACCAGATGGTAAATAACGGAAACTTTGAAAAATGCTCCAGTGCATTTTTTAAAGTTGTAGGTTACACACACACATGCCCTTGGGACGTGTGTGCGCAACATTTGTGCACAGATCAATTTCAGCGGTGCAACAGGGTGTCCTTTTGACACCCTTGAAATTGCATGTGCAATTTGCGAGTACCTATTCATTCCTATGGGCCTGTAGGCCTACAGGAATATATGGGAAGCCATTCCTTATTTGCGACTCGCAATTTGCGAGTCACAAATAAGGAATGTGTAGTAATCGCTATTTTTGTAGTGATTCCTACATGCATAGGCTTTTGCGAGTCTTAATAATCGTGATTAAGGACTCTCAAAATCCTACCTTTATGCATGTGCCTGTAAGTGCATAAGAGTTCATTTATGATTTAAGATGAGAAATTATAGAAGTTATGATTTGGTGAGCTTGTGAAAACTTGGTAAAACAAGATAGTGAATGTAAAGTTTATCATTCACCAAGTGGAGCCTGTTTCTGGAGAAGGAAGACCAAAAGCTAATAGAACTGTGGTTTATTTTCTTTCATGAATGAACTCTCCTTCTCACATCCAGCCATGTCTTGAGGCCAATTTGTCCACTTTAATCCCTCTCCCGTTTTCTCTCGATACCAGCTCCCCTCTATTGGACACAGTAGAGCACTGGGCAGTATCACCTGCAGCATAAGTGGGGCCTCCACCTTAGAGGTCAG
The DNA here is from genome assembly GCF_964204655.1 of Triturus cristatus. Lineage (NCBI taxonomy): Eukaryota > Metazoa > Chordata > Amphibia > Caudata > Salamandridae > Triturus > Triturus cristatus. The sequence continues at coordinate 301,988,612 of NC_140587.1, forward strand.
CGCATGCTACAATGTGGTGTCACAGACTCCGTATCTACAGAGCAAATGTGTTACTTTAGAAAGAATTTCAATTTTGGAAATCAACCTAACTTTTATAGTTTTGAAACGCTTAACTGGTGTCTGTTTTGTTTAATTTATGCTGGAAAGACGCAGGCTACAAGTACCTGTGCAAGGGGCTCCTGCGGAGGTACGGCGCTCCCCCATGACACCCTGCACCGCGCTTTTATCTTTCCTTTTTATTGCATCTCTGTATCTATAGGTTTTCCAGCCAAATTCCAACCCGTCCCGAGGGTCAAACATAATGAACCATATAAAATACAAGTTGTTTGACCATCACACTTTAATTATACTTCCAATCCAAATATACAGCATGGGGATCATGTGTTGGCCTCACTGAGGCACTGAGGTTGTATACTAGCTGCACTCTGCAGCTCTCGCAAATGTTAGTTTAGACCGCCCCAGTAGTAGCACGTCGGCTCTTTGTCAAATTATGACATAGTGTGCACGGACTACTTTCACCCACCATTTGAGCACACCACTCATTACTTTTGAGGTCGAACCCTAGCAGCGCATGCGCTGCTCTGCGGTATGCTGTATTGGAGTATGGAATTGAACCCTGCCCACTCTCCGCCCATATTTGTTATTAGCTTGTGTCATTGCCCTGCGTAAATGCTGCCTTCTGATTCGTTAATAGGCTTGTTAGTCCCTCCTTGTCTTCATTTGTAATCTCCCATGAGGACTGGCCCTTTTACTTCGGTTGTTACACGGTACGTCTTTTTCAGTCTGTAAGCACTATTTTCTTTATTGAGTTTCTCCTACTACAGTCACAACATGCTTTCCTGCAACATTCAGCGTGCCATGCGTGGTTTCACTTTCCGAGCAGCTCTGGAGACAATGGCGGCCACTTTTTAAATAGGTCTTACATTTACGAGAATTGGAGCTATTGGCATTGTAAATGACAATGCCCTTCAATTGTGTGTTAATTAGCAAAACAGATACATAAAAGCCATTGTCATTTACAATGGCAATAGCTTAAACTCTTGGAAATGCGAGACCTATTGCATTGCAAATGCTTGTTTTTGTCTGGGTGTGGAAAGATGGATGAGGGAAGCATGTTGGAGTTTGCAGTGTAGGCCAGTGAGTTAGGATGGAAAAAGCAAAAGAGCTTCCAATTAGGTTGCATTACAATTTCTTTGTCCTGAATCGTGGCTGACCAATCATATTTACTCAGTATTTGTCGTTGGAGGATCCAGCAGCCACACGTTATTAGCATGTTACATCTTTCTATTACTTGGAGAAAATAGCTTCACCCTTACCGATTCTATCTTGAGTCTTCCTATTCATACTTTAGTTGAACATGTGGGTAGTGTCTCTTGCCACTCCTTTTATGAGGTACAGTCCAACTCAGCCACTAATACTACTGTGGGCAGACATTGGAAAACACCTAAGCATAATATCCACATATTCCTTTTAAAAGTTAATTATTTCTGTGCATGTTTCTAGGAACTACATCTAAGCCTTATTGCCAAATGAGCGTTGAACTGTGGTGTCCATGGCTTGATCAGAATTGGCCAAATTTGCTTATTTCAGCTCATGAACGCTTCACCTTCCGCGCATCCATGTGTATGTCCCATCCTAATTTACAATGCATTATTAAGCCCAGATGAAGGAAGTTCTCTGTCAGTGTAGGGCAGTTGAAATTTGAATGCCATTCTTGAGATAAATTCCCTACATCAGGACCATTTGATCTTGTACAGTTTATTGCCCACTTGTTTTCATTTGTTAATCTCTGGATTGAAAGGTAGGTTATGCAGTGCTTTCAGAGATTTAGTTATTAGAACAGAATCCTCCACATAAAGGGGGTTACGGACTTTCCATTCCTATAGTCTGTAAATTTCATGCATACATAATGTGTTATGTAGATAATTTGTATTTCGATGGCTGGTTGTCTCCAGGTAGCCCCATTTAACATGGGCAGCTGGTGAATCTCAAAAGTTATGATTTAATGTGATCAGTTTTAATATTGATTTATCTGCTAACTTCTGTTATTGAAGCAGGTAGGTTGGCCCCCCGTGCGATACCCTAATGTAATTATGGTTTGACAAACTTTGTGTCTTTCAAAGAGTCTCTTGGCTGTTGGGGTATGGCTGAGTAAACACTAGGCAAAGCTAAAAATTGCAGTCCCTGCCCACTCCCATAATCTGCTTTATGGGTAATTCATAGTAAAGGAAAATCCTAAATTTGCCAATACTCTAGAATCAAAAGAACTTCCCTAGTCCCTGAGACCGGTTAATGAGTGGCAGAAGGGACCTCCTCACCCCCTGTTGAAGGATCTGGTTTAGGAATATTCAAGGTAACTTTACTTTCGGTCATCCAGCTTGCAATCTTTCTCAGTCATGTCTAAAGCTGCACCTTAACTAGCTACATTTTGTTTAACAATAGGGGATGAAACAGGGCTGATCATTGCAAATCCTCACAACTAAGGCTCTTATTACGAACGGCCCGACGAATGGTGTGTGACTAATAAAGTCCAATTCCACTGAATCAGAATTTATAGGGGGCGATAAATAACACACAGTTACACGCTTTGGGGCTATAACATGCACATTTTGGTGCTTACTATACCAAAGTGTGTGTGTTCTAATCAATTGTCATTTTTCTTCTCATACTTATTGGCAGGTTTGACCTACCCATATTTATCTCTAAACTTATAAGTACGATGTGTGGGAACAGCAGTTACTGCACATATCGCATTTAAATGGGCTCTAGATTTAGAAGAACTTAACTCATTTCACCTGTTGAATCCTACATACTTACAAGGAGGCTAAGCAAGACTTTACTGAGCCTTGCCACCCACAGCTGTCCAGCGGTATAAGTAGTTTCAAATGCATTTGCAAGTCCAGTAATTTAAGGAATACGTGGTGCACTGGAGCTATTGCGCAGTGAATGTTGTTTCTGATGTCGCGGTAGGTTTTGTCCCGTCTCTTCCTGAACCTGGACTGATGCCCTGCCTCAATATTCTCTTCAAACTTTTCTTCCTGAAAGGTTTTGTGCACAGGCTCAGTCAACATTTCAGATGGTGCATTTTGTCCGCGTCACCGCGTGTAAGACGTGATTCCATGAAAGGGTTGTATGAAGTACCATTTGGTCTACTTTAGGGTCAGATCTGCGTTGCCTGTGCACCACAGTTATGGCAGTGGTTTTTGCATGTTTCCCACTTGTAGTCACACCAAAGAATCATGGATGTCTTGCATTGAAAAGCTTTTCTGCTTTTTGATGTAGGTTTTTCGGTGACTAGGGCAAAAGTTCAATGGTTCCCATTGAATAAATATTTTGTGAACTTGCTGGATGCAGCACTTGAGAAGACCTTTCTTTGGTCAGAGAGAATTGTTTCTCTCCTTGAGTAGGTATTCCACTGTTGGAGTCCTCGTCCTTGTACAGGTTGGTCGTTTAATATGGTTTTTCAGTTTCTCAGGTCAGTTGCTTTCCATGCTTGTTGTTAACACTGCACTGGGACAGTGAGTGGATCCACAATATGTTCTGATCACTGCCTTCAGGGAAATGATAGTCCCAGAATCGTAATGGTCTGCAAAGAACTTAGAATTTGGTGACGTTGCATTTGAGATTTTTCAGAGAGCATCCGAGAAGCCACCATAGACCGTTCCATTAAGTTCAAGTTTTTAATTGAAGGCACTCTGTGGCACTAAAAGCTTTTTACCTTCTGTGGAAGTCAAGGTCTACTATTTTAAGCCAGCACTTAGCACCCATTTTTTAAGTCAGCAAGAGGTGGTGTGGCAAGACCTCAACCCAACCTATTCATTAAGCAGACTGGCAATGGGAAAAGCAATGTTTGCGTTGTACAAGACCAGCTTTTCTGCCTTTCGCACGGATGTTAAAAACATCCAGACTGAATAGTTCTGTAGGCTCATACCTGCAAATTAGGGGATATCTTCAAATGACATCATGATTGTCTTTTAAAGATTTGTGCCTAAATGTAGAATTGTTTGCCAACAAAAACTACTCCTAGGACTAATCTGTTTTGACCCATTCCTCTGTGGGGGGAAGAGGGTGGGGGGGGGGGGCAAGGTGCTGGCATTCATATCTAGTTTCTTTACAATTCTGCTTTTATGGTAAAAAAAAATCTTTGTTACTGCAGTAAAATATTTTTCATGGTGGCTATAATGTCGGATAGCAGCAGTACAAAGTGTCTTTGTCACTGGATTGTCTTGTAAAAATTGGACAGTTGCACTGTTTTTGGTGGCACCACCATAGAGGATACAAATGCTCATGCAAGGATAAAAATGCTCATGCAACCGGTTCCAAGTCTGTCTTTTTTTCAAACTTCACACATCAGGAGATAGCTCAAGTGTTTTGCAAACGCTGCATATTAGACTTCAGCTGCAAAGCCAATTCTAATTTTGTTCAGCCCATACTGTGGAATAACCTTTGTCTTTTTTAGGTCGATCATTTGAGATCTCTTGTGTATGCTTTAGCACATACTTATGTGTATGTACTTTGTGGGCTCTGGAGCCCAGCCCTAGGACTTGTCTGCTTCCGCTTAGGGACTTTTTTTTTCTGTTCAACTGCCTATATTTAACTGTCTTGATAGAAAACGACCAGTAGAGGTCAGTAAAATACCCGAATTTCTTTCTGCTGAGGGACTTTTTTTTCTTTTTTCTTTTCTTCTGGCAGTTGCCTCTATTCAACTTTCTTGATACAAAACGACCAGCAGAGGTCAGTAAAATACCAGAATCACTTTAGCACTCTCTCGATTCCAGTCAACAGGAATTGTCTTCCAAGAACACCCATAGACAATAACATTTTTTCCAAATCTTGTATTTTCGGTTATATGACCCCCGAAGGCACTGATTTTATATAAAAAACAGAGCTTTGGACTATACCATTTCCTGCTGAAAGGCAATATTTTGCCTCATGTGTTCCCATACCTGGTGTGTCATGCAGTTTGGTGCTAACTTTCCCTCCATGTTAAAGAACAGTAGATGTTTCAGCACCCAGGCTAATGTGCTGCATAGCTAAATACATATAAGGTCCTAAAGGCGAGGCTGATTGCATTGCAAACACTTGTTTATATTTGTTATTTTTCTAATAAACTGAAAGGACACCATTCAACATTATGTCGATCATATTTTACAGTTTCTTGCAATAATACATCTTGCAGCCTTTCATCAAGTACAGATGTGCAGCAATCAACTATACCCATGAAATCTTCGCATCCCATCCTATACTGCAGCTCATAGTCCCGCCCACAACCCACCCAATTTCTGCTGTCCGTCTTACTGCAGTGACATGTCTGTCCCAATATTCATCCTAATATGAGCCCTGGCTATCTTTGTTCTCCCTCCAGAGCTATTCAAATTACTTCAAGCAATATCTGTTTTTATACACAACCTTTTCAGCCCTCATTTACAATTCATGTCACACTAAGAATCTGGCACCTCTTGGATTTCCCACAGTCTGGCAGTGTACCTTATCACTACGACCAGCCCATTGTCAAAGGATATATATTTCTATTCTTCAGTGGGATGTTATTACCTAAGAGTCCCATCAATGCTAGTCGTGCTGTCAGATCAATGGAGGGATTAATTACCTCAGATAGCCACTACCTCACTCTGTCCCAGAATCCTTAACCTCTGTGCATTCCCTGAGAATATGTCAGAAGTTTTTATTTCTTATTTAATCTCTTTATTACATTAAAGCAAGAACAAGGGCGCATCAGATGCAGGCATTACAACAGGTTGCCGACACATTAGAATCATACTGGCAATACAATGACAGTGGATTAAAAAGAGTAATTGTAGGTTCAAAGTGCAATAGGGCTACACACCAAGCTGTTATCAACAACACGAATGATACTTAGAGTATATTCACACAGAATGGGATCAATCAGAGAGGTCCTAAGTACATACATCGCTGGCAGCAGGACCGATACAATATATTCCCCAAAATGCCCTCCCAGCGTTCATCCAAGGGCAACACGCACCCTCCAGCTTGGGACAAAGTAGGAGCAGAGTCCAGAACCAATATGCCTAGCTATACAACACCCAACGTGTCCCCGTTCTCTGTATTATTATTGGCCCTATACGCATTGTACAATGTCCAGAAATTATTGGGTCTATTGCGGGGGGAAGGAGAGCACTGAAATGTTCCGTTTGGGTAGAGCAGTATGTCATGTCAGACGCCCAGTGGGATAGCACAGGTAGAGGGCCCCTTAACCAGCAAATAGCCACCCTTCGCTTTGCCATGAGTAATCCAATGTTAACCAACCTGCGCAGCCCCTTAGGCAAGGGCTTTGAGAAGCCCAGGAGCACCAGAGCCGGCTCCGGTTGAAGCACATGCCCAGTTATAGCGACAACTCCGAGAACACCTTCTCCAGAACTCAGCCACCCCAGTACAGAGCCACGCTAGATGTGCAAAATCAGCTACTTGTTCACTACATCGAGCACAACGCGAGCTCTTGCGAAGCCCATATCTTCATAATCTTTCGGAAGTATAATAAACCCTATTTAGAAACTTAGTGAATTAGACAGTGTCTACCATTAAGAGAAACTCGTTTATATTTTGGCAGCAGTATAGCCACATATCCTCATCTATTTCCGCAGACCGGTCTAATTGCCAGGCTAAGCGGGCTTTAGTGTAGTGGTGAACTCTATATGACATAGCTTGTTTGTAGATCTTAGAGACCATTCCCGTCGCAGCTTGCGTCTTTATGATTAGGGTGAGAGCAGTCAACTCCAGCGGTTCAGTCAAGTCAGAGCCTAGCATGTCTTGTCCTGTGATATTGAAATTTAGTTAAAAGCGAGGGCGCTTTTCCCCCTTCAGTGACAGAATCCCAGTCTTTCATTATTCCATCAACAAACAAGTCGCCTATCGTATGGAAACCAATGGAATTAAGCACACGAACGACGCTACCATCCCTACATGGCAACAACCAGTGGCACCACTCAAGAGGCACGAAAGGTGAATACAGCAGGGCTCTGGCCTGCAACTTCAGAAGGTGGTGCCAAGCGTGGTTAGTTACGCTGACGGAGTCTAGAATGCCAGTCCTGTGATCTGTCGGCGCGAAGAGCAACATGGGAAGCGGGCACGTGGGCGGCAACCTCCCGCTCTGTGTGAAGGTGAGGGATATCAGAAGCGCCGTATAGCCACAACTGAGCATGGGCGCATTGCGCGGCTCTATAGTAAAGGTCAAAGTCCGGTGTTCCCAGTCCACCCATGTAGTACGGTAGGGGAAGAGTTTGCCATTTGAATCTCGGCTGCCTGCCCGCCCAACCTAACTTGACCATCAGAGTCGTGAGTGTTTTGAAGAATGTGCCAGGGAGGACCCTCGGAATGTTCGTAAATAGGAACAGGAATCGAGGGAGAAGTATCATTTTCATTATGGAAATCCTGCCCAGCAGTGTCTAAGGTAATCTAATCCAACGATCTATATAATCTTCCAGCTTGCTCTCCAGTACACCATAATTATCACGTCCGAGTGCACTTGTATTCCAAGATACCGCACTGAGTCCGTCGTCCATGTGGATAGTCCTGGTCAAATTGGGATGTGGACGGCGAGAGGGGGAACACGAGAGACTTAGACCAATTAACCTGGAGACCTGAGACGCCCCCGAATAGCACCACTTCACGTAACACAGAGGAGAGATGGCGTTCAGGCTCACGCACATATAAGAGCGCGTCATCGGCCGAAACTATTAGATTATATCCTCGAATGCGTATGCCCTTATGTCCATGGTACTCCCGCAATGCACAAGCTAAGGGTTCTGCTACAAGTGCGTAGAGAATCGGCGAGAGCAGACAGCCCTGTCGCGTGCCCCGCGAAATAGTTATCGGTCCCAAAGCCAAGTCTCCATTTTAATACGTGCCGATGGCGAGCTATAGAGCAGTCCTAGCAACTGCAGAAAGACTGGACCTACTCCCATACGTGTCAGCACCTGTCTTGTGAAGGGCCACTCCACGGAGTCAAACGCCTTCTCCATATCGAGAAATACCGCTACTGCAAGCGACTCCGGGATAGTGTGTTGCAACGCCCCAAATACTGTACGCAAATTGTAGGTAATATTACGGCCCGGGACAAACCCCACCTGCTCCAGCGCAACTAGGATGGGTACCAGGGGCACCGGTCGGTTGGCTAAAATCTTTGCGAAGAGCTTGGTGTCGACGTTAAGTAGGAAGAGGGGACGATAGGGCAAACATTCCTCAGGGGGTCTCCCCGGTTTTAAAATGGCCACGATTACCACCTCTCTCATTGAGGGCGGCATTGAGCCAGATATGCACATATCTTCGAATAGTGCAGTCAGGTGTGGCAGCAGGAGGTCCAGAAACGCCTTGTAGAATGCCACTATTAGGCCATCCATTCCTGGTGCGCTACCGGCTCTCATGGTAGATAACGCAAGTAGTATCTCCTCCCTCTCTATTGGTCTCATCAAGAACTCACGATGTGTGTCAGTCAACCATGGCAGTTTGATATGAGACAAGTAGTCCAATATTTCAGCTTCGGAGCCAGAGCCACGTGAGTACAATGCCGAATAAAGTTGCCGAAAACTATGCGCGATGGCCTGATCCTCCAATAGCGCCACTCCCTCCGCAGAGTTCAGAACAGCGACTCCAGAGTAATCATGACGGCTGGGCAATAACTGTGCAAGCACCCTGCCTTGTCTTTCACCCTCACCGTAAATACGCGCTGTGGCATATTTGCCAAGGTGCTTAATTTCAGCATCTGCTGTTTCCTGATACTCTCCTAGCTGAGTCTTGAATTCTGTCAACACCACATCATCAGCACCCAGTTGCAATTGAGTCTCTAGTGCCGACAGCGCAGCCTCCAAGTCCGTTAACCGTTTGAGCAACGCCTTGAGAGTTCCTGAGTGTTTAGACATCGTGACCCCACAAATGTAAACTTTAAACGCCTCACACACTACCTGGAAGCTCTCTACCAAGCCAACGTTTTTGTCAAAATATGTCTCAATAACATCAGCTAGCTCTGCCCTGAATACCTTGTCTAGAAGTGAGTAGGGAGGAAACCGCCATGTGTAAGGAGGTATCCTCCTAGAGGGGGGTATCAATGACGACCAGTAATGGGGAGTGGTCCGAAAGCGTGCGCGCAAGTACCTCACAGGTTCGCACCTGGTTATATAGCGGTCTGGAGGCTAGCCAGTATTCAATACGTGTATGTAAGTTATGAAGTGTCGAATAGTGTGTGAATCCCCCTTTATCAGGAAAACGCTGTCTCCATACATCCCGTAAATCCGCACGTACCATAGACGCGGCAAGAATACGAGCCGAGGCAGTCACTAGTCTAGTCTGCCCCCCTGAGCGGTCACAATCTGGGTTCATTACTAAATTGAAATCCCCACCCCGCAGCTGCTGCCAGTCACCAAGATCCTGTACTCGACCAAACAAATTTGTATAAAAGTTAGGCCCATATACATTAATTACTACAAGATCCAACCCCCTACCCCGACAGCTAGACACCACAAATCGCCCATCAACGTCAGTATGCAGGGGCTTCAGCATGAAGGGAGTGAGTGGTGAAGCCAGAAGCATGTATATTTCCTTGCAAACCTCTCCTACGGAGTAACGGGCTGGAAAGAGGTAGATGGGTTTCCTGCAAAAGTGCAAGGTCAATCTCATGTCTGTTCAGGTATGCCAAAACGTTCCGTAGTTTCCTGTGGTCGTTAAGACCACGAACATTCCATGTGAGCGCTCGCAAAGCGCCCTGTGTATCTACTCTGCGAGGAATGCGGTCAGCTGTGATAGGCCCCGCCACATCAATAACGCCAATGTCAGCCATAAGTTACCGGCTTGTACAATGTTCCTGTGTAATGTGTGTAGTGTCTATTTGCAGTGTTGCGCATCTTCAGACGCCTTCCAACGCTCCCCCTCCCCCACCCACGCCAGGCCAACCCCAACCCAGCCTAGTCGATTAACGGACCAACATACCCCTTGCGTAACATCATAGGGAAGCAACCAATGTAACAGTGGCAATAGAACACAAGAAGAACCCTTCCCCTCCCCCCAACCCGCCCAAACCAATATCCCCATAGTGCAAAACACACGTGGGCAGAGGTGGCACGCTTCCCAAACATAAACTGAAAGGAACCACGAACGGTTTCCGCTCCCCATACCGCCCATATATTGTAAAATCCTGAGGCTGAAAGTATACTATATAAACCCCCCCTCTCTCCCCCCACTCAAGAACATATTAGAGGTTTCGTTCTGGCCCACGGGAAGCATAATCAGACTAACTAACTCTCCCACATCATATCACAGCACATCCTGAACAGTGACAGTACTTTATATAGAAAGCATGCACAAACCGCACTTCCAGAGAACCATCATATAATCCCCCTCCTCCACCCCCAGTAACAATCAGCTTATCTGCCGGCATCGTAGACGCCCCATCACTCCTGTTCATCCAGATCTCCGATCGCCGCTTCGTCCAGTAGAGACCGATTGTCTCTCGCCCAGTCTTTCATGGCCCTCTGCAGGGCCTTCGGATCTGTAAAAATGTGTGACTGTCCCTGGCGATTGATCTGGAGTCTGGCAGGGTAGAGCATGGCATAATCAATATTGTGTTCTCTTATTTGCTTCTTCAGAGGGGCAAATTGTCGATGAGCTTCTTGGACCTTAGTAATAAAGTCTGGGTAGAACGATATAGTGGAGCCCTCAAATTGAAGTGGTTGTTTGTCTCTGGCTGCTCGAAGAGCTGTGTGTCTGTCACGGTAGTTGAGGAGCTTCGCGATGGTGGGTCTCGGGGGTGCCCCAGGCACTGGGCGCGGACCCAGCGAACGGTGAGCCCGCTCAACAACGAACATGGACGAAAAAGTCTCCTGCCCAAGAACTGAAACTAATAATTTTTCTATGAACTGTGCCATGTTTCCAGTGGGGGTGGACTCCGGAAGGCCCTTGATCTTAAGGTTGCGCCGTCTCGAGCGCGCTTCCAAGTCTTCCGTCTTATCCTGTAAGACCTGGAGAACTTTTCCCCAACTGCTTGTGACCAACATCAAGAGTGACTTGCGCTTCTTCGACCTCTGTGGTGCGGCGTTCTACCATGTCCAAACGCTGTGCGTGCTTGTCTAGCCGTTTGGACATTCTGTCCATGCGGTAGTAGAGAGAGTCAATCTTAGACCCCAGCACTGAGAGTCTGCCCTGTAGACCTTTCTCCATCGCCATCAGCATAGATTGGATGTCTCCCGCTGGCTCCTCCTGAGGCAAATCCTGCATGGCTTCATCTTGGCCCCCCGATCGCCTCGCAACCCGTGGTTTTCTTCTGGTCAAAGGTGATCTTTGGCTGTGTTTGTCAACTTTGCCCATGTTTGGCATCCCTCCTCGCTCCGGACTAAGGCGAAAGCGCTGCAACACCCTCCGAGGCCAATGCTACAGATCTGCTCCTCACCAACTGTGACTTACTAGAAGAGGAGGGAAAACACCATCCACGTACCAAGACAATCTTATGACGGGTGAGTAATGGAGGCAATTGGGGCAGCAGCCGCGGGCTGCAGTCCTCCAACGGGGCAGTCCCGACCTGGACTCGTCCCCATCACGTCTCAGGAGGGAGATTTCAGGCGACCCACCTCACATCGGCAGCAGGGGGGACCATGGGCTGCACCCCACCCTGCAGACGAGGACCACCAGCAGGCGGCAGCAAGGGCAAGGCACGGTGCCAACAGGCAAAATGTCGGACTCGTACCTCCCTCAGTTTGGGCACCAAATAACACCAAGCCAGCAACCCGGCTTCAGGAACTTCGTGGGTAGATGACCGACGCCGGCCCACCTCCTCCAGTGTTCGCAGTGACTCACAGGCTCAGGCAGTGCGAAGGCGGGCGCAGGCAAGCAGGCACTCCTAATGTGTTGCACTCAAAATACCTCACCAGGGAGCAGCAAAGGTATCCATCCGGGGGCAGGGCTTCAGAGTTTAGGGATCGAGACTCATCCGGCAGAGAGAGGGGCGCGTCTCAACGCCAGCCGCTGGGCGCCGCAAGGAGCATCAGCAGCGCGAGCAGGAAAGCAGCGTCCGCGTCCACTTCAACCCGGGGATTCAGGCCTAAGCACCGGCACCGCCGCAGGCCAGGTCGTTCTCCGCCATCCGAAGTCGCACAGGAGCGGGAGTGAGAGTGATCGACTCCCTGCTGGCTGCGATCTCCGAATCCGGCACATCAGGGTTCTCTAAATGCCTCAGGAAGTCAGTGGTTGCAGGATAATGTTGCGGTAAGTGGGAGCTACGCGCTCAAGCAGCCATCGTGGTCGCAAGCAAGCTCCGCCCCCCCATGTGTCAGAAGGTTCCTTCACCTCCCCACGCCATCCGGCTTTTGCACCCATGATCCTATAAGAACATGGGCGTTATGTGCTTGTGTAATAAACACAGTGCATGATTTTCAACTCAACCAGCTAGATCCTTTCTGGTATAGCAATCTCTAGGACACCTACATGCTTTTTACCCATCTTTCAATGCTCTTTCACAGGCTTTTTCTCCATCTTCCATTGTGCCACTATTTCTCTCAACCAGGTTTCTGAATTCCATACCATACCCATGTTTTTAGAGCAACATTTTATATGCTTTAGGACTCACTTTATTCTTGCTACTTCCTTGTCCCTGAGAAGGATAGGGTGGCCTCAAACCTATTCTGGACCTGTGGCCATTGAATTCCTTTCTGCTTAAAGACAAATACTAAATGCTCACACTGACTCAGATGCTGTCTTTCTGTGTAGTGGTCTCTTTAGAGATCAGCTCATTGTTTTCAACAAATTGTTTAACGCTGCACTTTTGCAGGCATAGAATGAGGTTGATGAATGAATGATGTCAGTGCACAGGGATAGCCTTGTGTGTCTGCTTCTTTACTTCCTGAGCAGTATGGGGTCCACTTTGCTTCTGACCCCACCTACTGACATGTGGGGGCACTTCTAAGGAACTTTTTAGATACAGCCTGGCATAGTGGATGTTCTAAAGGTGAAGACTCTGCGTTTTGAGCATTCACCAAAAAGAGCATTACCGAAGATAAGTAACTTTTTTATCTCTTGCCTACTAAATGAGTTTCTTATAGCATAATGATGTCTGCTTGAGCCATACCACCATCTGTACCACCATTCCCTTCCTAATAATCTTGCCTAGCCTCTTCGCATTCAAGGTAGGAATTTAAGTCTACCCCCCCCCCCACTCCAGGTATGCTTTCATTTACATATCTAACTGTGTCCCTGATATGGCTGAACATGCTTTGACCCTACCCAGGGGTAACTCTTACATCTGTGAACCTCAACTTAACCACCCACCACACATTCTTGTGCTGCAGGCTCTAAAGTGACCCCCCCCCCCCGTTGCCAAGATACCTGTTGCCCAAAAGCAACCACACCATGCCTCGAGTGTACAGTATGCAACAGCTTACTCACACTTCCACACTTTAATATTTACAGCCTCAGACATTCACCTCTTGCTGCACTACCTGCTTACATTTTTGGAACGTTGGTATTCTGCCACCTTCCACCCTCGGGGGACTGCCTGACCCCTTGATGGTTGCAGGATTGCATGTATGTCTCAATGTGGTTAAAGATCTGTGTGATGAGGCGCTCCAGTTCTGGCAAGGTGCATACTTTTTTATGTGGAAGGAAGACTCTTGTGCTGGAGTACTTTCATGATAATGCATCCAACAAAAAGTTCTACACATTGTTCCTTTGCTCTCCTAGGGACGCCCACAATGTTTTAACTGCTGTGAGTGCTGATCAGTCTGCTTCACCGCAAGTCCCCTCCAAAAACAGTACCGGACATTTGAGCTTTTGGATGATGGAGGATTTGAAATGTTGAGCTGGGAACACACTTTTTGTGCGGCCATCATTGTCGGCCCTTCACCACAAACCTCCTAAATCTCTCCCTTCTCCCATGAATAATCTTTGTTGAAGTCTTTGAGGTTTTTGTTCAGCTACATCCCCATTTGATGCCTTTTCTTGTTTTGTAGTCAAGAGTAAGAAGTGTCGAGACATAATTGTAAAGCCCAGATTATTAATATGAATGACTCTTGCACCCTTGGTCCTACTGCCCTCCTTCTTCTGGACACTCTAATAGCATTTAATGTAAAAAAAAAAAAACTAACCTGGTCAAAGCTGTGCAGGGGCAGTTGCAGGATGTTGCAAGGGATGTGAGCTTCAGGTTTCCATCGTTTTGTTTTTTTCTTTACTGTTTTAGCAGATGGAAGTTGTAAACTAAGACATGTAAAAGTATCTAAACTAAAGTGAGTAATGTTCACTTTAGTTTACACATGTTTTGTTCATGCTGCAACAACTACAGTTTTCAAACTGAGAAACGGCGGGGGTTTAGGGGTGGCCCTTGTATGAAAGTGGTTAATCAGCTGTTTTGGTTGCTCAGCCACCTTACGTTTACAGCCTTCACAATTCTGTATCCAGAAGGAAAACACATGGGTGTATTCTACTATTAATTTAACTCTGCTTCAAGATCATTCACCACCTCTGAGGTTATAGCAGGGCTGATTTCATGATATTTGCTCAAAATAAATGAGTATAGAGTTAGAGATGCTGATAAACATAACTTCTGTGTGGATTTATACTTGTGGATGCAACTCAGTTTAATACTAAATCTAATTCTGCTTATTTTGTCATGTACTAACTTAGATTAAAGGTGGAAAGGGATTAACGGTTGAGTGATCACCACTAAATGTGATCGGTATGTAGCAGAAAGGTTTGCTCTTCAGAAAAACTTTATACACAGAGAATCATTTTACAGTGTGGAGAAAATATTTCCTTCTTTATTAGGATAGTCATTGATGGTCATAAATGTTTGGTCTCCCTCTGTCTCTTTGGATCCAGAGCACTGTAACATAGATATGATGAACATGGCGTGAAGAATCCATAGGATGAAAGAGAGCACCCTGAAGTAATCTATCAAGTCAAAAAGCTCATCCTGATAATGTTTTAAAACTACATTTCAACATCTTAGATGCAAAGGCATGTTAAAATGTGAAAAGGTGTTGATAAAATGTAACTTGATAGACATGTCATGTAAACAGGAGTGAAAATAGTAATTTCCCTTTAAAAACTCCATTAGGTCCCTCTACCCATGATGCTTTGTGTTTTTATATCATGCAAACTTTACCCGAAGGTGTCAAGCGCTTTACAATAGAACCAGTTACATTACATAAGGACATCAGAGTACATGATTTGCATAAAAGATACAAATAGATAAACTCTAAATTCACATAAGAATGGTAGTAAGTACATAAGCCTACTAAAGATATTAGGGATTAGAGTTACATATATACAAGTTGCAAATTCACTCAAGGTTACATTTTAAGAAAAGTTGAAACGATTAGGGTTGGACAAATATATATTACATATGTTCGAGGCATATGAGCTGCAGATTACACACTTTTGCATAGATCGCCATCTGGTGTTGGGCCCGGATGTTTGCATTTTGTTTTTCCTCTTGGAAAGTCTTTGGAACTCACGAGGTCAGTGACTCCTCCTTTGGACCTTTGGATCGTATTGCGCATGGGCTTCGGCTCCATCCTCAGATTGTTTTTTTCCGCCATCAGGCTCGGATGTAATCTTCGCGCTCCGGTTCCGAACAGCTTCCAGTTCGACGATCCACGCGCAATCCTCACCCCAATCGCTGTATTGTTTCGATCACGATCTCTTCAATCAACGCGCCTTCTCATCGACACAAACCTTCGGTTCCAGTCGTCGACGGCGGCCTTCGGGTCTACCCAGGCTCCGGTCCCGGCTCATGGAAAGAACTCCATTTAAAAAGTGCCCTCGATGTGAGTTCAAATTTCCCCACACCGATCTTCATGAGGTATGCAACCTCTGCCTCTCCCCTGAACATGAGGCTCGAGACTGTCCGGCCTGTAAGTCTTTCCGATCCAAAAAGACTATTCGGGACCGAAGAGCCAGAAGGAACATGGCACACTCCTCGACGTCCATTCCAGTCGACATCTTCGGAGACGACATCGACGATCCGGAACATCATCGCACCGAAGAGGACCTCGTCAGTGCTTCCGAGGCCGACGAGTCAGATGTGGAGGACATCACTCCGGCGCAGAGGGTCGTGAGTACCAATCTACCCCCCCCCCCCACCCGCGCCGACACCCAAACGCCTTCGCCTCCGAGCCTAGGCAAGACCAGAGACACTGCTTCACACACCCCACCTTCGGGCTCGGTGAAGAAGCCAAGTAAGCCTTCCGGCGGCTCGGGCTCGAGCCAGCCTACCAGCGGTGCCGAGAAACACACTTCGGCACCGAAAAAGAAACCGGCCTCCACCTCGACAATTAGTTCCGCACCGAAGCCTTCGAGGTCGAAACCCAGCTCTTCGGCACCGACGCCATCTTCGGTGCCGATCAAACCACACAAGGCCACCGACACTTCCAAGCCGAAGCCCATCTCGGCGCCGACCAAGAGACCGGAGGGTCCCAAGCTGGGTTCTAAACATCGAACCGGCACGGAAAAACCTAAAGTCATCGGCCCCGACGCCTTCGGCGCCGACGGACCAAATTACCTCACCAGAGCTATTTACACCGGATCCCTTGCAAAAAACTCATCAAGGATCCAAAAACTGGACATTTGACACTCTACCAAAAAGAGACATTTGGAGAAGCCTCCTCCACCTCCAAAGAGGAAGGACTCTGCTACCTCTCCGTTTAGAATACCTTCCCCTCCCCCTCCACCTCCTCCTTCCCCACCTCCACCCCCACCTCATCGTTCTCCTACCCCGTCTCCAGACGATGATGATCAGGGGGACCCATATGATGATACAGGGGATGTGCCACAGGACCCCACCCCTACAGGATCTCCAGATCCATGGGACAATTACAATATACCAGATATCCCCAACGTCCCACAAGACGATATTTACCCTTCTAGACCATCTCCACCAGAAGATTCATTAGGGTTCAACCATCTTCTGCAAAGGGCAGCACATTATCACGGGGTGGACTTGCATAATGACCCTGTGGAGGAAGCTTTCCTCCTAGACACATTTGATACTTCACATAGGTCCACCTCCATGCTGCCCATGCTCAAAGGGGTGGTAAAGCATGCGGCAGAAGTTTTTAAAGACCCAGTTAGAGCCAGGATCCTTAACCCACGTATTGAAAAGAAATACAAACCTGCTCCCTCAGATCCCTCTTACATCAGAGGACCAGCGCCCCTAGATTCCTTAGTGGTATCTACGGCACGTAAAAGGGCAAATTCACAAGCGTCAGGTGATGCACCACCACCTGACAAGGAGTTAAAACTGCTAGATGCATCGGGCAAATGCACAGCATCCCAGGCCGCCAACATATGGCGTATAGCAAACACTCTGGCACTGCTGGCCAGATATGACAGGGCTCATTATGACGAATTGGAAAGCATAATGCACCATCTCCCTGAAAAATATAAAGGTAGGGCCAACAAGTTAATTCAAGAGGGTAAAACAATCACAAACACCTCCATACGTTGTGCCGACACAGCCTCCAGGGCCATCAACACCAGCGTCCTTCTCCGTCGCCATGCTTGGTTAAGGGTATCTGGGTTTAAACCAGAAGTACAAGCCTCCATCCTTAACCATCTCTTTGACCAGGAACATCTATTCGGGCCAAAGGTGGATGAGTCCTTAGAAAAGATGAAAAAGGACACGGATACCGGATACCGCAAAATCCATGGGGGCCTTACAGTCTCACCCGCCCAGACGCTCCTTTCGCCGCTCCTCCTTTCGGAGTGCATCCAGAGGCTACTCCTCAGACACAGCGTCCACATCATACAAATCCCCTACTCAGACCACCTTTACAAAAGGTTACCAAAGAGTCGGCTACAGGGGTAACCACAACAAGGGCAGAGGCAAAACAAACCACGCCTGTTCTGCCACACCTCCTACCCAATGACTTCCTCCCCCCCCCCCCCCCCCCCCCTCCCCGCTCCCCCCAGACCATTCCATTCTGGTCAGGGGCAGACTCCAACATTTCCTTCATGTCTGGGAGACCATCACCTCAGACAAATAGGTGACCCATATAATTCGGTCAGGCTACTGCCTGGAACTAACATCTACCCCCCCCAAACATTCCACCCAGGCAACGCCCAATGTCACAAGAACATTCAACATTACTAAAACAGGAGGTAATCTCCCTCCTACAAAAACAGGCAATAGAACACGTTCCTGTCAATCAACAAAATATGGGGGTCTACTCCCTATATTTTCTAATACCAAAAAGGGACGAGACTCTACGACCTATTCTAGATCTCCGGCCCCTAAACACATACATACACTCAGACCATTTTCACAAGGTAACGCTTCAGCAGGTACTTCCGCTCCTCTCCCAGAACGACTTTCTCACCACACTGGACTTGAAAGACGCATACGTCCACATTCCAGTACACCATGCTCACAGAAAGTACCTCAGATTTGTATTGGACGGACAACACTACCAATTCAAAGTGCTCCCGTTCGGAGTCACAACAGCACCACGGGTATTCATCAAGTGCCTAGCGGTGGTGGCGGCACACCTGAGAAGACAGCACATTCACGTCTTCCCATACTTGGACGATTGGCTGATAAAAGCCACTTAATACAATCCGTGTGTACACCACACCGCCACCACAATCGAACTACTTCACCAACTATGCTTCACGGTGAACCACCAAAAGTCCCAGCTACACCCATCCCACATAAAACAATACCTCGGTGCCACCATAGACACCTCAAAAGCAATAGCCTATCCCAATCCTGCCAGGATTGCAAGCATTCAGGCTTTGCGACAAACATTCATACCTCAACACTCCCTTCCAGCACGAGTGTTCATGCAACTAATAGGGATGATGGCCTCTTGCATTTTCATAGTGCCCCACGCAAGACTCCAGATGCGTCCTCTCCAAGAGTGCTTAGCGCGCCAATGGAACCAGGTCCAAGGTCAACTGACAGATCTGGTGTTGGTAGGCGGTCGCACCCATCGCGCTCTGCAGTGGTGGAACACCACAAACCTTTCCAAAGGTCGACCGTTCCTGGACCCGGTTCCCCAGATAATACTAACAACGGACGCATCGCTCTCCGGCTGGGGAGCTCACCTATTACACCTCACCGTGCAGGGCACATGGATGCCTCAGCAAAAGTTACTCCATATCAACCATCTGGAGTTACTAGCAATCTTTTTAGCCCTGAAATCTTTTCAAACACAGATTTCATGCAAGGCAGTCCTCATTCGCACAGACAACATGACGGCCATGTATTATATACAAAAACAAGGCGGCACACACTCTCCACAGCTCTCTCAATTAGCACAGAGCATATGGAGATGGGCAATTCCTCACAAAATCTTTCTCCTAGCTCAACATGTCCCAGGAGTCCAAAACACTGTGGCAGATCTGCTCAACAGACAGACACAACAAATCCACGAGTGGGAACTTCACCCACAGGTTCTTCATCTGTTCTTTCAAATGTGGGGGCATCCGCAGATAGACCTCTTCGCCACCCATGAAAACACAAAATGCCCAAGCTTCGCCGCCAGATACCCTCACCCATTGTCCAAAGGAAATGCGATATGGATGAACTAGTCAGGCAAATTTGCGTACGCTTTTCCGCCTCTCCCACTCATTCCATTAGTGGTGCACAAACTACAACAGCACTCCCTCACACTAATCCTAGTAGCTCCAACATGGGCCAGACAACCGTGGTACACCACGCTGCTGGAACTCTCTGTAGTACCACACCAAAAACTACACCTCTCACCATGCCTCCTAACCCAGATCCATGGAGAGATCAGACACCCTTACCCAGCTCAGCTCAACCTTGCGATCTGGCTCCTGAAATCCTAGAATTTGGGTACCTAAATCTTCACCCTGACTGTATGAACGTCCTCAGAGAAGCTAGACGCCCTACCACCAGAGCTTGCTACGCTGCCAAGTGGAAAAGATTTGTTGTTTATTGCCATAACAACACCATCAAACTTCTGGACGTGTCTATCCAACACATCATAGGCTACTTACTCCACCTACAAAGGTGTAATCTAGCCTATACGTCCATTAGACTACACCTCGCAGCAATTGCAGCTTACTTACAAAACAGGCAACATCTATCACTCTTCAGAGTACCTGCCATTAAAGCCTTCATGGAAGGCCTGAAAAGAATAATTCCCCCCAGAGTACCACCCTCACCTGTGTGGAACTTAAATATCGTTCTCACAAGGCTGATGGAGCCTCCCTTCGAACCTTTGCACAAATGTGAACTACAATTCCTAACATGGAAAACAGCTTTCCTTGTAGCCATCACTTCCCTTAGAAGGGTCAGTGAGATACAAGCACTTACCATACAAGAACCTTTTCTTCAAATGCATCATAACAAGGTTGTTCTCCGTACCAACCCAAAATTCCTACCTAAAGTCATTTCCCCTTTTCACCTAAATCAATCTGTAGATCTACCAGTATTTTTCTCGCAACCTCAGACCGTTGCAGAAAGGGCTCTGCACACGCTAGATGTCAAACGAGCCTTACTCTACTACATCGAGAGAACACAACCTTTCCGAAAGACCAAACAACTGTTTGTTTCTTTCTCTCCACCACACAAGGGCAACTCCATCTCAAAATCAGGGATAGCTAGGTGGATTGTAAAATGCATCCAGATTTGCTACCGCAAAGCAAAACGAACGCTGTCCTTTTCCCCCTAAAGCCCATTCTACACGAAAGATAGGGGCTTCCATGGCATTTCTAGGGAACATCCCATTAGATGATATCTGCAAAGCAGCTACATGGTCAACACTGCACACTTTCACCAAACACTATTGTGTAGATGTGCAAACTAAGCAACAAGCTCGTGTGGGCCAGGCTGTACTTAAAACACTATTTCAAACCACTGCAACAGATACCGGTCGTCGCCGCTAAGGTTGGGAACTGCTATATAGTCTATGCAAAAGTGTGTAATCTGCAGCTCATATGCCTCGAACGGAATATGCTACTTACCAGTATGCATCTGTTCTCGGCATGTAGAGATGCACATCTACACATGCCCACCCGCCTCCCCGGCTACCTGTATCTGTTCCAGTTTATCTTATTTAGATACACACATGGGTTTCTTCACTGTTATTACTACGCTCCATCTTTCCCTGCTGGCGAAAAACAATCTGAGTATGGAGCCGAAGCCCATGCGCAATACGATCCAAAGGAGGAGTCACCGACCTCGTGACTTCCAAAGACTTTCCAAGGGGAAAAACAAACTGCAAACATCCGGGCCCAACACCAGATGGCGATCTATGCAAAAGTGTGTAGATCTGCAGCTCTACATGCCAAGAACAGATGCATACTGGTAGGTAGCATATTCCTTACACAGCATGATCTACTCACCATTGCGGGGGTTCTTGCTTTCAGCCCGACCTTCAGGCTGCTGTTGCACTCTTGGGCGATGATCTTGGGCCTGGAGGGATCCTCAAGCTGGTGATGACCAGATGTCCTCCACGCATACATAGGGGGGAGCAAGCCAGGCTGTAGTTAACGTGCCCCATGTGGGACAACCTTCCTGGTTGTCCCCCCGGCACTGCAGCAGGCATTAGATGCGCATCGCAGCTGAATCGCAGAGGTGCGCAGCGACGGTCTCCTCACCTCCAATATGGCCGCCATACTATAAACTATTTATATGCTATTTGGTCCACCGGGGCACTCCTCTCGATTTACTGGCCATTTCCATACAATGCAGAGCGAGCACCAGTTAGCGTGTGTAAACCCCCTAAAAGCCCTAGGGGATTGCCCCTACACTCACCTGCACAGGTCGCGCCCTCCAGGTTTCCATCATTCGGCTGTAGCCACCCCATCACACTTCCAGTCAGTGGCATTTCTTTACTTTCTTTGACCCCCTCAACTGTTTGGACTCCAGTGTCAAGCCTATCGGCAACTTCAGTAATGAGACCACCATCTGAAACACCAGCCACAATGCTAGGAGGAGGCGGCCTCCAATAACACTGGATTGTCATCCTTTACCAATCAGGCCTATAAAACCAATTATTCAGCTTGAAGATCCTCTTCTCGAAAGACTTCACTCTTTATAATTATCTCCTCTCATAATGGTGTCAAGGACAACTTCTATGTTTCCACCATGTCTACTAAGCCCTAGACGATCACCTGAGAAATGAGTTCATAGAAGTCCATCAATATCAAGATCTCTGTACTTTGATATAGATTATACCCACTCATACATGCCAGCATCTCCAGCTCCCTCAGTGGATGACATGAATACATTCCATGATGACCTAGAAAGAGGTGCATCTAAACTACATATCCCACTGGAAACTTTCAAAACAGTCTGTCATCCTCAAGACTCTGCAACCTCGAGCAGCTCTAAAACCTCTGGTTCCTGGTCTTTTAGACATAGACCAAGAAAAATGTGATGCCTTCGACAATAAAATCTGCCACTCCAAGGTTTTTAAAGAAATACAAAGCCCCACAACAGGATCTAGATTTTTTTAAAAGCTGATTTCAAATCGCTTCTGTCAGATGGAGACCTGCTTCAGCCCCAGAACCATCTGTTCCTCCTAAAACAACGATAGCAAGAAAAGTGATTTGGCAGGCAAAAATATTTGTGGTAGAGCTACAGTCGACCATAAAAATGCCAGCAACACTGCTCTCTTGGGTCGTTAACAGATGGACATCATAAAGTGTATGAAGACCTGTGTAGATGATTTTGGAAGCATCATCCGTTGGATTTGTTAGAACTATAAGGCGGAAGTTCACTTGTTTCAAACCAAGTTATTAGTGCAGCAGTAGTCGACTCAGATGATCTACTTCTTACTGTCATTGTGTAGCAATCAGAAGGTCTCTTGGCTTGGCTTCATTTTCTTTTAACCAGGCGCACAACTAAAAGTTAAGAAATATAGGCCTTCAGATGATCAGAAATCTCAATTGCTTACTTTTCCAAGACTGACCTGTTTAGGGGCTTATCTGGAAACAATAAAGCAAAAGTGTAGCCTTTGGAGGAGAGCGTATTCTCAATATAGAAGACAATAAATACTCGTATTAGACGCAGCCAGTCCGACAGCAAGAGAGATAACATGGTTTCTGGGATATATGGCATATTGTATGTCCTAAATGCAAGTTTTCATATGAGACCACTACAACAATGCCTAAAAGACCAATGGACGAATACAAGCACTACATTGGTGGCATGTCAGTGACAATCTACTACAAGGCATTCCTTTCCAAGAAGCGAGAACACTAAAAACTATTGCCAAAGATGCCCATCTCATGATGAAGAGCTCATCTAGATCTTAACATTTGTGGTCCATGATCGAAAAAGGAAAAAATCTTAGCGCATAAATCTGTAGAAATGTGAGCAATTCATTTAGCTCTCAAGATGTTTATTTCATCCCTGAAACCCAAACCACAATCGGAATTCAAACTGACAATATCACCAGCATGTTTTATATTAACAAGCAGGGAGGCATCCAATCTAGAACATTATCATTGGAAGTGCAGACAATCTGGCATTGGGTGTTAGCAACAAAGTTGACAATCACAGCAGTACATACACCAGGTGTAATAAACTGACAAGCAGATTTTCTAAGCTAACACTATGAAGAAAGTCACAAGTTGGTGTTGGACAAAGAAGTTATCTGCAGCATTTTTTTTAAAACTTCTTTTTATTAAACAAGTATCGGCATCCATATACTTTACACATGTAGAAATTAAGATGCATTTTCTCATCGAGTTCACAGTCTGCAGCACAGAGACATACTGGAGTAATCGTAACACAAACGGATTCCTCCTACACTACCCACCAACCCCATCCCTCCTAACTACTGACTGCCCCCCCCCCCCAGCCTCTATGATCTTCCCACCACTGCCAAACTTTCTCCCACTTCTTGGGGCACCCCCTGCTCTTGTGGATTCTTTTCCGCCGCACAGCCCCAGTCCATATCTCTCTTCCATTGTGACACTTTTGGCAGTTGAATTGCTCCCCATGCCCCTGCGATATTCCTCTTGGCCACCATTGTGGCCACCTGTAGCCAAGTTCTGTGATATTTGGGCCAATTCTGTTCCCCGGAGACACATAACACAAGCCACCTAGCATCATGGGGGACTTCCTGTTCCATCACCTCCGACATAATCTGAGCCACCTTCTTCCAATATATTTGTATTATCGGACAGTCCCACAAAATGTGAAAAAATGTTCCCCTCTGGGCACCCCCCCTCTAACACTCCTCTGTTAATATGCATTCCAGCTTGAACAGAAGTATGCTAGTGTATTATGACCTATGCAATATCTTTAGCTGGACCAGTCTAAATAGTGCTAGAATCGCCACCTTTCTAGGGCTTTGCACCTCCTCCGCCCAATCGTCATCTTCTGACAAGCCCACCTCTGATTCCCATGCCTCCCTCATTTTTATAAGTAAGTCCGAGGTCCGAGGAGTTAATTAGCTTCTTGTATGTACAGGAAAGCGCCTTCTCAGGAATTGGATCTAACAGTAACTTATCCTCTAGTGGGCTATATTCTGTGATCTGATCCCCGTCTTTAAGATGCCTGTTCAGCGCATGCTTCAGTTGTAGATAGTGGTAGTGTTCTGTGGGTGCTAGGTGATGCTGTTTGTAGCTCTGAAAACGAAAGCACCGCCTGCCTCTTTCATACTTCTCCTAGGCAAACAATGTCAATTAATTTGCAGCATTTGTGAAGAATGGTGTACTCCATCTATAGACCTCTTCGCTATGGCTGGAAACTAAAAATGCTGAGAAATGTAATCCGGAAGACTGGTCAAAATGCAATGCTGTTTTGATGACTTGGTCTCAAGAATTTCTGTATGCTTTTGTTCCCCTCCCCTGATACCACCAGTAATTCAGACACTACCCATATTGTCAGAAAATGTGATTCTGAGAGTGCCAGAAGTGCCAAGAGCGTGGTGGTTCACTGATCTCCTGTCAATGTCTACCACACCACTCCAATCCAATCTGTTATCGAGACCTCCGAGCCAAATTCTACATCCGAACCGGACATTGTTACATTTGGCAGCATTTCTCCTGAAGCCGTACAGTACAGGTATTTAGGATTAACTCCTGCCTGTATGCACATTTTAAAAGAAGCGATGTTATTTAATGAAATGGAAGGGGTTTTGCATATGGTACTAAGACAATGTTCAGTATCCTTTTACGTGCCAAGAAGTTATGCTTCAGTATTTACTGCATTGATCCAATCAGAACTACAATTCTCTTCGATAACAATTCATCTAGAAGCCATCACTGCCTAAAGAAAATCTTTTTTTGTACCTATTTGTTTTCAAAGCATCAGTAGTTGAAGATTTTCTGTAAAGCCCAAAAAAGTATTGCCGCCAATTTAAGGGCCTTCTCCTCCACAGGAACTTAATTTTGTGTTAAGAAAATTAATGGGCACCCTTTTTGAACCAATTCATAAAGCTAGATTTCAACATCTTTCTTGGAAAGCAGTTTTTTAACTCGCTATTACACCTTAACCAGAAGGGGTGGTAAAATACAAGCACTTCTGTTAATAGAACCTTATACTATTTTCCACTCTAATAGAGTAGTTTTGAAGGCAAAGCCCTCTTTTCTACCTATGGTAGTGTCAGATTTTCATATTTACCAGACTTTCACTTTGCTAACTTTTTTTTTTGCTCAAACCCTTTCACTCCAGCTAAGTAGCCCTTCGAACTCCTTAGACATCAAAAGGAGACACTTAAATATACTCAGCTATTTGTTGCGTATGGTTTTATTAGGCTAGGAACATTCTCCTCTAAACGGTCTGTTGCTAGGTGATCATAATACGCATCAGTGACTGTTTTCAACTAGCAAATATACCCCTTCCAGGGGGACCAAGGGTAAGGCAGCTTCCACTGATTGCCTGCGAAAGGTTCCTGTAGCAGGCATTTGTAGATCAACTACTTGAAAATCCACACATACCTTTACTAGACACTATTGCCAAGATATCAATATTCAAGCAGAATCTTGAGTAGGTTAAGGAAACTACCCCCCAAAAAATCTCTAAGTAAAAAGAGGATTTTAAAATAATGTTCACCTTATGTAAACTTGATCATAAGATGTTTAGCTGAAGAGAACTTTTTTATTATAAAAAAATATTTGTGCATATCCATCTATTCATGCATTTATAGTTTTATATGTGAACTCATCAATAAAGAAAAGCCGAATGAAAAAAACCCCTTGGAGTGCAGTGTGGTTACTGTTGAAGCTGTTTGTAACCTTATGCTGAATATATATATATATATATATATATAGTTTGGTGTTTCCTATGCTGACTCCTTTATATATTTATGGAGGAATAATTTATTACAGTATTTCATTCTTTCCTTCTGCCCAACAGCCGATGGAGAGTTATTAATGCTTGCTACTCTTTTTAAACGTTTATGGCAATCCATGAATATCCTATGATGCAGAAGAAAATGTTGCTTACTTGTAGGCCTAGTTCTGCATCCTAGGAATTTTAATTGAAGTTATTAATGACCGACCCATCTATCAAAATCTTTGGAGTTGGCCATGGAACAGTTAGATTTTCCTGCTATTTCCATCAAAAGAACTGAGTGGGTGAGGCAAACTGCCAGTACAAAGCATTTTGGGTAGAAGTCTATCCTGTTACACTTTTCTACATGTTTTCAGGTTTTTACATGCCTTTGCACCTAAGATGTTAGAATGCCCTCCCCCAAGACATCGGAACATCCACCATGCTCACAACATTCTGCAAGAAACTGAAAACCTGGCTCTTCGACTGCTGACCCTGACCTTCTGCACAAACCTAGCGCCTAGAGACCCTCACAGGTGATTAGTCCCTGCTTTACAAATCCTTTTACATTACAATGTAGTTTTAAAATGTTTCAGGACGAGGCAAAAAAAAATTTCAAAACACTCTTAATAGACTACTTGAGGGTGCTGTCTTTTATCCTGTGGACAAATGGATTTCTCCCATTGTGTTTTGTTTTGCATGAACAGCATATCTATGGTACAGTGCTCTATGTCTACACAGATAGCAGGAGATCATTCAAATGTTTCTGACTTAAGTGGACATTCCTATGTTGCAGAATTGGGATTACAAGTAAGTAATCTTTTTTTCTTTGCAAATGCTCAAGCTGCAGAACATACTCTGATGACTTGCTTGCCCTGGGGGCAGACAAATAGGAATGAGTTTATCAAAGGGGTAGTGCACTTGGAAATATACAATTTGTGTATATCTTCATCTTATTCCTGCAGCTTTTTTTATGAATCTGTTGGAATCGAGACAGCTGTGCAAATTTTCAGTATAAGTTTATGAATTGCGGATTTCCTACTTTGTACTAAATGTGTAAGAATCTGGCCATTTTATTTATGTACATACATAAAAGTGTAGTTGTTTCAAAATGTTAAATCTGCAGTAACATTTGAATACTTAAAAGCAAAAACAATAGCATTCAAAAATTGTATCCTGCTCATGTTTACTCGGACTTTTTGAGTTTAGTATGTCATTACTTTTTCAAAAATTTACAACTTAAAACACGTTTTTTTCTATTGGTAGATTTCTGAAATTGTGTAGACTACCTCTGAGGACTTAAAAACCATTAATTTTATATCTCATTGATGTTGTTTCTTTATTTCTGCAGGTGCTAGGCTCTTTCCTGCTTTCTCAATAGCATTTCACCCGGATTGCAATGCATCATATTTCACCTTCAACAAACCACCCTTTGAAATACCGTTATGTATAAATAAAAAAACTAAAATACACTGGAAGCACTAAAATAAATGGCTATTTAATTGAAAAATCAACTTCACTCATGTTAATTACACTTTTATTCTCCTGGCTATAAACTGTTGTCATCACAGAATGGCAAGTAAAAGAAAATCTACTACACCTTGCATGGTCCTTGCCAGTGAGCAACACCCAGATCTGGAAGGACCCCGTGAGTTAGATGAGGTGCCACCTTTGCTTACGCCAGCAGCGGCCATTACATATGAGAGCATGTCAAGTGAAGAAGATGCTCCAGACAATACTACTGCAGACAATTTGAAAGATAAAGTTGAAGGTGGCTATGAATGTAAATATTGCTCTTTTCAGACTTCTGAACTGAATCTTTTTACTTTGCATGTTGACTCTGAGCATCCCACAACAGTACTAAATTCTTCCTATGCTTGTGTGGAAGGTAACTTTACGACCAAAAGATATGATGCCCTCAGTGAGCACAATATCAAGTCACATCCTGATGAGGAGAGTTTTAAACTTGAGATGGTTAAACGTAATAACGATACTGTCTTTGAGCAGACTGTCAGCAAACAGACTTTTGATGGTAATTTTGTCCAAGAAGAAAATTCTGAAAAATCTGATACTGTGGTTTCTGAAGACGTATCCGGCGATGCTGCCTTTTCAGGAATTTCAATTAGCAAAACCCCTATAATGAAAATGATGAAAAATAAAGTTGAGAATAAACGAATTACGGTCTCTCACAATGTAGAAGATATTTCCGAAGAAAAGGAATCTGACAGCGTCCTAAAAGAAGATTGTGTGGATTCAGTAGTGGAACCAACCCCTGTAGTTTCAGGGTCTGTACTCACTTACAAGTCAGTTGTTACAAGTGCACATGATACATCTGCCTCTATAGTTACACCAGCAACTGTTTTCCCACCAGGATTAGCACATATGCTAACTACTGTGCAAGCACAGCAGAACTGTAACTTGGTTTCAAAGGTATTAATTCCACTAAACAGCATTCCATCATATAATCTCGCTTTAGATAGCAATGCGCTCTTGCTAAACACTTATAACAAGTTTCCATACCCTACAGCTTCTGAAATATCATTGCTTGCTGCTCAGGCTAAATGTACTGAGGAACAAACTAAAATATGGTTTTCTGCTCAGCGCCTAAAACACGGTGTAAGCTGGACTCCTGAAGAAGTGGAGGATGCAAGAAGAAAGCAGTTTAATGGCACCGTGCACACTATTCCCCAAACCATTACTGTTTTCCCTGCACACATCTCTTCTGCAGCCAATGGGCTGCCTTCCATTCTTCAGACATGCCAAATAGTTGGTCAGCCAGGATTGGTCCTCACCCAGGTCGCAGGCACAAGCACTCTCCCAGTAACTGCGCCTATAGCTCTGACAGTGTCTGGGGTTCAAAATCAAACCCAGTTGCAACAAAACAATGTTCCTTCTGCACAGCCTCGTATAGAAGCCAAAAAAATGTCGCCTGTGAAGTCCCCTCCACGGTCGAAGCCTGATAATTCACAACTAAATATTGATCCTTTTGGAATGCGCTCAAAGAAAACAAAAGAGCAATTAAATGCACTGAAACTCAGTTACCTGAAAAATCAGTTTGCCTCTGATTTAGAGATTGATAGGCTCATAAACGTTACAGGTCTAACAAAAGGAGAGATCAAAAAATGGTTCAGTGACACTAGGTATAACCAAAGGAATTCAAAAAGTAACCATGGCATCCATTTCATTAATGACTCCAACAGTGCTATTCTTATTGATTCTAGTGATGAGATGACTGACTCCCCTACAATGGTTACGCCACAGCGAAGGCAGTCTTGGAATCCTTTTCCAGATTTTACCCTACAAAAATTTAAGGAAAAGTCTGCTGAACAGTTGCAGGCTCTTGAAGACAGTTTTGTTAAAAATCCTATTCCTGTGGATGAAGAAATGAACAAATTAAGGGCATTAACCAAACTTACGAGACGAGAAATTGATGCTTGGTTTTCAGAAAAGAGGAAAGGTAACGAAATTAAAGAGGAGGATGAAATGGAGATAAATGAAAATGACGATGGCATGAAAGAAGATACTGAAGAGAAAACATCTGACAGTGTATCCTTATCAATTAAGTCTGAGGGTTCTATGACCAAAGTTGCTAAAAAATCCCCTGAACAGTTGCACATGCTTAAAGCTGCATTTGTTCGTTCACAGTGGCCAACCAGTGAAGAATATGACCAGATAGCACAAGAATCTGGCATTCCGAGGAGTGATATTGTGAGTTGGTTTGGCGATGCAAGATATTCCTGGAAAAATGGAAACTTAAAATGGTACTATTACTATCAGTGTGGTGGTACAAATATTCAAAATGGCCAAACCTATATCAGGAGAAGGGGAAGAGGAAGACCCAGAGGTCGAGGAAGAGGAAGACCTCGAGGAAGGCCGAAAGGCACTAGAAGGACGCGCTGGGATAGAGCATCCTTGGCAATAAAATTTAAGACTGGAAAAGCAATACTTAAAGATTATTACTTAAAGCACAAATTTCTTAATGAGCAGGATCTTGATGAACTTGTTGCCAAATCTCATATGGGTTATGAGCAGGTCAGAGAGTGGTTTTCAGAAAGAGTAAGAAGAGAAGAGTCTGGTATGGAGCTGTTTGAGGAAAATGAAGACCATGAAGAGGATGAAGAGGATTTGATCGATGATGCCGATGAAGAGGAAGATGTTGAAGAAACAGACAGTGACACATGGGAGCCCCCAAGACATGTTAGACGTAAACTGTCAAAGTCTGATGATTGATATGTAAGTGTTGATTATTTAGCTCGCTTTCTTCACAAAAATAACTTATGTGGAAAATATTTGGCATAACTGTAGCTTTATCTGTCCTTTAATGAAATTGTTTTTCAAGAATGTCCACACACAATTTCAAAGGTGTATTATGTCTCTGGGAATAACCTTGTGCCAGCAGAGATTTCTCATAAAACCCATTTGGTCTCTGCAAAGAGGGGCTATCGATATACAGGAGCAACAATTACACTGGTATAATCTAAAACACATCGTATTTACTGATTCAATAAAATATTCTACACTTATCTAAAATGTATCTATCAATGTAAGCTATGATCATTATGTACTTATGTTGGTGCTTTCTATATGTGTGTGTTATACATTATAGAGGGCACATAACATGTAACCATTTAACATGGTCCACTATTACTTCCAATAGGTTTTGGTGTCATAAGCTACAAAGCGGAAGTCCAAGTGCTTTGCAAATGTCACCAGAACTCTGAAATTGTAATTAGGACCATAACAAACATTAGCCAGTGTACATATTTGTTTGTATTACATGTTTATTGTGATATACGTAGCTAGAAAAGATGTTTGTTTTTTAAATAACCTTTTTATTGGAAAAGGTAAGAGGAAAATAAGCACTACAGTGTTTGGCTGTTTGAGTACAATGCCTGCGTAGCTAAGAATGTACAACAATAGAAACCATACCCTTTAAGATGTCAAAAAAACGTTCTGTTTTCCAAATGAGATTTTTAAAGCAGTTCCCTTCAAGGTGCAGCTAATAGGGAAACCGATTAGAAATAAAATGTTTAGGTTTTGTTTACCTTTTAGGAATATATTTTTGGTGAAAAATGGACAATGGTCAGAGCCAGTGGAATGATGTGGTTCAGTTGCTGAGGCGTTCACTGCAATGTTATGGATTCACCACATTTACCACATACATTGCTGCATAATTTGCAGATTCTAACAAAAATAGCTTTTAGCTCAAATGGATCAAAATATGGCTTAAGTATTTCCCATAAAATTCTGAATTGTTTGTTTTTTCTTGTCGATAACCTAAATAATCCTTCCAAATAATTGGTTCTCCGATGATGCAGAATTCTAGTGGCCTTGAAGTGGTTGAAGTTCGGCAGTCGTATTTTCCATATTTCATGGGTCTATAGGAAATATGGGTTTTTATACCACTGCATGTTGTGCTATAAAAGCTGCCACACATGTAAAGTGTGTGTGTGTATATGTGTGTATATACATATATATAAAAAAAATCGCTTACTGGCAGTCACCAGTAGGTATAGTTCGGACCATGTTTCCATAGGAAAAGCATTTTTTCTTTTGCTGGTAACTTTGGCGCTGTGTGACAAATCTTCATGAAATGCTCAAAACTAATGTGCCAGTCACTTCAGCTGCTGTCTGGAAAGTTTCAGGGTGATTTGTCAAGCGGGTCCCGAGTAAAAGGGGGGAGGGTCCCAAAATGCATTTCACCCATGCAATTTCTCATGGGGATTTTAGACCCAACTACAGCCCGAACCGCTAAATGGAATTGCACCAAATTTGGCACAAACATAGGTCTTGGTCCAGAAAGAGTGCTTTTTGTAACTTAGTGTAAATCTATTCAGTAGGTTTGGAATTATTAAAGAAAAAAGTTTTATTTACATCTAGAGATGCGGATCCACCACAGCGGAAGCACGTGCCAAGAGCAGTGTCGTGATTGGCTGGCCGCAACCTGGGAGAAATGTTGCGGCCTCCATTTTGTCAATTGGGACACAGTTCCTGAGGGGGAAAAATAAAGTGTGAATTGGATAGAAGAGGTCAGGATAGAGGTATCCTGAAACCCCTGGGACTGATGGACACCCCCCCCCCCCCCCCCACATGGGCAAGAAATTGCCAAAAATGTTTGCCGTGGCGTGCAAGGATCCGCGGATCAACCGTGGCGCTCGGCGCGGCCCGCAGAGGGACTTTGCAACAAATGCGCAGATCCACAACCTAATTAAAAAATAAAAAATATTCCAACTCCGACACTCCCACCCACTCAGAGACCCAGAACACAACTCGCACACCCACTTAGAGAACCACTCACACACCCACTTACACACTCCTAAAGCCACTCACATACCCACTAAGAGACCCAAAGAACCCCGGGCACACCCACTCATACTCATGTACACCCTATACAGTCAGTCACACACCCACTCACAGATCCATGCAGCCAATCACACAGCCACACCGTAGAAATATACAAAAAATCAGATTTGGTTCAGATTTTACACACACAAAATCATAGAAATTCAGCAGTTATTTTTACAGCAAATGTTGCAGTGATATTATCAGTGATGTCATAAGTGATGCAATATGTGGGGTAATTAGCAGTGCATGGTGAAGGCGCATGTTATAGTGAATTTCTAAGGTTTTTTTAATTCTGTTTGCCGACTATAAAGTCCCTGTAACCTTTGGCTTTTTTCAGTGAATTTCTGTTTTTATAACGTAAAAGCAATATTAAATTGCCATTCGTTCATCCAACTGCCTCCATGCGCGGCCTGCGGCCAGCCCCCCAAATGCAGCCAAACCTATGCATGCGGTCAACCCCACGTCGTGTACGAGTGGGGGTTGGCTGCAGAGCCAGGCCTGTGGTCAGGCCCTGCGGCCAGTCACACGCTGTGCATGAGGGGGTTGACTGTAGGCGCTGTGTCCCAACCCCCAAAGGTAGCCAACCTGGGAGGAGGGGCACAAAACCCCCTCCCCGGGCCAATTTCTGGCCGGGGACCCCAGGGCCTGCCACATTTGTTTATGGAAGAAGGGTATTTGGCCCTGGGGTTCCCATTCCTCAGGGCCCACTGCTTAAAATATGGGGGAGGGGGCAGGCAGCCCTCCTCCCTGGGTCGATTTTGGCCCCGGGGACCCTTTCCCCGATGGCCCAGCAAATAAATTGAGGGTACCATGGAGACCACCAAACGCACCCTCTGCATATTTGTTGGGGGTGCCCCATGGCCCCGCGGCCCCAGCCAGCTCAAGCCCCTAGAGTAGGAGCCGGCATTGCTCCCGCTCACAGGGAGCAGGTAAAAATGCTGCTCCCTGCAGGTGGGGGCAATTTTTTTCTGTTTCCCTACCTGCTTCACAGCAGGCAGGGAAACAGATGAAAAGTCCACTCCCAGCTGGCAGCTTTTTTCGTGCTCCCACCCGCTGGGAGCAGACTTAGTGTTTTTCTCTCGCATGGCAGGAGCTTTGAAAATGCTACAGCCAAGCAAGAGCAAACAGAGGTTTCCCCGCCTGCACCACCATGGAAAGTGTAACCGCTATGTCCCAGGGATGGGCACCGTGGGACATAGCTGGAACTGGCCCTGGGGATGAGGTGCCCAGGGCCATTAATGGCTCCGTGAAGGCCCCCCTCACCATTTAATGCATGGCTGGGCCCTGTTGGATGGAGTCCCCGGGAATTAAAATGGAACGGGGGCCATGTGGCCCCTCCTTCCTTTGTATATATTGTCCGTGCCCCGGGGGTGGTTGTCTCCGGGGCTGAAAGCGACCTGGGGAGGGGAAACTTGTGCCACCTCCCTCGCCAATTATTTTAACATAAATTACTCCCGGCACCTGGCCCACCTGGGGGGCCAAATAAAAAAGGTGTGGGAGACTGTGTTTGTGTTTTTTTTTTTTTGTTTTGCATTTTTGTCACGGATTTGCGGATCCCTCATGATTTTGCGGCAAAAATGTAAAAGAAAAAACGTTTTTGGCCCCGGCGGGGGCCATGGGGGACCCCGTCCCAGTCCTAGGGGGTTAAGGTATTCATATCCTGGCCCTTTGTCTTATTTTTTTAATCTTTTTTTCTTGGTACTCGGAATCCTGGTTCAAGTGCTGGCAGCCACTCAGATCTCATTTTGAGATCTGTCGGATCTGCAGCAGATTCACGCCCAAAGATATCTTGAAATCTTTTTTTTTCTTTAATAACTGAGCAACTACTGAATGGATTTACACCAAATTACAAAAAGATCTTTCTGGACCAAGATCTAGTTTTCTGCCAAATTTGGTGTAATTCTGTTTAGCGGCTCGGACTATAGTTATGGCCAAAATCTGTATGGGAAATTGCATGGGGAAAATGCTTTTTGCGCCCTCTTTTTCTCAGCCCCGGCTTGAGGAATCCCCTCGAAACTTTCCAGACAGCAGCTGAATTGACTGGCACACTAGTTTTGAAAAGTTTGTGACGATTAGTCAAACGGCGCCAACTTTATTAGCAAAACAAAAAACGCTTTGTCTATTGAAACTATGTCCTATCTATCTACTGGCGACCGCCAGGTGGTTATATATACAAGGACCTAGTTTCCATAGACTAAGCGTTTTTGTGTTTATAGATGTATGCATATTTGGGTATATATGTATATGTATATTTGTGTATAGATGTATGTATATTTGTGTATAGATGTATGTATATTATTTAGTTTTATATAGCGCAGACTTGAGCCGAATCGGGTATCAGAGCGCTTTGTGTGTGTATAGATTTATGTATATATGTGTGTATAGATGTATGTATGTGTTTGTATAGATGTATGTATACGTGTTTGTGTGTGTCTGTGTGTGTATAATTGTGTGTGTGTGTGTAACAATCCTATAGAGAGAGACAACAGAATGGGTAACAGCATAATGTTGTCCAGTATTGCTATCTATGGGTTTTGGTGACATCGTAAACCACAATAGAGTGGCTTGCAGAACCTCTTGATAACAATATAGGTCCATATTACGTATGTTACCTGTTATATATTTTTGATATTACATTTTGATTTTGTGGTTCCTAACTTGGAAAAGTTGTTTTCCTTTCATTACACGTAGCATTGGCCGTTGATTGAAGTTAAAACGTTTTGGGCTTGCTGCCTTTCCATAAGTAAATTAATAGTAAAACAATAGAAATTGGTGACAGCCAGGACAATAGTGATTTTGTTGCGGTTTACTGCATAATAGAACTACTGCATTTTTCACTTAATTTGTCACTTAATTTGCACTTCATTTGCAGCTTTCACAAAACTGTTTCCAGCTGTAATGGATGAAAACAATATGCGAGAGAATGTTTTGCGTAATTTTAACTTTTTGCCAAATAATTTAGATAACGTTACAGCATAATGTGTTTGTAAATGCCTTCTAATACTCGTAGCATTCACAATGCTAATGATCTGCAGGCAGGTTATAGGGCTGTGAATTATGATGAAATCCATAATGCACAGGGAGCAATGGGATTTTCCACATAGCTAATATATATGAGAATATAGCATGGCTTTAACCATGTATGCAGAGCCGCATTGAGTACTATGCTTATAACATGCCATTTACTACCATTGTTGAGTCTTCACCTCTCACAGCCATGTCTCACTTTAAGCGATGACTTTCAGCAAGAATGCACTAATTTATAGTGATCCTCCAAATGTGAAATTCTTTATTTATGCATCCGTGCAGTGGAAAACAACACATTTTGACTCCCAGTCGGAGTGTTCATCACAGTAGATGCCATCTTAGTCAGACAAACCATTTAAACACAAAACATTGAAAGTGAAGACTGTCGCATCATAGACCGTGAAGATAATCTATCAAGTCACAGCGTAAATACTCCACCCTTAACTTCATTTCCATTACACTTTAATTCAGAAAAATCTGATTAATTCAAAAACCTGTATTTGCCCAAAATGTTTTGCAATGGGATACTTGTTGCCAGACTTCGTGATGGCTCTTAAGGGCTCCAAAATGCATTCCCTAACTTGGAAAATCATGCTGCCCATATACAGTTTAGGACCATGACACTTGAATACATAGACCACATAGTCCGATTTACAAGTAAGATGACATCTCTTCTTGTATTTTTCTTTCCTATCTGGTTCCACGAAGTCGGTCACTTTTGTTCTATATTTACAGGCCTTGCAGATTCTATATAGGAAGAAACCACATATTGTATTTCCCCCTTGACCTAAAGACTCTTCTAGATGGCTTCTTACAAGTAGGTCTCTCAATATTGTTGCCTTTCGATATGTAAGCTAGGTCCCAAAAATGGTTGGCTAGTGTGGTCATTCAGTGAAATGTCCCAATGTTTCAAAACGTCTTATTTTTTTATCATTCTATACTGGTCAGAGAATGTAGTGACAAATCTGATGACTTTTCTTTGTCTGGCTCAAATCTACTATTTTTTTTCCCCCCAGCTGTGCCTTTTGACTTGCGAGTAAGATCCTCCCTAATTGATTATCTGGCTCTATTTTCTGCAATTTTAAAGTACTCTAAGTGGGTATCCTCCTTCTTCCACTCTTACTATGAATTATTTTTAGTTGCTTCATATACTTCAGGAGTACAGTAATTCCTCTTGATTCTTACCAATTTACCATAAAGGTGGTTCCATTTAGTGTGTGTAGGGTACAGCTGTTTGCATGCAATACACTGTTTCCTGCTGCTGACTTCCTGTATAGTAAAGTTTGTAGTATTTTCCTTATCTCCACTCTAAGGTCAAGGAAACTCATAAATGTTCTCACTGTATTCCATGCTCAATTTGATGTTAAAACGATCATCATTCAGTTCTGCTAGAAAATCCTCTGGTGCATAGTATGAACAAATAATCTATGTACCAAAGGCACCAAGATACTTTGCTGAAGTAGTTGGAGTGTTTTTCATTGCTGGACACACTTCTCCCATCAGCCCATGAAAAGGTTTGGGCAGCTCGTAGAGAAGCATGAGGCCTTCACTGGCTTACGTAGTTGTATGTTCATCTGATTACCAAATAAACACATTTTCCGTTACACACATTTCGATTATCCATATCATGTCTGTGTGTTCATATAAACTAAACCACTTCAATGCGGCGCACATTTACCCGCTGTGTGGGCAAATTCCATGCGTGCTCAAATCGGACAGCCCCCAGCCGTCCGCACACGCCTACCGTGACATCGTCCGGCAAGGGCTGTCCAACGCATGGAAGAGGTTAACAGTCTAGTTTTCAAAAATTCTTTACATGCACCTGTACCCAGTTTATGGACAATGCTGGTATATAAGCTATTCACATCTCTGTAGACTAATGGAGTGTCAGGTTCAATATATGCAATGTGTTTTTTTAATTGTCTGTGGTGTGCCTCAGATAGCTGGGTAAAGTGTCTACTAGAGGGAACAGTAGTAACTGGTCTATAGTTGTAGAAGACCTTTCAAACAGACTGTTTATAGATGAAAGCTGCCCTCCCTGGTGGTTTCTCTATATTTTTATGTATCTTCATATCAGATACAAAGTTGGAATTCTTGGAAACTCGGTCTTAAGAGCTTTCCTGCATGTTCCAAATTCTCCCCCATCCCGCCAATTCATGAGCATGTCATTGTGTTCAGTCACAAAGCTTTTACTTCTTTACCTTTTCATGGCATTCATCTCCTTGCTGTAACATTGCCTCTTTAATATAATCTTGTCTGACCCAGATCACCACATTACCACCCTTATCTGAATGTTTAATAACTGTCAGGGTCCTTGCTAAAATTCATAAGTGCCCGATATAGTGATCATCATAAATTCTTTTTGTGATTCCTGAATTGCCACCTCCTTAACTGTGTAAGATTTTTAATTATCAGTTTATGAAAACATCTGTATTATCTGATGGCATAGTGGGGACTGAACGTGATTTCTGTTTAAATCCACATTTACTGGGAGTGTGTGTTCCAAAGCCTAATTTATTCAAGAAGTGTGCAGTGTTACAATCCTATTTGTTAGACCGTTTTTGGAAAAGTCATCCCAGCCCACAACATCTCAACAGACAAAAATCCAAACTGTTTTTCTGTTTTTGTTTGTCTTGTGTATGTGTAGTATGCTGGGATTTGGTATGAATGTTGTGTATGGGAGTTTACAATTCTAGATGCCTGCAAAAGTGAGTGGACTGTCACGTGGCGGGTATCTTTGCATGGTTGTATTTTTGTTTTTATAGAAATTTCAAAAATATATTTATCATTGTGATATGTTTGTGTCACAGTACATAGAAAGAATTGTTAAAATGTATGTGTAGACTCTAATGATATGTCAAATTTAAGAAAATAGAATTATGTTGGTTTTGTAAAGATACACTGTCTATGTAGTGCAATCTCATTTGAGGAACATAACCAACAGCACTTGCATACGAGAAGAAATACAGGGCTAGTGGGTGTATATTCTTTCACAATCATCTTTGTAATCCATAAGATCAAACGTACCAAAGAGTCCAATTTACACATTCAGTTCATACATGTCACAGAGTTCCTCTGCATCACCCAGTGTCCATACCTCCCGTCCCGTTTCAGTATTCGACATGTCTTGATTGAATACACCATTTAGTTCAGGAATTTTCAAACGTTTTAGTTTTCGCACAAAGCTGAAACAGGTCAGCTCTCCTGAAATAAAATGGCATGTCGATGAGTTGGAGGGATGAGGGAATTTTGGAACATGCGGAATACCTCTTTCTTAAGACTGAGTTTCCTAGAATTCCAACGTTGTGTATTCTACCAAAGACCATAAAAATATAGGGAGATACTGAGATAACCAGTGAGGCTGTTTATTTAATCAAAAAGCAGTCTGTTTGAAAGGACACACATACATGCATATCTATCCCTTGTAATACAGCAAGCCACATTAAGCTGTGCAGCCACTGCGGGGGTGTCTGGTACTGCCCCCCAGCATGCAACCAAACTTTCTCTGCTAAGGAACGCACATGCACTCAAATAAATGGTGAAAGGAGTAATTAATCCAAGAACACCAGCCCCTGCTATGGGTTTCGGCTATTTAGCCTTGTTTACACACAGGGTGGCTGTAAAACTTAAAACCATAAATACAAAAATTGTGAACACAGAGAATGTACTTGCAGT
This sequence comes from Triturus cristatus, assembly GCF_964204655.1. Classification (NCBI taxonomy): domain Eukaryota; kingdom Metazoa; phylum Chordata; class Amphibia; order Caudata; family Salamandridae; genus Triturus; species Triturus cristatus. The sequence goes on from NC_140587.1 coordinate 302,027,868, forward strand.
GAGTGGCTACTGGAAGTTACATCTTGGACGGTTTTCACGTCTGGTGATCACTTACATCAAAATTACATAGCATGCTGCAAATGGAACATAAATAAAAAATATCGAAACTAATAAAGCATTTAGTAAGGGAGCACGGTTAAAAATAATCAAACAAAACAGCACTACCATTCATTTTGCATATTTTGTTACGTTTCAGCTTCTATGCCTGTTGTATATTCCACATTAAGATATGACCGCTTCGGTCTTTTTCGATGTAACTCAAGGGGGAAACATGGCGGCAGCTAGGTGAGCTGTCGCGGCACTCTAGTCTGAGTTCCTGTCCGTGCGGGTGAGAGTTGGCTCACAGCAAGACTAATGCGAGGACGCGTATTCTGCATTGCGGGTCTGTAGACGATAAGGCTTTTCGATAATACCTTGGTGTCCGATGTGTGGAGACAAAGAGTGCCTTCTTGGCCCAGGAGCCATCGCCATCATCGTCGCCGGAGCTGTCAGTCCGCGGGCTGATTCCCGCGGAGTTGCTGCCGCTGCGTTTGCTCCTGCCTCCAGTCTCGGGTCGGCCACTGCGGGGAAAAGGCCAGGGCTGCTGTTTGACTCTCGAGTCCCGAAGCAGGCCGTTCTCGGCTTGCAACTGTGGGGTCTGGCTGCACTAGAGCTCCGTCGAGGAAGGAAGGCCCGTAGCCTTCTCCAGGGCCTTCGCAGGGAGGAATTCCACACAGATATCGCCTCTGAGTTTGGTAGGAGGGGTAGGGGGGGTGCGGAGGAGGAGAAAGAGAGGGCTAAAGCCACAAGAGATCTATGGAGGTGTGCAAAGACTCGGGGGAGATTTCTGAGGCAGCAGAGTCCTTGCAAGGGGGTTTTGGCAGGTCGAGGGGCCCAGAGGAATCAGTGGGATTTGTGCCTGTTTGTTTGGAGGTCCCTGACATTAGCCCTGTTTCCGGTTTGCCGCTTCCCCCGCAAGACATCGCTAAAGCTAATATTTCTCCTGTAAATCTGAAGCGGGGTGTCGGAGTAGGGGGGAAAGGTGCTTTAAATAGAAAGGCTAAAATTGTTGGAGTGACCGTTGAACCGATTGAGGGGGGTCTGATACAATTGAGTTCAGATGGGCCATCGAATTTAAATCAGACCTCTCAGACCTCTCAAGGGACCCTCTTAAAGACAAGAGTCTTCTCATATCTTTCGGGTGAGGTTAAGGCGAAACACACTTTTACTAGTAAAGCAGCAAAAAATCCTAAGACCGCCAAAAATATCAAGGCAGTTAAGAATACAGTTAAGAGTATAGAGTCTAGGATAACGCCGTCTTTGCGGTCCTACCTTAAGGCTATTCCACAAGTCTTGTGCCTTTCTGATCAGTAACTACTTGAAAGTACTTCTTCCACAATGGCGTCACAGAACTATCTTGAGTCTTCTGTATTAACCACAGGTTCAGACCTGATTATTCCTCCAGGGCCTGTTCCGGCTAAAACAAACGCCTCGCTGTTCCTGGTTGAGAGGACGGATACAAATATAGAGGGGGGCTTGATTGATGACATAAAGATGGCCGATTGTGGATTAAAGGTCAGGGGCGAGGATGAGGAGGATGCTGAGGCTGTGGATAATATCGGTAGTCTTTCAGTCCTTCCCGCCCAAAGTCCCACTCCCCTGCTATGAGCCTCAGTCCTTCGGGACAACTGTCTGCCCTCTCGTCCAGTATCTTGCTCCAAAATACAAATGATGGGTTAAATTCGATGGAATCACCGAGTGTCATCCCGTCGGCTACCTTGTTACAAAACCAAATAGATCTCCCATGCTCCATAGAGCCTTTGACCCTCTTGTCGTCCCCAAAGCATTTGGCTATGAAGCCTTTACCAACGATGTTTAATCCTGGGTCTTCTTTATCAGGGTCATCACATAGTATTGATTTACCACAGGAGGATGGTCGAGGGGGCACAGCCTCAGCCTCAGATACATACTCGGCTGGCGGGGTCGATCCATCTCTAGCCTCATACCTCCAGTCGATGTTTTCATCCTTATCAGCAGACATCAAAAAAGGCTTTGAGGCCTCGACAACTATCCAATCTGAAATTCGGAATTTCTGCGAGTCCTTAGATAGCAAACTAGTCAGCCTCGCTACAAGAACGGAAAGATTGGAGGATAATATGACAGTCATGTCTTTGCATTTGGATGACGCCAAATTGGATATTGATAAGCTTAAAAGGGAGGATCTGATGTTGGCTGAGAGGATGGAGTCTTTGGAGAATAATGCACGCCGCAATAACCTCCGTATTCTCAATATTCCGGAAGGTAGCGAGGGGTCAGATATTAAGCAATATATCACCAAATTGCTAAAAGAATCCCTGAGATTGGATGAGTCGGTTGAGGATCTATCTCTTGACATTCAGCGTATCCACAGAGACCCCTTTAGGAGGAACCCTCAAAGGGAAAAAACAAGAAAAATACTGGTGAACTTCCACACTTACACTCTGAAGGAATCTATCCTGAGTTTGGCCCTAAAGCAGAAGTCATTGAGTGGGAAGGGATTCAATTTTCAGGTTAGATCAGACCTCTCAAGGGCCATGCTGGATAAACAGTGGGAGTTTGGGAGGAGGTTGGAGGCATTCAGGAGTCTTAGTGCGGTGGCTCAGCTAGTATTCCCAGCCGCCCTGAAGGTCATGCATAATAATACTATGCACAACATTCGATCAGTGCAGGCAGCTGATGAACTCCTAATCTCTCTGGGGAAGAGCAGAGAAGAATAAAGACAGGGGGGGTTCAAGTTAAGAGCAGAGCATTGTTTCTGTAAAAAAAAAAAAAAGGGGGGGGCGAGAGGAAGAGGGGAGGAACAAAAGGCTTAGATAAAGTTATGAGTATGTTTTCAGAATATAGTAATTGGCAGAGTAATTTAAAGGGTCCATTAATTGTTATAGGAAAAGTTATAAAAACATAAAATAAAAAAAATTCTTTTTTGTACACTGCAGGATTTATAATACAAATGCCTTCCCTATTTCTACTCTTCTCCTTCTTTCTCTCACACTTTGTGGATGTAAATGTAACAGTAAGGATAGGTTAGGACAGGACAGGAGCTCAGTAAGAGTGCCATCTACTGGTATATCCAGATAGATAAAGCAAGGGTTTCCCACGGGGTGGGGGGAGGTTTGGGGGGGCACGAGGGGGGGGGGGGGTGCAAGTAAAAACTTTTAAAAAGTCCTCATTTTTTGCCCATTGTTACCTTTTATGGGTATGGAGAATCATGGGTTTGCAGGGGAAAGTTAGTATTGCCAGTAGAGGTTTTTCTTTTTGTGGCTATGGGGCGAATACTTGGTTGGGGAGTGGAATTTGCCTCTATGGATAAGCTTAGAGTTCTTTCATGGAACATTAATGGCCTGCGCTCTAGTCCAAGAAAATGGAAGATTATGCAGTATCTTCGAGATTTTGATGCTCAAGTACTTATATTACAAGAGACGCATCTTACAGAAAAAGATTCTTTCTTTAGTTAAAAAAATAGATGGGTTGATTTCTGCGTATCTACCACACAAAACTCTAATACTAGAGGGGTCGTGATTATTTTTAAAAAATCATTAAAAGCAAGGTTAGTTGATAAACTTGCTGATTCAAGTGGGAGGTGGCTTATTGTTTCGGTAATTATAGCTGGGGCCCGAGTTACCATAGTAGGCTATTACGGGCCTAACCAGGACGACCCATCAGTTCTAGGTACTGTGTTCTCCCATCTCCTTCTTTATCCAGAACCGATCATCTTGGCTGGAGATTTTAATGTGGTCCTGGACCCTCTTCTCGATAAATCTTCATCTAACAGACCTATATCTCCATCTAAAACTAGGTATTTTTTACTTGATAAAATGAAGGAGTTTGGATATGTGGACATATGGAGACTTAAGTCTGGTCTAAGACAGGGCGTCTCATTTCGTAACTATAAATATCAACACCAGTCGAGGATAGATTTAGCATTGGTCAGTCAGGAACTAGTTAAACTGGTGCAAAATGTTTATTATCTCCCCTTTCATCTCTCTGACCATGCTGCTCTATGCCTTGAACTGGTTGGGCTGTCGGAAACCACAGTCAGAACATGGTCATTCGACCGCTCATTCCTTAATGTTCCAGATGATATTTCTTTCTTAATAACTGAAACACAGTATTTTTTTGATAACAATACTGGCTCTGCTTCCTCAGGTTCTGTATGGGGTGCATTTAAGGCCTTTTTGCGGGGCCTAATTACTAACAAGGTCTTGTATAAAAGGAAAATCTATAGAGACACGGTCACTTCGTTGGAAGCCGATATGGCTAAGGTGCAGGAGAACATCCTGCTACATCCTGTCGCTCCACCAGAAATATTGGAAGACTGGCAAAATAAATTACTTACATTAAAGGGGGAACTGGGTTCCATCTTGAATTTACGAGTTCTTCAGAGATGGGAGGCCAGTAAGATGGCCCATTTTGAATATGGAGAAAGTGCAGGAAAGCTTTTGGCTTGGAAAGCAAAAACGGATCGTGTTAGAAATAATATAGATCAAATTTCGGTTGAAGGTACGGTCCATTCAGCGGATAGGGATATCAGAAATGCCTTTCGTGATTATTTTAAGAACATATATCACGAGGATAAGAGCATTGATGCACGACAAGTAGAGGACTGGCTGAATGGAGTATCTCTTCCCTCTCTTTCTCCTGTTCAGAAAGTTGCCTTGGATAGACCTATCACAAAAGAAGAGGTAACTGGAGCTATCTTGGGTAGTAAGAAGGGTAAGGCATCAGGTCCTGATGGCCTCCCTTCTGAGGTTTATCAGGTTTTATTACCAACAAAAGTTCCCTTCTTAACCCAGTTGTTTAATCAGATTTTCTTGGAGGGGGTGTATCCTCCTGAATCTTGGAACGATGCCTCTATTACTTTGATACTAAAGCCTGGTAAACAGGCTGATAGCTGTGGGTCATACAGACCAATTTCCATTCTAAATTCAGATTATAAGCTTATTACATCTGTCCTAGCCAAAAGACTGGGGGAGGTGGCACCCTGTATTTTACATCAGGACCAACGAGGCTTTGTGAAGGGCCGCCAGCTCTTTGAGCTGACTTATGATCTGATGGGTGCTATCGACATGGCGACTACGGATTCCTTGCCTTTAGCTGCTATCACGTTGGATGCCACCAAGGCCTTCGACAGGGTGAATTGGACATTCCTGTCGGGGGTCTTGGTGAAATTTAACATTGGTGAGGGTTTCCGTGGAGCGGTCGGTTTGCTGTATCGGAATCCTACAGCTTCCCTGTTGGTCAATGGTGAATTGTCAGATCCCTTTAATATCACTCGGGGCACCAGGCAGGGCTGCCCACTCCCCCCTCTCCTATTTGATTTATACATCGAGCCCTTTGCCCAACGATTGAGGGATGATGTTAATATCAAGCCTTTTATCTATAGGGGATGGGAGAGGAAGGTAGCCCTGTATGCGGATGACATTCTCATTTTCTCTTCAGACCTGAGTACAGCACTACCTGCGGTCATTGCCCAGGCCAATGACTATGGGGGGATGTCAGGATACCAGATTAATGCATCTAAAACCGAGATGATGATATGGAATGAGGCTGAGCCAGTGGCAGGGGCCCAGCCAAATCGTTCCATGCGTTATCTCGGACTTACCATCGTTACGGATATAGATAAAATCGTACCGCTGAACCTAGACATAGTGACGATAGATTGTAGAAAGCTTATGAGGTCGTGGTCTTCGCTCTCCCTTTCCATCTTGGGTAGAGCTAATTTGGTCAAAATGTTTATTTTACCCAAAATTTATTTTTTGTTTAACACTATCCCGTTGTATTTTGAACCTTCTACTAAAAGTTGCAAGGCTATATTAGTTTTTATTTGGAACGAGCATATACCTCGGATAGCATGGAAAAAGATTAGGCGCCGTAGAGAAAAGGGGGGACTAGCAGCACCTGATTCACAACTATATGCTTGGGCTTTCCAGCTTTCCCATGCCAGGATGCTGCTTAAGATGCCGATAAATGTGGGTATAGGTAGCATGTTTGCTGCATTATTGAGAGGAGGGGGGAGTAGACCAGCAGGGTTTTTTGTTTAAATTTGGGGATCCTAAGTTTTTTAAAAAGGTTAAGTTGAAGATTCTGTTGGGTTTTATAAAAACATGGGTCAAACTAAGAGGTGCAATAAAGGTGGGCTATTTTTCAGGTAGGTCACCATTATGGGACTGTCCCGGTTCCCCGGCATGGCTTCTTGATAGTTTGGCAGCACCTTTGAGAGAGGCTGGTCTGGAAATTTGGGGAGATCTCTTTTTTGATGGAGTTTTGCTATCTTGGGACCATATACTAGCTAGAGTGGGGTTGGGTCTCTCTAAATTCAAATATTTACAGATGGCAAGTTGGGCCCGTACTCAGAGCTCTTATCAAGGGTAGATTCCAAATAGGTGGCGAGAGCAGTATAGTGACCCTGATGATGGACAAACCTCCTGTACCTAAAGAGATTTCGTTCTGGTATAATTTGTTACTAGATGAGGTTGACGGGGAGTTTGCCTTACCTGAGACATTGTAGAGTTCCTCTTTCCCCGGGAAAGACCTTGAGAACATCTGGTATTCCTCCTTTAAAATCTTGTGGGATACAGTGAAGCCGTCGTGGTTGTGTAGGAATCACTTCTTTACGCTACATAGGGCTTATTATTCCCCACAGCGGTTATCCAAATTTTCTACTGAATCCACTGTGGCATGCCCTAAATGCGGATTGTTAGCAGCCTCGGATCTACATATGTTCTATGAATGCCCATTGGTGTTCCCTTATTGGGACGCTATCAGCACTTTGTTGACAACATCTGTGGGGCATCAAATTTCAATTAACGCACTGCTCGTAATTTTTGGAACATCATTGGAAGTTCAAGGTCCTGTTAAAAAAACTCTTGTTTTATTGTATCCTACTTGCAAGAAGAGAGATCTCTAGGAAATGGAAGGATCCACTGCCTCCCACCTTGCTGGATTGGCCTTCATCAGTATTGCGAACGTCAAAAATGGACCTAGTAAGATCTGGTAATCCTGAAAAACTAGATTTTTGGCACCTTTTGAATTGGTCCTAGGTGTGTGTTTGGGTTTTTTTTTTTTTCCCCCCGCCGTCCGATGATTAACGCTGCTTGGTTTGCTCTCCCTCCTAGATATAGATATACCCAGAGCATGGTTTCCATGATCGATCACGGGTATTCAATAGCAGCAATATTGCCCCTATATGGATTAATATCTCGTGGTGTATCCTCTGGAGAGTTTTTGAATAACACTGAGTGCTATCCTAGTTTGTGAGAGCACTACCAGTTTATCTGTGACAGTGTATTTCATTTTTTCTTCTCTCCTAGAGCTTCTATGCGACTTTCCAAGGGCAAAATGAGGACAAAAAAAAAAGATATGACCGCTTCAAAGGAAATGTGGTTTACAAAAAGCTAAATACAATGTGTAATGAGTGCAAAGGTTGTGTGTGTCGTCACAGCATATAGAGTACACAAAGTTTGGTGTATCTGAATGAATAATTGGCAACCTAGGTGGTGCCTCAATAAATCCAGTCTGACCTAAGGAGGGCGTTCGAGCTGCCCTGCCTCCGTGTAAAGCAGGATACCCACAAGTTTTGGGTGCATGGTTGCATCTTGCTCTGTCTCACATCATAGGACCATGTAGAGTGTGAGGAGATGCCACAGGGTTTCAACTGAAGTTAAAAGTGGTGTATTGTTGGCGAAGATCACAAATTACAATTAAGTCAAAAATAGACTGTGCCAAAAGAACACCTTGTGAAATAGCAAAACAAAAATAGGTCCTCTCCCTATATGTATGTCAAATCTCCTAGATATCTATACGTCTGTGCAGATGTTAAAGAAAAGGCAGACTGAAAAGGAACGACATAAAGTAAAATACAAAACAATGCATCCCCAGTGGGCATAAGTATATCTGCAAACATCTCACAAGTTGCAAGTTATGTTGTGTATACTTGTATAGGCTCCCCATGGGCTCATGGCATGCATAGCAAAGTAGGTAATACAATGTCCAAGTAAAGACTTGTTTATAAAGGCCACACAGGCCAGTCCAGATTCTCATATATAAACAAGAGTAGAAAACGTGCAAATTATATCACCCCAGGTGTCCAGTCGCTCCAGAAGAAAAGGTTAGGGTGTCCCAGCTGGAACATCCTCTCGAACCCAGCACACCAGGTGAGTGTACCTTTCTCTCCTCACTGAAAGATAAAAACTAAAAGAGGGGTATCGCATACTGTCATGAGACTATAAGACTGTAAACAAAGACAGACTGGCCTGCAAGAAAAATAACTTGCGATAAACAACATTATGTACTGGTTGGAAATCTGTAACAATAGAGTGCCCAATCAGGCAGAAACTATACAGGTTTTAATCTAGATGGACATGTAATTCCTTGTCTGAGGTGAGACCATGTGGGGTATTGGTCTGCTACTCAATGATGTCTTTAGATTCGTGTTTTCTCAGTGTGGATATACAATCCACTCCCCGGGGATCTGTCTTAAATGCTCGATTCCCATGAACTTGAGAAGTTATCTATCACCATAGTGTTATGTCTCGTAATGCCTTACTACCGGATAGTGCTGGTCATGATTAGGAATCACGCTGGCATGCTCAAATTCTTTTACGTACGGAGTGGATTGTACGGCCCTCATACCAGAGGCCGCAAGGACATTCTAGGTGCTAAATAACGGTAGTGCTGTAGATGATAAACTGGGTTGTGGACTTAGTTTGTCAGTTCCTGGGATTGGAATTTCTTTACAGTTGGTAGAGTGCTCACAAGCTTTGCACTTACTGCACATGTAAATACTATCAAAGGATTACCCAGAGTGTTGTATGTATCTTCCATTGTGTGAATGTCCGTTTTCACCAGCTTGCCTCGTAGTGATCTGGTTCTGAGGTATGTGATCATAGGTTTCTAACTAAAACTGTCTCCAATTATGGGATCACATCTCAGAAGAACCCGTTGTTTGGCCAATATGCTTCGTACCATGCCCAATTTCCTACTGAATGTGGTAATAAGCCTCATATCATTCTCACTGGTCTCTCTGGTGTCCCCAATGCTCCCTCTGATGTAATTTTAAAAAATCTCACTTCTAGAGTCTGTTTCTGTTTTGCATTCAGCATTGTCAAGTGCCCGCTTGGGATACCTTCTTTGTGTGAAGCACTGAATCATGTTTTCTTGCTTTACCCGAAAATTACCTTTGTCACTGCAATTTCTTTTTCAATGGAGCATGCCCCATAGGGCATGCTCCATTTGAGCTGACTCGGAGGCCACTCTGGGCGTGGAGCAGACTGTTGCCCGCCATGGGCTTTCTGTGCAACTTCGAGGTAACTCTGTTGTTCACTATGGCTACCTCAACATCAGTGAAGATACTCTGTTCACTGCTGGTGTTGGTAGTGAATTTCAGGTTGAGGTTGTTGTTTAGGCGACTTACAAGCCTCATAGCTTCTAGTACACTGCCTTGCCAGATCAGAAAGAGATAATCAAGAAATCTCACCCAGAGTATGATCCCAGTCTATTTCCTGTCTGTATTCTGGTGCAGTGGACACCTGCTCCTCCCACTATCCTATGAGAAGATTTACATAGCTGGGAGTGAAGCAGGTGCTCATTGCGGTCCCCTGCAACTTTCTGTACAGAGTATTGTTAAAAGAGGTGAAGATGTTGGTTAAACAGAATAAATTAGAATGATTGTGTGTGAATAATAAGAGTGGTCTTGCTCTTAAAAAGTGTTCACTAGCTTTTATGTCATCTTGATGTCGGATCCTTGTGTAGAATGCCTCGACATCCAGAGTATGCCGAAGAAAATCAGGCTCCCAATCGATACCATCAATCCTCCTGAGGAACTCCCTGGTGTCATAGATGTGCAAACGCAATGCTTCTATGAGGCGAAGTCATAAGTGTATTTCAAGTGTTATCCAGCAGGCTACCAATGAAAAACACTGATGGTCTGCCCAGGGGATTGGTTGCAGATTTATGTACTTTCGGTAGAAGGTAAAGTGCAGGTATCTTAGGATGAATGTTTTTTAAGAATTGGTACTCGGTCCCGGTCTCTAACAAGCCCTTATTCTTCCACTCACTAAGCTTGTTCCAATATTGCACGATTTTTTTTTTGTATTGTCATAGTGATGCTGGTATAATGCTCAGTGTTGTTAAGCTGTCGCAATGCCTCTGTGATATACATCTCTGTGGGCATGACCACTGTGTTCACACTTTTATCTGCAGGCCTGATCACAATGCTCTTATCATTAGCCAAGGTTTCAGTGGCTTTTCTCTGTGACCAGTTGATAATTCTCTTGGTTGTGCCCTTTCTCGAGTGTAGTTTTCACAAGTCTAAAATCACCTTTTCATGAAGGGCCTCAATCCTGTCAAAGCCCAACATAGGTGTTAATTTAGACTTAGGCTTGAAATTGGTAAGGGCATTGTGGTCATATGCTATGTCTTGATTCAATAAAGTTTGCTCAATATCATTAGTATTAGCACCACAGTCCTGCATTTCTATCAATGTGGTTAGAAAATCAATATCCCCAATCGCAAGTTCGTCAGCGCAGGGAACGTCCCATCTTGGACGTCTCACTTCAGTGGGGTTTAGTGTTGATCTTAAAATATTTTTTGAGTTTCGGATGCCCAATAAATTTGAAAACATCAATCCTAGTAGAAACAAATTCAAAGTTGCCTGTAGTGCAAAAGGAGAGACCATAACCTTTCTGTGAGGTTCCTGCTTGACTAGTTAATAATTGTGTTATTGCCTGCTTTGCTTGCGATATTTTGTCATTTTCTAACTTCTTCAGCCGCTGTTGCATTTCAGTCATACATTTTGTGATTTAATTTTGCTCTTTCTATGTTGTGAGCTAGGTCTCTATTTCCGCTATCTCTTAAAGAACGTCTCACGATCGAACCACGCATATTTTATGAGGCTGGTTAGTATTGTTTTTAAGCAATTTGTGAGGTTCTGCACCCATTTGTCAATCATGTGGGGATTTGGTTTTTCATACATCGGTACAGTAAAGATTCTGAGCCCTCTGGGAACCATGTCCATGTGTAGGTAATTTTGTAGCGGGGTCTCTTTCCACCATTTACCAAGTTCCAGTTCAGACAGTTCTCCTAGTCTGCACAATCGTCCTGGAAGTGTAATGCTAGTTCTGCCATTGCCTGTATTTGTGCTGGTTTTGATATTAACTGCTGAAAATAGTGCCTTTGCAGCCAGAGTTCTTTGTGCGTCTCTCTGATGCCATCCGTTTGGGCTGGAGAAGTGCCTTGAAAATAGAAGTCGCAGGGAAGATTTCCCTTCTATTTACGTGAACCACAAGCCTTTGCAGTCTCATATTCTCCCTGCAGCTACACAATCTCACCAGAAGACGCTGAACCTGCTGTGCACAAACACTAATGTCTGAAGTCGCCACTTGGATGACAGACAGCTGTTTAAACTTTGCGAATAAAACAGAACTCCTGATAGTAGGCAAGACCCCCTTCAATCTGGACTTCCGCTTGGTGGCCTGCATATCTTGGCCAGCCCTCGGAACCCAAACAGAAAGTGAAAAATCTAGGAGTCTGGTTTGATTCCACGCTCTCCTTCGAAAAGAAGATTAGAAATATTGTGGGTAAGTGCTTTGGCACTCTCAAAGCCCTTAGAAAAATCCTAAACTTAATACTAACCAAATTCCGCAAAACTATTGTGCATTCTCACATTACCTCCTATCTGGATTATGGTAATGTTCTATTTCTCGGAGCAACGAAGGGGAGTGTCAACTCACGTCCGAGTTCAAAATGCTGCAGCTAGATTTATGCTCAATCTCCCCAAAAGATTCTGCATTGGCAGCACTCAACCAGCTGCACTGGCTCCCAGTGTCCCAAAGAATTACGTTTAAAGCCATGTGCTTCTGCTGCTGCATCCTTCTCAAGCAAGGCCCAAGATACCTGCATTCGATGATTCAACCTTACATCCCAGGTCACTATCTTAGAACAACTGATGCTAAATTAGCTAGAATACTGAAGATAATGAAAGCCAGATTGGGGGATCGTGCTTTCTCCTTTCTGGCAGCTAAAATGTGGAACTCCCTAACTTATGATCTGAGCGCATCTCCTTCAGAGAGAGTGTTCTGAAGTAAACTGAAAAGCTGCCATGCTTGATGAATGATGACTATGCCATGGCACTGTTAGACATAGAACTGGCATTTGACTCGGTGGAATGGCACGATTTATGGCGGGTGGGGATTGGTGAGGAATTTCTTAAGTGGGTTAAACACTTATACACTTCTCCCATGGCACAAATCAAAATAGGGAATGTGGTATCCAAAAAGTTTGAGTTGCACAGGGGTACACAACGGGGATGCCCACTCTCCCCATTGTTTTTTGCACTAGATGTGGAACCACTGGCAGAAGCACTGCGGAGCAGGTTAGGAGAAAAGGGGATTAAGTTGGGAGAAACCACCCATGTGGTATCTTTATTTGCAGATGATACCCTAGTTTACTTATGCAGGCCAACAAATTCGGTACCACTGCTGCTGGCAGAGCTGTGGAGTTTTGGGGAGGTCTCGGGGCTCCGTATTAACTCTGGAAAGTCCAGGCTCATTCCCATAGGGAGATTGGCGGGAAGGCCGCCGTTTGAACGCACTAGGGGAACACTACCTTGGGGCAAGGAGAGAGCTAGATACTTGGGCGTGAGACTAGCACATACACCCTACGTGTACCTTGACTTTAAGATTGGCAGAGTAATAGAGGGGTTGAAAGGTTCCATCGGGTTCTGCCCGGACTTACCGTTGTCCCTCATGGGTCGAATAGCAATAATAAAAATTATCATTTTGTCCAGATGTCTCTATACACTGCAACACGTTTTATATCATCCCTCGGAGCTACTTTCAAATGTTAGACCAACTTCTCATAGATCTCTTGTGTGGTAACGGATGTAGATGGTTAAGCTTACGGATGTTGCAGTTACAGTGGGACCGGGGAGGACTGGAGGTCCCATGCATTGAATTATATTACATGGCGTCCCAGCTCCAACATGCAGGGCTGGACTGATAATAATTGGGAGGTCAATCTATTTTTATTAATGCTTGGGGGAGGTGTCCCCTCCCAACTCCCAAACATTGTGCGGCATGTAGCTGGGATATGGGAACGCGAGGTTCGCAGGGTGGTTCAACACGCCCCATTTGCTCCGGATATGCCTCTATGGCCGCTGGGACCATTTGCCTGTATTGTGGATTCAATGTCTGTACACAGGTGGAAGGAAGAAGGGTGCCAAACAATGGGAGATCTGTACACAGAGGGGAGGTTCATAACGCGAGACGAAGCCATGCAGCTCTTCAACCTGGGGGCGGGGCAATTTTTACAATATGGGAAAATCTCTGTTACCCGGGAAATATGGCCAGGGTTCCCTGAGGAACCTTTCAGCACCAACATACTGAAAGTAATGCTGTATATGGCCGGGGAAAGGCAACTAATATCTCCCTTATACCAAGGTTTGAGGGATGACTTACCAAAGGGAACCTACCAGTGAAGTAAAAATGGGAGGAACCGTTGTCAGACAGAGAATGGAAGAGAGGGCACAAGGGGATGCGTACAGTCTGCTTCAATGCAAGATTCAAACTCTTGCAATACAATATAGTTCACCAAGTGTATCTCACCCCACGTAGATTGCATAGAATTTACCCAACCCTAAGTGATGAGTGTCCAAGATGTATATCACTGGCAGCGGACTTCCTCCATATAATTTGGGTGTGCCCTACACTTGCCCTCTATTGGGATGCAGTGCTAACACACCTTCAGAGAGCTACGTGGTGGTTTATCCCTAAAGAGATCTGACACGTATTGCTCGGCCTAATACCCACTCCTAAAAACAAAAAATTAAGTAGGCGTTTTCTTTCCTTGGGATTGCTGCTCGCAAAGAAAAGAATCCTAATGGTATGGCTCCGTCCTAGACCTCCGCAGGAAGGAGAATGTATGAAGGATATTTGTGAATGGGCAACAGCGGAAAAGGGTACGTATGAAAATGATTCGTAAAGATGAAAAGCTAGAAGACCTCCAGACATTGTATCAAATGTTACAGGATCTTAAGGGGGAGCAGGATACGGGGACCCCAGGGTCTACACGCGGGACGGGGGCTACACCACACAGGGGAAGTTAGCATAAGGGAGCAGCACGATAAAAGCCTTTAAAAAACCATAGAAATTTACTGAAAAAACCATAGGGTTCAGGGACGTTATATTTAGTTGGACATTTCACTAGTATAAAACCAGAGAAATTTGCCCGTTATAGTCAGTTGAGCTAACTATAACTCAAGCCCCTGCAATGCACTGCTGATGACGTCACATATTTCATCATTCATGACCTGGTCAGTGACATCACTGATGACATCTCAAATGACATCACTGATGACATCATCCACATGATGATCTGATGCACCTCCTCACACCCTAATATAACCTTTGATACACCCACTCTACAATGCTGACTACCATTTTTGAAACTATAGACACCAATACCAGTTACTACATACCCACTCACTGATTCCTAGGTCTACACAAATGTCCACTCATTCATCCATACAGTTACTCATGCATGCAGTCAATCATCAATACAGCACTATCCTATGCTCTCATACACCTATACAGACACTCGCACACCACCACTCACCAATAGTTACTCACACACCCTGTCAGTCATGCAAAGAATCAATCACACTCCCATTTACTCACCTATACCTATACAGGTATACACACACCACTTCACTTATTCATACAGACACATACTTACTCTCTTCTACAATCACTGACACAAGCACACACTCATCCATACAGCCACTCTCACAATCACTCACTCACTTATAGTCATTTATATACTCCAACACTCACATTTACTGCCTTTCACATATGTAGTTACTCGCACATGTACCACTGAGACATCCATTCACTCACCAACACACCCATACACACACACCCATACAGCCCTTGACAGATGCACTCTTGAACCCATACACCCAGTGAATCACCTACTCGCACATCTATGCACAGTTGCATACCCCGCACCCACCCACAGACACACTCCGGCACCCATACAGATACTCAGACAACCAATCAATAACCCATATAAACACTCATGTAGCTACTCACCAACCCATGCAGCCGCTTACACACCAACTGACAGACTAATACAGACATTCACACAGTTTAGTCACTAACCCATGCATTCAGTAAGACTTGAATAATCACTCACTTATGCAGTCACGCATCTACTAAATCATCCATTCAGACACTTATGCACCCACTCATTCTTCAATACAACGTGGCGTGTGTGTGTGTGTGTGTGTGTATATATATAATATATATATATCATATTTAAACTTTACAGAAACAGTCACTGGATGATGTCATCAGTGATGTCACTGACCATGTCATGAATGATGTAATATGTGATGTCATCAGCAGTGCATTGCGGGGGCATGAGTTATAGTTAGCTCAACTAACTATAATGGGCGAATTTCTCTGGTTTTGTACTAGTGAAATGTCCAACTAAATATAACGTCCCTGAAACCTATGTTTTTTTCAGTGAATTTCAAAGGTTTTTTAAATGATAATTTTGAACTATAGCGTCCCTGTAACCTATGGTTTTTTCAGTGAATTTCAAGGGTTTTTTAAAATGCTAATTTCTAAATATAAAGTCCGGGAAACCTGTGGTTTCTTTGAGTGAATTTCTAAGGTTTTTTTAAATGCTAATTTCTGACTACACCTAGATAGGTAAGACGTGCAGGAAGAGAAATAAAGGTGCAGAAAGAAGCAAGAGAAGTGCAGAAAGAAGCAAGAGAGGTGCAAAAAGAGGAAGGAAGGTGCAGAAAGAAGCAAGAGAGGCACAGAAAGAAGCAAGAGTTGCAAAAAGAGTGAGATGCAGAAAGAAGAAAGGTGCAGAAAGAGGCAAGAGAGGTACAGAAAGGCAAGAGGTGAGCGGTGTAGAGAGAGTCAAGAGGTACAGAAAGAGGGAAAAAAGGCACAGAAAGAAGCAAGTGAGCTGCAGAAAGAGGCAAGAGAAGAGCACAGAGTCAAGAGGTGCATCAAGAGGCATGAGAGGTGCAGAAAGAGGAAGACATTTTCAAAAGAGGCAAGAGAGGTGCTGAAAGAGGCACTAGAGGTACAGAAAGAGGCAATAGAGGTACAGAAAGAGGCAATAGAGGTACAGAAAGAGGCAAGCGGTACAGAAAGAAGAGAGTGAGCTATATAAAGAACCAAAAGAAGTGCAGAAAGAGGCATGAGAGGTGTAAAAGAGGCATGAGAGGTGCAGAAAGAGGCAAGAGGTGCAGAAAGAGAGCTGCAGAAAGAACCAAAAAGTGCAGAAAGAGGCATGAGAGGTGCAGCAAGAACCAAAAGAAGTGCAGAAAGAGGCATGAGAGGTACAGAAAGAACCAAAAGAAGTGCTGAAAGAGGTAAGAGAGGTGCAGAAAGAGGTAAAAGAGGTGCAGAAAGTGTCAAGCGAGGTGCAGAAAGTGTCAAGCGAGGTGCAGAAAGTGTCAAGCGAGGTGCAGAAAGTGTCAAGCGAGGTGCAGAAAGAGGCAAGAGAAGTGCAAGAAGAGGCAAAAGAGGTGCAGAAATAGGCAAGAGAACTGCAGAAAGAGGCAAGAGAACTGCAGAAAGAGGTAAGAGGTGTAGAAAGAGGCAAGTGAGGTACAGATAGAAGAGAGTGAGCTGCAGAAAGAGGCAAGAGGTGCAGAAAGAGGTAACACAGGTGCAGAAAGAGGTAAGAGGTGCAGAAAGGAGAGGCACAGAAATAGGCAAGAGGCACAGAAAGAGGCAAGAGGCACAGAAAGAGGCAAGAGGCACAGAAAGAGGCAAGAGGCACAAAGAGGCAAGAGGCGTAGAAAAAGGCAAGAGGTGTAGAAAAAGGCAAGAGGTGTAGAAAAAGGCAAGAGTGGGTCAGAAAGAGGCAAGAGGTGTGGGAAGAGGTGTGGAAAGAGGGAAGAGGTGTAGAAAGGAAGAAAGGCACAGAAAGAAGCAAGTAAGGTGCAGAAAGAGACAAGAGAAGAGCAGAAAGAGGCAAGTGAGGTGCAGAAAGAAGGAAGAGGTGTAGAAAGAGGAAGAAAGGTGCAGAAAGAGGAAAGAGAAGAGCAGAAAGAGGCAAGAGGTACAGAAATTAGAAGAAAGGTACAAAAAGAGGCACGAGAGGTGCAGAAAGAAGAGTGAGCTGCAGAAAGAGAGGAAAGAGGCAAGAAAGGTGCAGAAAGAAGAGTAAGCTGCAGAAAGAGGCAAGAGGTACAGAAAGAGGCAAGAGAGGAACAGAAAGAGGCAACAGATGTGCAGAAAGAGGCAACAGATGTGCAGAAAGAGGGGAGAGGTGCAGAAAGAGGCATGAGAGGTGCTGACCGAAGAGAGAGAGAGAGGTGCAGAAAGTGGAAGAAAGGTGCAGAAAGAAGCAGAAGTGATAAAAGAGGCAAGAGAGGTACAGAAAGAGGCAAGAGAGATGCAGAAAGAGGCAAGTGAGGTGCAGAAAGAAGCAAGCAAGTTGCAGAAAGAGGCAAGAGGTGCAGAAAGAAGCAAGAGAAGTGCAGCAAGAGGCAAGATAGGTGCAGAAAGAGGCAAGAGGTACAGAAAGAAGCAAGTGAGGTGCAGAAAAGAGTGAGCTGCAGAAAGAGGCAAGAGAGGTGCAGAAAGAGGCAAGAGAAGTAGGGGTGGGCGAATTTGCGTAGTTGCGTTACTAGAAGTTCGGCGAAACGATAAAAAATCTCCACGAGCTACGCAGAATTCTGCGAACGCGCGGAATAGCTTGTACCGCCCGTTCTCGATGCGTTTTTCCTGTTCGGGGACGCTGTTTGCATGCTCTGGGGGAAATAGCTCGCGATCTTGCCCATGCGGTCGCCAATTGGTGCGGCCATCTTGTTTCAATTGTCCCGCCCGCGATGCGTGTTTCCTGTTAGCGACTTCAGATGTCCAATGGCGCTTCCGAATGACATGTTTGCGATCGCACACTGTCACGCTGCCAGCTACCAAAATCTCGTGGCGCACGCGAACGGATAGGAAAACTCGTCGGCGAATGCAGGGATCCCGGTAAGTCGCTACCGTGCATGCAAACACGCTTTTTGAAAGTGCGAACAAGGAAAAAATTCCACTACGCCGCGGATCGCAGAATTTTCAGCAATTCCGCATTCTCCGCGGAATGCGGAATTGCCAAAATTCCGCGAGCGGAGCAGAGTTTACCACCCAGGCCTACAGAGAAGTGCAGAAAGAGGTAAGAGAGGTGTATATATATAGATGTATATATTCAATCTCCTCTCACTCTTACAAGGAAGGAATCAGCACTCTGGTTGTAATTTGGAAGTATTCAATCTACAAAGGACGTGATCCACGCATTTCGGCGAGTCCGAACCTTGATCACTATACAAGACGTCATTGTCGCTTCCTTATTTAAATGTAGAAATGGCTCCAGGTGCCAACATTAACAAAGGACTACATATTACATTAAACCAAAAAGCTGTCGGCCATATTGGCCTGGTCATGATGCGAAAATTCAGTAATTCACACAATAAAGAAAAGAAAACGTGTTAATATGCACACAATGTAATTTCAGCACATCTTGCTCAGTGACAGCCGTACCTGTATGTTTGTCAATGTGACTTGTTCATAATAAACATATTTACGATTGCAAACATCAACATAAACAATGGGCTACACATTACTTTAAGGTGAAAGGCTATTGGCCATATTGATCTGGGCACGTTGCATATTATAGAGGTTCTTACATGAAAGAAAATAAACAAGCATTGGCATAGCCAATAGGTCTCGCCTTTGGGACCTTATAAGTGTTTAGCCATGCAACAGTTGCATAACTAAACACTTATACGTTGTTTTAACTGCTGCAATCTATTGAAGCCTCACGGAGAACATCAAAGCGGCCGTGAAAGTGACCGCGATCAGACATCAAAGCAGCCGCGAAAGTGAAAGAAATTGCGGTAAAGCGCAACGCGCGCGTCCGCGCACATGCACTGTACCTCTAGGCTGGCATGGTAGCACTTTTTGGAGCCCTCACAAAATGTCTTGCCAGACCAGCGCATGCGCTGGGTCAGGCGAGACCTAATAAAAAGTGGTGTTAAAATACACAAACTATCCCTAAATAAAGTTCTAGTGATTATAGTTCCGTTCCATTCCATTCACAGCTCATTTGAGATGTCATGAGTGATGTCACTGACCATGTAATGTCTGAGGTCATAAGCAGTGCATTGTGGGGGCTTAAGTTATAGTTAGATCAGGTAACTATAACTGCTGAATTTCAGTGGTTTTGTACGAGTGAAATCTGAGTTTAACTATAACGTCCCTGTACGTTTTTTCCAGCGAATTTCTAGTTTTTTTTAATGTTAAGTAAGATGCCTATCACAATGAATGGTGGGGGGTTGGAAGCGGGGCCTGGCATTGGGCTGCCCTCCACCCAAGCTTGCTGCTCCTACCTCCCCGACTCCTTGCCATCCATTGTCCAAGGCCATGCCCCTTCTCCCTCGTTACAGCCCTGTGTGGCCGTTATTCTGCCACTGGCCTTCCCGCCTTCTCTGAACAGTTCGCTTGCTGCCCCATCCACTTTCTACTATCCTCTGTTGTCTGAATCCATGAACTAGCCTCCTCCCTCCTGTCATGCATGGTCTGATGTGCTGCCACTGCCGTCCATTTAGCATGATGTCCCAGTCCACTCCTCCTACCCATCATTGCTCTCCTGCTTAGCCTCTGTGCTTAGCTTGCTGCCCCTACTCTCCTTCCCCCTGCCCTCCGCTGTCTGTGTGCATGCCCCTGATCCATCCTTTTTGCCCACCATGTTCCATGGACGTGCCCCTCCAATCTACTGAGTTTTCTGTTGAGCTGCCACTCCACTCCCACCTGCCTAGGATTGTCAGATAACTGTAACCTCTCCCTGCCACCTCCACCCTGCCTGCCCACGTTCCATGCCCCTATCCCCTTCCTCCTGTCCTCCATGGTCCATTTTACTGCCACATTCTTCTGCCCTCCCTGGTCTGTTGTGCTGCAACTGCTCCTCCTGCCTGCCCCGCGTGGTCTGTTGTGAGGCTTCTTCACCCTGAACTCTCTTGTCTGTGCCCAGCTCCTACCCCTTCCTTCTAACCTCCATGATCCTTTGTGCATGCCCCGCACCCTTCTTCTTGCCTATCATGGCCAAATTGTGCTGCCACTAACCCTCTTGCTTGCCATGCATGGTCTTCTGTGCTGCCACGGCCCCTCCAAGCTTCCCTGTGTGGTCAACTAGCTGCCCATGACCCCCTCCCACCCTCCCTCCATGGTCTGTGTGTATGCCATTGTAGTCTCACTATTGCCCTTCAACATGGTGTGTTGTGCTTCTAGTGCCCATTCTGCCTGACCTCCATGGTCCGCTTGCTGCTCCTGCCCGGCCCCCTTGCCCCCTGCCCTCCCTTTTCATGTGCAGACCCTATTGCCTCCCTCCTGGCTTGTTTGTTCCATTGTCATGTCCCTGATCCCTCCCTCCTGCCCTTTATGGTCCATTATGCTGCAGCTTTCTCTCCTGTCTGTCCAGAATTGTCAGCTTGCTGCCCTTGCCTCTTTCCCCTCTGTTCTCTGTTGTCCGTGTGCATGGTCCTGTCCCCTCCCTATCGATTTTCATGGTTTGTTGTGCTGCACTGCTGTCCCGCATGCCCTGTGTGGTGTATTGTGCTGCTGCAAACCCTGATGCCTGCCCTGTAAGTTCAGTTAGGTGCACCTGTCCATGTATCTCCTGTCCTCTGTTATCCTGGTCCATGTACCATACTTGCTAACATTTTGAACTTGGTAAGAGGGAGATTTAGGAGAAAAGAAATTGGGGAATTGATTTTTCCCATTGACTTGCATAGAAACAGAGGAGATTGTAGACAAGAGACAGATAAAATAAAGCCCTTTTGGGCTTAAAAACATTGGGCGTTTCCTGCCTGAATTGTCTCTGTTGGCATGTATGGTTGTACTACTACTGCCTCTTCCTTGTGCCCTCAATGGTCTATTATATTGCCACAGCCTCTCTTGCCTGTCCTGCATTGTTGGTTTGTTGCCCATGCCCCCCTTTCCACTGCCCTCCATGTTGTGCTGCCACTGCCCTTCCTGCCTGCCCAGTGTGGTCAAATTGTTGCCTCTGCACCCTCCTACCTGCCTTTAATTTTCCGAGTCCGTGCCCCTGACCTCTGCCTCCCAACAGTATCCTAATGAACAACTAGATTGCTAACATTCTATGTTTATTACAAAAGTGTGGCACCCCTGAAGTCATCTTGATGTAATCTAAACTGTAATACCTAAAGCACTTCGTTTAGAAATTATAGAAATCAGAGGGTCTTATTTGCATAGAAATTATGGTTAGTGCTCTAAAAAACTAAAATGAGGACATATTTTCTGAGTTCTCAAATAGCGACAAAGTACTTTAAAATTATTTGTTATCTTTATTTTTTTTTATCCAGTTGACCACTTGATTAAATGTTACGCTTAGGGGAGAGAATGTGGTGTTACTTCCAGAGCTGCAGACTTTCCAACTGGGGAACCAAGTTGGAGTTTCTGCTTCAGCTCGACATTCTGTGATTCTGGTCAAATCACTTAATCTCCCTGTGCCTACAGCCAAAATGAGTTTGTCCTCGTATGATGTAACCAATGCTCATGTAAAGCACTCCAATATCTGACCAGCCTGCACTATATAAAACTGCAAAAAAAACAAAGAATAAAAAGTGTTTTCCACACTTCTTTTATTGGGCTAAACATGGGCTACATCTGGGTGATATTTGTGCTACATTTAGGCTCCTTTTTCTCTGGTGGCCATTTTGGGAGACTTGGTGGCCATCTTGGGAGACTTCAATTAAATTTATTAAACTTTATTCGATCTGATTTAGAAACATAGATCATAAAAGTGTGCATAAAAACAGAAAATCCTTTTCTTAATACAATACAGTGAGAATGAATTAAAAACCAGTAGGTAAAAACGGGTGTTACAAAGCCCGGGTCAGAGCAACTTCAGGTTAACAGAATAGTAAAGTTCAATGTTTTGCAAGATAAATCTCATGCACTTAGTGCAAAATACGCAATAAGGTGTCCAAGTAAGATGCAATGCTCCAATACCTGACCAGTCTGCACTATATAAAACTACAAAAAAATAGTGTTTTGCACACTTCTGTCATTGGGCTATATGCGGGCTACATCTTGGTGATCTTTGTGCTAGATTTGGGCTTTTTTTCCTCTCTGGTGGCCATCTTGGGAGACTTATTTGGTATGAAGTTTCCTAATTTCCTCATTTACTGCAGTCTCCTCAATAGGAAATGCTTTCAGTTTTTTTTACTTTTTTTCCATCAAAAAGACATTCAGCTGTGTCACACATTTGCCATAAATTCAGAATGTTAGCACTCTAGTTGCTCATTAGATCACTGTAGTAAAGTTACTGCTCACCAGGGAGTTAACTGGAAGTCTACTGCTGGTATTGAAAGTGATTGTTTCAGTCTGCATGTCAGAATTTTCTAATGAAATAGAAGAGGATTTGAGATCTTACTTAAAACATGTCTTAATTTTTTTTTCTACAGCACTATCCATAATTTCTGACAAAATGAACCCCATCATTTTGTTCCTTTTTAAATTAAATGTTTTAAGTGTTACCAGTTTATTCCAATCAAGATGGCTTCATGAGTGCCATACGTTTGTCAGCGCTGTTAGCGCTCTATTTGTTCTTTAGAACACTCTGGGAAGCTGCAGTAGAACACAAAGAAATCAACTGACAGTCTCTGCCCTTGTTGGATGTACTTCTCTTACTGAGAATGTCAGACTTCATTCTCACATGACTGAGAAAGATAATGTGAATTTACAGAAAATATCCTCTCATTTTAGCTTCTGGAGCACCTTCCAAACCTCTATGTGACAAGCATGAGAAAATAGTTTTCTCTCAAACATGATTCATGATATCCCAGAAGAAGGTGTTTCACAGGGTAAAATCACCTTAGAACACACCATAATTCCTAAAATTAGTATGGTACCATCAACAAATAAATTCTAGTGTAACTAAAGTCTGTTATCAGCCTTTATAGTTCTCCTTTTGGTGACCCTCAAAATCTTCTATTCACTACAATGCATTTCAATGGGGTGCTATCATGTATATTGGTCCCAAGATGGCTGCCAGCAATTCCAGGATGAAGTGCTGACAGCCAATCAGATCTCACGATGAGATGTGTGGTTAGGCTCCCGCCCAGATATTGATATTTTTGAATTTCTTAGAAACTACTGAACGGTTTGACACCATTTAAAAAAAAAAGGGCACTTTCTGAACCAAGAACTACCTTTTTGCCAAATTTGGTGTAATTCCGTTCAGCAGTTCGGGCTGTACCCGTGTCTAAAGTTTCCTATGGAATTAACATGGGGAAAATGCATTTTGGGACCCCCCTTTTTTGTCCGCCCCCGCTTAACGAATCATCCCCAAACGTTCAAGACAGGAGCTGACTGGAGTGCCCCATTAGTTTTGAAAATTTTGCGAAGATTCGTCAAACGGCGCCAAAGATATTGGCAAATCAAAAAACGCTTTTCCTATGGAAACTAGGTCCTAACTATAACTACCTGCTGGCGACCGCCAGTAGGTAATATATATGTGTGTATATGTATGTATGTATATATATATATATATATATATATATATGTGTGTGTGTGTGTGTGTGTGTGTGTGTGTGTGTGTATATGTGTATATATATATATATATATATATTTCCCACACGGAAGTCGTCTTTCAGGATTACGAAATAACTTCCAGCGACACACCATAGGACGAGTCCAATAAAGAATTTGTCTCACAAACCAAACAGTACGACACGTTTCGGCGAAGCCTTTGTCAAGTAGATGACCTGTGCCCAATTCCTCATAAAAATAGGGGTCATAGTTCATCGACAGTGAGAACACTTACACAGCGATCTGTGCAGACCTATATATATATATATCTATATATATATGTATATATGTGTGTGTGTGTATATATATATATATATATTCACTTAAAAAACCATAGGTTTCACACATGTTATAGTTAGCTGGACATTTCACTCGTAAAAAACCATTGAAATTCCCCCGTTAATGTTAGTTCAGATAACTATAACTCGCGCGCCCGCAATCCACTGCTCATGACGTCACATATTACATCACTCATGACATGGTCCGTGGCATCACTGATGACATCATCATCCTTGTGATAGAGTGGCGGTCGCGCGAGTTATAGTTATCTGAACTAACTATAACGGAGGAATTTCAATGGTTTTTTTACGAGTGAAATGTCCAGCTAACTATAACATGTGTGAAACCTATGATTTTTTTAAGTGAATTTGTAAGGTTTTAAGTTATGTATGTTTTATTATATTTTTTATATATATATATATATATATATATATATTTTTTTTTTAAGGTTTTTCACAGTGTGCGCGCATCCCGCGATTTGATTTTTTTTTTCACCCTTCGGGGTCCTTCAGGGACACCCTGACAAAGACTAGGGGGTCAGGAACTCTCTACCCTGCCCCCTTTTCACGTTCTCCACCTTTCTTTTTCACTGTCAAACACAAAACACACAAAATGGCGGCCGACACTTCCTGATTTCGGCCGATTCGAACATTGACTGACATGTAACCACCAATCAGAAATACGCTCGCGCACGTTAAGGTGCGGTGCACGCACGGTGCGCGCCTATAGATATTTATGTACTTTTCACTGCAATTTTCTCAGGAACTACTGAACAGATTGACTCCATATATGCAAAAGGCACATCCCTGACCTGAGGACTACCTCTTTGCGAAATTTCAAGTAATTCTGTTCAGCCGTTCGGGCTGTACCTTTGACTAAATGTCCTATGGGAAAATGCATGGGGAAAACGCGTTTTGGGACCCCCCTTTTTTCCCAGCCCCCGCTTGATGAATCACCCCGAGACTTTCAGGGTAGGAGCTGAGCGGAGCGCCCTATTAGTTTTGAAAATTTCGTGAGGATTCGTCAACCGGCGCCAAAGTTATTCAAAATAGAATTTTGAGATTTCCTATGGAAACTCGGTCCTAACTATAACTATCTACTGGCGACCGCCAGTAGATAATGTGTGTGTATATATATATTCACTTAAAAAACCATAGGTTTCACACATGTTATAGTTAGCTGGACATTTCCCTTGCAAAAAAACAATGAAATTCCCCCGTTATAGTTAGTGCAGGCAACTATAACTCACGCGACCGCAATCCTCTGCTGATGACGTCAGATATTACATCACTGTATTTAGACGCCTATTTACCCATGTCTTCTTCCATTAATCTTCAGCTGTACATATATTACAAATATTTATTTTTCAGAAAGACACATATTTAATCAGTGATGTAATATCTGACGTCATCAGCAGAGGATTGCGGTCGCGTGAGTTATAGTTGCCTGCACTAACTATAACGGGGGAATTTCATTGGTTTTTTACGAGGGAAATGTCCAGCTAACTATAACATGTGTGAAACCTATGGTTTTTTAAGTGAATTTGCAAGGTTTATTAAATGCTAATTCCTAACTAGAACGTGTATGAAACCTATGGTTTTTTAAGTGAATTTGTACGGTTTTTTAAATGCTAAGTTATGTATTTATTAATATTTTTTTTTCAGGTTCTTCACCGTGCGCTTGAGCACCCACGATGCGTTGTGCGCGGCATGCGCGCACAGTGCGCGCACCCCGCACGCACCGTGCGCTTCACGCACTGAGCACCCACGATGCGTTGTTCGAACAAAATAAAGATTGTTTTTTTCATCCTTGGGGGTCCTTCAGTGACCCCCTGACAAAGGCTAGGGGGTCAGGAACTGTCCACCCTGCCCCCTTTTCACATTCTCCACCTTTGTTTTTAACTGCCTCAGACTGCGAGAGACAAAATGGCGGCCGACACTTCCTGATTTCGACCGACTGGAATGTTTACTGTCATGTAACCACCAATCAGAATTACGCTCGCGCACGGTGCGCGCTTATAGATATATATGTACTTTTAACTGAAATATTCTCAGGAACTACTGAACAGATTGACCCCAGATATTCAAAAGGCACATCCCTGACCTGAGGACTACGTCTCTGCCAAATTTCAAGTAATTCTGTTCAGCCGTTCGGGCTGTACCTTGGACTAAAGGTCCCTTTGGAAAAATGCAAATTGGCAAAGAGGTATTCCTCAGGTCAGGCATGTGCCTTTTGCATATATGGTGTCAATCTGTTAAGTAGTTCCTGAGAAAACTGCAGTTAAAAATACATAAATATCTATATGCACGCAGTGGATTGCGGTTGCGAGAGTTATAGTTAGCTGAACTAACTATAACGGGGGAATTTCAGTGGTTTTTTACTTGTGAAATGTCCAGCTAACTAGAACATGTGTGAAACATATGGTTTTTTCAGTGAATTTGCAAGGTTTTTTAAATGCTAATTCCTAACTATAACGTGTGTGAAACCTATGGTTTTTTAAGTGAATATATATATATATATATATATATATATATATATATAGTGTGTGTGTGTTTGTATGTGTGTGTATGTATGTGTATGTGTGTGTGTGTATGTATGTGTGTTTGTATGTGTGTGTATGCATGTGTGTGTATGTGTGTGTGTGTTTGTATATGTGTGTATATATATATATGTGTGTGTATATATATATATATGTGTGTGTATATATATATATATGTGTGTGTGTGTATATATGTGTGTGTGTATATATATGTGTGTATATACATGTGTGTGTATATATATATATATATATATGTGTGTGTGTGTGTATATATATATATATGTGTGTGTATATATATATATATATTCACTGAAAAAACCATAGGTTTCACACATGTTATAGTTAGCTGGACATTTTACTGATAAAAAACCAATGAAATTCCCCCGTTATAGTTACTGCAGGCAACTATAACTCACGCGACCGCAATCCTCTGCTGATGCTAATACTGTATTTAGACACTTATTTGCCCATGTCTTCTTCCATTAAATTTTAGCTTTACATATATTACAAATATTTTTTTTTCATAAAGACACATATGTTATCAGCAGAAGATTGCGGTCGCGTGAGTTATAGTTGCCTGCAGTAACTATAACGGGGATTGCGGTCGCGTGAGTTATAGTTGCCTGCAGTAACTATAACGGGGGAATTTCATTGGTTTTTTATCAGTAAAATGTCCAGCTAACTATAACATGTGTGAAACCTATGGTTTTTTCAGTGAATTTGCAAGGTTTTTTAAATGCTAAGTTACTTTACGCCATTCGTGGCGTGCGCGCCCAGTTAACGCAGTTCGTTCCGTGCGCGCACGGTGTGCTTCGCGCACCGCGCGCCCACTTTACGCAGTTAGTGCCGTGCACGCACAGTGGTCACGCGGTGTGCTGCGCGCACCGCGTGCCCACGTTAAGCGGGATGGGCCATGTACGCACGATGCGCTTCGCGCACCGTGCGCACATGGGGGACATATTTTGCGCATCTTTGTGAAATGTATTCTTCGGGCACCATTTGCACACGGGGTGGGGAGAATGTGGATAGTTTTTTTTTTTATATAATTTTTTACCGTGCGCGTGGTAAGCGTAATCGGCGATTTTCCGAAAATTTTTTTTTATTTTTTTTTGGGCTTGGGGGTGGTTTGGGGACCCCTGTATCAATGCTGGGTGGTTAGGATCTCATGAAACTGCCTCTTTACATATATTTGGGGTACGTTTTTGCTGCCCAACTCAGGAAGCGAGAGAGAAAATGGCGGCCGCCGCTTCCTGGTTTCGACCGACTCGAATGTTTACTAAGATCTAAGAGCCAATCAGAATCGCGCTCGCGCATGCCACCGTACGCGTACGGTAAGCGCACGGTAAGCGCACGGTAAGCGCACCGTAAGCTGCCACAGATATATATATTGATTTAAAGGCTATTTTCTCAGAATCTACTGAACAGATTTACACCAAACCTACAAAAGGCACTTCCTTGACCTGGGGACTACCTCTCTGCCAAATTTCATTAAATTCTGTTCAGCCGTTCGGGCTGTAGCCCTGTCTAAAGGTCCTATGGAAAAATGCATGGGAAAAACGCGTTTTGGGACCCCCCTTTTATCTCAGCCCCCGCTTGACGAATCCCCCCGAGACTTTCAGGGTAGGAGCGGAGCGTAGCGCCCCACCTATTTTGAAAAATTCGCGAGGATTCGTCGACCGGCGCCAAAGTTATTCAAAATAGAATGTTGCGGATTTCCTATGGAAACGTGGTCCTAACTATAACTACCTACTGGCGACCGCCAGTAGGTAATATATGTGTGTGTGTGTGTATATATATATATATATATATGTGTGTGTGTGTGTGTGTGTGTATATATGTGTGTATATATATATATATATATATATATATATATATATATATATATATATATATATATATGATCAAGGGCTCTGGGTAGCCCGAAACGTGTAATGGCGGCATAAAGCAAAAGAAATAACTGTAAGCACCAAATAATTGGAGTCCGTTCAGTTCTTTTTGGAAGGAAACATAAGGAGTCTCGGAATATATATATATATATATATATATATATATATATATATATATATATATATATATATATATATATATATATATATATATATTCACTGACAAAAACCATAGGTTTCACACGTTATAGTTAGCGGAAATTTTACTGATAAAA
Organism: Triturus cristatus; assembly: GCF_964204655.1. NCBI lineage: Eukaryota > Metazoa > Chordata > Amphibia > Caudata > Salamandridae > Triturus > Triturus cristatus. Next base: position 302,056,486 of record NC_140587.1, read on the forward strand.
AAACCAATAAAATTCCCCCGTTATAGTTAGTGCAGGCAACTATAACTCACGCGACCGCAATCCTCTGCTGATGCTAATACTGTATTTAGACACTTATTTGCCCATGTCTTCTTCCATACATTTTTAGCTATACATATATTACAAATATTTTATTTTCATAAAGACACATATGTCATCAGCAGAAGATTGCGGTCGCGTGAGTTATAGTTGCCTGCACTAACTATAACGGGGGAATTTCATTGGTTTTTTATCAGTAAAATTTCCGCTAACTATAACATGTGTGAAACCTATGGTTTTTTCAGTGAATTTGTACGGTTTTTTAAATGCTAAGTTACTTTACGCCATTCGTGGCGTGCACGCCCACTTAACGCAGTTCGTTCCGTGCGCGCACGGTGCGCTTCGCGCACCGTGCGCGCACAGTGAGCACGCGGTGCGCTTCGCGCACCGCGCGCCCACTTTACGCAGTTAGTGCCGTACACGCAAGGTGGGCACGCAGTGCGCGTAGCGCACCGTGCGCACATGGAGGACATATTATGCGCTTCCTTGTGATAGGTAATCTGTTAAATTTAATTTGTAAGTGATGACAATAATACGCCATGCACAGAGTTTTTTTTTTTTAATTAAAATTTTTAGCGTAAGCGCACCGTACGCGTACGGTAAGCGTAATCGGCGAAATTTTCAAAAAATAAAAATTTACCGTTTTTGGCCTTAGGGGATCTTTGAGGACTCAACTAATATGGCTATGTGCATGGGCGCTGTCTAAACAGCCCCTTTATATGTTTTTTGCCTTTGTTTACAGCCCCCCCTCAGAGTGCGAGAGAGAAAATGGCGGCCGCCGCTTCCTGGTTTCGACCGATTCGAATGTTTACTTAGATGTAACAGCCAATCAGAATCGCGCTCGCGCACGCCACCGTACGCGTACGGTAAGCTTACGGTAAGCGTACCGTAAGCTGGCTCAGATATATATATTGATTTAAAGGCTATTTTCTCAGAATCTACTGAACAGATTTACACCAAACCTACAAAAGGCACTTCCTTGACCTAGGGACTACCTCTCTGCCAAATTTCTAGTAATTCTGTTCAGCCGTTCGGGCTGTAGCCCTGTCTAAAGGTCCTATGGAAAAATGCATGGGAAAAACGCGTTTTGGGACCCCCCTTTTATCTCAGCCCCCGCTTGACGAATCCCCCCGAGACTTTCAGGGTAGGAGCGGAGCGTAGCGCCCCACCTATTTTGAGAAATTCGCGAGGATTCGTCAACCGGCGCCAAAGTTATTCAAAATAGAATGTTGCGGATTTCCTATGGAAAAGGGGTCCTAACTATAACTACCTACTGGCGACCGCCAGTAGGTAATATATGTATGTGTGTGTATATATATATATATATATATATATATATATATATTTTTTTTTTTCTTGAAACGTGAGCCAGGAAGTTCAGATGTGGGTGAAGATCTTTCTTAATTTACCAGTGTGTCTTAGCTGCCACTCTTTTCTGTGTGGGTGGGAATGTGAGTTATGATTTTAATACTGTGGTTCACCCCTTCCATGAATGAATTTAGTAGTGTTGTCCCTCTTTGTATTTTTTTTAACCCCCAGCATCTCTCCAAAGGATAAGGACATAAAAAACAAATGATCCACTTTATGGTGGTTGAGAGATCATGAGGGAGCATGGATAGTATGAGATCCCTTGCTGATAAGCAAAACAATTTGGCCCACTTGAGCGGTGTGATTTAATACAACAGGATTGTGCAGTTACTGCCTCTATTTGGAGTACGCAATGTTCTACCCACTTAAGTGACATAATGAAATGTAGCAGTTGTGTGGAGATATTGCTTCTAGTTGGAGTGCGCAGGGGTAAAAAAATTAAGTATTTCTGTAAGATTTAAATTCTCATGCGGAAACACATTGGGTGTGAAATAGTACTATACTGGGTATAATGAATTAAACAATGGAAACCTGGGATCTTTGGCCCACTCTGAACTAATACTGTGAGTTATTGCACTCATAGATTAAAATACTAATGAAATTACTGAATGGTCACTATTGTACAATCATTGTGTACTGCCTATTGGGCAAATGTAGGTTTTGAATTAATCCATTATTTTTTTTCTTTTCTGAATTGGATTAAGGTGTAATGGAAATGAAATTAAGGGAGGAGATTTACGTTATTTTTGATGTGACTTTATAGTACATCTTCAGTTTCTTTGTTTTGGGTTTTAATGATTTGTCTTGCTAAGGTGGCACCTACCATGATAAAGACCCCAACTAGGAGTTGAAACACATTGGTTTTTCCACTGTATGGATGCATAAATAATTTCACAGTTGGAAAATCACCACAAATGAGCGCGTTCTTGCAGAAAGTGATAGCTGGCTTGGGAGGTGAGTGAGATTCTAACCCACAAGATGCACTTTTCCTTGCTAGGGCTGGAGGTAAACAGAATGGGAAACTAGTATTTGTATCACACAGCGACGGTCTCCACTGTTTAATAATATGTGAGTCAGAATTGCCACCGGTAGTGCAGTTTTAGTTTTGGTAAGAACGTTGCTGCTGTTTGGCAAATCTTCAGAAAACATTCCAAAAAAGAAGGTTAATCCTCCTCTCCTTCCTGTATTGTTTCGGGACGATCCGTCAAGTGGGGCCATGATAAAGGGGGAGCCCACCCCCAAAGAACTTTTCCCACTCATTTTCCATTGGAAAATTAAACAAGAATACAGAGCAAACAGCTGAGCAGAATTACAACATATTAGGCAGAAAGCTAGATCTTTTCCCAGAAACCGTGCCTTTTCTGATTGGGTGTAAATCTGTTCAGTAGTTTTTGAGAAATATAGCTAGAATGACCATTGATCCCACAGGACTTTCACAAGAGTGCCACAGAGCCCCACAGGACCGCAAATTGGAGCAATCTGATTAGTTTGGCCAGATCGTTCTCAAGGGATTCATGACCCTGCAGGAGTGAGCTATCTGATTGACTAGCTGCAACATGATGAAACAAGTCCCCATGTCCTGAAAACTTTTACATAAAAAAAACTAAAATAGTGTGGTAGGGGCACGGTGGTAGTACCATGACCCTCTGGCAGTAGCCGGCATGGCCCCGTGTGCTCCTGTGGGACTCTGACAGGAGTCCGTCAGGACCCAAATAAATGGGTGGTTGTCTGTGGCCAGATGGCTGAAGGCCGTCCATGGCAGGGGTTGACAACACGTGGGGGTTTTCCAAAATCTACACTGTGTGGCAAAGGATTAGCTGCAAACGTGTCCTAAAAGGGTATTAATTTGCTTTATAAAAAAAAAAGAAATTCTCTGTAGAAAAACAACGGTCAAAATAGTGTTATCTGTGAGGAAGCTGATAAGATTTTAACTTGAGTTAAAAAAAAAAAACTTGGAGATTCACTGCAAAAGTACAACTGTTAAAAACCAAAAAAACAGGAAAAGTTGCCAGTTATATGTAACTGACATGGGTATGAATTATAAACGATGAAAGCTGTTGTAGAAACCTAATCCAATTAAACTGGATTTGTAAAGTGCAGCTAATCACCCGTATCCAGGTGATGACAGTAATGCTAATGGGTCTTATTTGAATATCCAGCTCTTGAGTTCTTTTTCCGAATTCCAGCAGGGAGAATGAGGTCCGTAGGCGAAATGGGAAGTTGCTCCAAGACTTTGCGGTGAGGTGGGAGAAGGAGCGCCCCCCACTGTTGCTGCGGTTGATGCGGGGGTGTGGGAAAATAAGAGGGAGGTGGTGTGCAGGTGTCTGGACAGGAGGTGGAAATCCACTTGATGGTTGATGCACGCTGGTCCTAGGCTGTGGAGGGTTTTGAAAGGCGTGGGTCAGAATCTTGAACTGGCATCTCTTCTGAATGGGGAGCCAGTGGAGCTTCTTGAGGTGGAGGGTGCTGTGGGTCCACTTGGGAAGGTCAAGGATGAGTCTGGCTGCTGAGTTCTGTATTGTCTCTTCACACAAAAGGTAGAGGAGGAGGTAATCCACCGTACGCCCTCCTATTGAGACACAACCACCACAATTGGGTACATCAGCTTTAGGGAGAATACAAGGTACAGTATTACTACCTGAAACTAGACATTCAAAGGTCCAAGTAGGACAGTCACAGAATTCCTGATCATGATTTTTACTTCCCTCTGTACTCGCACAGGAATTCTGCGACTGTCCTACTTGGACCTTTGAATGTCTGGTTTAGGGTAAGAATACTGTACATTGTATTCTCCCTATAGCTGCCGTACCTATTTGTGTTGGTTGAGTTCTGTATCATCTGCAGTCTGCGAGGAGTTGTGTGGCGATACCTGCATAGAGTACATGACTGTAGTCCAGTTGGCTGGTGATCCGGGCTTGTGTGACGTTGCATCTAGTGTTGATGGTAGCCACTTGAAAATCTTGTAGAGCATTCGGACGGTGAGGGAGCAAGCAGATTATCTGTATTTCAATGGTCAGCTTACTGTCCAGGATGATGCCACGGTTGCCAGTGTCGTTGGATGGAGCTTGTGAGTGTTCTAGTTCAGAGGGCCACCATGCGTCGTTCAATTGGGAGGTGTTCCTGAAGATCAGTACTTCATTCTTGTCTTTGTTGAGTTGTAGGCAGTTGGTTCTCATCCAGTTGGCGATGTTTGTCATGCACTTGGGGAAGTTTGTCACTGCGACGGCGGGGTCTTCTGATAGTGATAGGATGAGCTGGGTATCGTCAGCGCAGGATATGAAGTTTAATACATGCGATCTTATGTTGTTGGCCAAGGGAGTCATGTGGGTGTTGAATGGGGTAGTTCTGAGGGAAGAACCTTGAGGGACGCCACAGATTTTGGTCTTAGGTTCTGATGTTAAGGGTGGGAGATGGATTCCCTGGGTTCTACCTGTGAGGAAGGAGGCGATCCACTTGAATGTGTTTCCTTTGAATCCGATGTTGTGCAGCCTTTTGATCAAGGTGTGATGCGATACTGTGTTGAATGCTGCTGAGGGGTCAAGGAGGATCAAGACTGTAATTTTTCCTTGGTCAATGAGGGATCTCACGTCATCTGTGGCTGTCAAAATGGCAGTTTCAGTGCTTTGATTGGTGCGGAATCCAGATTGGGAAGTGTTGAGAAGATCATGGTTCTCCAGGTCTTCCATGAGTTGAAGGTTGATGGCCTTCTCGAGGACTTTGGAAGGAAAGGGGAGCAGAGAGATGTGAGCATTCTAAGGTTACAGGCAAGGTGATCAGGAATCTGGCAGTTCTCACTACAGGATAAACTTTACCCATCGTCCTGGGGGAGTGGTAAGCAGTGAGGGGCAACAAAGGTTATGGAGAGATGGGGAGTCCTGTTAGCATAAAGTGCATGTGCTGGGTTACAGCAGCTCTAGGTGACCCAGAGGTCAGATTTGTTCACAAGTGGGAAAGAAAGGTGACTGAGAGACTGGAGATGCAATGGAAACTGCAATTCATTTTCACTGGTCAAGACTGAAAGTTTTTCTGAACTAGTATTCTACAGTGTGACTTTTTGCTTCTAGCAGACAATTTGCACGGACTCTTGAGGCCATATTATAAGGTCTTTTTGAGACCACATTTTAACAAAATAACTTAATATGTTTATATTTGTTGTTGTTTGTAAAGTTCTCTGTTGCCCCCAGGGCTGTCCTGGCACTGCGGAAATTGTAGTGAGCTGCATGGAAAGGGGGTTTAACTAATCATCTTGCTGGGAGAGAAGCCAGGTCTTAACATGTTTGCGGTATTGGGATTTGTTCCCTTCCACCATGAGGGATAGGGGTAGCTGGTTCCATTCTGTGAGGGCTAGAATGGAAAATGACCTGCCACCTCTGGTGGCCATCCTTTATCGCAGGACTGCCAGTAAATGGGCATCGGAGGAGCTAAGAAGTCTTTTCGGTATATGAGGAACAATCCTCTTCCTGAGGTAGAGCGGCCCAGTCCATCTGAAGGCTTTGTGGGCCAGTGTCAAATCATTAAATCGGATCCTCTTATGGACAGGGAGCCAAATGCAGGGTCTGAAGAGCTTGCAACCTTGAGCCCCTTCTGTTAAACTTGAGTACTGTCCTTGCAGAAATGTTTTGGATAATCTGAAGGTGTTTGATAAGTTGTTTGTGGAAACCCAATAAGAGGGAACTTCTGTAATCTAGTTGCGAGTGATCAGAGCGTTTATCATTGTCTTGCAAGCAGCTAGAAGTAAGAAGGAAAGACTTTTTTTCAAGGTTCTTAACAGAGCAAAACGGTTTGAGACATTGAGAACATGCAGGAATGATAGGTCTGAGTCAAACCTTACCCCCAGGATTTCCACCATGGTGGTGGGCGGAGGAGGGTGGGATACGCCTTCAGTTTGTTGGCAAAACAAGTTGGACTTAGTAAATAGGATAATCTGTGTTTTCTGAGTTGCATTTTAGATGTTGTGATTCATGTAGTTGAGCACCTCCTCTAGACACTTTTGGAAGTTGAGCTCGGACCTGTAAGGCTGTTGCTCCAGTGAGAGAATCAACTATGTATCATCGGCATATGATATAACCATGATCCCACAGGGTTTGATAAGGTGGGCCACAGGTATCCTAAAGATATTAAAGAAAGTGGGGTTGAGGGACGAACCCTGGGGACCCCGTATCTGAGGGGGACTGCTCCAAATCTGAAAGGTGGTAACATGACCATCTGAGTTCTGTCTGGGAGAAAAGAACAAAACCATCTCAGGACAGTCCTCACCATCCTCACTTAGTCCAAGTGTCTCTGCAGCAGTGAATGGGGGACTGCGTTGAATGCCGCCAACAGATCTATTTGTATCAGGACGGCATTTTTCCCCTCGTCCACCGTGATCTTGATTGTCTCAGAAACCTCTAACAGTGTGGTTTCTGTGCTGTGTTGTGGCTTGAAGCCAGACTGCAAGGTGTGAAGTAGCGTTTCCTCGTTTAAATACTGTGAGAACTGTTTATTAACTAGCTTCTCTGTGACTTTCAATCGGACGGACACAAGTTATGTTATGTTATTGACTTTTATAGCGCGCGACTGTTACCCGAAGGTGTCCTGGTGCTATTGAAAAAGAAGTCCATCCTTGGTCCGAGCGGGTGGGTATAAAGGTCTCTAGAGCGTAAATAGCCATGTTTTAAGGGCCTTCCTAAAATCCAGATGGTTAGTGATGTTTCTAAGGGATAATGGAAGTGTGTTCCATGCTTTGGCTGCTTTCACTAAAAACCTTTGTCCACCCCAATTAGCTTTTTTTGCCAATGGGACTGAAGCTAATTTTGCCTCTGATGACCGCAGCATTCTTCTGGGTGTATACCAATGAATGTGCCTTATCAGATGGGTGGGTCCACTTCCGTGTAGGGATCTATGCGTAACGCACATGGCTTTAAACAAAATACGTTTTTTTACAGGTAGCCAATGTAGCCTTTTGATCTCAGCCGAGATTGCAGCATATTTAGGAATCCCAGAAATCAATCTGGCAGCTGCGTTTTGCAATAATTGGAGTTTTTTCAATACCCCTCCTGAATGTTTAGGTATAGGCTATTACAATAGTCCAATCTTGATAAAACCAGGGCTGAGATAACTATCCTTTGAGACTCTTTAGGTAACAGAGGCAGGATCTATTTACAGGACCTCAATGTATGCGAAGTGGCAGAGACTACCGCATTAACTTGATCTTTAAAGGAAAGCTTATTATCGATAATGATTCCTAAATTTTTTACTTTTCTACTTGGTGTTGGCCAGGGTCCCATGGAATCTGGCCACCATTCTGGCGTCCAGAAATTTAAATCATTTCCAAAAAGCACCACCTCAGTTTTGTTAGTTTAGTTTGAGGCAGTTCTGAGCCATCCAGCTGCCTACTGCGGTCATACAATCCTTGAACCCGGATGCAGTACTCGGAAGTCCCCCAGGAAGTAGAGAGACCACAATCTGAGTATCGTCCGCATATGAGGTAAGGTAGAACCTAAATGATTCTACCAGAGGGGCCAATTGTTTTACATAGATATTAAAGAGTGTCGGACTGATAGACGACCCCTGTGGGACACCGCAAGGGAGGGAGAACGATTTAGCTGAGAAGTCTCCCAGAGTAACAGTTTGTACTCTATCAGCTAGGAAGGACTTAATAAGTTTCCAAGCTGTCCCTTTAACTCCAATCTCTTGTAGTCGGTCCATCAATAGGCCATGATGGACCGTATCAAAGGCCGCGGATAGGTCTAACATAATCATTGCTGCCTTTCCTCCTCGGTCCAATATAGATCTGATTTCCTCGGTTGATTTGAGAAGCGCTGATTCAGTGCTATGTCCCCCTCGGAAACCTTACTGTGTAGGATCCAGCACTTGACCTTCTTCCAGAAATCTACTAAGTTGGGTATTCATTATTTTTTCAGCAATTTTTGCAGGTAAAGGGAGCCTGAATATGGGCCTAAAATTATTTGAATCGTTGGGATCCAAATGTGGTTTTTTCAAAAGTGGAAGGACTGATGCTAATTTCCATGCTTTAGGGAAATATCCTTTTTCAAACATAGTATCAATGATAGTAGTTAAAATTGCTGAAACTGGTTCAGGAGCTAATTTCAATACTGATATGGGACAGGGATCCATTGGTGAACCTGATCTGGTTTTCTCCAGGAGTTTTCCAACCTCAGAGACTGCAATAGGTGTAAAATTGTGGAACTGAGCCATATTGCTATTTAAACTATTTAAATCTGCCAGCCCAGATAAGGATGTTACATTTGGGGAGTGTGAAAAAGTGGAAAAGATGGCTTCAACCTTATCAAAAGGGAATTGGCAATCTTGTCACAAAGTTCTTGACCTGCTTTTATAGGTGGAGGAACTGGATGGGCCAGAACTGTGACTGTTTTAAATATTTCTTTAGTGGAGTTTTTTGCATCATTGATTTTAATGGCAAAAAACTCTTGTTTTGTTTTATGGAGCAATTGTTTATATTGATTCAAACTGTCTTTGTATTGTTTTTTTATCATTTTCATCATACTTTCTTCACCAGGTTCTTTCAAGGTATTTACAGAGTAGTTTTTTCTCCCTAAGCTCTTGAGAGTACCAGGGTGAGGGTGGTCGAATTCTAAAATTACGGAGGATTTTTTTGGGAGCCAATTTATTGCTTGCTGTTTCTAGCCAATTGGAATAAGTGTGGCTTCGTCTAGATCGGAAGGAATTTTAGGGAAGGTATCTACTAACAGGTTGTTTAAATCGCCAGCCTTCACTTTTTTCCACGATCGGCAGGCCATGTGTTTAATCATAGGTGTTTTTGATACCTTGCGTAGGGGATGATAGTGTAAATTTCACTGCCTTGTGGTCCGACCAGATCACAGAGAGTATGTCAATAAAAATTACCTGTGCATTATTAGAAAATATGCCATCTAGGGTATGGCCTGCCTTATATGTGGCACCAAGGACTAGTTGTTTTAGATCAATCGTATTCATAAGATCTACTAGATTTCTAGTATCAGGATCGCCTTCAGCTTCTAGGTGGAAATTGAAGTCCCCTAATATCGTGTAGGAACTTGCACCTAGTTCATTTTCCACCCAGCTGCTAGCATGTGTTATAAACCGGGCTTTAGGACCAGGCGGCCTACACACAAGAGTACCTTTAAACGTATTTTGCTGCGAGAGATAGAAACAAAATTTTAGAGCTTCGCACTCTTGAGTTAGATGAGCTATTAAAGGTTACGTTTAAGGAATCATGATAGATTATTGCTAGTCCACCTACTTTCTTGTTTTGTCTATTTAGCGTGTGACAAATAAAACCTGAGGGTGTGGCTTTCACAATATCTGGACCAGAGGCCTCATCTGTCCACGACTCCGTAATAAACGCGATCTTAATCACTTCATTCTCAATTAAATGAGCGCATTCGACGCTATGTTTAACTAGTGACCTAGCATTCAATAATAGGCATTTGAAAGGGTTCTTTTCTCCACACCCTTTCGTCCTTTATACCGAGTCTTAACATTTTTAGTCAACTTTGAGCAGTACAATGGTATTATTGTTCCACAATTGGAACAGGTTATTGTGTCATTAACAGGTTTATTATCAGGAAAGATGCATCTACAAAGGGAATTATCCTCCTTGGTGTTTAAGTTGTACAGCATCAAGCTAGAATAAGTCTGGCGTCTGGTTTTTCTCGGGGGCCATTCGCAGACAGGCGCAGACGGGCTTGCCTTAGGCGCGCCAGCGGTGCGCCCGCTGCGCGCTCGCGCTGGCATCCGTTTTAAGTAGGCAGGAAGTACAACGCCTAGTGCGTCAACCTGCCTTCCTCCTAAAATGGCGGTTTCACCCAGGAACAATCGGATCCCAGATGAGGACTAAAGTGAGTAAGTGCAAATGTGCGAACAGTTTGAGCGGCAATAAAGAGTTAAAAAGGCATCACAGCGTTACTTTTAAAATATATTAAAAGGTGCTTTAAAATACCCCAATCTCAAGCTTCCATTCACAGTCCACCCGGCTCAAGCCTCAGGGGACAAGTGATATAGGCCTGTAGTTTGCCAAGATTTTGGGTCTACTAATGGATTCTTTTGGAGTGGCTTGATAAAGACCTTCTTCCATATAGATGTAACTAGTCCCGTATATAATGAAGTGTTGATCATGGTGTTGATTTAAAGATTCACTGTTTTAGAGATCTTGTGTATGAGCAAAGAGGGTCAAGGGTCCTCAAGGGATCCTGATTTGCAATGCATTAGAGCCGGTTGTTAATCCTGCAGAGAAATAGGAGCAAAGGTGGTGAAGGTGTAGGTCGCCTTGACTTTAGCTACTGATTCCGAGTATGGGACTCCATGTTTGTTAGCTACTTTCTTAGGGAAGGTTTCATAGATGTTCTTGAAGAAGCTGGCTAATTCATTACAAAGCTCCTGGGATGGCGGGATGTCATTCGCAATGGCTGTAGAATTGAAGAATACTTTTGATATGCTAAATATTTCCATAGAGTTTTTTGCTGATTCCATCTTGTCAGTATCAAAGGGTATGATGGACGGAGCGTTGGAGCAAATCAAACACTCACCCCCAGTCAACTGATCTGGGTTTAATCCATCATCATTCTTTAGCTCACTCCACCACCCCAGTTCAGACATGGCCATATGCAAATCAGTCTGACCCTGTGCCTCATGGGAACAGTCCAGCCCGAACTGCCAAGCCATGTCTTCCCTGGACCGGAAACAAGCATCCTGGGACACTTGAGGACATGAGGCACAAGGTCAGACTGATTTGCATATGGCCATGTCTGAACTGGGGAGGCAGAGTGGGCTAAAGAACGGTGATGGATCAAACCCAGATCTGTTGACTGGGTGTGAGTGTTTGATTGGTTCTGATGCTCCGTCCATCACCACCCCCTTTTGTACCGCTTTGTTCGCCATAAGTTGGCAGGGTATGCTCAGACGTGAGTCCCTTGCTCACTTTGCCACTGGATTCAAGCTAGCCTGGCTGAAGACGGCTGAAATGCCAGAAACCGGTCCTAGGAAACTTGTTTCCGGTCCAGGGAAGGCATGGCTTGGCAGTTGGGGCTGGACTGTTCCCATGAGGCACAGGGTCAGACTGATTTGCATATGGCCATGTCTGAACTGGGGTGGCAGAGTGGGCTAAAGAACGGTGATGGATCAAACCCAGATCTGTTGACTGGGTGTGAGTGTTTGATTGGTTCTGATGCTCCGTCCATCACCACCCCCTTTTGTACCGTGATTCCATCTTCTCAGCAAAGTACACAGTTTTTGTTTTTTATCATTTTACAGTACTTAACGCTACGTCATAATTATACTTATTAGTGTCTGAGTAATTCACTGTCCATTTTCTCTCCAGCCTTTCGCAGGCCTTCTGCCCTCTACTAATGATGCAAAGAACCAAGGAGTGTTTTGGGTGGAATGTGATTTTTGAACATTTTAAAGGGGGCAAGTTTGTCCAGGACCTCAATGATACCTTTATCGAAGGCGATAGTGCCCTTCTCCAGGTCACAGTGAGTGATGTGGAGAGATGGCTTCAATTCCTCTGCAAATGTTGTCTCATTAAAGTCTTTTAGTCAATGGCGTTGCACCCAATGACCTGTTGACTGTGACTTGGTAGAAGTGTTAGGCTGTTTTATGCGGAGCTGAACCAAATAATGGTCTGTTGTCCAGATATGTGATTCGGGCTCTAGCGCACTCAGAGAGGACAGATTAGAGAAAATATGGTCCAATGTGTGACCTGTTGAATGAGTAGGATGCAGTACTTTCTGTCGTAGAACTAATGTGAAGGCCCAATCTGCCAGTGTGTGCCGTTGGTTATTGAGATAGTCTACATGAATGTTAAAATCACCTAACATTGTGCATGCATTTTGGAGCTATGTCTTCAACTTGGGTGTCCAAGAACTTAAAGCCAGGACCACGGGGACGATAAAGGAGTACTCCTGTTCTGATCGTTTTAAACTGAAGCCTATGCATTCTGACCCTTGTAGCTCATTCACTGAACGAAGAGCATCGATATTTAGTACGGTAGATCAAGACAATGCCTCCGCCTCTTCCGCCCTAGCCAACCAGGAGATAGCATACCCCTCTGGAATGGCTACAGCAATGTATGGATTGGAAAGATTGAGCCATATTTCAGTAAAGAACATGACATCAAAGTTCCCGTCTATGAGGAGATTATAAATGTCAGTAGAGGGTTTGAGTAGAGAGTGAGTGTTTAGTAGGTCTCTCATCCAGAACTGCTCCTTATGTGAGCTGAGGAATGCATGTGGGGCGTCCCGAGAGAGGTGAACTGTTGTCCACAGAGACCCGAGCGATGTTACCTCTGTTCCACACCTAGCAGGAGATTTGGCCCTCAAGCTTTGCTATTGATACCCTGTGGAAGCAGGGGTTGGAATGATTCCACGCTGATCTTGGCTTTTTTGTGGGTGACCGCTGCTAGCATTAAAAGAGCTAAAGCGGCAACACACTCAAAATGGCGACTGGGCTTGGCACAATAATGGCGGTTTCATTCTGCAGGTCCCTGGTTAGGTAGACCACAGTACAACTAAATGCAGTGGTCAAGGCAATGAATAAAAAGTTAAAGCAGATTATAGTTCCCCCTACAACCATTAAAACATACAGAAAGTGCTGACTTGAAGCTCTTAATTTTCCGCAAAAACCTCCATGACACTCCATGCCACTCCACTCTCCGTAACTCTTTTATGCCATGTTATACATCAGTCATGCTGGGCGAGACGTGTTGGCTTTGCCAATGCTTGTTTAGGTTGCCAATGTTGCTTCTTCTCCTCCCACTTCTCCGTGTTTCTTCCCTCTGTTCCCTCACCCCATGCTGCTGACCTTTGCTTGCACCCACCCCCTTCCCCGTTGTATTGGTGCTTCCCCCGTTGTTGGTTACTCCTACCCCTTCGTTGCTTGTTTCTTTTATTAAGCTCAGCAGTTGGCGAAGATTATTTGCATGTCCTCTAACACCACCTAGTGGGCGTATACAAGGGCACCCCAAACTGAAAACTAGCTTGTAAAAAAACAAAACCAGCATTGGCAAATCCAGTAGGTCTCACCTTTGGGACCTATTGGCTGTGGCAATTTCATTTGGCAGGACTGTACAGCATTGGGATACACACTGGACAGCATCTTGCAAATAATAAGAAATACCCTGACAAAGCCAATAGCCTATGCATAGGCAAGGCCTATTGGCTTTGCAAATGCTTGCTGTAAATATTGAACCTAGACCAAACTCCTTGGTATTTGGACTTCTCTTTCAAGCTGTCCTCCCCGTCTTTCACTTGAAATGTATTCAAGGCAAAGAGTATCTGACATAGATTGAAAATCATTTGTTTTTCTCAAATAGTTTTATTGATATTTTCAAAAATTAAAACCGTGAAAAAGGACAGAAACACAGAAATAATTAGCACAAGATACTAGGAATGGGAAGGTCCATTATACTGACATGCTTCTGTAGGAAAAACATAGAATACAAATTGGAGGCCATTAGATTTGGTATACTTTCTGCTATAAGTACAGCTGGTGAAGTTGACTTCATAACATCATGACGTGATATAACGAATGAATTAAACATATGTGCATTTGTACATTCTATAAGGTAACCTAGTTTACAGCTTCATTATAATCTAATTGTAACACATCGTTATTTCCATCTTAAGTCCTTAGATTGAGGAGCCTGTAGAAGGGAGTATGTAACATGTCCATTTTGGTACAGATTCCAAGTGGTGGAACAAAGTAAGAAAAACATGATCATAGGTGTACAACTTAACCCCTTCAGTGCCACGCCCTTTCCCCCTCCTGTGCCGGGCGTTGCACTAGTGGGTGGGGTTCATGACGAGATAGTCTCGTCATGGGCACAGCGCAACCGTGCTCCATGACGAGACTATCTCGTCATGGGCACTGAAGAGGTTATGGGAAATCTGCCAGCATAAATCAAGTAGCCTAGGCTTGTTATCATCTAGTGAGACCGTTAAGTTATGTTTTCCAGGTGTGTCTTTATTTCGGATGTATTGCTCAATCTCGAGTAACCAGTCGGAAGAGCCACTAGTGTTCACGGTGGTTCATATTTAAAGGAGAAGGCATCGAGAGATTCCCATAGTTTCCTGTGGGGAGATCGCCAAGGTGAGAATTGTAGGGAGATATTATCAGCACCTCTAAGGAAGGGAAGCCATTCTTGGCATCACTTGAAGGAGACTGCTTTGATGTTCTTACAATTATTAAGAATTAGTTTACATACAAGTGTAAGCATTAAGTTCATGAGAAAGCAGTCTTTCATTTTGTAGTTGGGGGTCCAGAAAGCCCAAGACCATATAGGAGAATTCTCTAGAGGACTCGATATTAAAAGTGTTTTTTATACAGCTAAATATTTGGTCTCAGTAGGTTTGTAAAGTAGGGCAATAGAATAGCATGTGGGCTAAATCTCCTTTGTGTAGATTGCAATTCCAGCAGGACGGGCTCTGAATGAGATTGAGTTCAAAAATCTAGACGGGGTCCAGTATATTCTATTGATTAGCAAGAATTTTGTTTGGGATGGTGAGAGCCTGTTTGAGAAAGGGGTTTTATGTATCTTAATCCAGTCAAAGGAAATATTTCAGACATTTGGTTCTGATTCCCATTTCAGTTCGTTATGAGAATGCGTTTTTCACGGTTTTGGCAATAGCAGTTTATAGATTTTAAACACGATGTGACCCGATATTAGGAGATGAACCAATAGTGTAAGGATCGTCGGATTTATAGGCTGTGTTGAGTATGTCGTTAATTGAGCTTTAAGTTTCAAAAACTTGAACAAGTCCATGGTGTCTAGACTAAAATGAGTTTGCAAATTGGAGAAAGGTAGTGTTAATTTGTCCCCATTGAGGTCTTTGACTATTACGGATTTCTTCTGGCATGTACATTGAGGGATGAGTCTTCTATATGTTGTTGGTTTTGATGTGCTGACGGACAAATTTAATAAAAATATTTTTTTTTAAATAAAAAAAATTGAGGTCTTTGACTAGGTTTATACCGTTATTCAACCTTTTGTGCTAGTGTATCATTTCTCAGTCTATTTTAACGCTCGCCTTGCACCATAGTGAGGACAGATTGGACTTGCTGATATTTAAATCAGATTGGCAATCTAGGCGTAGAAGGACACGTTTTGTGTTTTGTATGATATACCTAGAATGAGGGAGGTGGAAAATGTTCATTGTTAGTAATGCGGGTATGGGGCTGTTTGAGAGATTTCTCTAGATTCACCCATGCCGGAAGATACTCTGGATCATTCACGAACCAGTTAAGTCCTTGTTTGCAGAGGCATGCTGTTTGGTAGTTTCTGAAGTAGGGAAGGTCTAATCATCCTTTTTCTTTAACTAGTTGGAGTTTTTAAGACACATCCTGGGCTTTTTCCGTTGCCAGAGGAAAGAGTCGAACATGTTAGGAATTTGTTAGAAAGGGTCAACGGTAGCATGCTGGTTAGGTAGTTGACAAGAGGAGTGATCATCATTTTAATGTTTCAACTCTTCCCCACCAAGATAAGAATTTGGGTGACCAGCCATCTAAAAGTGTGGTGATTTTTTTTTTGATAAGTGCAATTTATTTAGTCTGTAGGGTGGTGATAAGATCTTTTGTTAATTCTAATCCTAAGTATTTGATGCGGCCTGGTTGCCATGTCAGGCCCGAATTTCCATTGAATCCTTTGTTACAAATATTATTGAGTAGTTTAACCGCTGTTTTATCTATGTTGAGCGTGTAAGCATATATATCGGAGAATTCTTGTATTGAGGACATTAAGGGCGGGATAGCAGTGTCTGCATTTTCCAAACTAACCAATATGTCATCTGCGTATGCAGTGATCTTTATTGTGCATTCATTGAAACAGATACCTGAAATTTCTTTATTTTCCTTTAGCTGGTATAAGAAGTGTTCTATAGCTAGCAGAAATAGGGAGGGTGAGAGAGGGTAGCCCTGTCTGGTACCTTGTTTTAGGTAGAAAGGTGAGGAAACCGTGCCACCAGTTCTTACTCTAGCGGACGGTTTGTGGTATAGGGCCATTATCATGTAGATTAGATCCTCGCCAAGATTGAATTTCCCAAGTGTTGCTCTTCAGTATGTCAACTTTGTCGAACGCTTTCTCAGCATCCAACATGATCGCTGCTGTGGGGTATTCTGTTAATTTGGCTTTCTCTAAGGCATGGCACAGGATTCGTCTATTGTCACTGGAGAGCCTGTTTTTTAAAAAGCCACTTGAGAGGGGTGTATAAGTTTGGTACTGTTTCTGTAGTCGATTAGCACGGATCATAACTTAGTCTAAATTTATCAGCAAGATTGGTCTGTAATTCCTTCGGTATTACTGTGATTGCTTCTGCTGGGGTTCCTGTAACCTGGCCTGTGTCTGCAAAATGATTGAACAGGTTCAGAAGAAGAGGCAATTAGAGGTGTACCAAAGGTTTTAAAACATTTGGCATTATACCCATCTGGGCCATGAACTTTCCACGTTTTAAGTATTTTAATTGTGTCGACAATTTCTTCTGATGTTATTGGTCCACTGATAGATATTTTATCTTGTTCGGATAGAGTGGGCAGTTTGCATTTACACGGGTAGCTTTGACATTTAGTGGCATTCAACTCCATTCTTTTCATATAAATTTTGATAGAATTCTTTAAAACATTTCGCTATTTTGTTTGTGCTGGTATGTGTAGCGCCGTTAGGGTCTAATAATGCATTTATTGTGTTTTTCTGGAGTTTGAATTTCAAGTAAGAGGCTAAAGTCTTCCCAGTTTTGTTGGATTCAGAGAGTCTGATACTTAAAAGTTTCTTAATCCACACCCTGCTCAAAGAGCTTATGATTTTATTACACTCTTATTTCTTCACCATTTTGTTTAGAAGTAGGCTGCCTCTAAAGAAGATATGCTTTTTCTCATGCTCTGTCATTTCTTTTTCTAGTCTCAGGAGATTGCTATTACCTTCTTAATTCATGGCGGCTCTTATTTTGAGGATCTCTCCTCTACGTGTACTTTTGAGTGCCTCCTAACACGTGAGGTCGGAGGTGTCACCTAATTTATTTTCATCAAGAAATTTGTTAATATCATCTTCTGCTTTGTCTATTTGTTTCCGGCGAGATGACTAATACATTATCTTCAAAGGGGTTGTTTTTTATGAGGAGCCGGGTCAGAGATGGATAAGGTGATGCAAGAATGGACTGATATTACTCTTGGTTCAATAGATGTTTTTTTTTTTTGAAAGACCTTTATTACAGTTTCAGAGATATACAAATATGGGCCTACAACCAACAGGCCGGCCGCTAATGCACAGAGTAAGCCTAGGTACAGCTTAACATTACATCGATGAAGCAACAAAAGAGCTACTGGAGTGCTAATCAACTCAGCCGGCCGCAGCCGCAGTCCATAAGCAAACAAAGAAAGGTTTCATATTTTGAAAAAACGAAAAACATCACACACACAAGGCAGGGGGGATTAATGGCAATAACATGTGCTCCCCGCTTCGAAGGAGTAAACAAACCCAAGGAGACGGAGGGGGGTGGCCAGGCAGAAGAAACCAAATTTGCATGTCGCAGGAGCATATAGGAATGCGCGGGCTAAGGAGACAGGGCAGCATCCATCTCACGCGTCTGGGGCGCAAATACCTCCACGATAAGAGTTCCAGGGACCCCACACCTTAATCCACTTCCCAGGCTTGCCTCTCGCCACATACACCGTTTTCTCTCTGAACATACACCAGTCCATGTGTTCCTTCCACGCTGAGACCGTTGGTGGCCTCTGGGAGCCCCACAATTGCGCAATGTCACGCTTCGCTACCATATAGCCCAGAGTCACCCACTGCGTCTGCATCACATTGTAATCAGTCGGCTCCCAGACATTCAGCAAACATCTCCGTGCCTCCGGCAATAAGGCAACATGCGTGACTTCTTCTAACACCGCATGCACTCTACACCAAAACAGAGTCACCTCCGGACACTCCCACAGGATATGGGGGAAAGTCCCCAGTAGTCCACAGCCTCGCTTACACAGACCATCCACCGAATACCCCATACGCATCAAACCAGGCCCCGTGACGTACACTATATGAAGTATCTTAAGCTGGACGAAACGCAAGCGGGCCGGGATAGCCACCTCTTTCGGGGAGGCCACCGCTGACACCCAATCCTCGTCGTCAAGTTCCAAACCGTCGGCAGTCCATGTCTCCCGCAATGAGGTCAGCAGACCCATTCGATCATTGATAAGCTTCTTATAAATCAGCGAAATGGTGCTATCCGGCACATAGCCGTCCAATACTCTGTCTTCCAACGGGGAATACTCTGGAATAGCCGCCACGTCCGGAAACACGGAACACAAGGCATGATGAACCTGAGCATACCGAAAGTATTCCCTATCGTTCAACTGATATTCAGTTTTCAGCATGTCGAACGTCTTAAATTTCCCTTTCGTCCAGAGATCCCCTACCTTGCTGATACCAATCATATCCCATTTCTCAAAGCCTTTCGTAGTACACAGATAACCCAAACGCTGGGAAGCGTACAATGGCGTTGCCCGAGTCAAGCTATCCCTCCACCCCATCGCCGCATTTGCTGCATGCCACACTTGCACCACGACCCGCGTCGGGCCAGTCAACTTTGCATCAAGGGACTCAGAGTATAATGCTCGATTATAATCCCCGCTTGGCAATAACAATTTGTCCATCTCAAAAGCCGGGTTCAAAGCAGGCCCATACATCCCGTGATTGATAGCAGCCAACTGGGAAGCCCAGGTTCAAGGCGGTATTGCAATGGGGTATAAAACCGGATTGATCTTGATGAATCAGGTCGCCCACAACCCGGATCAGGCGATTGGCCAGTACCTTGGCAAGGATTTTGGGCTCCGCGTTTAGCAAAGAGATAGGCCTGTAAGAAGTACACCGATCCCGCGGCTTCCCTTCCTTATGGATAACAACAATAGTAGCAAGACGTTGGTCAGGGGGGAGTGAACCCGCCGCCTGAGCCTCAAGGAACATGTCCCGGAGATACGGCGCAATCTTATCTGGGCGCAACTTATATAACTCGATGGGAAGGCCATTAGGACCCATGGCCTTACCAGAGGCAATAGAGCGAATGGCCAAAGCAATCTCATCCGGCGACGGGGCCGCATCCATCAATAATTTATCCTCATCAGATAAAGATGGCAGAGCAATATCTCGAAGCAGTAGTCAAGAGTCTTCCTCCGATCGCTCTGAGACCGGAGAGTAAACCCCGTGAAAATACTCCGCAAAGCAATCAACAATATTACCGGGGTCCGTCACACACACACACCATCCACCCTCTCAACAACCGGCACCACTCGACTCGCTCTCTCCTTCTTATCCAACCAGGCAATCAACTTCCCCGCCTTATCACCCATATCGTACAAACGCCCCTGTTGCTCCCTGCTCATACTCCTAGCAGATTCGGTAACCAACGCCTTGTAGTCGGCCTGCTTAAGCGCCAGCACATGCAGTCTGTCATCCGTAACACCTCGCTCCAAATCAATCTCCAACTCGGTGATCTCCTTTTCTAGCCGCACAACCTCCTGCGCCTCGCATTTTTTGGTGTGGGAAATGAGAGGCAGAGCCTGGCCCCGGAGCACCGTCTTAAAGGCCTCCCAAAGGGAGATGGCGGAAGACACCGACCCCACGTTGTCACTAAAATAGTGTTCGAGGGACTTAACCAGGTCTGCACGGATCGTGGGGTTTCGTAGGTACCAGGGGTTGATCGGCGCCACACTCCCCTCCGCCCCAAGGCGATATCTAGGTGTAGCAAAAGAGGGGAGTGGTCAGATATACCGCGTGCCAAGTGTCGCACTTCCCCGATCATCCCAGCTTGAGCCGCAGGCACTAGCATATAATCAAGCCTCGAAAGACTGCCGTGGGCCCCAGAGTGAAAGGTATACTGCGCTTGTCCAGGGTGTTTCAACCACCAGCAGTCTATCAGTCCCAGGGTATCCAGAAAGCCCCCCATCCAGTTCTGGGCCCGAGGGAGGTCCCTAGGGGGGTGTCGATCTTCAACTCCGGAAACCACTGCGTTAAAATCCCCCCCAGGACCAAAACCCCCCCCCGGAAGCCCAAGTAGCAGGCGCCCCAAATCAGCAAAGGTGGCCGTCTGCAGGCCCGGCGGCACGTAAACCGTGACCAGCGAAATCAGCTTACCCTCCCACCTCCCCACCAGCGCAGTGTACCGCCCTCTGTCGTCATGGAGCACCTCATCCACCACCAACGGGAGAGAGGTCCTGACTAAAATGCCCACTCCCCTCGAGCCAGAGGTGAAACCAGAATGGGCCAGAAGGCGATATCCTCGTCTGTTCATGGCATGGAAAGAGTTCCCTATGAGGTGCGTTTCCGGCAGAAACACAATGTCAGGCGAAATACGTTTCAAAAACTGCAGGACTACCCCCCGCTTTATCCTGTCCCCCAGTCCGTTCACATTCCATGAAAGAAGTCTCAACCCCTTACCCCCCATCCCTCCCAGCACAAACTATCCCCCTTCTGGAGAGCACAATCATAATAGCACAACAAAAAACATTACCCCGCCTTGTGAAACAAACAAACAAACCCCAACCCCACCCTAACAACCCCGACAGAACTCCCCCCTCCCTGCACCCCTGCATGAGCCCGAACAGCCCCCCCAACCTGCAGTGTGCCTGTCGCCCCAATATGAAACTCACTACAGAAAGGACAAGAAAAACCCCAGAAGGAGGAAAGGGCCCCAGCAAGCCCCCCGCAACCTCCAAATACCACGGGGCAAAGAGTTACAAACTGGAGTCCAGTGCAGCCACAGGTGCAAAACGTTACCAGTCCAGTCCATCAAGAGGATCACAGTTCCATTCCTCCTCCGTCAACCCTCTCCGCTCTCCGCCATCCGACCTTCCCGACCTCGACTCCTGGGTAGGGCATCCAGCCACTCTCCCACCGCCTCCGGCCGGTCGAAGAAGTGTGAGCGACCATCTAACTCGACCCGCAGCTTAGCCGGGAATAGCATCGCATACTTCAACTCCATGTCTCTCAAGCGCCGTTTGATGGCCGAGAATCCCATCCGTTGCCTTTGAACCGCTTGCGTGAAATCTGGGTAAAAGCTAACAGAGTTCTCAAAGTTTACTGGCCCAGCCACCCTCGATGCCTGAAGGATAGCGTCTCTATCCCGAAAATTAAAAAGTCGGGCAATGATAGGCCGCGGGGGGGCACCCACCTTCGGCGCACCCCCTGGAATCCTGTGGGCCCGTTCCACAGCGAAGAACTTGCTCAGCCCTTTGGGTGCTAGATCAGTCACCACTAGATCCTCCACAAAAAGATCCACAGCAGACTCCTCCGATCGTTCGGGCACCCCGATGATACGGACGTTATTCCGCCTGGCCCTGCTTTCGGAGTCCTCAAGACGACGATCAGTCAGGTCACTGGCGAGCTGCAACCTCCGCACCGTCGTCTGCAACGCAGGCACATCTACCGTTAGGCTCGACGCCGCTTGAGTCAATGAATCGACCCGGTCATTAGTTTTGGACAGGTCCGCTCTGACCAAAGTGACATCAATCAACACCGAGTCCAATTTATTAGCCAAGGTATCAAATTGCTGGTTCACAGTCGCCTTCATCTCCTCAATGGCCCCCATGAAATCCAGCAGAGTCAATTCGGATGATGCGCCCGAGGCCTCCTTGGGTGGCTCAGGCGATTTACGTGATCCACTAGGGGATCCCTTTGGCTGTGCATAGCGGTCCATATTGTTGGCCTGGGAATAGGCTCCCCTCCGGGTAGACTTGGGTTTAAGCTTATCGCCGTCCACTCTCGTCGTCATCGTCGGCGACCACCAAGGTCAGCACCCTCCAGCACCCGAAGGAAGGCCAGGAGATCAGGGCCACCAACTGAAATAGGCCCGTTTACAGTTCAAGAGTCAAGCTATGCACTCCGTCCTCAGCGCTGCTCACCCAATGTCCCGACGTCAGTTTCCGCAGATCAACTCGAAACCGAAAGTGAAAGCACGGGGTCCGGGGCTGGCCCAGCCTGGCATGCCGCTGTTGTTCACTTCGCACCCGGGCACCTCACCAACTCGAGTTCGGGACCAAGGCCGAAGAAGGCCGCAAACTTCAGATCGCCACAAAACCGGTTCCCGGAGTCCAATTTCGATTTGGAAAACGAGTGGCACCTTAGCGCAAGATCATAAACAGAAGCCCATCGAGAAAACCAGGATTATGACAGGATAGACGTGGGAGGTTGCGGAGGCCCTCGGGAGCCACAAGCCTACGCGGCCATCTTGGTTGCGCGCTAGGCTCCTCCCGGTTCAATAGATGTTTGATCCATTTAATTTATGGCGTTACCGGTTATGAGAAGGTAATCAATGCATGAGTGCGAATTATGGGGGTGCGAGTTGAACGTATAATCCCTTTCAATGGTATTATGTGTTCTCCATGTGTCGATTAGGATAAATTGCTTAGACATATTTCTGAGAATTTTGTGACTTATTGGGTCGGAAAGGGCGATGTGAATTTCTGTCCAGAGCTGGGTCTAATGTCAAATTGAAGTCTCCCGCAAGGATGTGTGTGGCTGAGTCAGGGATTGTCTTGAGTTGCTTTGTGAGTTCCTCCCAAAAACCAGGTTCATCTTTGGTGGGTGCATGTATTTTTGTGATGTAGAATTCTGTGTTATGTTTAACTAATTTTGAGATAAGCAATCTACCTTGTGAGTCAGCAGTGCTTGAAACTAGGTCAATGCTTGCTTTCTTTGCAATGTGTGTTAGTACTCCTTTTTTTACCTATAGGTGCAGAGCCTGACACATCAGAGTATAAATTATTTCTAAGTGAGTTGAGTTGTTTGGAATCAATCTTCGTCTCTTGTACGAGAATGTCACTTTTCAGTTTATATATGTAATCCAGAATTTTCCTTCTCGTCACTGGATGATTGATGCCTTTTACGTTCAAGGATATCATCTTAATATTTTGTTGAGTCAACGTCATCAGGGATGTTTGGTATATGGTGACATAAGGGTTGAGCAGTGTATGTATATTCCTTTGTGAATGAGCGCTATAACAGAGACATGTAAGTGTTGAGCAAAATGCCCTTAGTAAGGCAGTCTGGGTGATTGATAAAACTATAGATAAGTAAAGAAACAATGATAGTTAAGAAAACAGAAAGATTAAGCACAAAGAGCTGGTAAACCATTCCTCTAGACCACTCCCCCCCCCCCTCCCCCTCCACCACCCCACCAAGTGATGAACAGGCATGGTGATAAGAGGAAGAACCATTTCCTCAGAAAAACAAATATTAACATTTCTCATTATCTGCAACTGTTCTGTGAAATGACGGCTTGCTCAGCTGCAATATTGAATATAGAGGTCAACCAAACCAATGGAAAGACTATTACTTACATTACTTTCTATCTGTAATCGACAGGGTACATTCTGATATTACGATAGACTATTGTACCAAAACATTTCAATCAATCAATCAATGACATTTATAGAGCGCGCTACATACCCGTAGGGTCTCAAGGCGCTGGGGGGGGGGGGGGGGGGGGGGGGTGCCGCTACTGCTCGAACAGCCAGGTCTTCAGCTTCTTCCTGAAGGAGAGGTGGTCTTGGGTCAGGCGCAGGTCGGGAGGGAGGGAGTTCCAGGTCTTGGCGGCCAGGTAGGAGAAGGACCTTCCTCCTGTAGTCGCTCTTCGGATGCGGGGGACGTCGGCGAGGGCGTGGTTGGTTGATCGGAGGTGGCGTTTGGGAGCGTAGAAGTTGACTCGGCTGTTGAGGTAGCTCGGGCCTTGGTCGTGTAGGGCTTTGTGTGCGTGGGTGAGGAGGCGGAAGGTGATTCTTTTGTTGACGGGGAGCCAGTGAAGGTCTCTCAGATGTCCGGAGATGTGGCTGGTTCGTGGGATGTCGAGGATGAGTCTGGCTGAGGCGTTCTGGATCCGCTGGAGTCTCTTCTGGAGCTTGGCGGTGGTACCGGCGTAGAGGGCGTTGCCGTAGTCCAGTCGGCTGGTGACGAGGGCCTGGGTGGGGATCCACCAGAAGATCTTCCGTAGCATGCGAAGGATGTTGAAGCATGCCGATGAGACGTTGTTGACTTGCCTGGTCATGGAGAGGGAGGAGTCCAGGATGAAGCCCAGGTTGCGTGCATGGTCTGTCGGTTTGGGTGCGGTGCCCAGGGCGGGAGGCCACCAGGAGTCGTCCCAGGCGGAGGGTGAGGAGCCCAGGATGAGGACCTCCGTCTTGTCCGAGTTCAGTTTCAGGCGGCTGGTCGTCATCCATTCGGCTACCTCTTTCATCCCTTCGTGCAGGTTGGCTCTGGCGGGGTCGTTGGTCAGGGAGAGGATCAGCTGGGTGTCGTCGGCGTAGGAGATTATGTTGAGGTTGTGCTGGCGTGCGATGGCCGCGAGGGGGCTCATGTAGACGTTGAAGAGGGTGGGGCTCAGAGAGGATCCTTGAGGGACGCCGCAGATGACTTCGGTGGCCTCTGACTTGTACGGTGATAGACGGACTCTCTGTGTTCTTCCGTTGAGGAAGGAGATGATCCATTCCAGCGCCTTGTCCTGGATTCCGACGTTGCTGAGGCGCTGTACTAGGGTGCGGTGGCAGACAGTGTCGAATGCCGCGGAGAGGTCTAGGAGGATGAGGGCCGCTGTTTCTCCGTTGTCCATCAGGGCTCGGATGTCATCTGTGGCGGCGATGAGGGCGGTCTCGGTGCTGTGATTGGCTCGGAAGCCGGACTGTGAGGGGTCGAGGGATCCATTCGTCTCGAGGAAGGCGGCCATCTGCTTGTTGACGGTCTTCTCGATGACTTTGGCTGGAAACGGGAGGAGCGAGATGGGGCGGTAGTTCTTGAGTTCGGTGGGGTCCGCTGTGGGTTTCTTGAGAAGAGCGCTGAGTTCGGCGTGCTTCCAGCTCTCAGGGAAGGTGGCGGTGTCGAAGGATGTGTTGATGATGTCTCGCAGGTGGGGTGCGATGACAGCGTCAGCCTTGTTGAAGATGTGGTGAGGGCAGGGGTCAGTCGGTGATCCGGAGTGGATGGAGTTCATCGTGCGGGTGGTGTCTTCGGTGCTGATCGGGGTCCAGGCGTGGAGGGTGGTGGTGGGGGGTGGTTGTTCGGTCTTGGTCTTCGTTGGTTGGTTGTTGAAGCTGTTGTGTATGTCCGCGATCTTGTTGTGGAAGTAGGAAGCGAGGGAGTTGCAGAGGTCTTGCGATGGGGTGATGTCGTTGTTTCCTGCGCTGGGGTTGGATAGCTCTTGCACGATGTTGAAGAGTTCCTTGCAGTTGTGTGCGTTGTTGTCCAGCCGGTCCTTGAAAGCAGTTTTCTTGGCGGCGCGGATCAGCTGGTGGTGCTTCCGGGTGGCCAGCTTGAGGGTGGACCTGTTGTCTGGTGTAGGATCCCTTCTCCAGACTTTCTCGAGGGCTCGGCAGTTCTTCTTGGAGCTCTTGAGTTCGTCGGTGAACCACGGGGCTTTCTTGCTGACTAGAAAACTTTAACAATCGTACTATTGTACTAATAAGCCCATAAGTACTATGGAAGAATTTATCTTTTCATGCATATCTATCTATTATTACTTCATAATGTTGTGTAGATATTCGCCACCTATGGTAGTTAAGTCCAGTGGCTAAATTGAACAAGAGACCTGTCAATAGTAACAAACCTGTCTAAACAGTAACAAACCTGTCAAGATGTGGCCTTAAATTTCACAGGCATATATTGACTATGAGAACTATATATCCCGCTTGCGTCATACATTCAAGCATTGGAAGGCAACAGTTATGCACTGCTGACCAGTTCAGAACATGTTAACATATAAACAACTAATTAATGTGAATCAGTGTTAGGATGGGTTCTCGTGCTTGTAGAGCTGTGGTTTGTGATGTCCATAAGCGCTTCTTCTTTTTCGTCAATTAATTTTTTCAAAGCGACATGGTCAGAAAATATATGTGGAGTCCCTTGAACTAATATGCGATATTTCACTGGCCCCGCAAATGAGAACTGATAGTTCATGGTTTTAAGTCTTGGATGGAGGCCTACAAAACCCTTCCTTGTTTCAACTGTTTCTTTGCAGTAATCCTGACATATGACAATGTTGGTACCTTTCCAGAGTATGTGATAATGTTTCCTCATAAAAGAAAAGATCAGATCTACGTGTTGGTAACGGAGAGGTTTGCAAACTATCGGTCTTGGTCTTTTGGTTAGGCAGTTTCCTTGTGTGGACTGTGTGCCCTATCAAATTCTAGGGGTTTGCTGAATACCATGTTTGTGGCTTGTGAAAAACATTTTTCCAGAAAGGAGATGCATGACCCAGCTGATTCTTCTTCCCCTTCTGGAAGACCAAATATTCAAACGTATCCATGTCTGTTCCTGTCGTCCAACTCCGAAAGTTGTTTGGTAAGTGATATCGAGGTAATATTGAGTGCTTGAAGGGATTTGGCCATTTTAGCATCTGAATCCTCCAAGTGACTGATCTTACTTTCTGCTGCTGCAATTCGTGAGTTGGTTTCTCTTGACGGATTGTAAAGACGTATTGTGAAGATCTAATTTTGCAGAATATCAGGGGTTTTTTTCCGCTAACTTGGCTAGTTCGTGGACATCTGCAGGTTTTTTGAAGATAGTTTCTATGGTTGAATTGAGGTCTTGTTTGCTTTTAATAGGCAAGTCCGGGTTCGGTGGATCAGCCTAGACTCTTTTCAAGCTTGCTTTGTTTTCTTTGTCTGCCATTTTAGTTCTTGAGGAATATTTTCTTGAGGCTTTACTAGGGGTCAGAATGAACCTTTTTGCAGCGACCTGTGGCAGCAACCGCCTCAAGGTTGGTCTTAGAGGTTGGTCAGGGCCTGTCGTTTGGTTGTAGGGCATAACTGCCCTTTTCCTTCAGTGATGAGACCTGGATACGATTATAGAGAGTTAGATCGCGAGTTTATGAGGCAGGCAGAAACTTAAACGAGTTGCGCACACTTTAAGAGGCAATAGTCCGATCACAGAAATTACTTGAAAAGAATTTGGTGGAGGCTGCCATTTTGTAGTCACACAGCACGAAACCATGGGTTTGCTAATATCGAGTATGATTGTCAGATCGGTATGATAATGTGCTGGCAGAATGCTTGCAGGCTCTCATTAGCTCATTAACTCATTGCCTGATTTCGAATGGGAGATTACGTAGCAAGTGAACAGTTAAGATCGCCATTTGTAATTCTTGATCCTGGCCACATGTAGCAATGAGTTTGCAGCAGCTGAGTGTGATTAACCCTATTACAGACTAGGACCGTATGACATACTTATGCATTTATCCATTCTCCTTTTTTCAGCATAGGTTTTCATGAGGTTTGAATGAGGTTGCATGAGGCTTGGGTCAGTAACTGTGTGTGAATGGAACCATTCACTCCCTATCGCTCTCTTTTCCTGCATCCAAAGTGTGCATGATGCTTACTTGAGGCCAGGTCAATAGAGGCGACAAACTTCCTGCTGGTGTGTATAGTGCACGGTAAACAGTTCTTGGAGTTTAATGGAACTCTTTGTCCGCAGTTACCAGGTTGAAACGCAGTGGGGTTGCAGTGATTTTCTAAATAATTCCTCCACTATTGTCTCATCCGTAAACTGCCCAAATTTTCTGTCCCACTATCGGCCACCATGTCAGAGTTAGTGAGTCAGCCCTGTATACGATGTACAACCCCTCAATTCCTCATTCCAGACGCAGGCACTGTCTTGAGATACCCAGAATTGTGGTGATCCCCAATCACTCCTCCGATGACAATGAGCGGGGTGGAACGCTTATACCACCGCAAACATCCGTCCCCTCAGACCACGTGCGGCCACGTTAAGATCAGGCAGGCGGTCAGCAACATACAAGACCAACTGATTCTGGCGAGAAACGTTAATATTTTAACTAACATCAGCGGTAACCTTATTGTGAGTCGTTGATACCCTCAGCAGTCTGCAGCTAGTAGTGGAAGTCTTGATCTGTCTGGACCCCCGTGGCTCAATGTAGCTTGCGCTCGGTGAGACGGTGAGGCGGCAGAGACCCAGCAGCTTTCACGATCTCCATACTGGGCATCAAGCGCTTGTTGGGTTTCTTGAAGGAGATTAGGGCCTTACAACAAGCGGAAGCCTCCAGCGTTGTTACAGCCTTCCTCGTTTTAAAGGAAACGCCCTCAGGCCACATTGCTATGTTTAGTTTGCCCGCAATATTTAACACTTTTGGAATAAGTGTGAGAAAATATTATAATGTGGTTTTCTGTATACAGAACCAAATTCTTTTGTTGCAGGGCAGCGGGTGGGGCTAAACAGGTGTTTGGCATCGAAATGTTTGATAATCACTTATAGGATAATGAGTACATCAGGAGGGGAGTAGTTGGGGTTGATGGACTGGTCTTTAGGGGCCATAAGAGAATTGTCTGATTATGCAAGAGCAGCAGAGCCGGGGAAGCAAAATATTTCTAAGTAGGTGGAACCTGTTCGAGTACTGTGTTTACTGCAACCCCTGTGAAAATTCAAGTTGACCTGTTAAACGTTCTCACCAGGTCCAGTAATTACCATATAATTTTGGGCTACTGTAGAGGTAATTGCAATTGTCCCTCAAAGCTGGTGATTGGTGCCATTGTATTTGGGTTTTAATTTTAGGAACTTGAGAGCCTCTCTTCCTTTTTGGTCCATGAGCACACCCCATGCAGTAAACCACGAGTTTTGATTGTAGCAAGAAAAACAGTACGGTAGACGACGGTAAGAGTCCTCCCGAGAGATGTGCATGTTCAGAGAGCCAGTTCCAGCAATGAGAGGGGTGGGGGAAGGGGGGGAGAATGCTCAGCATATGTGATGAGATAAAAACATCACTAAAGTGTAAAGATACCCATACACTAACTTTTAAGCAAGGCCTTTTTATCACTTTCTATGTCACACAAGCAACAGCAATGGGAAAAGAAGGGACTGGGAAGAAGATGATCTGGGGAAGAGGAGAGGCTCTGTATACAGAAACAGCGACAGACAGGAGGGTGGTGAGGGAACAGCACAGGGAGATTGTGAGCTACAGAAGGTGCAATAAAATGCAAGCTTCGACGGGCACCGAAGCAGAAACCGCACTGAAGACAAGCAAACAGAGTAACACAAGCAGAAAGCAAATAAAACAAGTATTAGCATAGCCAATAGGTCTCGCCTTTGGGACCTTATAAGTATTTAGTAATGCAGCACCATATCCTTGGTGCAACATCAACTGTTGCATGGCTAAACACTTATAAGGTCCCAAAGGCATGACCTATTGGCAATGCTAATGCTTGTTGTTCTTGTGTATGCATGCAATGGTTTTTATATTTCCCTGAACAAAGAGCTATTTCTAAATGAGCCTGTGTGCCCACAGAGGACCATTGTCTGGTTTGAGGGTAGGCCTTGCAATTACAATGCATAGACCAAGCAGAAAGGTGTTGTAATGCACATATAAGACATGTTACATTTACAGAGAAGCTCCGTGACGTGCTCTAGGCAGCTCTCGTCACCAGCTGAAGCCTGTTGAATGTCGGCCCTTAGACAGCAGAAGGGTTTATAAGAAACCCTGCACCTCATTAAAACAAATCAAAGTGCCCCCTAATGTTACCCGTCCCATAATGTGAAGTCAAAGTAACAATGAATAGAGGAGGGAGCTATTCAGTGAAGTAAACATTACAAAGTGTGATTAGAAACCAACGTGGCCCTCATCTGCTAAGTGGGTTAGTGTGTCATGTCAACACTGCTTTATTATGCCGCATTTACCATATAATCCAGTCCTGTCGCCCCTCAGTATTTCACTTACGCTGTCCATGTAACATTACTAAGTTAGTCGGCTTTGCATTTTATTTTATATCTCTTGGCCATGTTGTGCTTTTTGTTAATAGTACAGTGAATACATGCCAGAGCCCTCCCCAGACTGAACTGGACTCTGTTTGACTTTGAAGTCGCCCTTGGCTAATGAGTTTGGCTTCCTGCTCATTCTCTGTGTCTTATTGCCGCCGCCCCCTTATGGATGTCTAATGGGTCCCTGCTTCTGTCTCAGTTCACCGGCTTTGCCCCCAGCCCTTCCTTTAAGATTTAGTTGACACGCATTAAGAGCGGGGCGGGAGGGCACGTAAAACGCATTGATAGATTATCGCATGTGATTGGTAGTGCTTGATCAAGCGTTGGCCGCCCCTCTGTCCTGTCGAGTCCTGGCGCCAAGCCTGAACCGTTAAAAGAGCTGATTAATTCCCATCACTTTACCCTGCGGTGATGTCCTGTCAGCTGGCTGCTTCCATCGCTCGCCAGCCTTTCTTTCTTTACCGCTAGGACTGACTGTCCGGCCGTGCAAGGACTTCCTTACCCAAGAGAGCTCCCTGCAGGGCTTTCGTTATTATTGTTCGTTCGTCTATTATTACCTGTCTGACTGTAAATACGCCACTCTCAAGCAGTCTCATGGCTCTATACAAAAAGTCAGCACCAGCCTTAGTGCAGCTGAGCTCCGCTGCGAGTTCACCTACACCCTGACATTGGGCTATCCTTTATACAGCGCCAAGAGTGTTCTTCCAGGTTTGTGTGCGCACTCTGGGTGAATTTTGAACGATTTTTGATACAGTCCTTTATTGAAGTAGTCGTCGGGGTTAGCTTGGAGTTGGCGGCAGGGGACTTTGGTTCTAGAATGTCTTAAATCGCGCATTCAGGCGAACATAAAGGCAAGATTGATGATGGCGGGAAAGTGTAAGGGGCGAGGTAGAAAGGGGAGGCGACTGAATTGAGGGAAGACTGGGCAAGAAAAGGAGGTGGTCGAGGGAAAGGAGTGACAGAGGGAGAGCATTGGAGGGAATGAAAACACGCGCACGCTTTAAAAACAAAAGGCGTGCAGGCTGCAGCAGTAGGGACGTCAGAGAAGCGGAGGGAGGCACCCGCGAGTGGTGCGCGCGCTTGCGAGCACCAGGCCATATGTTTTGCATTATTGCGCTAGTGTCTGGGTACGATAATTCAAAACCTATGGCGCCCGTGCGGGTAACCGCAAGCAATAGATCACACACGCACGAGCATGTGGTCAGCTTTTTGAAGCCACCTTACAATAAGTCTCGCAATGCAGCGCATGCGCGCTGCTAGGCGAGACCTAAAAATGGTCCCCCAATACTAACACACACAGAAGCGTAAAGATACCAGTACTTGTGTAGTGCTCCGTTAGAGGAAACAAAACAGAACAAGCATTAAAAATGCAATAGGTCTCGCCTTTCATAAAGCTAAAGCCATTTGCTTTGCTATTAAATACCATTAGCAAAGCAGATGGCTTTAACTTAATCAAAGGCGAGACCTATTGTATTTTCAATGCTTGTTACTCTTCCGATCCCCCAAAACAAGCCTTTCTAAACCCTCCCTCTGACTCCTCCCCCTCCCTTTTACTCATCCCAGGTCTCCTCCTACTGCTATGAGCTCCAAAACAAACAAAAATCTAAACCCTTCCCTTCTATCCCTCCGCTATCCTTTTCAATCCAAATAACAGACTAACATGCCCACCACTCAAATTCATTTTCATACTTCACTATACTAATTCACCACTAGCACTGTATGGGCTCCAGAGTAGCGTGCTACTTGCCGAAAAAGCGCTTCAACACCCCATCAAGGGTAGCAATCGCTATATAAATGCAAAGCTTTTTCCCTCTTCTATCCCGCCACTATCCTGCTCAATCTAAATAACTGACTAACATACCCACCACTCAAATGACTTTCATATTTTCACTATACTAATTCACCATAGTGGATTGTAATAAGAGCCGCAGCCACAGGAACTGATGAGTTCAACCTTTAAATAAGGTGATCTCTGCGACTGCATTTAAATCGAACTGACAAAGTCTCTTCAGCACGCTGGGACTTTGGTGGTCCGATTTAAATGCAATCGCAGAGATTTACCTTATGTAAAGGTTGAACTCATCAGTTCCTGTGGCTGCGGCTCTTATTTCGATCCACAAGACACACATGGTCTGGGGACATATTTGAAGTCTCCCTTTTGGACCGGCAGTTTTGTCAATGCTATTCTGCACTGAAGAAATCCCCATGTGGTGGGACAAAACGCGTTGGCTGTGTGTTTTTCTGGCTTAAATGTGAAACTATTAATAAAGAAAGATTGTAAAAAACATATAAGACAGTTTGATGCTTCATTTGGGTTTTCTTTCTGATATGAAGTTATTCCGATTTACCTTTTTACACTGAGAATAAGGCGGCTTCAACGATAACGCTTTCTTGAGGAATATATAATTTAGACAGCGCTCCTTCTCCCATGGGTTTTGTGAGTTTTATCTTTGGGGTGTTCCTAAAGGTTGACCCTGGAAGAGAGCACGTCCCAATTATGGAACTGTACAGTGACTGTGTGCCGCAATATACACCACAGCCGTTTTTGCATTTCTGTATTCAATTTAACACAAACTGTATGTGCCGGAGATCTGTCTGTCTGTGTTTATAGGGGTACAGTTAATATACTGTGTGCACCTGTGGTCTGATTAATGGGGTGTGTGTTTGCGCTTTTAAAATGCAATTTGTGTATGTGTTCGGTTCTGCTTAATCGTGTGTGTATCTATACTACGTGCTTGATGCACACTACATGCGCTTGGGAACTGCCTAAGTTGACTTAATGTATGTCGTGATAACACCATGTGTACCTGGGACGTGTCCGTCGGGAGAAACTGAGCCTTGCTACCTGCACCTGGAATTTCCCTCCAAATGATTCATTACCGCATATATTTAGTATTCGCCGTGTGATGACTCAAATGTTAAGTACATTTGACACACACCTGGGGTGAGATAACGTGTCGTGAACCCATCACTAATGGATTTTTGCATTTAACACAGTGTGCCCCTCGGATCGGCGAGGCATGTAGATGTAGCGTGTGCCCTCACACACGGCGCCACGGAGACACGTGCATGCGCATGGTGATGTGTGTTAAACACACACAGTGTGCACTTGGGATGTGTCTACCCGCAGTGAATGTCTCCATTTTATTACACGTTTAATTAGAGCGGTGCTGGCCCATGGTGGGGGTCGCCTCTCGTCTGTAATCTGTTCATGCGATGCAGGTTCATATGGACTCTCGAGGAAAGATCTAATATCATCACCCTTTCATCCTCCCACCCTCACCCAAAAACACAAGAAACCAGAATTAAACATCACTCTACAAGGGAATTAGTACGGATGCTCGGGAAGGGGCGGGCTGCCAATATTACATGTGTGCATTAAACGACGACGTGTGTGTGGTGATTGGGCCCTCAGGCCCTCATGCATACAAATGAGGGACGCAGGACACGGGAGTACTGGTACAGCAAACTGGCCACGAGCACGTGCGCTCGGCCCCTTTTATTGTCAGGGTCACCTGACTGGTGACGCCTGTGGTGGGTGGGTGTTCAGTGTGGGTTACATGTCAACTGGAACACTAGAACGTATCCAGCCGGATACTACATCCCTCCCAAACTTTAATGAAAGTTGAACCAAAATGAAGTCCGAACCTGTGGGAGAAAACGCACAAGTTACAAACAAAACATTGACTGGCGAGCAGGACTTCCACGTAGTCTCTTTGCTGATGGGCGACTGCCGGCGAGGGTGTTCTGACAGCCGGGACCACTCTGTCTCTTTGGCACAATGTCCAAGTGATCTATGGATGCGTGATTTGGGACTTACAACGTGGAAGTGCGCTTCACAGTCTCTTTCTTGTACCGCCGTCGGTGGAAGTGTGGGTGGAATGACGGTGGACCCTCGTTATTCGACCTTCCGCTGTATGCCCTGGTAGAGGTGTTTCCTCCAACTAGTAGTTGTCTTCTTACAGGACTCCCCGTTGCAGGATATCCCTCTCACGGATACCCCTCTCTCGTGGGTGTCCCCTCTCACGGGACGACCCGGAGGCCCTTTTGTTGCCAGGCTTCCACTGGAACGGTTGACCGCGCCTTGTCGCTCCAATCGCGTTGGAGGAGTCGCTACGGGTCCTCTTTCCGTGTCCGAAGTTCCACCTAAAAGGGTGCTGTTGGCACTTGGTCCTTCGCGCTCTGCCTCTGTTCTCCTAGGATCTCCAGAGCCAGCTTCAACAGTCCATCTCTCGTCTTGGGGACCCGCTGCCACCGGTGTCCCTGAGGCCTCTGCCCCTTGGATGTCCACGGTCCTGTTTCCGTGACTTCCCAGAGGTGGTTGTTACCAACGGACCGGCCTGCTCGTGTCTGTCGTCCCCAGGTGACCTTCGGGTTTACGCATCGACGTATACTCCCAGTGGGGCTGATGTTGTTTTCCAGGTACTAGGTCTGGGTGCCCATGCACCTTCGCACTTCCCTCTTCGGGTACTCCTTCTGGTGTGTGTGTTGATCTGTCACGCACACCTTTGTGCTCTTCTCCTTTCCTCTTCGGGTGTTCTCCTTCTCCTTCCACTGCGACGTGATCCAGTCTTCCTGCCTGTTTGCTCGTCCTTACCAGGCTTCCTCGTGTAGCGTGCACTCTACGCGTTTCCCTCTGGTCTTGTCCCGCCACTCGGACACGGTCTTCCTTTCGCTCTGTGACTGGACCAATCATCGCGACCTTCTGTCTCGTAGTTGCTTCTGATGTTGAGTGATGTTACTGGACCTCTTTTCCTACTCCTCCTGGTCCTCTTTGTGAACCTCTCATGGGGTCCTCTTCACTGACGTCCCTTCGGACTTCCTCTTCTCTTCAGCTCTGACCTCTTGGCAGGTCAGTGCACTCTCCGACCTCTTATAGGTCTATATCCTCCTTACGACCAACTGGTGGTCAGCTTCGTCCTCCTTGCGACCATCTGGGCGGTCGGCAACCTTCGCGCGACCATCTGGGCGGTCGGCAACCTTCGCGCGACCATCTGGGCGGTCGGCAACCTTCGCGCGACCATCTGGGCGGTCGGCAACCTTCGCGCGACCATCTGGGCGGTCGGCAACCTTCGCGCGACCATCTGGGCGGTCGGCAACCTTCGCGCGACCATCTGGGCGGTCGGCTTCACGAGGTGCGTCACGTCGTGCGACTACCTGTGTTTGCTGAGTTGTCGAGTGCTGGTGCATGCTTCTCTTCGTACCGTCGCGGTACATCTTCAGAGTCGCGTTGCTCCTTGCGCTGTGTGATTTCTTGACGTGGTGGCTTCTTGGCGCCACTGGGTGTACTTCTTCATCCTTCGCCCGCCAGTGTCGGATACTTGCTGCGCGCATCTTCGTCAGTGAGTTCCTCTTCCTTGGCGCTGCTGTGTACCTTCCGCGTCCGGGGTACATCTGCGCTGAGTCCTTTAGTTCGCTCGAGGGTTCCGCTCCACTTGATGCGGCGACAGCGCAGCCCTTGCTGGCGTGGATGTGGCTTGACACGTTCTTACTTCTTCCTCCTTGTCGCTGTGGGATGGCGCTGCTGCGCATGCCTGTGCGCCTCCGTCTCGCGCTCACCATCGCGCATCATTCAGCGGTACGTGCCTTGCTATCTCTTCTCCTCTGCGCTGCGATCCGTCGGTCTCCTGTAGCTGCTGGATTCCCTTGGCTTGCTGCATGCTTGTTTGTTCCTTTGTTGCTGCAGTACCACCAGTGGCCACTGGACGGCAGTGGTGCTTTCCTCCATGCAGCAGCACCCTTCTTGGCTGCCGGAGCTTTCTTCCATGTTGTCTTCCTTTTCAGGCTTCACCGGCTGGGTAGGAGAGCTGGAGCCAGGCAGACCAGTGGAGTCCAGATGGGGCCAGAGCTGGTCAGAGGGGCAGCAGAGCAGTGGAGTCCAGGACAGCAGGTAAGTCTCTTTTGCTTTTAGTTTTGTTCTGAGGCAGGTGAGGGGGGGCACAGGCAGTGTCGGTGGGCAGCCTGGAGGATGAGACACCACTCGTGAGCTGGGGCAGTGTATTGCTCATGTGGATGGCTGCTGGGCTCAGTTCCTTTACCTTTATTTATCTGCACCAGCCGGGCACAGTCACTGTGTGCACCCGTGATCGGGGCACATCTCTTTCCGTGATCGGGGCACTTCGCGCTCTTCGCGCCTGTTTGAAACTCGCGCTTCGAAGCGCCTTAGAATTGCTATCTGTTCCGCCCCCCAGCAGCTTCACACACGCTGCGAGGCACACTTCACTGTCCCTTCGCTCTCGCCTCCGCTCCTGCCGCTCTCCTGCAGTCGCGTCGCCCCCCTCTGCGCTCGGTTCTCTCCTCACGCTGGCACGGCCTGTCTTTTCGTGCCTGATGGCCACTCGCACACTATCTCTGAGGGTGGGGCACTAACGTCGACGGCTGCTCCCACACGCCGTTGGAGGCTCTCATCGGACCGCAGCCCCGCTTTCCATCTCCTGGTAAGCCTTTATTTTCAGTTCAGGTCGGCAGGAAGGGAGGGTGCAACATGCGGGCTTCAGCGCCGGTCTGGACACTATCACCCCCTCCAGCAGCCTCGCTCCCTTCATGCGCTGCACGGGGCGGGGCAGGAGTTGCTGCGTGGATGCTTCGTCGCT
The DNA here is from genome assembly GCF_964204655.1 of Triturus cristatus. Lineage (NCBI taxonomy): Eukaryota > Metazoa > Chordata > Amphibia > Caudata > Salamandridae > Triturus > Triturus cristatus. Next base: position 302,093,239 of record NC_140587.1, read on the forward strand.
TAGCTGCGGGCGGGACCTTGATGCTGCGCAGGGGGTGCTGGCGCCGCTCCGGTCACCGGCGGAGGACACAGGGGTCGCTGATGGATCCTCCGTACTTCCCTTACGGGGCCGCTTCACTCTACGCGGGCTGGGGTAGAGCGGGGGACTGCTGCCGGAGGCGGCGGCCTTCATTCCCTTTTGCACGGGACAGTTACTGGGCCCCTTCTTCTCTCCACCCCATGGCCGCCGGCTCGCTGCTCACACGCCGCGCGGGGTGGGGATGTTTCCGCTACACTGGGGGAAGGCTGTCCGCTCCGGCATTGGGCACCGTCTCTTGTGCTTCCTTGTGGGGACGTGGGCGGCTGCCACGCTTTGTCCTTCCACGCTAGGCTCTCATTGCAGCCCCCACCGCCATCCACATTCCGGGCTCACCTCACGCCCAGTATCTGCTCCGGCATCCCTCACCTGGGGGTAGTTTGCAGCGGCGGCAGACGTCTGGGCAGTTCGGCCCCGCGCTCGACTTTCAGGGTTGTCGGCTCTTGGTCAGTGGTGGGCTCTGCTTGTGTACGGGCTCTTCCCACGCAGGAGGGCGGCTCACAGCAGGCTCATGAGGTGCGGGGTGGGCTCCCGGTCACCTCGTCTTCTTCATGCAGGCCCGGGGATCTTCACAGTCCCCGCAGGCCTTCCGGCGGCTGGCGCCTTGCTCGCGGGGGGGGGTGCCTTTCTCACGCGGCAGCTCTCTCCCCTTTTCCTCCGCTGCTGGGCTGCTGCACGCACAGGCACAGCCCCCTCGTCGCCAATGTGGTGATTGGGCCCTCAGGCCCTCATGCATACAAATGAGGGACGCAGGACACGGGAGTACTGGTACAGCAAACTGGCCACGAGCACGTGCGCTCGGCCCCTTTTATTGTCAGGGTCACCTGACTGGTGACGCCTGTGGTGGGTGGGTGTTCAGTGTGGGTTACATGTCAACTGGAACACTAGAACGTATCCAGCCGGATACTACAGTGTGGAGGCTGTGCGCCATAACACGCCTACCTACCTATGTGCAGAACGCAGTGTTTTTTCCCTGACCCTCATACAGCTGTATGTGCATACACACATCTTTATAAGGTCAAATCTATCTGTATACGAGTGTTTGCATGTCAATATACCAATCGGTACACAAGCCTGCCTGCATTTTATAGATGCTCACGCGTGTTCATGTATACACGTGTATCGAGTGTGCATAGATCGATAATCTACAACTCTGCGTGAGGCTATAGCGATCAATTTAAAATACTCGTTCATGTATGCATCAAACTGACTCGAATCAGTGTGCACACACATCGTTCCATATAGAATGAACTGTTTCGCATGCATAGCCCTGTATATAATTCTGTCTATGTTGTAAAACAGGATTGAGGACATATCGATTCATATGAAAGTCTATGGGTACGAATATCGAAGAACATACACGCCTGCGTGCTGCACGTATCGAGCCATATTCAATAGTGCATACATTTATTTACATTGACCTTCATATTCGAACACGTCTGTATGTGAAACAACAATGGTCTTCGAGCGAACTAGAGCTAAGCTATAGAAATGCTGATGACATAACACGGGCGCATATATGGCGCTATATGTGCATATATAGCAGCGTGTACATGTCTATATCCACTCATAGGAGTGTGCCCTGATCGGTGCACACACAAGAATGAGTGTGCACCTATACCGAGCAGTAGCGCGTCTCGATGCACACACAGCAGCCTGCAAGTGCACACAGGCACACCTAGGAACAAATGTGTACTATATATGATGTAAAGTCACATAATACCCAAGTCCGCATGTGTTTATATATGAACTATGCATATTAATCTGCATATCTGTATATCGACATGCAAGGACCAACCAGTGTCTGTGATTGCCGCGATAATCACTTTCAGCCTGTGCCGCGCTGCAGAAGCCTCGACGTTACAGTGATTGAATCGCGTGGTGATAAGCAGTACATTCAGCTTTCTCGTAGCCACAGACACCCCCGCAGTGAGCAGTAAAGTTGCCCAGCAGCAGGCGCGCAACACCCATTGGGCTCACCGGGCTTCAGCCCCCTACTACCCCCCCCCCCTTGATGTGTGTCAGCCCGGCTGAGACAGCCTCGCGTCGTCTAATTGCAGCAGCACCCGAATACTTCACACGTCTTTAAAAGATCATTTACTCGTTAATGAGGCTTTTGTTGTATTTTCACCCCTTCTTACAGCCACTCAGCCTATGGCTGGAAGACTAAGCCCCCCCCGGAAATCTTTCAGCCCCCCCCCCCCCCCCGAAATTTGGCTCTAGTTGCCCGCCTGCCCAGCAGTGATCCTTGCCCATGGATGGAGCAGGGAAGGCTGTATGATTCCTTCAAAGCTAAGGGGAGGGGGTGTAGGTCGGTGGTTCCTGAAGCGCTCGGTAACAAAAACTTGGAAAAAGTAAGGCACGATGGTTGGGGACAAAGCTGCTTCAGTGCTCCAGGGCTTGTTGACTTTCTGTTTCCTGCTTGTCTTGGCCCCGCCTCCATGATCACATGACCTAAACAGTGGTTAAGGTGAGCGGAGAGCGCAAAAAAGTGAAGAAAAAAGTGCACACCGACTAATGAAGGAGTGTGTGTACTGCCGCTGGTAAAAGGTCAAATCCTGGTGGGCGGGGCCAAAAGGAGACAAGGAGGCAACAAGGGGGGACGAAGAAGCTTCCTTTACAATCCGAAGCCAGCAGTTTGCATGCAAGATGACGCAAACCAATTAAAAAGATGGGCTGGGCTTCAACTCCACCTCCGAGAGCTTTGGAATCTGTATTGATTCCAAGAAGCTCTCATATGACGCTTCTTTCGCCCGCCGAGACCTAAAAAGGAGGGACAAAGAGGAAGGATTCGCCACTGCAAGTAAGCATTTTTAAAGGACCACCTACCTGGGGTACCTGGTGATATTGGCAACCCCGAACATGACACTCTAATCAGAGGCGCAACTAGAGCCAAATTTCGGGGGGGGCTAAGAAAAAATTTCGGGGGGGGCTGAAACTTTAAGCAATAGGCAGAGTGGAGCTGCAGGGGCTCTTAGAAGGGGTGAAACAACAGCGAGGCCTCATTAACATACAAATGGTCTTCTAAAGACCTGTGAAGTGCTCGGGTGCGGCTGTGTGGGTGCCCGGAAGCTGTCTCATCCCGGGCTGCCACACACGACGGGGGGGGCTGAAGCCCTGTGAGTCCAATGGGTGTTGCGCGCCTGACTCTAATCCCCAAATGGATCTTACCCCTTTCATGGTTTACTCATGTTTGCCCATTCTGAACATACGAAAGATACAAATGATGTTTTCAATACATTCATTGAAACCTATAGATGCTTGCAGTTCCTGCCAAACTAAAGGCCTTTGTAATCCAGCCTTCGATTCCCTGCAATGATGCCAAGAAATAACAAGGTAGATTGGTGGGCCAGCGACTGCCATAGGAAGCTGAATTCCAGCCTGAGTTGTACTCTGATTGTGGACGACAGCAAGTTGATGAGCCTACTAAATAACTTGCATTGCTTCGTATTGATCCAGTCAGCAAACTTGTTTGGGAAGGCTTCAAAGCTTTATACTACTGTAAGCAGAAATTTCACTTTTACCGTATCAAACAGACACTTTAGCCTCAAATCAGTTAAATTATTTTCCAATTTTGTAATTAATTTCCAGTTTTTATAAGGCAATATTGAGCAAGTCTGTTTTTGGTTTCAAATAAAGCAAACTGGTTACCTTGGTTGCCTCTATAGGGCAGCGGAACACCCCAGTATTTATAAGAACACGCAGTTTTGATTTGCTTGCCATTTAGGGGGCATTTTCTTTTCTTCAATTCTTCTTTTCCGACCAGATGTTAGTATATTCATTTTTGACGCTTTGATCAGAGAGCATTTTCTAGGTAATACTGGTCTAAGACATTTAATGATCACTGTAAACCTGTGCTTTGTCTGTTGAGTAGTACGGTTATCTCTATACTGTAGTGTGGACACAGCTTACCTTCGCGACATGGGGGGGGGGGGGGGGAAGGGGATCATGCTCTAATGTTCATAAGTCTGAAAGGTATTGATTGAATAATAGGGGCTTTTAGCTTCCGGTTGTATTTATTTTATCTTTTTAAAGTGAAATTATCTCCTTGTTTGGTGACTTTCCTACTAAAGTGTTTATTAGTGTCCAAATGTTTGTACTGAGTGAGGTATCTGAGGAAGTAGCTTTGCACTGCACCTTACAGTATTGAACAACGTTTTGGGTTAATTGTTGTCAAGGATTTAGGATTATTATACACTTTAGCATTTATAGTGCACAATTTGTGGGTTTTGCAAGCTGCTCTGAGGTTTGCGAGAGCAGTTTGTGATCTTTATTGGTACCTTGTCTCTTCTAACTTGCAGGCCGGTCTCTTGTCCGTGCCTGGTATACCTTGGAAACAAAAGTTTAAGTTAGATCTTACAATTATGGGGAGCGGCGTATCAAATGCCTGCTTTTTTAAAAAAAATAATTACATTAGATTTTGTTATTCTGCCACATGAGATCATATTTAATTATTGTGATGACTAGATGAAGGTCAGGTATGCCTTACTGTATAATACTATAGAAACTTAAGAGGTTGTTCTTTATTTGTCACAAAACTGTACACGTTTGCAGGTTAAAGATTAAAGGGCAACAACATATAAGCTGGCATAAACGTCTTCAGTGGGTTATTCTATTCAAGGAGTAATATAGAAAATGACTAACCAGACAATGGCCGTATAAGATAAGTGTTGTGTGACATATAGTTTTAGGTGGCCTTAACATCAATCAAAGTATACGTGACCTTATTGGAAGAAATGGTGGCGACTAATGATGATGTGTATCTCTGGGTAGTAGTATTATTCAGAAAACTTAAGGAGAGTAATGCCTGTAGAAAAGACAATTGTTCAGAGCATGGTAATTTTAGTGAGGGGTGAAAATTAGACTAACAAAGCCACTGGTTGGTTGTTAGTTAGTTTGAAAAAGATGCCGGATCAGATGCATTGGTGGTAAGTTGGTAACTGATCCACTTATTTGTTCAGTGGATCACACTATTTATTTTTTCTTGTAGTTGGATATCCTGGTTCAAGTCACTTGATTTTTGTGTTTTTTGTTCTTTAGTTTAAATAAAGAACTCTTAGCGCTGTTGTGATGTGACTTTACTCCACACCACTCGCATCAGGAGTAGCTGAGCATGTGTATTCTTTTGTCTAAGTGCCTGATTGGCTGGGCTGTTACTTGCTCACAACCCTCTAGCAGATCATGAGGATCTACAAGAGGCTGCTCAACATGTGACCAGCTGGGTTGTTAAGCTAGGCATTTGTTTATTCAGCGCTCCCCACCTTTCAAGATTTTTCTTAATTTGTTTCCTTGTAGTAAGTGGTCCTGGCGCCATTCTCGCAATTTATTCGCTTTACTTTGTTGGTTTACCCCTTCAGCTAGTTGTTTTTGTTTTTCATAGTTCTTTACTTTTTGTTTCTGAGTAAATTAAGTGACAAGAAAGGGTTCCCCTTGCATCAGGAATATCTGGGATCCAGTTTGATTTTTCTTGTGGCCGAATCCTTTCTTTATTTCACTCTAAGGGACAATAAGTATGATTGTCCTGCAAAGACAGCCCCGCCTATTTGTAGGAAATATCAGCCTACATAATACCACAGAATGCACTTCTGCACCTAAGGCAAGCTTGTCTGCACTCATTTGTACTCTGGCTGGGTATCGGGCATGCCATGCTGCTACTTTAGTCTCTATTGTATACAGCTACCCTCATATCACCTGTGACAAATTGCATTTTTACTTGGGGTGGGCAGTCCACCTCAAAGGATAAGGCCACCTGCTAGATGTCATATGAATTCAATTTAATAAACCTGTTCTCAATCCCCGGTAACATGACACAAAGTGATGCGTAAAGTATTTATGCAGTGCATAAACTGTAGAAAGTCGCACAAAAAACAATAAAACTTGACAACTTTAAAATATAAAATGTTCAGAGTAAAATAAAACTAAAATCTAATAAGGGGAACCAGAGATATGAATTTTTAAAGGATTAAAGTGAGAAATGCACCAAGTAAAATAAAGCATCCAATGTAAATCAATGGTCGGTATAGTCTGTGACCAAGGTGCAATTTCAGACTGACCGCAATGGAGCCTAAGGCATATACACTAAGTCGATTGGTCCCAGTGTATGTCTTGGAAGTTAAAAGGTTTGATAAAGTTTCAACGTCCCAATGCAGGACAGGACTTTGTTGCTTTTTCAGAAAATAAATCCTTTCCCCACTGGATGCCATTGAAACTGTAGCTGCCGCCGTGGACCTGAAGGCCAGATACCTGAAGCAGATTAGTCCTGTGGGCACACTGGAGCTTTAGATGTTTCACACTGAAAATGTTTCCCAACTCAGAATGGATCTTAGTTGTTTTGTGTGGTTCTGACACTGTGGAACTGCTGGTCATATTCTTTTCCTGGCAGGTGCCGCTAAAGCACTGAAGGAAAGAATTTCAAAGGTTTACAAACGTTCCTCAGGTGATCAAACAACCAGAGGAGTACAATTCTAAGGCCACAGGATCTCATGGGGAGACACTTAGAGACACTAAGGGTGTCTGGCAGAGGCCAACAGCAAAGTCCAATCCAAATCCAGTTGCCACTGGGCCACTGAGATCCTCCACAGGAATATCCTTTTCAGCCTTGTTCCCGAAGCCACTGAGGGGATCAGCCCTGGATTTCAAGTTGAGTGGATGAGGGGGGGGGCAACCTCCTCAGTTCCTCTCCGGTCTCAAGTCTGCCTGGTACCATTTCCTAAGTACATTAGTGTTCTGAGGAAGGCTGAGTGACAGTCAAGCTTTGTAGGGATCACCAGATTGGGGGACACCCTAAGATGCTCCAAGTCCCTCTCTCTGACCAATGGATTAAATGTTTCCATGCCCTAGTCTGCCTACTTTTTCTGTAGCTCCTGTTTGCCTCACTGCAAACCTGCCCAAAAACCTCATATTTTGACCTTGTTTTGCTGGCTTTGAGTGTGTTTGACACTGCTGTGCAGTGCCAAAGTTCTGTGCTCCTCATATACATACTGGCGATTGGTGTGTATATATGGTTGGCTGATTCGAGTTAGCTGTAAGTCCCTTGTCAAGGGGTAAGATATTCCCAGAGCATGTATCTCAAATGCTCCTCCATGGGACTTCTGCATTGGTTGTTCCATCCACAGAGGTAGCTCATCGATTGTGCCACAGGTTTGCCATGGTGGGGCCTGTGTGCATGGGTTACAGTTACTTGGCTTAGCATTTAAAAGCTATGTGCCAAGGTTCTGCATGTCTCGTGCTATATCGGAGTTCTCCCTGGTGACGGTGTGGGGTTGGGAAGAGGTAGGGCGTGTGTGTGCATTGCATGCAACAGTCGTGAATGACAACAGGTGGTGTGTTTGGTAGGATCGGGCTTGCTTCTCGCATTGGATTAGTATGGGGAGGATGGAGGGAAGCCTATCGAGCAGTATTTCCTAGGTGCAGAATAGTAGCAGCAATGTGGTATCGATGGGATCTTAATGGCGAATTTTCTCCGGTAGTACGAGTGGCTACAATATTACTGTGATGGAAATGTCACTTTGGGAAAGTGGGCATTTTGATTCTCATGGCTCTGTGGGCCTGTCAGCCTGTCTCCTGATTCACATCTGGGTGCTAGAGGGACCGCAACATCTGTGCATTCCTGATAGAAGGGGCATAAACTAGGGACTCAAGGGAAGCTGCAGACCTTTGACTCTTAGGGGTCTTCGGAGACCGTTCCGTGGGAGTGAAATTGGCACCTGCATTCCAAGGGGCAGGGTCTTGGCCCTAGTAAAGATAGTGATCAAACCTCCCGGGGTTGGATGGCAGACACATCTAAATTTAGAGAGGGCCTGTGTATTTCAAGGGTGGCCTTTTGAACTGATAGTATCTTCATAGGTCAATGTGGGTATAACTACTGGAATCTGGCCTCTGAAAATAGAGACACTTTTGGATGTGGAACCATACTACGCTGGTTCAAAGCTGGAACATCAACATGAGGAATCATTAGGGCAGGAGAGACTGCAACAAGAGCATCTGCAGATGTGTTGTGACCTGGAGCTTGTCGTGCTCCAGGAAGGGGACTATCACTTGATGGATTTTGAATGGACGTTGCGGGCCTGCACCTAAGTGCCAGCTGTCATGGCCTGGGTCCACGAGATCCCAGGGACACAAATGATCTCAGTCTTCAGCCAGCCTGAAACTGCTGGGTCTAACATGGCTCCTGAAAGGAATTTCACACCTCATTAAAGGTAGGTCAGCAGCTGCAGACTAAGGCTAATTGGTGGCTCACGCAAATAAATATAACTTGTCAAAAAGTTACATTTCCCACTGGTTAGAAACAATCAGACTTTACTAATGAATTGTATTTTCAAAACCAGGAAAAGTTATTTTCTTGAGCTTATGTTGCTGTTTCCTACTGTACAATACAGAAATACTGATTTATTCCGATTTAGCAATATTTCCTATAAGAACTACTAAACCCAATATAGTGAAAATAGCTTTTGGTCATTTATTCACTAGAGGCATTTACCATTTCTAGCCACTGTGCACCGTACTTGGTGACCTATTTAGCGATCAGAAGCAGGTTTTTAGCCCTGTGAGAGTATCTCTTTTTACTTCTCCATAACTAGAAAAAACTTGTAATGTTTTCACGCACTGCGCTGCTGCTAGAAGCCAGGGGCCACCGGGGACTGCATCCCCCATATTCCTTTTTTTTTTTTAAACTTTATTTATCTTTTTGAACATATCATAACAATAGAACCATAGCTGTTCAGTCATTGACAGATCAATCATAGAAAATGCTGCGAATCATATAATAGCAATATGTAGTCTGGCACGGTCAATATCAACAATCAAAAGAATAACGGCTAGGATACAAGCAAGGAATAGTAAACATAATCTCCACAGCCACCTCCCCTCCTCCGACCAATATCCTTTGTCGCTCCTCAGTGAGATCACGGTATCCCTGAAACACAATAATTACAGACGGGACCATGTAGAAATAGGGAGCCGAGTACCGCTAGGCCAGGAATCATTCAGGGCAATAGATGGTAGAGGAGTAGGAATCAGCCTACCCAACCCCAGTAGGGGGGATGCCCTGTTCCAGCAGTGTGTCAGAATTGTGGCGAATGGACTCCACATATGCCCTGTAGGACCCCAAATGTCTTTGGGACGAGAGGAGCTAGGTAGGATACTGGAATAAACCGCACTATTGACGTTACAATATGCTAGACTATTCAACCAATTCAGTGGGAGCGGTCTTGTGACCCCAGTGGATCGCTATTTCTCGTTTGGCCAGTAATAGAATAAGGGCAGCAAATTTCCTAACTTTTTGGGTGAAGTTCACCACATATCCTAAAAGTGCCACCTCCGGTATGGGAATAAGTGACAGTGTAGTCATGTCGCCTAGTGCTTTATGTACCTTTTCCCAGTATGGTTGTAAAACAGGGCAGGTCCAGGTGAGGTGTGCAAAATATGCGTGTGGGGTGTCACATTTGCGGCAGGTGTGATGCCTAGTTGGGTCTAGTCTGTGTACTTTGGCAGGTGTGATGTATAGTCTGTGGAGGAATTTAAAATGTAGTAATTTATGCCTGCTGTTTAGTGAAACATCTTTTGTGACTGCGCAGCATTTGGCCAAGTGTTGGTCGGTGATGGGACAGCCCAAATCCTCCTCCCAGTCACTTCGGACCATATCACAAACCGGTAGCATCCCGGAGCATGCCTTGTAAAGTTTAGATATAAGGTGTACCCCACTTTCGTTCTCACTGGTGAGAATAAGAGGAGGTAACTAGTCCGGTTCAATGGGAAACCTTGGAATCGCGGCTCGGAGACCAGAGCGGATCCGACCCAGCATACAGCTGTCCATGAACGTAGCGTCACAAAAGCGGTCATCTTCCGCGGTTGAAAAAATATGTCCATCGGGATACAGGTCACCCAGTTTTGTGACGTCAAATTTGGTTAAAGAGCGCTATACCAGTCTCTCACCTGTTATGGGAAGCCAGCCGGCATTGGGGACAGGAAGCGCCGAGGAATATAGCGTCTGGGTACCCATGAGACGCGTAAGTTTGTTCCATGCCCAGCTGGTAGTGGAGACCGTCAGTATATCATGAAGGTCCCTGGGTACACCCTTCGGTAGGTCAGTGGCTAGCCGTTCAGGGAGAACAAAATCTGCTTCTGGGCGGAGGAATGGGATACTGGCGTCAGGATGGTACCATGCGAAGGCGTAGCTGCATTGCGCCACGAGGTAGTACAGATGAAGATTTGGGACTCCATAACCCCCCCCCCCCCCCCCCCCCCCCCCCAATCCCATAGGCTAGATGGAGAATCTGCCAGTGAACACGTGGCTGCTTGCCCCCCCAAAACCAAACGTAGAAGGTGCATTTGTATCTTGGAAAAAAAGCTGTTTGGGAGGGGAATAGGGAAGTTGTTAAAAAGATATAAAAATGTGGGTAGGACTATCATCTTGATGATAGCGACTCTGCCAGCAAAGGACAAAGGCAGCCAACGCTCCACCTGGGCTTCAAGTGTCCGAACTGCCTGCCCATAGTTGAGGCGAATGATCTGTTCAGTGTCTAAGTGGACGTGAATGACAAGGTACTTAACCGAGTCTGAGTTCCACTCAAGGGGGAACTCGCATTCCCATTGGGTCGTATTGGAAGTTAAGGGAAAAATAACTGACTTTTGCCAGTTAATGCCCAGGCCAGAGTGCTGTCCGAACCGGAGAATCTCTCTAATGAGGGGCTCTAGATTCAACCGGGGTTCCCGAACATACAGTATGGTGTCGTCTGCATAGAGCGAAACTAGAAGCGGGCCAGTGTTGAATTGCAGGCCTCTCTGTAGATGCCTCTCCTGGAAGTGGTGGATCAGGGGGTCCATGGCAAGGATGAATAATAAAGGTGACAAGGGATAATGGGAAGGGTCGGGAAAGCGTGCCATTCAGGCAGAGTCTCGCCGTGGGGCGGCTGTATAGCAGTGCAGTGGTAGCTATGAGTCTCACCGGCATACCCATGCGGCGCATGACTGACATAAAGAAAGGCCATTCCAAGGTATCAAAGGCCTTTTCAGTATCCAAAAGAATAGCAGCGGCGGGGACCTAAGGGTTTATTCTATGAAGGACTGAAAACAGCGTTCTGAGATTCAAGGACGTCGACCAATGGGGGACGAAGCCGGATTGAGCAGGCGAGATGATGTATTCCATCAATTGTGATAAGCGGTTGGCGACAATTTTAGCAAGAATTTTATAATCCAAATTGAGCAGGGATAAGGGTCTGTAAGACTCGCATAATGACTGGTCCTTGCCAGGCTTGGGTAGAAGTATGATAACCGCTTTGCGGAGTGTAGGGGGCAGGATCTGGGATTCGAGGTCTTCTGCGTATACTTCAATTAGACGCGGCACCAACAAATCTTAATAGGCTTTGCAGAATTCACCCGCAAAGCAGTCTAGCCTGGGGCGGTGGAGCCACGAAGGGAATCAATGGCACCGAGTACATCAGCCTTAGAGATCGGTTCTACCAAGAAATCCTGCATACCTTTCTCGAGGTATACCAGCGCAATCTCCGATATATAATCTTCCTGCGCCGTGGGATCCTGTCCTACTTTAGAAGTGTATAAAGATGTGAAGTGTGCAAGGAATTCTTCACAAATTTCCGCGGTGCCGTGGAGTAACTTATCGGTGGAGGAACAAGGCTCAGTGACATAGGCTTTACTATATGGAGGACGAAGCAGCTGCGCCAGCACTCGACCCGGACACTCTCCCTCGCCATAGCGCCGTGCGGTTTGATATTGACCCAAAAAAGAGGATCTCATGATCCGCTGTGTCTCTATATTCTGTGAGGAGAGCCAATTGTTTCCCCGTTGCGTCTGGGCCGGGGGATCGCCGCGCTACATTGTCTAAGTTCGTGAGATCATGCTCCAGGCGCGCTATCGTAGTGCGAAGAGCTTGAAGTACCCCTGAATGTTCAGCTATGCAAACATCCCTTATGTATGCTTTGAAACCCTCCCATAGGACTGCCCATGTGTCTACTGAGCCTGTGTTGATGGTAAAGTAATCCTCAATGGCTTCGCGTACCTCGGCATTGAATAAAACGTCACAGAGGGCGCAACTAGGGAAGCGACATTGTCTCTCATATCCGTCAGGTCGTGGAATCCGAAGGAGGAGCTTAACCGGGGAGTTATCGGAGTACGTTCTCTGGGGTGTCACAAGGGAATGATACCAACCGGAGACCCCAGGGGAGAGAAGCCAATAGTCTATTCTAGTCCAGGTGTTGTAGTGGCCTGCATAATGCGTGAAGTCAGTGTGGGAGGGATTGCGCCTGCGCCAAACATCAATTCGAGAGAATTGGTCGCAATGGTCCTGGAGAGCACGGCTAGCACTGGGCTTAGTGCCATGGGATTTAGCAGTGCTATCCAGTTGGGGGTCAAGGAGTAGATTAAAGTCTCCACCCATCAGTAGTAAAATGGGATCTAACTTTGAAAGCTGAGCATGTAGCGCATGAAAAAATTCTGGGGAAACAGTGTTCGGGGCGCACACACAGATCAGCACAACAATATATAGCCCATAAGTGTCCACACCACGATTGTGTATCTACCTGCGCTATCATTGATGGCTAAGTGACAACTAAAGGGAACCCTCTTATGGATAAGGATGGCTGTGCCCCTGGCGTAATTGCTAAAGTTAGCGAAATATCTGTGAGCTCCCCAACCGGAGGCGAAGCGGACCGAATCGGACTTGGGAAAATGCGTTTCTTGCAGAAAAGCAATATCGACGTTGTGTCAAAGCAGATAATGAATAACCTCAAGGATAAGCTAGAGGTTCCATCAATATTTCCTAGCTGAGCCATCGAGGGGATGTGGTACATATGAGAGTTGCAGGCACTAACCTGTAATGTCGTACTGTGACAGTGAACAACTCAAATAATAAACAACAATTGCTATGGCATGGTAATCAACCCCCCCTCCCATCCCCCACCCAACCTCACTATATAAAAAGCGAGGCAAAACCCGAACAGATATAAGAACATAGAGTACCAGTCAACTTTACATCGGAAAGGAAAAGCCCTTGAACGGTACTTCTGTTGGAACAATATCAAACCCAAGGTATACTCCATGTGGGGTGGCAACGCTATGACAGCCTAGCAGCCATTTGAAACAGATCGAAAATGATAAGTATTATCATCCCACAATAATACAGCAATAATATAGAAGAACCATTCAGCAGAGTCAACCAGTTCCAGAACCAGAGAAAAGTTCCATGCTTGCTTCGGAGCCGCTATGTGGGGGAGAGGGTCTACTCCCGCCAGACGCCTGCTTCTTGTTTAGTTTATAAGCGTGGCAAAAGTCCTGTGCGTCAGTAGGATTCTCAAAGATGCGGGCCCGGCCTTCAATGTTAACTCGCAATCTGACTGGGTATACCATGCCGTATTTCAAACCCAAGTTCCTGAGGGTGGCCTTAACCCCATTGTACTTGCAGCGGGCCTCTTGCACCATGATGGTGAAGTCTGGAAACAAAGCAAGTTTTGAGCCCTGCCATATGTTGTCCCCTTGTTCCCTAGCGAGGCGTACTGCAGTGTCACGATCCCGAAAGTTCATGATGAGTGCAATAATAGGACGTGGGGGACAGCCTGGGTTGGGCCGGGGCCCCAGGGAACGATGGGTGCGCTCTACTACAAACCCGGGGTAAAGGACTCCTTACCAAACAGGTCAGAGAGTAGACTCAACAAAGAGGTCGAGGCGGCCCGTTGCAGTGGTCTCCGGCACTCCTAGGATGCGTATGTTGTTAAGCCGGTTGCGCGCTTCAAGGTCCTTGTTTTTAATGGCCACCTCCTTGAGGATGCGCTCCACTCATTCCAGCCCCTTAATGGACTGCGCGGTGCCGTCTTCTATATCCGAGATACGAGCCTCTGCAACGTCTAGGTGTCTGTCATGGACTTGGATTTTTGCCCCCAAGGTCACCAGGTTCCTGTCAAGGGTGTCAAACTGCCCATCCAGAGCATGAAAGCCCGTTCTCATTTCCTGAAGCAGGGAGGTTGATGGGGCGGAAGGATCATCAGGTCGGTCCGGACCCTGACCGCCATCGGCCATTTTGGAGCTGTAGTTGGCGACCCTCTCAACTAGTTTCTCAAGGGTTTTCAGCTTGGAATCCTTTCGGCCCAGCGACGTTTGGGAGGTCGTGGAGGAACGGGCCGTGTATGGGAAGAGGGAGGCGAGCAGGACTAAACCAAGAATCAGGAATGTGGAGAGCAGGGGACTCGCTGCACTATGTTCTAGGGAATGTATCACCTCTTATGGTAGCAGGTGTGAAGAGTTGCCGATGTCCTGGAGAGCACACGCAAGGCCTTCAAATAAATTGTTCGAGGTCGGCCTAGGGCAAGGCGCAGATGGGCGACTGTGCCTCCGCTGAGGCGTGCAGAGGAGCAGACAAGGTCAGCGCCAGGCGTAGGTGTTTGTGCCTCGTATGTCAATGCGTTGATCTGACCGCCCCTGGGCGGCGCAGTATGGAGGCTCCGACAGCCGAAAGCGGGGGAAGCTAGGCTCTACGCAGGGACGGACGGGAGACTATGGCGTAGAAGATCCGGGGCACTGCCGGTGAAATGCGGACCCCAGCAGCAACCTGGAGGTAGGAATGTGCCTTGGTGATGTAGCCGGCATCCGTACCACAGCCGGTGTCTTGGAGCTGGTGAAGGCTGGGTGTGAAGTTCAGGCAGCTGCAGGTCGCGCTGTGGAGGGCACGATGCAGCGGGGACACGCCGGGAGCTATCCGGGCGCAGGGGGAAACAGACCGCCCCAAGCCTCTCACCCAGCTCCACATCCCACAGCAACCGGGTGGCTGCTTCCCGGGCTCACCCACGGACCCTGTCCCCGCGGGGCCTAAGGGACGGGCGGGAGCGGGAGCAGTGCCCCGGGGGCAGCCAAGAGCAGCTGCACCCCGCCCGGGCCGAAATGCATTTCAAAGGAGGGGAGAGCGAGGAAGCATCCCAAACCCGCACCTGGTCCACTCACCACCGCTAGTCGTCCCCGCCACTCACCGGGTACTGCTGCTGGACATTACTCCTCTTCCGCTGCAGTTATTATGGTGGCTCAGGCCGCTGACGCCGGCCGCGCCCCTCTGAGCCCGCTGGGCACCAGTTCTCTGCCACGGAGGCACCGCTCCGTCTACTGGGCGGTTAGTCGTGTACGGCAGCACCTCTGCTACTTCTGCGACGCCGGTTCTGGAAAGTTTGCTGCCGATATAATGAGGAATGAAGCAACCTAGCTGACACGGCTGGTGGAACTTCAATGCCGCACGGCCATCTTGGTCGGCGGCTTGGCCATGCCCCCTCCCCCATATTACTTTGCGCCAGGAGGCGCCAGCGTTGCCTTTCCTGCGTCGGCGGGTGCATAAAATATCTGGTGCTCCCGCAGTGTGGGAGCCTGTTTTTCACGCACCTCCTAGACACCAGGGGCCACCAGGGACTGCATTCCCAGGAGGCGGCAGCGTTGCCTTTCCTGTGCTGGCGGGCGCATAAAAGCTGTCTCGGGCTCCCACAGGGCGGGAGCCCGTCTTTCACGCACCTCGCTGTTGTCAGACGCCACGGGCCAACGGGGACTGCATCCCCTATATTCCTTTGTGCCAGGAGGCACCAGCATTGCCTGTCCTGCGTGGCGGGCGCATAAAAGCTGTCTTGGTCTCCTGCGTGGGGGTGTGCCTGGGCGGGACCATCTGAGCCCAGAAGAGGCTGGGACGGGCCACCCCTCTGATATCTGCAGTGCAAAGATTGGTAAGCACCATTTAAGGTACTGTGTGTCACGGTAGTGCCAATCTTAAACCTGTCCTGCCTGTCTGAGCTTAACAATGGGAAAGCGTAAGGCAGGGGACGTTGCAAACTATGATCACAACATAAAGAAATGAAAGAAATCTGGTCTAGCTAAGCAGGGGATCAGAATAGGGGCTACTGCTCTTGATCAAACCACATTAGCAGACATGGATACATTAATTGGTGAGGTCGAGCAGTTGCTTACATCAGATAATCCTAGGGGTGAGGCCAAAACTATCAAAGTTTCGGCTATGTTCAAGGCATCAAGTGCCCCTAGGGCTCCCAGTTTGGATTCAACCTTGGTTGAGAGCCCTTGTACATCGCATGCACCCCGAGCAATGGAGTCAGAAAGCCAGGCTATTGGGCCTGCTCCTGTTTTAGATCAGACCCCTGCATTACCTCAGCCTGCTGACATTAACAGATGTAGATCATTCTAATAAGACCCCTTTCTCTCTATATCCAACTATTACAGTGATCCCGAATGTGCCCTGTTTTAACCAATTTGATCCTATTCAATCTATGGATGAACCGGCGGGAGTTGAATCATCAGAAGCTCCGTCACAGGACATTCCCCCCACTGTTTCCTCAACAAAGTTGCAAAGTGCACATACAGCTATAATGAGCAATCTAGTTTACAATGAACTGCTGTAGAGTAAAATGAACAAGCTTTGCATTAAACTTGGGTTACTATCAGCGAATGTATTGACTATTAAATCTAAGCTCTTATGTAATTGTTGCTGCAGCTGTAGGAGCTCTGGGAAGTCAGACACTGGGTAGACTCTTCCATCTGGGCTGGCCAGGGATACAGAGTTGGTTCCTGTGTCCATTATTAGGGGTTCGGAGAAATGTTGCATCGAAGGCCCTACTGGCCCCAGTACCCTTAAAAACAACACTTATTCAATGTCTGTAAAACAGAATTGGCATAGGGAATTACCTCCCTCAGTTGTGATACCCAAACCTGTTTTTACGTATCCCCCTACACTACTGCCCCAGTGGGACACCAACCAGATGTTAGTGAGCAAGTTGCACAGTAGAAGACCACCACATCACTTTGTCTCTCATGAGGTCTCCTCCCCTCATACAAGGTTTACTGGCTCTGCTCCATATCCACCTACATGGAGCTTTCCCTTGAAGCTCGATCCTCAACGATCTAGGGAAAAACAGAAATCCAATAGGTCCATATACATGGTACAGGTTCCCAAACTGAACAAAGATGTCTGGGAGGATACTGAGGCACTGATCGAGGTGATCTATTGCCTAAGACATGAGCAGAACTGCCTATCCATAATAAAATCTGATATTGTATTTGCAAAAGGGCGCACACCTCCATCCTCACATTATGATCACATTCATGTTGTCCTATGTTCGAATTTTCTGGTTGAAAATCGAATTAATTTTGAATTACGTACCTGTGATTGTGCCGGAAAAAAACAAACCGGAATTCTACTAAAAGCATTCTCCCCATGATTGAGGGAACGGATGGGCCAACAGAATGAGGGTTTTGCCCATGCAATTGATGATTTTAATGCTTCTAGTTCTCGCTCTCCTGCATTAACTCCCATGAATGAACCAGATTAACTTCACAAAAGGCATACGAGTCTAAGTAACAGTACGGGGCAAAAGAGATCCAGGTCATCTTGGGATGTAATGACTAATTGTGGTACAAATCATGTAGATGAACAAATGTCCTCATCAGGTACTAATTATAATAAGGATGCTTCGCGAGATGAGGCCCAGAGTTTACCGGAAACATATGATGATGATTGTAATACCTTACGACCCCCTGATGAACATACAAGAGCACAAAACCTCTCAGGTCTTAACTCTATCACCAGTACAGCTGATGGCCCTGATATTCTCCCATGCTTAAATGTACTGTCCTGAAATCTAGCAGGTATAAATTCGACATGATGTGACCAGGAGTGGGTAAGGTATATTACGAGTTTTGATTTGTCTCTGTTACAGGAGACATGGGCTACAGAGAGAGTCTACATAGATCGGTATACATCCCTTAGTGTAGATGCTAAACCTGCATTGCACTTTGGCAGAGCTAGTGGAGGGCTTTTAACCTTATTAAAGAATGGGCGTTTTAGCGCTTTAACTCTCTTGGAAATAGACTGCCCAGATCGAGTGGGGACCTTAGTCACCCTACCCTCTGCTCTCTCTCTGGCAATATTTAACATCTATGTTAGATCAGTTAAGCACAACGATACAGCCACTACTTAAGCACTATTAGATACTGTACTGGATGTTTTACCCTCTGTAACGAGAATAATCGTAGCGGGAGATTTCAATACCCCCTTTGAACCCTGCTCCTTTTTAACAGAGATCACAGCAGAGGAAGATGAGCACTGGGGAATTCCAAAATTGTTAGCACCCCCAAGGAAAACAATTACTTCCTATGCACTACAAATAGTCTTGTTGGTTATAAGTAGAGGTTGGAGAGCCCTCCTTGGTCGTACCTTCTCTGACCCTTTGCGTGCATCTACATTTAAGAGAGGTATATGCGCGAGTGTAATTGATAATGTATTAACTGATGTGAGAATGTGGTCCTTACAAGCTGATATGAATATTATCGTAAGGTCTGAAAGTGATCATAACTCACTTGAGGTGACATTTGCTCGAACGCCTTTGGGACAAGGGTATGCTGCCCTGCATACGGCTGTCCCTACACCTCCAGTATCTAACAATCGTCGCACTGTTAAATGGCCGAAAGTTATGGCACATCCAGAAGTGTATTCAGAACTCTGTTTGTTGCATCCTTTGACCAATATGAGGGTATAGACCCAGCTAGAATACCTATTTTATCAGTCCATAATCAGTTGTTTGGTGAACTCCAAAAGGTCATTTATAAAGAGGTAACTTATGAATATGACACATCCTAGATACAATGTTTGGTATGACTCTGCATGCAAAGGAACAAAGAACTCACAAAAACGTGCAATTATTGAGGGTGATAGAGCCAAAATTCTTAATGCCAGAGGAATCTGCAAATCCCAATTTAGACAGGCTAAAAGAGATTGGGAAGATGAGTTCTGGCAGGATGAACTTGCAGCCAGTAAAATCAAGGACGGTAGAGCCTTTTGGAAACTAGTAGCGCAAAATACCCGCAAAAGTGTGAAGTACCCAAGTTTTAACATATCACCTGATAACTGGGTGACCCATTTTTCATCACTATATTCACTAAGAAAGCCTGATGATTCAACCAGTGTGATTAATATAGCTGTAGATACAACTTTACCTCATTCTGATCAAAAGGCAAGTAATACACCTATCTTGTTTAGTCTTGAAGAGACAAATAGTATAATAATTTCTCTTAAGTTAGCCAAGGCACCTGGGCATGATAAAATTCTGGGTGACCTTTTTAAGTCCGAGCCACGTATCTGGTCAATCTATTTTAATCTTCTATCAAATGCCATCACGGGAGATGTCCCTGATTCATGGAGGGGGGCCGAGATAATAACAATGTTTAAAAAGGGAGACACTAATAATCCAGCCAACTATAGGCCAATAAGCCTGTTAGATAATGCCCAAAAGATTTTCAGTCTACAAGTCCAGAATAAACAAACGGAATGGATGGATGAAAAACAAATACTCTCTCCCTTCCAAGCTGGTTACAAATAAAAAATTAGTACTATAGACCAGATTTTTAGATTTTCTTTATTGCATTGGAAAATGTTGCCTTTACGCCAGGGTACACGCTGTATGTTGCATTTATAGATCTAAGAGCTGCCTTTGACCTCATTCCCCGTTCCAATTTATGGCAGGTCCAGCTTAACCTAGGTGTCCCCAGCGAACTTGTACATTTACTGAGTAAGTTACACGAGAATAATTATGCCCAAGTACGCTGGGGACAGAGTGGTGAACTAACAGATTGCATTCCAAATGAACGGGGAGTCAGCAGACAAGGCTGTGTGCTCGCTCCTACTTTGTTTTCCCTCTACCTAAATTATGTAGTCAAGGATTTGGAAAATTGTGTAAATGACTCCCCAATGCTGAATAACAGGAAGGTACCGATTTTATTATTTGCCGATGACTCATTTCTAAGTCTCCCATGGGTCTTCAGACCCTTGTAAACATATGTTCGAGGCATATGAGCTGCAGATTACACACTTTTGCATAAATCGCCATCTGGTGTTGGGCCCGGATGTTTGCAGTTTGTTTTTCCTCTTGGAAAGTCTTTGGAAGTCACGAGGTCGGTGACTCCTCCTTTGGATCGTATTGCGCATGGGCTTCGGCTCCATCCTCAGATTGATTTTTTCCGCCATCGGGCTCGGATGTAATACTTCGCGCTCCGGTTCCGAACATTTCCAGTTCGACGATCGAAGCGGAATCCTCGCTCATCGCGGTATTGTTCAGATCCTGATCTCCTACAATCACCTTCTCTTCGACACACCTTCGATTCCAGTCGTCGACGGCGGCCTTCGGGCCTATTCAAGCTCCGGTCCCGGCTGATGGAAAGAACTCCATTCAAGAAGTGCCCTCGATGTGGGTCCAAATTCTCCCACACTGACCTTCATGAGGTGTGCAACCTCTGCCTCTCCCCTGAACACGAGGCTCGAGACTGTCCCGCAGCAAGTCTTTCAGATCGAAAAAGACTATTCGAGATCGAAGGGCCAGACGAAACATGGCGCACTCCTTGACCTCCGTTCCAGTCGACATCTTCGGGGACGACGTCGAAGCTCCGGGACCGCAGCACACCGAAGAGGACCTCGTCCGTGCTTCTGAAGCAGACGACTCGGATGTGGAGGACATCACCCCGGCGCAGAGGGTCGTGAGTAATATACCCCTTCCCACACCGACACCCAAAAAGGCTTCGGTCACGCCTTCGCCTCCGAGCCTAGGCAAGACCAAAGACACTGCTTCGAACACCCCACCTTCGGGCACGGTGAAGAAGCCTAATAAGCCTTCCGGCGGCTTGGGCTCGAGCCAGCTTGCCAGCGGTGCCGATAAACACACTTTGGCACCGAAAAAGAGACCTCTGCCTCGACACCGAGCTCCGCACCAAAGCCCTCGGTGTCGAAACCCAGCCTTTCGGTACCGGCCCAACATCATAAGGCCCTCGGCACCGACACTCCCGAGTCGAAGCCTGCCTCGGCACCGACCAAAAAATCGGAGGTTCCAAAAAAGCACGGCACGGACAAGCCTAAAAAGCCATCCGCCCCAAAACCTTCGGCGCCGACCGAACAAACATTGTCTCAAGAACTGTTTACACCGGATCCTTTGCAAAAGACACTTACCAAGGATCCAAAAACTGGACATTTGGCACTTTCTTCTAAAAAGAC
The DNA here is from genome assembly GCF_964204655.1 of Triturus cristatus. Lineage (NCBI taxonomy): Eukaryota > Metazoa > Chordata > Amphibia > Caudata > Salamandridae > Triturus > Triturus cristatus. The sequence continues at coordinate 302,114,339 of NC_140587.1, forward strand.
ATTTGGACAAACCAGCTCCTCCTCCACCTCCAAAGAGGAAAGACTGTGCTACCTCCCCTTTCAGAGTGCCTTCCCCACCTCCTCCACTTCCTCCACCCTCTCCACCTCCGCCCCCTCCGCCTTCTCCACCCCTGCCTCATCGCTCTCCGACCCCGTCTCCAGACCATGATGATCAGGGGGACCCATACTACGTTCCAGGGGATGTGCCACAAGACCCCACCCCTACATGATCCCCAGACCCATGGGACAATTATAATAACCCCGACATTCCAGATGTCCCACAAGATGACCTTTATCCATCCAGGCCATCTCCACCAGAAGACTCATTAGGTTTTCACCACCTACTTCAGAGGGCGGCAAATTATCACAGGGTAGAGCTATACACTGACCTGGTGGAGGAAGATTTCCTCCTAGACACCTTTGATACCGCACATAGGTCTACTTCTATACTACCTATGCTCAAGGGGGTAATAAAACATGCGCCAGAGGTTTTTAAAGACCCAGTAAGGGCTAGGGTCATTAACCCACGCATAGAGAAAGTATAAAGCTGCCCCCACAGATCCTCCCTATATCAAAGGGCCAGCGCCACTTGATTCCCTAGTGGTATCCACTGCACGGAAGAGATCAAACTCTCAGGCAAAGCACCACCACCTGACAAAGAGTCAAAGCTACTAGACGCGTCAGGAAAGCGCACTGCGTCACAGGCAGCCAATATATGGCGTATCGCCAACACTCAAGCGCTATTGGCCAGATACGACCGAGCGCATTATGATGAACTAGAAACCATCATGCACCATCTCCCAGAAAAAAACAGAAATAGGGCCAATGAATTAATTCAAGAGGGCAAGACCATAACTAACACCTCTATACGCTGTGCCTTAGACGCAGCAGACACAGCCTCCAGGGCCATTAACACTAGTGTCCTCCTCCGTCGCCATGCTTGGCTGAGAGTTTCAGGCTTTAAACCTGAGGTACAAGCCTCCATATTAAATCATCCATTTGATCAAGAACATCTATTCGGTCCAAAGGTAGATGAGGCCCTCGAAGATGAAGAAGGACACAGATACGGCGAAATCTATGGGAGCCCTGCAGTCGCACCCTCCTAGACGCTCCTTTTGCCGCTCTTCCTTTCGTGGCACGACCAGAGGCTACTCCTCAGATAGCGCGTCCACTTCCTACAAATCCCCTGCTCAATCCACCTTCACAAGGGGTTATCAAAGAGGCGGCTATAGAGGCAATAACAATAAAGGCAGAGGCAAAACAAATACCGCCCGCTCTGCCACACCGCCTACCCAATGACTTTCCCCTGCTCCCTCCAGACCATCCCACTCCGGTCGGGGGCAGACTACAAAATTTCCTTCACGTCTGGGAGACCATCACATCAGACAGATGGATGACCCAAATTATTCGTTCAGGGTACTGCCTAGAATTGACATCTACCCCCACCCAACATTCCACCCAGGCAACGCCCAATGTCGCAAGAACATTCCACGTTACTAAAACAGGAAGTAATCTCCCTCCTACAAAAACAGGCGATAGAACAAGTCCCCCCCCCCCCCCCAATCAGAAAAATGTAGTGGTCTACTCCCTATATTTTCTGATACCAAAAAGAGACGAGACTCTACGACCTATCTTAGATCTCCGGCCTCTAAGCACATAAATACATTCGGACCATTTTCACATGGTAACACTTCAGCAGGTACTTCCGCTCCTCTCCCACAACGACTTTCTCACCACGCTGGGCTTGAAAGACGCATATTTTCACATTCCAGTACACCATGCTCACAGAAAGTACCTCAGATTTGTAGTGGACGGGCAACACTACCAGTTCAAGGTGCTCCCATTCGGGGTCACAACAGCACCAAGGGTATTCACCGAGTGCCTAGCCGTAGTGGCGGTACACCTCAGAAGACTGCACATTCACGTCTTCCCATATTTGGACGACTGGCTAATAAAAGCCTCGTCCTACAACCATGTGTACATCAAACTGCCACTACAATCCAACTGCTTCACCAGCTAGGCTTCACGGTGAACCGCCAAAAGTCCCAGCTAATACCATCCCACACAAAGCAATACCTTGGTGCCACCATAGACACCTCAAAAGCCATAGCCTACCCCAATCCGGCCAGAATTGCAAACATTCAGGCTTTGCGTCAAAAATTCATACCTCAACACTCTCTCCCAGCAAGAGTGTTTATGCAACTGATAGGGATGATGGCCTCTTGCATTTTCATAGTGCCTCATGCAAGACTCCAGATGCGTCCACTCCAAGAATGCTTAGCTCGCCAATGGAACCAGGCCCAGGGGCAACTGACAGATCTGGTGTTGGTAGACGGTCGCACCCATCGCTCTCTGCAGTGGTGGAACACCACGAATCTTTCCAGAGGTCTACCGTTCCTGGACCCGGTTCCACAAGTAATCCTAACAGACGCATCGCTCTCTGGCTGGGGAGCTCATCTATTACACCTCACAGTGCAGGGCACATGGACGCCGCAACAAAAGTAACTCCACATCAACCATCGGGAGTTATTGGCAATCTTTCTAGCCCTAAAATCCTTTTACACACACATTTTAGGCAAGGCAGTCCTTATTCGCACAGACAACATGACGGCCATATACTACATTCAAAAACAAGGCGGCACACACTCTCCACAACTCTCTCAACTAGCACAGAGCATATGGAGATGGGCAATTTCACACAAAATCTTTCTCCTAGCCCAACATGTCCCAGGAGTCCAAAACACCATGGCAGATCTGCTCAGCAGACAGACGCAGCAGATCCACGAGTGGGAACTTCACCCGCAGGTTCTTCACCCGTTCTTTCAGATGTAGGGGCATCCACAAAGACCTCTTCGCCACCCACCAAAACAAAAAATGCCCAAGCTTCGCCGCCAGATACCCACAACCGTTGTCCAAAGGCAATGCGATATGGTTGAACTGGTCAGGCAAATTTGCGTACGCCTTTCCACCTCTCCCACTAATTCCATTACTGGTGCGAAAGCTACAACAGCACTCCCTCACACTGATTCTAGTAGCTCCAACATGGGCCAGACAACCGTGGTACACCACGCTGCTGGAACTCTCGGTAGTGCCACACCAAAAGTTACACCTCTCACCATGCCTCCTATCCCAGAACCATGGAGAGATCAGACACCCAGACCCAGCTCAGCTCAACCTTGCGATCTGGCTCCTGAGATGCTAGAATTCGGATATCTTAACCTTCCCCCCGACTGTATGAACGTCATCAGAGAAGCTAGACGCCCTACTACTAGAGCCTGCTACGCTGCAAAGTGGAAAAGATTTGTTGTTTACTGCCATAACAACACAATCAACCCTCTAGACGCATCTCTACAGCACATCATATGCTACTTACTCCATCTACAAAGGTGTAACCTAGCATATACATCCATTCGGCTACACCTCGCAGCAATTGCCGCTTACCTACAAAACAGACTGCACCTATCACTTTTCAGAGGGCCTGCCATTAAAGCCTTCATGGAAGGCCTCAAACGAATAATTCCCCCCCAGAGTACCACCCTCACCTGTGTGGAACTTAAATACTTAAATATAGTTCTCACAAGGCTAATGGGACCGCCTTTCGAACCTTTGCATAAATGTGAACTGCAATTTCTCACATGGAAAACAGCTTTCCTTGTAGCCATCACTTCCCTTAGAAGGGTCAGTGAGATACAAGCACTTACTATACAAGAACCTATTCTCCAAATGCACCCGAACAAGGTTGTCCTCCGTACCAACCCAAAATTCCTACCCAAAGTCATTTCCTCCTTTCATCTAAACCAATCGGTAGAATTACAGTTTTTTTTTCTCGCAACCTCAAACTGTGGCAGAAAGGGCTCTACACACACTGGATCCTAAAAGGGCCTTACTTTACTATATCCAGAGAACACAACCTTTCAGAAAGACAAAACAACTGTTTGTCTCTTTCTCTCCACCACATAAAGGCAACCCCATCTCTAAATCAGGGATAGCTAGGTGGATTGTAAAATGCATACAGATTTGCTACCACAAGGCAAAACGCACGCTATCTGTTCCCCCTAGAGCCCACTCTACACGAAAGATAGGGGCTTCTATGGCTTTTCTAGGGAACATCCCATTAGTTGATATCTGCAAAGCAGCTACATGGTCAACACCGCACACTTTCACTAAACATTACTGTGTAGATGTGCAAACCAAGCAACAAGCTAGTGTGGGCCAGGCTGTACTAAAAACACTATTTCAAACCACTGCAACAGATACCGGTGGTCGCCGCTAAGGTTGGGAACTGCTATATAGTCTACGCAAAAGTGTGTAATCTGCAGCTCGTATGCCTCGAACGGAATATGCTACTTACCAGTATGCATCTGTTCTTGGCATGTAGAGCTGCAGATCTACACACGCCCACCCGCCTCCCCGGCTACCTGTATCTGTTCCAGTCTATCTTATTTAGATACAACACACATGGGTTTCTTCACTGTTATTACTACCCTCCATCTTTCCCTGTTGGCGAAAAACAATCTGAGGATGGAGCCGAAGCCCATGCGCAATATGATCCAAAGGAGGAGTCACCGACCTTGTGACTTCCAAAGACTTTCCAAGATGAAAAACAAACTGCAAACATCTGGGCCCAACACCAGATGGCGATCTATGCAAAAGTGTGTAGATCTGCAGCTCTACATGCCAAGAACAGATGCATACTGGTAAGTAGCATATTCCTTTTAGGCTTCTTCAATGAAAGGGGTCTCGAGCTTAATGTTAAAACAAAATTCATGATATTGGGTAAGGGGGCCAGGAGAGGTAAAACTACTATTCAGGTTGTAAGGAGGTCCTTGAGAGGGTTGACAATTTTGATTATTTAGGAGTACGTTTCATGGATAGTTTTAAGTGGCTTGACCAGATTATGAAAAGATAACTCCTTATCGAGCATAGGTCTAATGCAATTCTGAGGACGCAAAAGCGAACGGTGTCCCACATAGTATCCCTGGTTCTGGAGATTTATCGTGCCAAGGCGCAAGGGGCCACTCTCTATGAGGCTGAAGTTTGGGGCTATGTTGATGCGCTGCCCTTGGCACTATTAGAAAATAGTTTTGCTAGGAAAATATTACGTCTCCCACATAGCACACCCCTTATCCCATTGTACTTTGAATTGAGACTAAAAAGAATAACTGATTTGGCTTCCCTGAAAATACTGGTTTACTGGGTCTGTCTCTGGTCTACACCAGAGCTTGTAGATTATAGGGATTCTTTGAGTGAAGTTCTTAATCTATCAGGTGCTAGATCGCTCCCATGGATCAGACGTGTTTTCGTGGATGGGAAAGTTTGGTCTCCATAGATTCTGGGCTGATCCCACTAAACTAAAGAAAATTGACATACTCCTACTTAAAACCACCTTTTGGGATGTTATCAATGAAGGTTTGCTAAGAAGACGTTCTGTGGGATCTCTGACCAATATATTTTTTTAATTTAAATCTCACCCATTTTTTTTAGGAAAACCTGGATTTTATACCCTGCGCTTTCCCTAAAACCCCTTTTTTACGGTTTCGTCTGGGGACACTACCGATAAGATCGTTTAGGCATAAATGGAATAAAGTGCATTTAACATTGACCTATCCAATGTGTAATCAGGGCGACGAAAACAAATCACATCTACTATTCTTCTGTTCAGAGTATTCCTCCCTGCGCAGGAGGTGGATTATTCCTATTTGTCGTGAACTGGGGTTTCACATTATCAAATAGCCCTGAGGATTTTAAAGCCCGATCTCTCCTTTAGAACTGTTTTAGCTGTTAGTAAATTTTTAGAGGCAGTTTGGTATAAACGCAATTCAATTTTTAAAATTAAACCAGTGTAATGATTATGAGTTCTATTTTTGTGATAATTAACTGTTTCCTCTTTTGTATTGATTTTATGGCGTTTTTATTGTAGTTTAGACATATATTAATTATGTTTTTTATACTGATGTCACTTACGGTGCTATCGGTTTGTTTTTTGTTAAACTAATGTGGTACCAGATGTCAACTGATTTTGACGCACTAGGCACTTTAAACCTAGGTATGTCTCTGATGAGGGTTGGTACCATATATTGCCACTTATGGTGCGATCTGTTTGATCTTTGCTAAAATATTGTGGTACCAGATGGTAATTGATTTTGAATCATTTGGCAATTTAAACCTGGTTATGTCCCGGGTGAGGGTAGACACCATGTATTGCTGCTACCATTGTATATGGATACCAGTTTTACCCCTGTTTTATCTTTTATCGTCTGGTTTTTATTACTGTTGCACAGTTTGTATTGGAAGTGGCACATTATATTCCTCTTGTGCTGGGGCTGCTCACAGCCTTTAGCCTTGACTGAAATGCTGTATTTGGCAATAATACGATCTATGTCTATGTATTGTTATTGATATTTTAATGTTTTGTTGGAAACTTGATGGTTGTAATACCCGAATGAAGTAAAGTACTACTTGTTATGTAGGGATTATTTTTGAAAACCAGCGGTCTTTCAATCCCCAGGTGGTTTAGTTTACCTCTTCCTATTTCTTAAGGGTTCTGAAGAACATTGTGCCATACTTTCCCAATCCTTCCAGAAGACTGTCATGCAATGGCGTATTTCAATTAGATTTCATTATGGAAATGGAATTTATCTAGATTTTACCTCGTCCATTGTGTATAGGTGATTCTGAATAAGGCAGCTTGCCTTGCTGTGTCCCTTACGGAAGATATTTCTTAGCACTTTTTAATTTTCTTCACTAGCTGCTGGAACTCGCACCTTTTCTTTTCAAAGCTGAGTGCATCTCTACACTACCATTTTCATTCATTATTTTTTTGTTATGCGGTGACCTAAAACAATGTACTGATCATGGCTTTTAAAGTTAAGATAAGATGTGTGCGGTTTTACAACAGTATGTTTAACAGTCTGTTTTAAACCAAAACTCCTTAAAATATTTTGACCTACTTCTCCAATTAGTCTTAATGGGAAATGTTTATTCTATGTTGCAACAGTTCTAATTTGGACATTAGATGGCAACAGAATGGTTTGTGGTTGATAGTTGCACATCTTCTGTGGAGACGCAACTGTTGCTGGTTTCAGGGCAAATACGATCTATCCTAAAAGGTAAAAAAAAAAAAAAGTTATCCCATCTCAGCCATTGGTTGTTGTGTTATTCACAGATTGATCTGCTCACATTTAGAAGGCGGTGAGTGGTTGTAACTACGATTCATAGGGAATGGAGTTTTGATGTTGCACTGGTATAAAATGATTATATGATGCATGGTTTGGTCTGGTAATAAACATTTTATCTATCAAAGTACATGCATGGAGTTACATGACTTTAGTTAGCCTTATCATGGGGAATAATGTCTGGTTGCTCTGAATACATACACAAATGCCAAAATATTTCCCCTGAAAAGTGAGGGACAGCCTTGCCGTACAGTCACAATTGAATCTTCCAATAAAACAGTTGTTACTTAGTAACATTCCCACTGGTGGGCGGGTGGTGTCTGGCTTTGCAACACCCAGACAGCTGTCTGTTTATTAGCATGCTGTCAGTGTCTGTAGCTGAGGGCAATGCAGGGCGTCCTGTATTAAGACACAAGGTGAGAGAATAGTCATGGCACTTGTGTGGAGAGCTGTGTTGTTCTTTGGGGGAGTGGTGGTTCAGTGGCTTTCAGACACTATACTAAAGGAGTGTAGTCTGATTCCAAGTAATACGTAATATTGTTAAGAAGTGTTACTCATATCTGATTATCACTAAGGTGCTTTCTTTGAACCTCTATTATCACACAGTGGTTATCAACCTATTTTAATAAAAGGAGCCAATCTTTTATTCGAGTAACATACAGACACTGTAATGCTGTAAAAGTGTCTTAGAAAAGTAGACAAGTTATTGTGTTCGGATTTCTCTGGCAGCAGCACAGCTGGGAGGAGGGCAGTCCTTAACCTCCATATATTTTTAGGTCTGGCTTGAGAGTGCAACTGTGAATTACTTTTTAACCTACACCAATATTATTAATTCCCATGCTTTTTACTAATCATGCTTCACATTGCCATACAACATTCCTTTATAGCCAGACCTTTTGGCATTGCCAATGCTTGTTTTGGTATTTGGGGTATTTTGCACATTTTCTTTCTCATAAGCTTGCATCTGTTTACCCCCCGGCATGGTAAAGATTCTAAAAGTACTCTGGGTGAATAGATTCCACTAGAGGGAATCAAGAAAATAGCCAAAATATAACTACATCTTGATATTTACAAAGATGGGAAAACAAGTGCTGTGCATAAAAGTATATTTGTTTCCCTAAAAAATTGCATGAACGAAAGGTTTATGTGCGAAGATCACCATCTTCCAGGCTTTCAGGAACAAGCATAGTTGTTTTAAAAAAAATAAAAAAAAGCCCTCTGTTTTGACATTTATCTGAGGTATTTTTTGTGGTTTCAGCTTACTTGCAGTTCTGGTGTAAAAGGTGAACCCCATGGGTGATCCCTGAAAGCTATACGTTTCTAAGAAGCAGACAAAACTGTGAATACAGAGAAACCAATTGTTGAAATCCAAAGTTAATGAAAACCGGTACAAAAAATACCAATTGCTGACACCATTTTCATCTGGAATTCCTGGTCACAAAAACGTATAGGGCTTGGCGGTTTTCCAAAAACATGTGATACCCAGAGTCATTAAATGAACTGCAGCATATGATTTTTTGTTGTGTACCGACCATACATTTATTCATATGGTAAAATCTAATGATCGTAAATTGAGTATGAAGGCAACCTATGTGTTTCTGAATTATGCAGAAGACAGTTTAGGAACTCTGGTTATTTGTACACTTCTAAAATTGGTATTACCCATATTATGATCCAGAGTGCCTTTTGCAAAATGTGTTCTTTCTTGCACACTGCCTTATATTTGGAAGCCAAAAAAGCAGAGCAATCCAATTGGCAATAACAGATGTTCTACTATTCTGTATTCCCATACATCTCACGATTAAAAACTGTACCACTTTTGCATGGCTGGGCCTAGTGCCAAGAACCTACAGCACATGAAAGCGCAACCTGGAAACATCATATGACATTTAACCCTGCAAAATGGACCCTTTTTAGGGCTGGCATGCGCTGCTCTAGAAGTGACCTTTAGAAATTGGCCAGCTCTTTTCAAGCACTCATGCTTGTGCTGGCATCTACCTTGCAGGAGCCAGCAGCGGCACGCAGGGGCCATCTGTTTTCAATTAGCTTGGCCGCGGCCGCTCCTCCACTGCCTGTCTCACCCTCGCTCTCCCTTGTCAACTTGTTTACTGCTGTTATGGTACCAGGTTCGGCAGCATCTCTTCCTGCGCCACTGGTTGTTTCTCTACTCCCTCACATGGTACTTGTTTTCTAAGTTTGAGGCTGTACAGGCGGGCAATAAATGCACTGGGCACCGGTAATTACACGGCGAGTCTTCCCTCCTCAATCTCGCCCCTTCCATGCCGTCCCTACAGTTTTTTTGTTTTACATGGCGGGAACTCGATCCCAAGATATCAGAGCGCATTACAAGAGTACCAGTTGCGTTACAGATAGACATTATGTAGATAATGTGATTTTTTTTTTTTTGCCCGAATCACTGGATGCTTGAACCTCCAGCCAGACCCAGCTTCAAAGACAGCCCGGATAACTGAGCACACCAATCATCATACTTTGATTGTACAACACACAGTCTGCTCGCGCTTTACAGGGATAACTAACTACATCATTATACTTTCACCGCACACGACGCTGTATGCAGATCACATGATCAGACTTTCACTGCACTTGGTGCTGTGGCGGATTACTGATCATAATCACACTTTCACTGCACTCTGCACTTAGCACTGCCAAGTATCATATTTTAGAAAAATGCATTTTAGTGCAGATCTCCGCATCACTGTACTGAAATGCCATGTCGCGCCACTTTTTTATCGCTTTTCTGCCTTCCAGTTGCCCCAGGTGCTCTCACATGACAGTGTGCCAGCCAGTGAGAGGTCCTCTGTCTGAGGCGGAGAAGAGGCGAAGTGCTAGCAGCGATCTCCGTGGGTTTTGGCTGGATGTAGTTGAGTAATTCATCAATCTACCTGAAGTTAGAATATACCGTGCTTTTATTAGATCCCGTTACAGCATCACGTCTGGCTGTTCTTTTAAATAATGCTGCGGCGCTGGAAGCATGTTTTTATATGCATATGGATATGAGCACACAGCAAACGTGTGTGAAGCTATTCTTGTTCTGTTCATTTTACACAATCATTTCTGAAATGTATCTCATTACATGGGCATAACTACTTGCACCTACTCGTGCTAAAGTGTCACTCGTAAAACGTGACTGTCGCATACAGACACACACAAAACATGGAAATGTCACACATACGCAGTCTCAACACTACAGCTATGGGCGCTGTATGCAGATCACGGATCACACCTTCACTCCTGAGTCGTGATGCGCTTGGCGCTGCACACGGTGCAATGCCCCCTGGCCGGTGCAATGCCCTCCTCACCCCCACAGTGTTTTTTTTCTTCTAACAATTCTATAATGGGCAAACTCGACCCGAAGGTATCAGAGTGCTTTACTTGAGCTCCAGTTGTGTTACAGGCGGACACATTCATTTTAGGCACCGGGAGATTAAGTGATTTGCCCAGAATCATGGGATGTCAGAGCCTCCCACCAGACTCGAACCCAGTTTCCCAGCTTCAAAGTTGGGAGCTCTGGTTGTTAAGCCGCCCCCCCCCCCCCCCCCGTCCCTTGCACAGGAGCACTGCTTCCACGACCCTATCCTTCCCAACCCTTCCTGCTTTGCAGCGGTCCCTCCCCCTCCGGTTTCCGATGTCCCTTGTTTACTAACCTTGAGCCTTATATAAAAAATCCATCCTCCCTTCTCCTGGATATGATGTAAAATCAATGTCTAGCTTATGTACCTACATCCTGAGTATCTACTTACTCAAAAATCCGTGAAGGGCTTGGGCCTCACAAGGGGTTTGGAAGCGCTATACTTCTATAATAATACTTGCAAAATATTTGGTCTTGAGTTGGCTGGCGATAAGCAGCCTGTTTTGCAACAAAAGGGCCAGATTGAAAACAACTCTCAATGTGTAAACCAATGACACGATCTTTTTGAAGTTTATAACCAGTATTTTTTGTACGTTTCTGCTTTCAAGCAACTGTTATGATTTTTTTTGTCTTTGAGTGTTTTCACAACTCTTGAGGGTCGGGCAGAAAACAATTTATCGCAGCTTTTAATTTTGTGCAACGCACATCCTTTGTGGGTCAGCGGAGAGGAGAACTTCATTCTGCCCTTATTTGTTATGCTTTGCTGCATTTGGCCGAAAAGCAGCATATTTGGCGTTTCCCTGCTGTTGTCTGTTCTCTAAAGCATATCTCCACCTCCAGTATATTTTTCTGCTACACAGCTGGAATAAAGGCTCAATCACAATGTTCACACGGAAGCTCAGATGGGGAAACTACTGCTAAAAGAAGCGATGATGCATTCAATGCCAATAAGCAGTTTACAGGTATAATAATAATTCTTTTTCTACAAAACAGCTAATCCTATGTTAAAAAAGGTGCAAAATGTTTTCGTATTTTATCTGCTTACTTGATTGAAAAAGAAATACTGATGCATTCCCTCAATTTCTCACGCAGTAAATATAGCAAAAATAGTTCAATGCTGCTGTCCTTTACTTCCAGGCAAATCCTGTGTGCCCCATTTCATATCGCATATGTAGCAAAAATTGACTAAAATGATTGTCCCTCATTTTTCCCCGCTTAAAAGTTTAATTTAATTTAGCGATTAAGTTCTTATCTGCAGAACTGTATTTTAATTTGGTTCAATCAGTTTACACCGTTGTGTGATCCTTGTAGAACCAATTCGACTTTTTGTGCCTCTCAATTTTCCTAAATAAGTATTGATAACGAAGATAAACAACAACATGATGCAGTAAAATAAAATAATATATTGTGACTGCATATACTTATAAGGTCCCAAAAGCAAGACCTATTGGCTATGCCAATGCTTTTTTACAATAATGGTAGCTGCTAAATATGGGCCCTTGCTCAGCCGCCACCTACAGAAACCTACCAAGCCCAGACATTTCTAAAATCTACACACCCAGGGAAGTCCAGGGTGGTGCAACTCGTGTGAATCTCACAATTCTGGTTTTGCACTGCAGCTTTGGCTTAAAACAGACATTTTCCTCACATTTCTGTGAGGAAAAGTTTGGAAATCTGCGGGAATCCACAAATGTCCTACCACCCAGCATTCCCACAAGTCTCCTGATAAAAATTCCACTGGTGTGGCCTAGAATGAGGCCCAAGAGTGCCTTTATACTCTCTAAAAACGCACATTTGTTTGGGTCACAATTTTCTCACGGAAATAAACATCCAGAAAGAGATGGACATAGTCAATAGGAAAAAAGCTTACAATATTAACTTTACATCCGGCGTGTGCAGTGAATGGTGTGAAATTAGGGCTGAACTAAACTGGGGGCAGCCAAGAGGCCACTGTTTGGTGCCATACCCACTTGCTTTCTGTATTAGGCTACTCTGCTACTGTTTTTCCACTGCACAGATTGTGCTTGTGAAGGGACATCACAACTGCCCCAACCATTTCCCTCGGCATCACTGGAAGACAAGTAGTCAGGTGGAATTCTGCCAACTTAAAAATTTCTTCCAGGTTCTGCACATTATCTTCTCCCTCTGATGCGGTCTCTGGATTAGATCCTGCCTCAGAACTGTCCTCCATTACTCGAATTAGGACCTGTGCAACAGCAGTCATACACTGTGACACTATTTCTATCAACTTTCTAAAATCTTTTGAAAACCTTCCTTCTGAAATATGTCCTATGTAGAAGGCAGAAGCATGCTTACAAATCAGTGGGTGGGTGTCTACGTAGGTCTAAAAAAGTGAGAAAGCAAAAAAGCACTTCCCTCTCGATGCTGCGATTCAAAGAACTGCTTCAAAAACGACTCAAAAGATGCCTGAAAAGACAAAGTAAAAAGCTATTACTTCAACTTGCCACGTGGGCAATACTACAGCATACTTCTTGGGACAAGGATTGAGTCCAGCCACTGTTCATGTACTATGGCTCTCACAGGGTTTCCACCCTTCTGGCCGTTTATTAACGTTTTGCTATTCTGGAACAGCCAACAACTCCTAGATAAAAAATACTGTAAAATTGTCAGGTTTCATTTTTAGGTAGAGCCAGGGCAGCGCATTTGCTGCTCTGTAAGGCATGCTGTATTCAGGTAAGAACTTGACACTCTGCCCATTTCCCACCCATCTTTTCAATTGGCCTCTGTTACACTTAGTAGTCCCTCCTTGGTACCGCCTTGTCTGCATTTGTAACCTCCGATGAGGACTGGACTTTTTACTTGTGTTGTTACACAGTCTGCTTTATCTAGTTTGTGAGCACGTTTTTATGTTTTTTAATAACCAATTTTATTAGGTTATTCCAATGAGGTCTGGGCATGGGCCCTACATGTACCTGTAACAAAGCATGGATACGTAGGAACACCAGCGTTTCAAACATTTTCCTTTTCGCAATCCTGCCGACATGCAGGAAACACAATAAAACAAAATGCAGACATTTCAAGATTCCAATTACCAGTCCCAAAATACAATCTTTGAAATACAGACTAGCCCGATGCAGAAAGGTGATCTACCAAGGAGAAATACCCACGCAGTGACCACAACTAGGGGTCCATTGATGGTAACAGGGGAAGCTCGATCCCACGGTACACTGCCCAGTAGGCCCATATCTTGTGGTGTTTTTGAGGACAGCCCTGTGGCATAAAGGCAGCAATTTCCGCACCGGTGAGCTCTGTTTTCTTTAATGATTTTCCCCTATCCCGCCCGCAACGTGCTTTCCTACAAGACAGCACGCCGCCTGCTTTTATATTTTAATTACTAATGGCAGTCTGCTTTAACTGTAGTGGTAGTGCTTCTTTATTTAATTTGCCAGCGTGGTCCGCTGCTATGGACGTGCTTCTTTGGTTTATTTATTGTATTAGTCTGCGCGGCCCTCTTTAACTTTAGCAGCTGCGCTACAAAACCTTTTTTTCCCTCAGTGAAAACGCTCTATAACATGCTTGCACTTTAAAAGTGGCCACGCCCCCTTCTTTAGACGCGGCTTGCCATATTCAGGTTACAGCAAGCCGTGTCTAAACAAAGGGGCACTGCCGCCATTAAACTGAAAGCACGGCATGGGGCGCTTTTACAATTAAAAAAAGAAATTTGTTTTTGAACTTAATCTTTTTTTTTTTTTTTTAAAGTCCTCCATGCCGTACTTTCACTTTGATGGTGGCCGCCCCCCTTTCTTTAGACGCGGCTCGCTGTAACCTGAATATGGCGAGCAGTGTCTAAAGAAAGCGGCACAGCCACCATTAAAGTGGTCTCGCATTCGCAACCCTTTGAGCTATTGGCATTGAAATGACAATGCTTTTTATATACATGTTGGTTTGCAAAACGCATAAATAAAAGGCATTGTCATTTACAATGCCAATATTTTTATTATTAAAATGCGAGATCTATTGCATTGCAAATGCTTGTTTAAAACAGGTACTGTTTTTTATAAGACCACAAAACTAATCCCACTAACCACCATTAACCACTGGATTATCTTCTAAATTTGGGGTGTGCTGCCTGCTGTAAAGTGCTACAAAAGGGGGTGGTGATGGACAGAGCATCAGAACCAATCAAACACTCACACCCAGTCAAGAGATCTGGGTTTAATCCATCACCGTTCTTTAGCCCACTCTGCCACCCCAGGTCAGACATGGCCATATGCAAATCAGTCTGACCCTGTGCCTCATGGGAACAGTCCAGCCGAACTGCCAAGCCATGCCTTCCCTGGACCGGAAACAAGCTTCCTAAGACCGGTTTCTGGCATTTCAGCCGTCTTCAGCCAGGCTTGCTTGAATCCAGTGGCAAAGTGAGCAAGGGACTCAACGTCTGAGCATACCCTGCCAACTTATGGCGAACATAGCGGTACAAAAGGGGGTGGTGATGGACGGAGTATCAGAACCAATCAAACACTCAACTGAGTGAACTGGGGTGGCAGAGTGGGCTAAAGAACGGTGATGGATCAAACCCAGATCTCTTGACTGGGTGTGAGTGTTTGATTGGTTCTGATGCGCCGCCATCACCACCCTCTTTTGTACTGTTTTGTTTGCCATAAGTTGGCAGGGTATGCTCAGACGTGAGTCCCTTGGTCACTTTGCCACTGGATTCAAGCAAGCCTGGCTGAAGACCTGAAATGCCAGAAACCGGTCCTAGGAAGCTTGTTTCCAGTCCAGGGAAGGCATGGCTTGGCAGTTCGGGCTGGACTGTTCCCATGAGGCAAAGGGTCAGACTGATATGCATATGGCCATGTCTGAACTGGTATGGCAGAGTGAGCTAAAGAACGGTGATGGATCAAACCCAGATCTGTTGACTGGGTGTGAGTGTTTGATTGGTTCTGATGCTCCGTCCATCACCACCCCCTTTTGTACTGTGCTGTAAAGTGCTTCAACACCTCATCAGAAGTACTACAGTGTAAATGCAATACGATACATTTTGAAAATGTAAAGTGGTAGACTTGGAAAACAAAGGTGCAATCTTTTCACCATTTATTTACATTGCAGTGGAGACTATTCTCGGCGGGAGACAGCTAAAATAACGCCCTATCAGAGTAGTACAGGAACAAAATTATAGGCCCAGGCACCACAATAAGAGTTTCCCCCATTAGCATACTGCGAATATAAACAGGACGAGGGTAGAGGCTATAAACATTCGCACATGATCAATATAGGGTCTGAGTAAAACATACTAGTGCAAAGAACCAAGGAGCACTCCTCTCTATGCCCCTCATTAAGGAATACATTCCTATAACACCATGTAAGCAAAAGGTTCAGCACTTTATAGTATAGTAATAAAACAATGTCCAAAGCAGTGAACACTCAAAATGTTTTTCTTTTTTTCAAAATTGTTCCTTATTGAGTTTTAAAATGCAAACGACCATAGCCGACGTGTTTCGTCTCACACTGAGACTTCTTCAGGGCTATAGAAAACACACATATGGACACATTTAAATCCAAATCTACATATATACAAAAATATTTTCATCTATGAGAAGACGCACAGAGCAAGTTCACATATGAAGCACCATTACAACGTTATAAGGTCTGAGTAGGACTGTCTTTTTAACGATATATCGGTTATTGTTTAACCTAATTACATATGCAATTACAGAACAAACTCTTGTTAATGATTTTAAAATATTCAATTCACAATGTACAAAAACCATAAGATGTTAAATAGAAACATTCTTAGTTCACATGGTTAATATTAATGTCATACTTCATCCAAGTCACAAAAAGCGCATGATATAGATAAGTAGTTCAACAAGATGTCACGATTCCCATGTTCAGAGGAATTTTAAACCGTGTTTGTTTCCTGTATAATTAAGCATTGGCAAAGCCAATAGGTCTGGCATAGACTACCAGCCTTTTAGCTTTGTCAGTGTTTGTTTTGTTTTGCCATGGCATTTGTAAAAACATTGTTGAGGGAGCTGCTGGGCCCTTGCCAAAATATATTTTAAAAAACAAAACACTCCTGCGAACAAAAAATCTGTCTTGGGTCTTAAGAAGCACACATTGCCATAGTAGCCCCTGGAACTGAAGAGTCCTACTTTGTGTGTGGACGTGCTTCTTGTAAAGGGTCAGAATGCCGTTAATCACTGTAATTAGCCAGTGGCTGAAGTGGGCTGACCCGCCCTTGCTGTATGCTGTAATGGGTGACATCCTCAAGCATGGATTAGTTTAGAAAGGCTTCTTTGGAAAGGGGGGGGATTCTCTCCTTTCCAGCGCTGCTATCCACAATTGTGGGGAGGCACATGGGGCATAGTATCTCCCACGAGACGTGCATCGGAGCCACTCCAGTGAGGATTTGACACTTCAGCGCGCATTGTGGCGCACTAACGTCACAGATGGTTGAAAGGAGAAAAGTCAAGTCTGAAGCAGAAGTGATCCGCTTCAGCCCGACTGAGTTTTTGAAAGGAAGACTCCGATGTAAACACCGGAGGTTTCTTTTATTACCCTCCCTAGTGTCGGCAGATGGCTGAACTGGGAAGGTAGTGCGAACTAATGGGGCTAGTGAACGTAATTTGGGAAAAATTTTGTAGAGGTATTTCGTCACTACAGATTTTATGTGCTTGTATGGCCCTGTGCCAAAATTAAGATAATTGAATTGTATTTGGTCACTGTTGAAGATCACTGGGTTTGCCTTTCTCATTACTTATTTGTTTGGGGAAGACTGACACTTGTACTACAATGTTGCTGTTTTTTTTTTCTGACGCTACTGTTTGTGGCCCCACTCGGTGCACCCTCTTCAGGTCTATTTCTCATATGATTTCGATATGGACAAAAGGCAATTTGATAAAACCTAGAAAATGTGTTTCTTCTGGTTCTTCTTTTCCATTTCACACTTTATTATTGTCTCAGCAGCTCTATTTTCAGAGTCCTTGCATTTATCAGCTAGAATGAGGATTTGCTCGGGCATTCGGTTCAACTTCTCCACTGACTTTTCACTGTCTTGAGTTATGTTCACGTTTTTATCTTCCAGTCGCGGCCAGGGCGACTGACACCGGAATCTGGGGATCATTGTTCGATCCCTGGCGCCGGCGGCAGATTAGCCCAGCAGCATGTGACTCTGGGCAATAGCTTGCTTAATCTTCCCGATGGCCCCCAGCGCCTAGAGACCCTTACGGGTGATTGTTCGCGCTTTACAAATGTGGATTATTATGATCAATTGCCTGTCCCAGTTGATCAGTGTCTGCCCTTAGTCTGCATAATGTTTCTCAAGCTTTGTTTGACTTCCACCATCTCCTACCTGTGATGCTCATACCACTCATATTTCTCAATGTGTCCTTCAAGTTAACTTTGGTGATAGGGGAGGCCTCCCTATCCTTTAGTCATCTCTGCGTTTGTTCGTTTTTTAGGTCTCGCCTGGCGAACGCAGCGCGAAGCGTTGTCGCCAGCGAGATCTATTGTTGCTGACTTGCCTCGGAAGTGGGACAGGAGATGGGCACGCGCATGGTCTCGGCGGATTTGAGTTGGTGTACGCGCCTACAGCCACGCGGCGTGCACATCTCCTGTCTCCCTTCCCTCAGCAAGCCAGTATGCAGTTTCACTTTCGTCCTCATTGTAGACTTTCTCTTGCCCACCCGTGTGCTCTGGGTCTCCTCCGCCCCCTCACGGACCGCTCGGTGTGCAGCTTCTGCTGTCTTCTTACCTTCACTCCCCGGCCCAACAACAGCTACTATTGCCCCGCTCTCTCCGGTGTCTTCTGCCCGCTTCCCATCACACGCATTCTCTCTCTTTCTCTCCAAACTCCCGTCTCCCCTCATTTCCCCGCCCGTCCCCATCCCCCCGGCCGCGGGCGCAGCTCACCTGTCTCGGCGGCTCGCGCTCGGCCCCGCGCGCAGGGCTCTGGCTATTTGCTCCCTCCTCGCATGGCCCATGCCGCCCGCGGGATGCCGGGCATTGGGGGGTCCGCTCCCGACAGCCTGTGCGGTAGGCGCTGCAGGCAGGTGCCTCGCCCCCGTGGCTCGAGACAGTCCATGTGCACGCTCACGCCGTCTGTTCTCTGCCAATGCGCGCTCACACCACGCTCGCCTATACAGCCCAACGTCACACGGACACGCTCGCACCACTTGCGGGACGCAGCATTTGGTTTGCTTTAACATAAAAGCCGTCCCGAAGCTGCTCTGGCCTAACCACATCCCTTAATTTAGGCCAATAAACCACTGTTGGTTGAAATGGTGCTCCCGATAAGGGCAGATACAAGACTATACAACATCACGTCATCGTAGCAGTCCAGACACTACCGCTCAATAACCGTTCAAATAGCCTCAAATCACAGTCTCAACCACATCAGCAATCTTAACGCACCCCATCAAATGGGCTCAAACGCCAAGTCCTTCCTTTGTCTTCACTACCCACGTTGACCCCTGGAACTTTACCACCGTCCAGCTTCCCCAGAGCACGTTTGGGTGGTTACAAAGGATTGTTCACATACGCAACTATTTTATTTCTCCCCCGCGCGATACTCACTACGTTGTTCCAAAGCCTACCAGGGGGAGTCGCATAGGAAGGGAAGAACACGTGCCAGTGCTCCCGACTCTTGGGGGATTAAGGACATCCGGAGCTGAGCGCTCATGTTCATCAGAACAGGACCCCCGCCCCCATACCAACCAGCGAGCCACCATTACTGCGCTCGGCCGATCTTCACATCTGCCCGGTACGCACACACAGAATCACTCACCTGCCGGTCTCACCCAACTGTTCCAGCTGTATCTGGGTGAAATGTCTCGCAAGCCGGTCACTGCCCGGATAAAAGCATTTAACTTTCAGTTATCACGCGTGCGTAGTGATAGGAGTTGAGAGACGTCACGTACGTAAGTAAATTCTACAGAAAACTGCGCGGGCACATTGAGAAAGTAAAACTGCATGAGGTTAAAACAGCTGACTACTCTGCACGTCTGGCGCATAGCAGTTTCCGTTTGGTTCCCAGTACTTCTAATTCAGTGATTCCCAAACCAATGCTGTGCGCGTGTTATGCTGCGCTGAATTGACATGGTGTGGAAGAGGATTTCGAGACCCCAGTGTATGGTAGGTCGGTGTGTCTAGAGGGATCTGTGATAGGTGGGTGAGTCTGTGTCATGCCAGTCAAGTCTCTGGTAGGTCGGTGTGTCTGGATGCGGCTTGCTGTGCTCGGTTGTGAGTGAGTGCCCTCCGGGGCGTCTGTGTGTTTGAATGTGTCAGTTTGTGAGACCTGTTGTTGGGATGCGTTTGCCGGTGTGAGTGTCATGTGTGTGCAATGCCTGGCTGTGCGTGTGCTCGCCTGCCTGTGAGTGTGTGTGTGCGGAGCAGCGTGTGAGAGCCCTGGCTGTGCCAAGCTGTAGGTGTGTCTGTGTGTGTGTATGTGTGTGTACAACCAGGAGTCCATGTGTGTGAAAAATGTAGGTGTGTCAGCGTATGTGCAAGCATGAGTCAGTGTGTGTGGAGTTGTGGGTGCGTGCATGAGCGCATCAGTGGGAGGTGGCGTGGGCTGGAAATCGCAGTTTGTGGGCATGGAAAAACTCCGTAAAACATTGTATATTCATTGCTTTTAAAAATAAACAGGACATTACGCGCACATACCCACCCCCCTGCCCCCATGACGCCATTATGGCACTACACTACTAGTGGGTCCTGGATCCCATGGTCACAATATCCCCTTCCTATACCAGACACAGTATAAAAGGATGTCATTTTAAATAAGGGAGGCCTATGGGCTTTTCATTTAATTAATAACAAGCATTTGCAATGCAATACGTCTCGCATTTACGCAAGTTTGAGCAATTGACTTTATAAATGCCAATGCATTTTATTTATGTTTTGGTTTTTAAAACATAAATAAAAGGCATTGTCATTTTTTTGTCCTGCCGCAGGTAATCCAATTCCTGGGCCAGGGAAGGTTTTGGAAACCCCAACCCCCTGACGGACCTTATTTGTTCATTCTCTGATTCAATCTCCACTGCTGAACTAAGGTCCGATGTGGAAGTGGATACCAGTGCGTTGCCGCTTGTGCTGGGTTGTACAGTAGAGAGGGAACCAGTCTTGTCTGCTGCTTTTAGCGCATCGTATTTTCGCTGAAATTTAAAGGTTTTGCATTTTTTTAAATTTCCTCCTCTTTCTGCAAACGGTTCAGCATATCTTCACGGTACTGTTGAATCACGGCCTTACTTCCAATTTACCGATTTTCTTCATTTAAATTATCAAGTTTGACCTGTAGGGCAACACGGTCACTTTCGGTGTATTTTATTAAAATCAGGACCAATCTGCGAGACGATTCCAGAATACAATCTGTCCACTCGGCCTCATGAGGTAACTGGCGCCACTCGAGTCCTCTGACCCGGAATTTTCTGTCACTACAATCGTAAAACTTTTACGCTGTCTGGGGGCTTCCACAGCTACTCCTTGTGGGAGGTACTGGTAATCTCCGGTGCAAACCAGAACAAGCATTTGCAATGCAATAGGTCTCGCATTTACGGGAGTTTGAGCTATTGGCATTGTAATTGACAATGCGTTTTATTTATGTTTTACAAACAAAAACATAAATAAGAGGCATTGTCATTTACAGTGCCAATAGCTCAAACTTGCGTAATTGCGAGACCTATTGCATTGCAAATGCTTGTTTGGGGATGCTAGTCACCAATTTCCCTGGTTCATGGGATTTTGAGTCCGAAGACCCAATGACTGTCCCTTTTCGTAAACCTTTTTATTGGATTTTACAGTTATCGTACAGGTTATATAACAGTCGATACTGTTTATCATTGCACAACATACATTATTAACATTTTCATAAAGGATAAATGCGTGTCTATTGAGGGGTGGATACCGCTCTTCGTTTGTGGGGAAGGCCTAGATGCATGCCTGTTTGGGGATATCGGTAGGCCTTATGGAGTAAGTATTCCCTAGGAGCGAGTGTTGGACCTGTGTCGTCTGTGACGGTTCAAGGGGACGATCCATATTTACAACCGGACTGGGGAGACTGAACTCTGGGAGATGGGGGTAGGGGATAGGGGCAGAGCTCCTCGCAGGTCCATTATCAGCAAACTGTGATTTCGCATCAGCGTAAGTGGGGTGATCTGCGGATGAGGGGGTAGCCTAGTTCGGAGGGTGCCTTGTGAGGGTCGAGGTGTATTTGGACCTGGCTCCGTCTGGGTGGGCTGCGGGGTCTCCACGATATGGGGTTTCGTCGCGTGCCTCGTCCTGTCTGAGGTCCTCCTCAGCCGCGCCCCACTTCTTAACCACCCCCCACCATGTGGCAATTGGGGGACCGCCCGGTGAGCACCATTGCGATGCTTTGCGAGGAGTGTAGCTAGTAATGCAAATCGGGTTTCTACCTTTCTCTGCTTGTGTTGCAAAGATGCCTAGGGCACATGCCTCCCATGTGGTGAGTCCCGTCAGGCCCGTGACCGACTGCAGTGTAGTGTGTACTGTTGCGCAGAGGACTTGCAGCGTGGGGCAGGTCCAGAACATGTGGATGAATGGGGCTTCAGGGGTGTGGCAGTGGGGGCAGTCGAACTGTGTCGCTGGGAAAAAGCGCTTAAGCTGCGCCTGCGTGAGGTATGCTCGGTGTAGTATGTTAAATTTGGATGTTTTTGAACCTTTGATTGCGGGACACTTTTTTGTGGTGTTGTAGTGCTGTAAGCCATTCTTTGTCGTGAAGAGCCTGGCTGAATTTCTCCTCCCAGTGGAGTCGCAGTCGTGTTAGGGGGGCACGTGTAAGTTCCATGTTCGATTTATAGATCTATGTGACGAGGTGTTTCCCCGTCCCCATGTTTATGAGCGTATGCAGTACCGGGTGTGTCTTGGGTTGTCCGTCCGTGAGGTCCCACGTCTTTCTGCAGTTGGCAACCAGTTGTTGATGTAGTAGGAACTGGCCAGCAGGAAGCCCGCTCTCTTCAGACAACCCTGCGAACGACCTCAGCTGACCGTCAGTGAACAGGGCTTCTAACTCGGTGAGCACATGCTCTGTCCACACTTGCAGTTCACCCACGGTGTAGTACCCTTTCCCCTTGGGGAGGCCCCCAATCGGCAATATTGGGGAGTATATGGGCATCGCCTTAGCTAGACGGTGGATTCGTAGGGTGCAGGATCTGGCCACTTTGACAAATAGGAGGTGTGCAGAGTCGGGCTTGGTTCCCGGGAGGAGCATCTGGGTCAGTTCCGGAATTGACACAGCTCCTGTTTGTGTTCCGTTTCTCCCAAGTTTCGGCCCGCTGTCCATCGCGACAGCCATTGCAGCTGCGCTGCGAGGATGTAGGACTCGAAGGACGGGGCACCCAGCCACCCATCTCGTGGTAGCTGTAGTGTTGTCAGGGCTACTCTACGACAGGCCTTCCCCCAGATCAGCGAGGTCAGTAACGAGTCGAACTCTTGAAAAAAGGAGCGTGGGTGGGAATAACCGGGACACTTGCGAAATAGTAGAGGAGCCGGGGCACCATCATCATTTTGGATAGAGCGACCATTCCAATTGGGGCTAGGGGCATTGTGCGCCAGAAGTTGACTTGGCTTTTGAGCCCTCGAAGGGATCGATAGTGGTTGCCCTCCAGGAGATCCTGAGGTGTGTGATAGTCTAATTCCCTGGTACCTTGGGGTATCTCCTGCCCAGGACAGTGTGGCATCTCCCACACTGACCTCCCAGTGAGGTACATCCGGGTGCAGGGGGTAGATGGAGGATTTGGCCCAATTTACCTTCAACCCTGCGGCATTCTCAAAGGTAGCGAGTGCGGTCCAATGAGTGGTGAGGTCTGCCGTGATGTCCCTGACATAGATGAGGCGGTCATCTGCATACAGGGACACAATGTGTACTGCCCTCCAGCGGTATACCCCGGAGTTCGCCCTCCTCCCTCAGTCATATCGCCAGCAGTTCCATTGCGATGGCGAATATTACGGGGGACGGGGGACATCCCTGGACCGTTCCACGCATGACCGAAATGGGGAGTGAGATGTGCCTGCCTATTCTGACCCGCGTGGTAAGCACGGTGTACAGTAACCGGATGTACGCTATGAGTTGGGGACCCAATCCCACCCGCAGGAGGACCTCGAATAAATACTGCCATGCAAGAGTGTCAAAGGCTTTCTCGAGATCCAGCACAAGGCACGCCGCACATGGGAATGTGCCCCGTACACTGTCTTGGATCTGGAATAATACACGTACCCCGGCACACTTATGTAATATTCTTATGTAATAAGAAATACGGTATTATGCAAAGGATTTCATTGTTATCTCGTACTAATTCAACACAGAGAGGTTTTTATGCAAAAAAATATAAATATTTTTAATTTCATCAAAGTTTTTGTGTGTGATTCTGAACAAGACGTTTTGATAACATATTATTCCAAAAAAACAGAAACTCAATGGGACACCTTTACATATTTGATACAATGGTATGTGGAAATTCATTTGTAGTTGGTGACATTGGTTCCGTAATCTTGGTCTCGAGCGCGCTACAGCCGACACGTGTTTCGTCACGACAGTGACTTTTTCAAGGCTTTTTCAAATACGAAATTCAGATCTTAAATAGCAGCGTTCCCTCGAACCAGCGAGCTAGCTGGTTCGAGGGAACGCTGCTATTTACTTTGCAGTTCGGAGAAATCTCAACAGGGGCATATCACAGCCCAAAATTGGGACCCATTTAGTTTTGGATATCCCCATCATAACTATCAGACGTGAGGTTTATTGGGAATGAAGTTCTTCTTCGAAATAACCACGACACAGCCAGGAGAATGATCAATATCAGTTTCCACGCATTTATTTAGAGTGTGGTAAAAACACGTTCCTAGGATCGCTTCAGAGAAGGCTGTGCCACTTCAAAGGTCTCACTATTATTAAGCCCTGCTTTGACAAATTAGAAGATCTTGGGTAATATTGATATGGATCCGAACATTTAATCTTTGAGAATCTGGAGATGACCATATGACTTTTAAGATCTGAATTTCGTATTTGAAAAAGCCTTGAAAAAGAATATTACATAAGAGTGCCGGGGTACGTGTATTGTTCATAGTATCACTGGGCCACGTTTCACGAGACCCAGGTGTATATGCGCCCAAGGTAGTAGGGTGCATTTGTAACCCTTAGTGGCACCATTTCTATAAATGTTTCTGTTACAAAAATAAGAAAGCTTGTTACATTACCTTGTCTGATGATGTACTGATTACTGAAGTGCGACACAATCAAACACTACTACCGCTTTGACAATTGGATCTGGAATAGCTGGCGTATGTTTTGGGAGGTGCTCCTCCCAGGCACAAATCCGCATTGATCGGGGTGTACGAGACGGGGGAGAACCTCCGTGATTCTGTCTGCTAAAATCTTCCCGAATATTTTGCAATTCGCAGTCAGGATGGTGATAGGGCGGTACGAAGTCCGGAGCAGGGGGTCCCGGTCGGGTTAGGACATGTCACCAGTATGGATTCCCGCATAGATGTGCGAATAGGCCGCACCTCTAACGCTGCTTTAAAGACCGTGTCTAGTTGTGGAACTAGGTGCCGGGAGAACATGGCGTAAAATTCTATGGGGAAGCTGTCGTGGCCGGGGGGCTTGTTTTTGGCTAGGTGGTGGATGGCATGTTTAATCTCTGTCACCGTCAGTGGTTCGTCCAGAGACGCCTTTTCTTCTGGTAGCTGTGTTATGGCCTCAGTGTCTAGCATTGCACGGATGTATTCCCCCCCTATCCTGGGTCGGTTCCCTGTATAGTGTGGCGTAGTATTCATGGAAGGCCGACAAGATGTCTCTTTGTGTGTACAAAATCTTGCCGGCGGCGTTTCTAATGCTGGTGATCGGTTGTGTCCGTGTGTCTTGTCTTATGAGCCAGGCCAGTAAGGTGCCGGCACGGTTTCCTTCATTGTGGGCTCTGGTGGCATATATGCGAAAGTTATATCTCCGCAGGTCTGTGCACGCTTTCGCATATTTAGTTTTGGCTTCTGCCATTTAAGTGGGGGGAAGCTGTTGTTGGTCAGTTGCCTTAGACAGATGTGCTACTTGTTGTTCTGCTGCCTGCACCACCCTCTGTAGTGTTTGCCGCACCCCTGTAATTTGCCGAATATATGCTCCCCGTAAGATCACTTTGAAGGCGTCCCAGTCAAGTTTTCTGGATTGTGTGTAGCCCATATCCTCCTCATAGTTGTGTTGGATGTTTTCTGATTGCTCGTGCTGGAACACTGGGTCCGTTAGGCAGTCTGGGAAGTCACCACGTGGGGACCAGGGGCGTAGGTGGGTGCCACTGGAGGGTCATGGCGTGGGTGTCATGGTACGGTATGACCCTTCCTAAGTAGTAGGAATGTCGGAGGAAGGGGAGAATCATCCACGTGCACATGAAGCGGTCTAAGCGGACTCGCAGGTTATGAGGAGTGGAAGGAGTACAGTTAAGTTGTCCGGTGTGCATGGTGCCAAGCATCCGTTAATGACCAATTAGCAGCCCAAGCTTGGAATCGGGCTGTTCGTGTGCAGGCTTGGGAGTCTTTGGCGGGGGATGAGATCTATCCAGTGTAAGATCTAGGGAACAGTTGTAATCCCCTCCGAATATCCACTGGGAGGGTGTGAATTGCGCCATGGTACTAGTCAGGGTCACCCAGAATGTTGCCTGGTCTGTGTTGGGGGCGTATATGCTACCTATTAGTATGGGTTGACTGTCTAGTAACCCTTCCAATAATACATATCTCCCCTCAGGATCTACCTTCCGGCCGGTCTCTAAAAAGGAAAGTCCCGTCCGGATCCAGATCAGGGTTTCCCGAGCAGAATATGTTGTGGCGCAAAAGGTGCCCCGCCATTTCTTCTGGAGTTTGCCCAGTTCCCCTTTTGTAAGGTGTGTCTCTTGTAGTAAAATGACCTGTGCTTGCTGGCGCTTGACATATGCATAGATAGTATAGCGTTTCCTAGCCATATGGATACCCCTGACGTTTAGAATGAGAAGTGTGAGATCTGTCATCGGGGTCATGGCGGCTGGTGGGTCGCGCTGTTGTGGTGAGGGGTCCTGGGAATTACGGAGCCACCCCTCTGTTGTGAGTAGTTGCTAACTGATGGGTGATGTGGACCTATGAGGGAGCGCCCCTGTCCTTCGTGATTGGGCATGTGGAAGGTCATGGTGCAGGGGGAGGGTGAACGAGAACTCAGTGGGGTCTGGAACCCAATACCGGGGATCTGCGGCCACGAGCAGCACATCCAAACAGGTACCACTAGGTACCAAGTAACTTAATGAACCGGGGGTGGGGGTCTTTACAGGTCGTGAGCATCTCTAAGGCTCTCTAGCGGGGGGCCCTGGTGCACAGTGTCAGGAGCGTCGTTGGGGCGCCGGGTGCTGAAGCGTGTGGGGTCGCATAGAGACGCAGGGCGCAGTGCATGGTGCGGTGTTGTAAGATGTGGGTAAGTGCTATAGTCAATATAGCAATCGTCTTGCAATGACTTTGTCCCTTAACTGCTGCTTTTGGCCATATTTGTCTGCATTATGTTTCGTCTCCAGAATGTTTTGTCTGCTTGTGCGTTAATGAGCTTAGATTTTGGGGTTCGCCCAGTGCTGCCTTTTGACGCCTTAACTCGAGTACTATCCTTTGACACGGTCTTTTTTTATTGTCCTACTGGACTCAATCCCCTTAACAGATTTACTTACCCGGGCTTGTTCCAGTGCTTTTCCCAGGTCAGAAACTTACGATTCATCTCTTCCTGCAGGGCTCATTATGGTTTTTGCTTCTTCTTCAAGGCCTGTTTTCCCCTTACTTTAGTTTTTGCAGAACAAGGATACCCCCCCACGATCTTTCAGCCAGTGACCGTGATCTAACCCAAAACCTTTGGTTCTCCAGCACCCACTACTCGTGTCATTTGTGATCTCATTTGTTTCCCCTTCACTCTCACCCTTACCTTGGTATTGTGGTCTCCTCCTCTGATCTCTGGTCTGGCCTTTTGTGTTCAGAGACACTGGTTGCTGGTGCTTGCCTGCAATTCGATTCAGCTCTGCCAGAATCTCCTTTCTCCAGTGGGCCCTGCTACTGCAACAGTCTCCATCCTCTGTAGGCCATGCTGAGAGCTGCTGTCTCACTGAGCTGACCATCGCAGCGCTAGTGCTCTGTTTCACTGGGGATCAAAGGGTGCAGTTTCAGGTGGGAAGGGGTAGGAAAGCGGCAGAGGGTTGCAGGCCACTGCTTGTATGGCTTTTGTTTCCTTTTCTTTTTTTAACATTTTGGAATGGGGTGGTAGAGGGTGATTTAAAATTTACAAGGGACCAGAGCGATATATTTTTTTTAATACATTGTGGGATGGGGTGGTGGAGGGAATTTTTACGAGAGTGGTGTGGGTGAGCAGCAGGGTACCTGGTACTGTTTTTGTTTTAACATTTGGAGATGGGATGGTTGAGATTGTTACATTATTATGATGTGGTTGGTGGGTGTAGGAGACGAGGTAAAGTGTATTTGATTTAAATGTCGGCATGGGGTGGGTGTATTTCTTAGGGCTCTGTGGAAGGGTGGCAGGGTACCGGTATATTTTCCATAATTGGGAGGATGGTGTTTTGGGGCAAAGGGGTAGGTTGGAGGAAATTCCGTTAATGCTGTTTTAAAATTAGTTGTGCTGCAGGGGCTAAAGGAGCTGAGGCCATGCTGTCCCTGGATTTTCTCTGACTCTTCCACACAGCTCATTCAAATAATAATCTGTGAAGTAGAAGACGTTTGGAGGGACATGCATAACCAAACATTCAGTTGGATAGCTCTAAATAACCTAGAGTCTTCACCTCAGAATTCCACATCACATCATAGATAACTTGACGTATGCTCTCGTCGTATTAGCATCATTTGCAACCCCTTGGTTGAGAACACCTTGCTATTGACAGCTACCCGTCCATTTTTCTGCATATGTACATCTGAAAGAAACACGTTAGTTAGATTCCTCACCTTAGAATATCCCCAGGCGTCAGACTGGATCCGGAAGATTTTTCGTCAGCAATACCTCTTGCGCGTCGCTAGGCGTCGTCTGCGGCTCCGCGTCCGTCGTCGGCGTCGTGCGCCGGGATGACGTCGTCGGAGTACTTAGACGCCGCCCTCGCGCGCTGACGTCAGTTCTTCTTTTTTCCGCGCCAGTAAGCGCAGATCCGGGAGAGCTACCCCTTTAGTCAATTTTTGACTAACTTTTTGATCCTTTTTGATCCTGTCAATCGACTCCGGTGCCGGTAGGATGCCTGGTTTTAAAGCCTGTGCTGACTGTAACCGCCTGATGTCGGTTACGGACCATCACCGCCGGTGCCTGTATTGCTTGGACCTCGACCACGACGCGGAGTCGTGCTCGGACTGTAAGGCCCTGACCTCGAAGGCTAGACGGGAGCGGTCCCGTAAGCTTCTCGAGATTCGCCACTCGGCTCCGCGCGCCTCTCGATCCCGGTCCAGGAGGAGGTCCAAGGATCGGTCGCGGAGCCGCAGCCGACGTCACCATCGGTCGTCGGGATCCAAGTCTTCGGGTAAGTCGAAGCATTCCAAGAAGTCGAAGAGGCGACATCGCTCTTCGGACTCCCCTCGCGCGACTCGGCCGAGGGTCAGGGTGGTTCCACCCCCGCGGCTCCGGCGGAGCCGCAGGCGCCGCGCTCGTCCCCATACCCTCCGGTCCCAGGGACTAACGCGACGCCGGCGGAAGTCAGTGCCTTCCTCTCGGCCATGAGGAACCTGGCTCCGCCGTCGGCGCCCGCTGGTGCGCCTTCGGGCCCTGCGGACCCGACTGGGCTGCCTTGCCTGCCGGTGGCTCCGGCCCCGGCGCCGTTGACGGCTCCGGCCTCGACGCCGCAAGCGCCCGAGGGACCCGTTCTCGAGTCCCCGTCGACGCCGGTCAACCTTGTCACGCCTCCTCTGCCGGCGTCGACACCGGTTCCACCCCCGACGCCGACGTCGACTCCGCTTGACGTCGTGCCCCAGTTCAGTCCCGCTCCGGGCCCGGCGCCGGTCCGGCGTCGATGGACGCCGAGATCGACGCCGCTAGACACATTTTGTCTACCGCCCGGCTCTGTTACTTTCTCCTCTACACCAGGAGTCGGATGATGGGGACTACTGGGAGGGATCCGAGGATCCTATGGCCGCTCAGGCCCAACTGTCCCAGGACTGGGCAGATGAACTGGGGGAGGCCAGTGGTCTGGATACCTCGCCAGACACTGGATTCATCTCTCCTCCGACTGTGGCTTCGGAGGAGGGTGCTGCTTTCTCCGTGGTGCTGCGCAAGGCGGCCGCAGCCCTTGGGCTCGAGCTACCTGCCGTGGCTGTGAGGACGAACGTCCTCACTGAGGTGCTTCAGTCTGCAGCAAGCTCCACTGAGCCTCTGCTGCCGTTCAATGAGGCCCTCACTGACGTTCTACAGGGCACCTGGTCCAAGCCCTCCATAGTTCCTCCTGTGGACAGGAACGTCGCCAGGCGCCACCGCCCTGCTCCGGGCGACCCCAGTTTTCTGTCCCAACACCCTACCCCTGAGAGCCTGGTTATCCAGGCCTCCACCTCCCAATCCTCTTTCCCGACCGCCCCGCCGGACCGGGATTCCAAGAGACTAGAGCAGTTTGGCAAGAAGCTGTTCTCTTCCCTTAGTTTGGGCCTGCGGTCTTTGAACACCGCTTGTCTCTTGGACCGTTATTCCCACTCTCTGTGGGATGCGGTGGAGGACGCGCTGCCCCTGTGTCCGGAGGAGGTCCGGACACGACTTACCCAGGCTCTGGCCGATGGGAGGGATGCCGCGCGACATGCTATAAGATGTGGGCTTGACACCACGGACTCGCTGGGTAGGGCGATTTCTACCTCAGTGGCGCTTAGACGTCACGCCTGGCTGCGGTCCACGTCATTTTCGGGGGATGTCCAGAGCTCTCTCATGGACATGCCCTTTGATGGCACTCTCCTTTTTGGCGAGAAAGCGGACAGTGCGCTGAATCGCTTTAAGGACTCCCGGGCTACGGCCAAGTCCTTGGGCCTCTCGGCCCCGCGGTCGCAAACTTCCGCCTTTCGCCCCTTTCGTGGCCAAGGAAGCGGTGCCTCCTCACGTACGCCTAGCCACCAGACGCAGAATCAACCTGCGCGCGGTCGCGGACGTGGTTTCCGCCGAGGCGGTTCTGGAGGATGACGAGGTCAGTCCACATCCACCCCGGCAGCATCCGCCTCAAAACCTTCCTAGTCCGAGCTTTCAGGCCCATTCCACGCCAGTGGGCGGCAGAGTTCGCCATCACCTGCTCCACTGGCGGTCCATCACATCGGACAGGTGGGTGCTGCAAATCGTCCGAAGGGGCTACTCCCTCCCCTTCGAGACGACCCCTCCAGCCATGCCACCGCAGCACCACCGTATCTCGGGGGATCATTTAAATCTTCTCCACGAGGAAGTTTCCGCCCTCTTGGCCAAGGGGGCCGTCGAGCGCGTTCCGAGTCCAGAAGTGGGCCGTGGTTGTTATTCCCACTACTTTCTGGTTCCCAAGAAGGGCAAAGGGGGCCTACGCCCTATCTTGGACCTCCGGAACGTCAATGCCTTCCTCCGGAAGGAAAGGTTCAAGATGTTGACCTTGGCTCAGGTTCTAGCTGCCCTAGACCCCGGAGACTGGATGGTAGCGTTGGACTTGCAGGACGCATATTTCCACATCCCCGTCCTGCCGGGCCACCGGCGTTACCTGCGGTTCACGGTGGGCCCAGAGCACTTTCAGTTTACCGTGCTCCCCTTCGGTCTCACCAGTGCCCCTCGGGTGTTCACGAAAGTGATTGGCGGTGGTCGCAGCTCATCTGCGCAGATCAGGGGTTCCAGTCTTCCCCTATCTCGACGACTGGTTGTTGAAGGCGGGCTCGCCCCGGGCAGTCGTCTCCCACCTCCAGACTACGGCGGATCTCCTGCATTTGCTGGGGTTTTCCATCAACGTGCCGAAGTCACACCTGAGTCCCTCTCAGAAGCTCCTTTTCATCGGAGCGGTTCTCGATTCGGCGCAGTTCCGGGTCTATCCACCGGAACAGCGGGTCCGGGATATTCAGGCCCTGATTCCCATCTTTCGGCCTCTATCCTGGGTTTCGGTCAGGCTAGTGTTGCGGCTTCTGGTGCTGATGGCCTCCTGCATCCTACTAGTGCATCACGCCAGGCGGTGCATGCGGGCTCTGCAGTGGGACCTGAAGTTTCAGTGGGCCCAGCATCACGGCAACCTGTCCGACCATGTCTTGATCTCGGAGGGCACTGCACAGCATTTGCAGTGGTGGCTCACGGACCGCGATTGGGTCATGG
The DNA here is from genome assembly GCF_964204655.1 of Triturus cristatus. Classification (NCBI taxonomy): domain Eukaryota; kingdom Metazoa; phylum Chordata; class Amphibia; order Caudata; family Salamandridae; genus Triturus; species Triturus cristatus. The sequence goes on from NC_140587.1 coordinate 302,146,122, forward strand.
GCAGAAGCCTCTCCCTTCCCCAACCGGAGCATGTCGTAGTGACGGATGCGTCCCTCCTGGGATGGGGTGGCCATATGGGAGAGGCGGAGATCAGAGGCCTCTGGTCTCCGGCGGAGTCTCGTCTCCACATCAACCTGTTGGAGTTGAGAGCGATCCGACTTGCACTGAAAGCCTTCCTTCCCTCTGTCAGGGGCAGTGTCGTGCAGGTGTTCACGGACAACACCACCGCCATGCGGTATTGAAACAAACAGGGCGGGGTGGGGTCGTGGACCCTTTGTCAGGAGGCTCTGCGCCTCTGGACGTGGCTGGAACACCAGGGCGTCACCCTAGTGGTTCAACATCTGGCGGGCTCTCTGAACGCCAGAGCAGACGAACTCAGCCGCCGGTGCATGATGGATCACGAATGGCGTCTGAACTCCGAAGTGGCGCAAGGTCTCTTTCAGCAGTGGGGAGAGCCTTGGTTAGATCTATTCGCCACCGAAGAGAACGCGCAATGTCAGCAGTTCTGCGCGTTGGAATTTCCAAGGCGGCACTCGCTCGGCGACGCTTTTCGTCACGAGTGGAGTTGCGGTCTGTTGTACGCCTTTCCGCCTATACCACTTCTGCCCAGAGTGCTGAAGATCAGGCGCGACCGGGCCCAAGTCATCTTGTTGGCTCCGGACTGGGCACGAAGGTACTGGTATCCCGAGCTACTCAGTATGTTGACCGATCCTCCGATACGTCTGCCCCTTCGGGAGGATCTTCTGTCGCAGCAGCAGGGGACGGTCCTCCACCCGAACCTGTCCAGCCTCCACCTCCATGCGTGGAGATTGAGCGGTGGCAGTTAATGCCATTTGACTTGCCTCCTGAAGTCTGTGATATCATTCTGGCAGCCAGGCGTCCCTCCACAAAGACGGTATACGCCTGCCGGTGGAACAAATTTGTGGCATGGTGCACAGCAAAGGCTGTGGATCCCCTTTCCGCCCCTCTTTCTGAGGTTCTCCTCTTTCTTCTTTCTTTGGCCCGGCAGGGCTCTGCCCTGGGCACCCTGAAAGGTTATCTTGCTGCCATCTCTGCCTTCTTGCGGCTTCCTGATCAGCCTTCTCTTTTCAAGTCCCCTGTAGTTACACGCTTTCTAAAGGGCATTACTCACACGTTCCCTCCTGTTCCGTTTGTAATGCCTCAGTGGGACTTGAATCTTGTCTTGACATTCCTGATGTGCGCTCCCTTCGAGCCTCTTCACAATTGTCCCCTTCGTCTTCTGACTCTTAAGACTGCTTTTCTGGTAGCCATCACCTCGGCTAGACGGGTGAGTGAGCTCCAGGCTTTATCTTCAAAGCCTCCTTTTCTGTCTGTTCATCCGGACAAGGTTGTCCTTCGGCCTCATCCCTCCTTTCTTCCGAAAGTGGTGACTCCATTTCATCTTGGGCAGTCTGTCACCTTGCCCACCTTCTTTCCGCCTCCGCATCCTTCCAAAGAGGAAGAGAGGCTCCACCGTCTGGACCCTAAACGTGCGCTCTCCTTTTATTTGGACCGCACAAAGCAGTTCCGGGTGGACGACCAACTTTTCGTTGGATACGTGGGTGCTAAGAAGGGGAAAGCTGTGCACAAACGGACCATCTCTCGGTGGGTCATTTTGTGCATCAAAATTTGTTATTCCTTCGCAAAAAAGGACCCTCCTGCTGGGCTGCGCGCCCATTCTACTCGGGCCACTGCGGCTACTACTGCTTTGGGACGGGGTGTCCCTTTGCAGGACATCTGTCAGGCGGCAACGTGGGCTTCGCTACACACGTTTGCCAGGCATTATTGCCTTGACAGCCAAGTCCGGAGGGATGGCTTCTTTGGCCGTTCTGTCCTCCAGGACTTTCTGGTGTGATCTTGGTTCGCAGACCCACCACCGGGGATGGTATTGCCTGGGTATCTATTCTAAGGTGAGGAATCTAACTAACGTGTTTCTTTCAGATGAACAAGTTACTTACCTTCGGTAACGATGTATCTGTAAGAAACATTAGTTAGTTAGATTCCTCACCGATCACCCATCCTCCCCGTTCTGCGAACTGACATCTAGGGTTAAGGTTATCCTTTTCAGGCCCCTAGATTTTATTTTTGGCACCAGTGTCGGTCTTTGCATGGCTCTGCGTTCCTGGCGCGGAAGGCTATGTACAAGAACTGACGTCAGCGCGCGAAGGCGGCGTCTTAAGTACTCCGACGACGTCATCCCGGCGCACGACGCCGACGACGGACGCGGAGCCGCAGACGACGCCTAGCGACGCGCAAGGGGTATTGCTGACGAAAAATCTTCCGGATCCAGTCTGACGCCTGGGGATATTCTAAGGTGAGGAATCTAACTAACTAATGTTTCTTACAGATACATCGTTACCGAAGGTAAGTAACTAGTTCATCTCAGACATTGTCTGGAATTCATGCAGTATACAACTGCTATATATTATTTCTGACACAGCCTTCCTTTATGGCCTGAAAGTCTTCTATTATTTGAAGTAATTTACAACAAATGAAAGTCCCACCTTACCTGGCACAGTTACATAGAATTTCTACTTTATTTAGCTGGTGTACACCGCTAATACACAGCTTGAATTCTTTTAGCATCTACCAACCTTTTTCTAAACCCATGTTTTATTCACCATGCTTTAATGGGTGAATTAGTCTGAAGCTTTTTTCTCAAATGCATTTCATTTTGGAAACTCCTCGGGATATGTTTTCATTTCAACTGACCGTGTCTGATTTTTAGATATAGAAAGCTGATCTCCTGACCCTTTGATCATGAGATTTCTCAGCGCACATCAGACACGGCCCCTGCCGTGCACTGAGTGCTTCAGGTCTTATGTAAGAGACACGAAGACCTCCTTTCAGATCAGAGTGGACAATCCTTTCTGTAGGATCGAATAATTAACAGGATTGGAGCATTCCTCTTCCGATTATTCTCTTCTCAATGCCATGTTTAGATTTCTTTTGATGCTCAATGTTGCTATCGCACTGGCAGATCGTTCGCCTACCTCACCGCCAAGACCTGGAACACCCTCCCCATCCTCCTACGGCAGACCCAAGACCTACTAACCTTCAGGAGGCTACTCAAGACCTGGCTATTCGAGCAGTAGCAGCACCTCCCCACCAACCCCCCCCCCCCCACCTCCCCACCGCCTTGAGACCCTCATGGATGAGTAGTGCGCTCTACAAATTTCCTGATTGATTGAATCTTCCCCCTCGTATCCCCGTTTTCTTCCGAGTTCCTTCTCGGTCCTCAGTAACTCTCCCTGCCCCACTGTTCGTGTCCCCTTCTCACCCAGCTCTGTATATAGAGTCGAATATTCTAATGTCATTAAAAGTGTGCATCTTAAACTTTTGAACACTCGATTTGTTTGAAGCTTAATTTCAATTATATGTCAGTTTGGCATTTTAAACTAGACTGTACAGCAAGGGTTGTTATAAGTATCAAAACAGTTATTCACTTATTCATCAGCGATTATAAATTCTGATAATATATTTTAGAGTAGATGAAAAATATACTATTTGAATTACATTTTTAAATGTGAGCATACATAATGCTTTATCATCCGTGAAACAGCATTTACTTAAGTGAAAGTTCCTTTTAGAGTCACTACTCTTTACTCAGTGCCTGACACCTGCTGGAGCCTTGGTTGGATTCCATGTTGTCACCTGCACATTTGTTTGCAATTATTTTGGACACGCGTAAATTAAGTTGCACAGTTTAGTTAGAAACTCCTCTAATGTTGGCCTGTGTACTGTTTGTGTTTTTACTAAAGGCAACCATTTTGCCTTTCAAAAAATTCATTTTGGGGTGTGGTGATTGCCAAGGAAATATCTCAAAATGTGTATAGTTAGCTGGTTGGCTAGAAATATCTTGAATGGCCAAATAAAATTCTGCTGTTGATTATGGTGGACATGAAAGGCCATTTAGGAAGAGCCTATGCTTTCTGAAAAACCATTTGAATGTCTTTGAGAAGCAGGCTCTTGTCTCATTACAAACTTTACGAATGTTCCCCTATTTGTGTAAGAGGGTATCTGATTTTGTTGATTTTCGTAAGTGAATTAGTCATTTAACAGGTGTATGTATGCCAGTGTGGTCTAAACATGATCTTCCTCATTAGGGGCATAACCCAAGATGTGTTCAAGCATCTGCCTTACTATCTGCAATGTGTTTCCCTCAACATTTATCATGGTTCATACGCAACATATCTTCTGTTTTCAGTGTTTGTTCTGAATGTGCAATTGCTTTTGTTCATCATTTTCCTTTTCAGTATGTGGTACTCTTAGTAAGAAGTGGGTGAGGGGTGGAACCAAGAACCTGCTTCTTATGAATTTTGAAAGTACGGCTGTGCTCAGATTGGTAGAGTTTATGCTTGCTGTATAAGCACAGATTTGCTTGCATTTAGGGCGCAGTTGTACACTTCTGCCTGCCCAGTCTGCATTGCGTTTTTGTATTTTTGTGAACGGCCTGTTAAACACGAAGGGGGAAGACGACTTCTTGGTTCAGATATTTTGTTTAATGGATTTCAATAAAAGGAGGGATGAAACCCATAAAGGTGAGAGATCTGCTGGAAATAAGTGTATAATTTTGTTAATATGTTTGGGGCATTGGGAGGGGACACTGAGAAACATCAAATAAAGACCAGATTAATTTTTATTGAGGGCTTTATTCTGTGGGGTCGTTCATGGTTGCTCTCACCGTGCGCAGCTGGTGCATGGAATCAGCTAAGTTGGATGTAAAAAACCTACATTTGTACATGGGTGGATATAAATAGAAATATGAACTGCCCAGTAGCTTGAAGTCACTAAATACTTGTGGTTTCTTTCATTTGTAAGAATGTGGTTTTGAAACTTTGGATCCCTTCCTGCAACGTTCACCAGATCTCAGACAGTGACTATAGGGTATCCTCACCAGTCAGGGAGATTGGTGTTCCTGGGGACCGCATGATGCAGAAGTCCATGATTAGCCAAATCTTTTTTACGAAACCATGCATGACCTGTCGTGGCTCAGATCTTTTAAACTTGACTCAGTCTCTACTTCTGAAAGAGCTAGTTTCTCTTCTCTCTTCTTCCTAACTGTTTTTCGTTTGAGAGTGTTTTCACACAAGTTTGGAATAGGAGAGACAAATATAAGAGGAGGTGTGTTACTCCAGGACTTAGGCAATCTCCTATTATCAGGAGCCATTCTCCTAATCAGTCTGTCATCATGTGACTAACTGTTTTGGTAAAGAGTAACTTTAATGCCTGCCTACTGCATATGAGAGGAAACTGGGCAGATTCCTGGCACCCAACTACACACAGCTTTACATTTAGGAGCTTGGAAAAGTCGCATGGTTACGAGGGGTTTCATTTTATTCTTTTGATGTATCCTTAAATTTGCACTTGATGCGCTATAGGAATGTCACATTTCATAATTTACTTACAAATGATTTTTTATTTTAATGCAGTCTCCACCTGATAAAATGTATGACGCTGTAAAGAATGAGTTATTTGCTGATGTTTTTCTTTTTCATTTTCTTTCAATGTTAAGGAAAGCAGCTGAAACAGATGAGAATCTCTGATGTACTGTGTATGGGCCTAGTCTGTAATGAGACCAACGCTTTCTATGAACCCACCTGCAAAATACAACTCTCCTGACCCCTTTGGGGAAGAGTAATGGAACTTGGTGCTGTGCCAAAGTTAACTGCGAGAGGATTTGCTACACTGTAAATAAGGTTGTTGAAAAGACAACATGTAAATAAAAATAATCCTGGTTTTAATACATTTTTACTTGGACACAAGTGTGGGAAATGGCTTGTCGTGGGTATTGGAGGGAGGATTCTGTGACCACTATATTTTATGTCCTCCTATATTTTGTCCAGCATACCTTGTACTATGATAGATTTTTCTGCCTGTGTATTTGATATGTGATTAAGCTTATAGCTTTGAGCGACCAAACATTTTACAAAGTAAAAGTACTGAGAAACTGTATGACATTATTTCTTTGTGTGTTATTTATTAGGCTCTGCACTAACTTCTAAAGTTGTACATACCCGTGTAAAGTATCCTTAACCAATAAATTTAGCTTCTACTTTTAAAAACCTTTGTTGCAGTACTGGCATTTTTGTTTTAGCAGTTTTCCAGTAAGATCTTTAGAACTGTTACTTTTGTTTGTAAGTTTCATCCTCAAAGAAGAAAAAAAGAGAACCTTGATATTTGAAAATAAGCACTTATTCTGCGATAATTCAGTTTTCTTCCCAGAAATGAGCCCAATATATATAAGGATATGGTTCAAGATGTGACCAGAGCTTGCCAGAAATTGCGCATTTTATTGTTGAGCCATTTTTCCATCTGCAGTCATTTTAGCTATCCCCTACCCCGAGGCTCACAGGTTAAAACTGGCAGATTTGTATATATTTGTTTCAAATCTGTTCATTTTAAATCAAAGGACTCCCATTGCTTCATGTTTATTAAATGCTATCTTCAGAGAAGATCAGCCAAAGTTAATATATTCGTTTATAAGGGCATTCCAGCATGACCTTGTGCAACTACCCTGTTTGTTCTTACTGTTTTTAATATGATTGTAGTTGATCATGAAATACAATGTCATCTAATCCAAAGTTATTGTAGAGCCTTAAAATATGCATGCTGCTTATTAAACAAACTTTTTATAAGCAATCTTTATCAAGTTCTCCCTTTTTGTGATGTTAAGACACTGCAGCGTGATTTATAGTGCTACAGTAAAGATGTCAAGCATTGTTATATTTTAAAAAAAATTGTTTCACACTATTGCCAGTTTCAGAGGTGAGCAAAGTTTTAACCTTTGCTTAGATTTTGGGCAAAATTGGGCAAGTTTCTTAATTATTTTCCCAAAAAACTAACTTTTGGCAGTTTTCGCTCCCTGTTTTTAAAGCTTTGCTTACTTAATGAAGTATGCAAAAGTTTTTTTTTTTTAAATCACACCCTTCTTTCCACTAATTTTCGTACAATGTAAAGTTTACAGAAGTTTAGTGCGCTGCGTTTTTACATTTCATATAGAGCACAATTCTGTAATATTAAAATTACTCTCCTTTTTGTAAACCTTGCTGATTGTGGTCAAATTTTACTTGACGGAAGGTTTTTAAACATATGTTCTCAAAGTAAATTGGTGTATCAAAATGGTTACAATGAATCCTTTTAAGATATTTATATGTTTCCACTGCAATAATATTGACAATTTACTGTTGTAAATAGTGATTTGCTAATTTGTTTCCTTTCATGCTCCGTGCAATGTAAATTACAAATTTGCCAGCAGAAATGTGTATTTCTGAGTAACATCAACTACATAGCATTTGTCCTTGATTCCATAATAAAGGTCAGCATTCTAATGTAATTGCTCTATTTCCATTTCCTTTACAGAAGAAATATTTATAATGAGAGCATGTCTTTATTTATTCAACAGTCCTAATCTAGAGTAATTTGTTATATGTCCATGTTTGATCAGTACTGAATTTCTTTCGTACAGGTCGAGGTTTCCATTGTGGTGAGAGCATGTGCAGTTGAATTTATTTGGAAATAATTTACATACATACAGTTTCAGCTGTTTTTAATTATTACTCTATAACATGAAGATAACCCTCTTTAAATTGATCAGGTACTTTTTTGTAGCCTATGGGTACTTATTCCTTCGTATCTTCAATATCCCTGAACTTGAGACTGATGATGTCCGTACAACAGGCCAAAGGAGTAAAGCACTTCTCACACACCATAGAAGCTAAAGTAGTTTGCGAGATTCCTCCACCCTGTGTGTTCTCTAGCTGAGTCAATAACAAAGCATGACTTTTGCAAGTATCGCTTGGATTATTGTTCTTGCTCTCCCATCTTGTTGTATGTGTATGCATGTATATGGCATTTCTACACTGCAAATATTGCAAACCTAGTTAAATCAGTAGAGCGCTGGACAGGGTCAAAGGTAAAGATAAAATCGAGTGATTCAAGGGTAAGCTGGATTCTTAGTGATGTAGTATTCTTTAAACAAGGGTGTCTTCAGCTCTTTCCCACACTTGAGTAGGATTTGGATGATCCTGATGGATGGACTGTTGCTTTGTTTTTTTCTGCACTTTGTATCCAGTGGTAGGTAACCTTTTATGCGGTATGCAGAGAACCACTCAAGGGGCTAGGCTTGTCAGCCAGGTATGTAAGAATGCTGACTGTGATGGCCTCATATAAGAGGTCACATGCCAGTAGGCGTGTATTCATTGTAGGTGTAATGTGGTCATATTTCTTTAGCCCCGTAAGGGGGGCTAAGGTGGGGTCAGAGAGCTGTGGAGCAGGGCGTTGCCACTATGCAGATGTGAGAGCATGAGGGCTCGAATTGCAGCTCTAAGAGCTCTTATGTCTCTTTCTGGGAAAATGATTTCAATTTGTTTAGTACAGAGAGAGCTTGTAAAAGGCTGCATTCTTCTCTCTGTAATTTATCATAGGAGGACATGGTTGGTGTCCAGCGATAATCTGAGAGAGTTGGCGTCGGGTGAAAGTCAAGGTTCGAATTAGTCAAGGTTCATGGGTGTTGAAAAGAAAGACCACAATACCAGCTAATGAGATGATTTCGCTCACCGGTAAGAGATACCATAAAGGAAGCAGAAATACGTTGTAATTACATTGATGTAGATTTATTCATTCGAAACTGAATATTTTCATTAGATTGAAGAGTTGGGTGATTCCTCAGGTGTTGAAGGGTTTGTGTGTGTGTGTGTGTGTGTGTGTGTATATGTATATATATGTATGTATATATGTGTGTGTTTTCAATGAAAAAAAGGTTACAGGAACGTTCTAGTTAAGTCAAGGTTCACTCATACAAAACCAGTGAAATTCAGCAGTTAGCTGAGCTAACTATAACTCACGCCCCAGCAATACACTGCTTATGACCTCACATATTACATCACTCATGACATACTCTGTGACATGACTTATGACATCTCAAATGACATCATGTAGTGACTGAGTGTTTTTGAAAAGTTTGTGTGTTAAATATATATACCAAGGTGTATAGGTGAATCATTGGGTGTATGAGTGCCTGTATGGATTATTCAGTAGTTGTGTTACTGACTGTATAAGTGAGTGATTAGCTGTCTCAGTGAATGTATGGGTATGTGACTGGTTGTGTGAATGTATCAGTCTGTCAGTTGATGTCTAAGTGGCTATATGGGTGTGTGAGTGGGTGTGTGTGTGAGGGGCGGTATCGGTGTTTGTGTATGGCTGTGTGGGTGAGTCAGTGGATGCATCAGCTGAATATGGGTGAGTAACTGGGTATATGAAGGACAGTATAGGTGAGTGATGGGGCATAGGAGTGACTGCATGGGTGAGTGAGTGAATGTGAGAGTTGCAATATGAATTAGTGTGTGCTTGTGTCACTGACTGTATAGGTGAGTGACTATGTGTCGGTTTCTCTATGAGGGGGTGGCTTTGTGTAACTGTATCTGTAAGTGGCTGTATGGGTGTGTGAGTAGCTCTCTGGGTGACTGACTCAGTGTGTGAGTGGCTATATGGGTGTATGAATGGCTATGTCCGTGGCTGTATTGGTGAGTGAGAGGCTGTATGAGTGAGGGGATGTGTGTATAGATCTATGAATCAGTGAGTGGGTGTGTAAGTACTGGTATGTACTGTGAATGGGTTTGTGAATGTGTGGGAGTGGATGTATGAAAGGTTCTATGGGGTGTGAGTGGGTGTGTTAGTGATTCTGTGGATGATGTAATTTGAGATGTCATCCGTAATGTCACAAGAGAATTCACTGACCATGTCATGAGTGATGTAATATGTAGGGTCAGAAGCAGTGCATTGTGGTGGCACAGCTAGCTATACCTGCTGAATTACACTGGTTTTGTACAAGTGAAACTTGAGCCTAACTATAACGTCTCTGTAACCTTTGTTTTTTTCAGTAAAGTGCTAATTTGTTTTTATTTCATTTCCTAACTATAACATCCTTGTAACCTTTGTTTTTTTCTGGGAATTTTTTTTTTTTAAAGTAGCAATCACATTTGTAGAGTGGTGGAGAAACAGGACGGGCCTCCGGCCAGCTCTTCAGTATCTCTCTATGTAAGTCTTAGAGGAGGTAACAGGAGGATGTCTCAGCCCTCAAGGCATTTTAGGAATAAAAGGTGTCCTTGAGGCCAACTACCCCTCCTGGTACCTCCAGTAAGTCCCACACTACAGGATTGCTGAGAGGTTGTCAGAGGCCATGCCCCCTTTCTCCCTAACTCTGCAAATGTGCCTCCTGGTACACTACTAGTTGGGGGCTGAAGTTCCCTTGGCTCTTGAGGGTCCTTGGGAGCAAACTACCCCTCCTGTTACCTCCGGTATGTCCCACACAGCTGGAGTGCTTAGAGTTTGTCAGATGCCACTCCTCCTTTCCCCTCCACTCTGCAAATGCACCTGCTAGCTCACTACTGGTTGGGGGAAAAAGTCCACTTTAGTCCTGAGGCGTAAAGTTGAATTTATTCCCCAACCAGCAGTGCGTCAAAAGGTGCTTTTGCAGAGTCGTGGAGAAAGGGGGCATGGCCTCCAAAGACCTCTCAACAATCCTGTTGTGGGGGCTTACTGGCGGTAACAGGAGGGCTTGTTGGCCCCCAAGACCCTCTGGCCCCAAGGGCACTTAGTCCCTCAACTGGCAGTGTTCCAGAAGGAGAGTTTGCAGAATGGTGGTGAAGGGGGCGTGGCCTCCAGCAACTAGCAGGAGGTTTTTTCTTTCTTTCATTTTTTAAGGGGGGGGGGGCTGTGTGGTCCCCCCTCCCTGGGCCGATTTCATCCCAGGGTCCCTATCCACCGGGGCACTGCATTTTCATTTTTTTTGTTTAATTAAAAATAAGGGGAGGGGATTGCGCAGCCCCCTTCCCAGGCAGAGTTTGGCCCCGGGGAACCCATCCCCCAGGGCCTGCCCTCCATTTTGGGTGCCCTGGCTCTACCCAGGGCACCCATTGATATTTGTTAGGGAATACGGGGGGAGCCTCAAGGCCCCCATGGTCCCTGCCTGCTCCCTGCGGGAGGCAGCATTGATTTCAGACAGGGAGCTGCCAGATAGGCAGTTCCCTGTCTGTGAAACCAATTCTACTCCGCTTTCAACAAGCAAGAGCATTGTTTGCTCTCGCTTGTTGAAAGAGGAGCAGTGTTTGCTCTTATTTAGCGGGAGCACCAAGGCCACAACAAACAAGCTATCTCTCCGGGGTGGGGGTACCCCATGACATACCAGAGCCCGCCTTGGATGGTGGTGGTCCCCAGCACCATCTAGGGCTCTGAGCCCCCCCCCCCCCCCCCCACACCCCCCCACCGTTGATTTTTCATTTTCAAATACTTTTTATTAGGGTTGTAAGAAAGTGCACAACAAAAGAAAAAAGAAAGACATAGCATATTACAGTACTTGTTAACCGGAAGTTTAAGACTTATGCAATTGTCCTGTGATCTCGAAGGAGATGTTAACACTAGCAGAAATATGATACGTATTGATGGCGTGAACATCATATTTAATCAGAGAAATTAGAGGTCATAAGTCCAAGTCATCTTCTGGTTACTTCTGACCTTTATCTCGGTGATGACGGTAACAGTCATATTTGCTAACAGTACTGACAATGGATTCACTATAGCAAAAAATAAATAATAAGAAAACAAACGAGAAGGAAAGAAAGAAAATAAAATGTAAAGTGTCGCCAATGGAACTTCCCCCACAGTCAGATGCCGCATCAGGTGTATTCTTCAGTGGTTTCCTGACTCAGTGACTGACCGCTTAAGGGAATATCATTTATTAGCTGTTGGTCCTGAGAGTTTCAAAATTGATCATGGGGGTTGAAAGACAACTGTTGAGGAGTCGAGAGCGCCACATTTTTGTATTAGTTGAGTGTCAAAGGGTAAGTTGTAGAGTTAAGTTGTGTGGACATGGTCTCTGGGGGTTCGCGTTGAACCCACTTCATTGTTTACATTTTGCCCTGGTGTTTGGCAGTCCCCAGGAGGGCATGCGGTGGGCCATGCGGCCCCCGACATAGTTTTACAATATCTAGCCCCAGGTGATGGCAGTCCCGGGGCTGCGGGAGAGGCTTTTGGGGCCTCCCACATAATATTTTCAACGTAACTCTTTCCCGGGGGGAGGTAGCGGTCCCCAGGGATTAATGCTACAACAAGAGGGGACCATGCACCCCCCTCCTGACTGTTATACGCTAGCCCCCAGGACCTGCCCCCCACGGGGGCCAATTTCAAGCAAAGTGCGGGAGCTCACGCTTCGTTTTTTAAAAAAAAAAAATAATTTTGGAAGGAGTCACGGATCTAGAGCGACTCCCGCTGATTGAAAAAAAAAAAATGCTTATTTGCCCCTGAGGGACTCCTCTCACCCCCCCCCCCCCCCACGAGGCCTAGGGGGTCAGGGGGTTTCTACTCTGCCCCCTTTTCTTTTTTTTAAATCTTTTTTCTGTGACTTTTTTCGACCGAGTCGCAAGATGGCTGCAAACACTTCCAGGTTTGAAGTTGTGGCAGCCAATCAAATCTCAGCACAAGATTGGAAGGGGTTGTGGATCCACCACGTTCCTATATATACAAAAGGAAGTTTCTTTACATTTCTCCGCAACTTTCTGAATGGATTTACACCAAATCACAGAAAGGCACATCCCTGATCCAACATCTACCTTCCTGCCAAATGTTGTGTAATTCCGTTCTGCTGTTCGGGCTGTAGCCGTGTCTAATTGTCCTACGGGAATTTAAATAGGGGGAAACACGCTTTTAAGCACCCCCTGGTTCTCGGCCCTGCCTGACAGATCACCCTGAAAATTTCAAGGTTGCAGCTGCAGTGAGCGTTGTATCAAGTTTTAAAATGTTGTGAAGATTCGTCAAATAGCACCAAAGTTATTGGCAAATGAAACCAGCATTGGCATAGCCAATAGGTCTCGCCTTTGGGGCCTTATAAGTGTTTAGCCAGAGCTATTGACTTTGCCAATGTCTTTAAGCTGTGCTGTAGAGAAGTGTGGCTGCTGTGCAGCATGCTGAAAAGTTTTAATAAAAAAGCGTCAGAAGCATTTTTGTTACCTGCTAAATGACCAAGAAGATATTATGTACAACTGAACGGCCATATTAAAAAATGTATTTACAATAAAAAATGTCCTCAGTTTTCTTTTGTTCTTGCAATGCTGGCAACTTGTTTCTGCCTATTCCAATGGTTGTTTGTTAAAGCTTTTTTATGAGGGGGCATAAACAATCGGAGGGTGAAGGTTGGGAACTAGTACCTGTATTATAGCACTAGCAGCGGCCAGACACTAGGGGAGAATCAACAGATGCCAGATTCCGAGAGCAGGCTGAGGTGGTGCTGAGTGATGCTGAGGTGGTGCTGAGGTGATGCTGAATGATTCTCCGGTCTTGCTGAGTGTTGATGATGTGGTGGTGTAATAGTGCAAAGGCGATGCTGAGTGATGCTGTGGTGACGCTGAGTGATGCTGTGGTGACGCTGAGTGGTGCTGTGGTGGCGCTGAGTGGTGCTGTGGTGGTCGCTGAGTGGTGCTGTGGTGGTCGCTGAGTGGTGCTGTGGTGGTCGCTGAGTGGTGCTGTGGTGGTCGCTGAGTGGTGCTGTGGTGGCGCTGAGTGGTGCTGTGGTGGCGCTGAGTGGTGCTGTGGTGGCGCTGAGTGGTGCTGTGGTGCGCTGAGTGATATGGTGGCGCTGAGTGATATGGGGACGCTGAGTGATGTTGCGGTGTGGCGCTGAGTGATGTTGCGGTGTGGCGCTGAGTGATGTTGCGGTGTGGCGCTGAGTGATGCTGCGGTGGCGCTGAGTGATGCTGCGGTGGCGCTGAGTGATGCTGTGGTGCCATGAACAATGTAGAGGCAATGTATTTATACACAAAAATTCTCCATTTAGATGCGTGAATCTTTAAATCACTTTGTAGAATTATATGGGCCAAAATGATTTACAAGGTTCCAAATGACTGTATATCATGAAGACAAAAAAGGACCAATTATGTACCAACACTCCCAACTATGAGGTACTCAGTTTGGAAAGGTCAAAAAAAATAAAAAAGGAAGACTGTGTACCTTTTAAGAAAAAGACGTAGTCATTGAGGCACACACAGCCTCGGGATTGATGGATACCTAAAAAAGAAGTGACAGAACTATGTTGAAGAATATGACCTTTAACTACCGCGATGTCGCGTTGCAACCAGGCTCGAAGAGAAACAGCAATAAATTACCTTGACTTCAAAGCGCATCCGTTCACTGCATAGTAACTGGAGCACTGGGTGGAAAAGTCACAGTACCCAGCCGTCATGGCGCGTCGTGAGGCCATATGTTTTGAATTATCGCGCCCGTGTCTGGGCACGATAATTCAGAACATATGGCGCCTGTGCGGGTAACCAACCGCAAGCAATAGGCCACGCTCGTGCGTGTGTGGCCTATTGCTTGCGGTTACCCGCGTGTGGTGAACTTTTGAAAGCCCCTTATAATAAGTCTCGCAGAGCAGCGCACAAGGCGAGAACTAAAAACCCTCTTCCTATGGAAACTATGTCCTAACTATAACTACCTACCTACCTACTGGGGACTCTGTGTGTGTGCGTGTGTGTGTGTGTGTGTGTGTGTGTGTGTGTGTGTATATATATATATATATATATATATATATTACCTACTGGCGGTCGCCAGTAGGTAGTTATAGTTAGGACCCTGTTTCCATAGGAAAACCGCAACATTCTATTTTGAATAACTTTGGCGCCGGTCGACGAATCCTCGCGAAATTTTTAAAATAGGTGGGGCGCTGCGCTCCGCTCCTACCCTGAAAGTCTTGGGGGGATTCGTCATGCGGGGGCTGAGATAAAAGGGGGGTCCCAAAACGCGTTTTTCCCATGCATTTTTCCATAGGACCTTTAGACACAGCTACAGCCCGAACGGCTGAACAGAGTTCCTTGAAATTTGGCAGAGAGGTAGTCTACAGGTCAAGGAAGTGCCTTTTGTAGGTTTGGTGTAAATCTGTTCAGTAGATTCTGAGAAAATAGCCTTTAAATCAATATATATATCTGAGCCAGCTTACGGTGCGCTTACGGTGCGCGTACGGTGACGTGCGCGAGCGCGATTCTGATTGGCTGTTCGATCTAAGTAAACATTAGAATCGGTCGAAACCAGGAAGCGGCGGCCGCCATTTTCTCTCTCGCACTCTGAGGGGGGCAGCAAAAACAAAGACAAAAAACATCTAAAGGGGCAGTATATTCAGTTCTTAACCACCCAGCATCGATATAGGTGTCCCCAAACAACCCCCAAGGCCAAAAAAACTATTTTATTTTTTTTTGAAAAATCGCCGATTACGCTTACCGTACGCAGCGCACCGCGTGACCACCGTGCGTGCACGGTACTAACTGCGTAAAGTGTGCGCGCGGTGCGCAAAGCGCACCGCGTGCTCACTGTGCGCGCACGGTGCGACCGCAATCCTCTGCTGATGACGTGTCTTTATGAAAAAAAATATTTGTAATATATGCATAGCTAAAATTTAATGGAAGAAGACATGGGCAAATAAGTGTCTAAATACAGTATTAGCATCAGCAGAGGATTGCGGTCGCGTGAGTTATAGTTGCCTGCACTAACTATAACGGGGGAATTTCATTGGTTTTTTACGAGTGAAATGTACAGCTTACTATAACTTGTGTGAAACCTATGGTTTTTTCAGTGAATATATATATACATACAGCAGGATACAGCCAAAGACGGACCCAGGTTTGTTGCAGAATTATTTATTCCTCTACAGTCACCATTACGCGTTTCGGCTCGTCCAAGCCTTGATCAATATATATATTTCACTGACAAAAACAAAGGTTACAGGGACGTTCTAGTGAGGCTGAGATTTCACTCAGACTCAAAACCAGAGAAATTCAGCAGTTCTAGTTACATGAGCGAACTAGAACTCATGCCCCCACAATGCATTGCTTATGACTGCACATATTACCTCATTCATTACATGGTCAGGAACTTCACTGACATACCCACTTACACTCCAATAAAACATGTCATACACCCACTTCCACACACTCATTCACAGAACCCATACAAAAACTCACACATCTAGTCACTCATCGATACAGCCAGTAACACATCAACTCACCCACAAAGCCACTAACTGAAACACTACCTCACATATACAGCCACTCATGCACCTACTCACTTACCAATACAGCCCGTCACAGAGTCACTTATAGAGACATACACACTTACATACCCACTCAAACACCCATACAGCTACTGACACAGTAAATCAGTTAACCATACACCTACTCACTTACCCATACAATTACTCACACAGACACTCAGTTACTTATACATATACTAATACATATATTCACTCACCTATACAGTGACTGAGACAACCACATTTACCTATAGAACCTGACACTCACTTTCCCATACAACCACTCAAACAAAAACCCATTTGCTCATACATAGAGCCACTCATATACCCACTCCCTCAAACATACACCCACTTATACACCGAGACAGCCACTCATGTACCCATGTCACTCAAGCATATAGACACATATGTATCTGTTCAAACACCCATTCAGCCGCTCAAGCACCCTCTGATTCACCATTTACAATAACTGAATCTGAAAGAAACACGTTAGTTAGATTCTTCACCTTAGAATATCCCCAGACGTCAGACTGGATCCGGAAGATTTTTTTCGTCAGCAATACCCCTTGCGTGTCGCTAGACGTCGTCTGCGGATCCGCGTCCGTGGTCGTGCGCCTGGATGACGTCGTCTGAGTACTTAGACGCCGCCCTAGCGCGCTGACGTCAGTTCTTCTTTTTTCCGCGCCAGTAAGCGCAGATCCGGGAGAGCTACCCCTTTTAGTCTTTTTTGACTAAGTTTTTTGATCCTTTTTGATCTTGTCTCGACTCCGGTGCCGGTAGGATGCCTGGTTTCAAAGCCTGTGCTGACTGTAACCGCTTGATGTCGGTTACGGATCATCACCGCCTGTGCCTTTACTGTTTGGGCCTCGACCACGACGCGGAGTCGTGTTCGGACTGCAAGGCCCTGACCTCGAAGGCTAGACGGGAGCGGTCCCGTAAGCTCCTCGAGATTCGCCACTCGGCTCCGCGCCCCTCTCGATCCCGGTCCAGGAGGAGGTCCAAGGATCGGTCGCGGAGCCGCAGCCGACGTCATCATCGCTCGTCTGGCTCCAAGTCTTCGGGTAAGTCGAAGCACTCCAAGAAGTCCAAGAGGCGACACCGCTCTTCGGGCTCCCCTCGCCGGTCGCGCGACTCGGCCGAGGGTCAGGGTGGTTCCACCCCCGCGGCTCCAGCGGAGCCACAGGCGCCGCGCAAGTCCCCATACCCGCCGGTCCCTGGGATTGACGCGACGCCGGCGGAAGTCAGTGCCTTACTCTCGGCCATGAGGAGCCTGGCTCCGCCGTCGACGCCCGCTGGCGCGCCTTCGGGCCCCACGGACCCGACTGGGCAACCTTGCATGCCGGCGGCTCCGGCTCCGGCCACGACGCCGCAGGTTCCCGAGGGACTCGCCCCCGAGTCCCCGTCAACGCCGGTCGACCTCGTCACGCCTCCTCCGCCGGCGTCGACACCGGTTCCACCTCCGACGCCGACTCCGCTCGGCGTCGAGCCCCAGTTCAGCCCCGCTCCGGATCCGGCGCCGTTGCGGCGTCGATGGACGCCGCGTACGGCGCCGTTAGAGACACATTATGTCTATCGTCCGGCTCCGCTCCTTCCTCCTGTTTACCAGGAATCGGATGACGGGGGCGAATGGGAGGGGTCCGAGGATCCTATGGCCGTTCAGGCTCAGCTGTCACAGGACTGGGCAGATGAACTGGGGGAGGCCAGTGGTCTGGATACCTCACCAGACACTGGATTCATCTCTCCTCCGACTGTGGCTTCGGAGGAGGGTGCTGCATTCTCTGTGGTGCTGCGCAAGGCGGCCGCAGCCCTTGGGCTCGAGCTGCCTGCCGTGGCTGTGAGGACTAACGTCCTCACTGAGGTGCTTCAGTCTGCAGCAAGCTCCACTGAGCCTCTGCTGCAATTCAATGAGGCCCTCATTGACGTTCTGCAGGGCACCTGGTCCAAGCCCTCCACAGTCCCTCCTGTGGACAGGAACGTCGCCAGGCGCCACCGCCCTGCTCCGGGCGACCCCAGTTTTCTGTCCCAACACCCCACCCACGAGAGCCTGGTTATCCAGGCTTCTACCTCCCAATACTCCTTCCCGACCGCTCCGCCGGACCGGGATTCCAAGAGACTGGAACAGTTTGGCAAAAAGCTGTTCTCCTCCCTTAGTTTGGGTCTGCGGTCCTTGAACACCGCCTGTCTTTTGGACCGTTATTCCCACTCTCTGTGGGATACGGTGGAGGACGTGCTGCCCCTGTGCCCGGAGGAGGCCCAGACACGACTTACCCAGGCTCTGGCCGATGGGAGGGACGCAGCACGACATGCAATCCGATGTGGGCTTGACACTACGGACTCGCTGGGTAAGGCGATTTCTACCACGGTGGCGCTTAGACGTCACGCCTGGCTGCGGTCCACGTCCTTTTCGGGGGATGTCCAGAGCACTCTCATGGACATGCCCTTTGATGGCACTCGCCTTTTTGGTGAGAAAGCGGACAGTGCGCTGAATCGCTTTAAGGACTCCCGGGCTACGGCCAAGTCCTTGGGCCTCTCGGCCCCGCGGTCGCAAACTTCCACCTTTCGCCCCTTTCGTGGCCAAGGAAGGGGTGCCTCCTCACGTCCGCCTAGCCACCAGCCGCAGAACCAACCTGCGCGCGGTCGCGGACGTGGTTTCCGCCGAGGCGGTTCTGGAGGACGACGCGGTCAGCCCACATCCACCCCGGCAGCATCCGCCTCCAAGCCTTCCTAGTCCGAGCTTTCCGGCCCATTCCTCGCCAGTGGGCGGCAGAGTTCGCCATCACCTGCTCCACTGGCGTACCATCACTTCTGACAGGTGGGTGCTGCAGATCGTCCGAAGGGGCTACTCCCTCACCTTCGAGACGACCCCTCCAGCCATGCCACCGCAGCACCACCGTATCTCGGAGGATCATTTGAATCTTCTGCGAGAGGAAGTTTGGGCCCTTTTGGCCAAAGAGGCCGTCGAGCGCGTTCCGAGCCCAGAAGTAGGTCGTGGTTGTTATTCCCACTACTTTCTGGTTCCCAAGAAGGGCAAGGGGGGCCTATGCCCTATCTTGGACCTCAGGAACGTCAATGCCTTCTTCCGGAAGGAACGGTTCAAAATGTTAACTTTGGCTCAGGTTCTAGCTGCCCTAGACCCTGGAGACTGGATGGTAGTGTTGGACTTGCAGGACGCTTATTTCCACATCCCCGTCCTGCCGGCCCACCGGCGTTACCTGCGGTTCACGGAGTGCCCCTCGGGTGTTCACGAAAGTGATGGCAGTGGTCGCAGCTCATCTGCGCAGATCAGGGGTTCCAGTCTTCCCCTATCTCGACGACTGGTTGTTGAAGGCGGGCTCGCCCCAGGCAGTCGTCTCCCACCTCCAGACTACGGCGGATCTCCTGCATTTGCTGGGGTTTTCCATCAACGTGCCGAAGTCACACCTGAGTCCCTCTCAGAAGCTCCTCTTCATCGGAGCGGGTCTCGATTCGGCGCAGTTCCGGGCTTATCCTCCGGAACAGCGGGTCCGGGATATACAGGCCCTGATTCCCATCTTTCGGCCTCTATCCTGGGTTTCGGTCAGGCTAGTGTTGCGGCTTCTGGTGCTGATGGCCTCCTGCATCCTACTAGTGCATCATGCCAGGCGGCGCATGCGGGCTCTGCAGTGGGACCTGAAGTTTCAGTGGGCCCAGCATCATGGCAACCTGTCCGACCATGTCTTGATCTCGGAGGGCACTGCGCAGCAGTTGCAGTGGTGGCTCACGGACCGCGATTGGGTCACGGGCAAGAGCCTCTCCCTTCCCCAACCGGAGCATGTCGTAGTGACGGATGCGTCCCTCCTGGGATGGGGTGGCCATATGGGAGAGGCGGAGATCAGAGGCCTCTGGTCTCCGGCGGAGTCTCGTCTCCACATCAACCTGTTGGAGTTGAGAGCGATCCGACTTGCACTGAAAGCCTTCCTTCCCTCTGTCAGGGGAAGTGTCGTGCAGGTGTTCACGGACAACACCACCGCCATGTGGTATTGCAACAAACAGGGCGGGGTGGGGTCGTGGACCCTTTGTCAGGAGGCTCTGCGCCTCTGGACATGGCTGGAACACCAGGGCGTCACCGTAGTGGTTCAACATCTGGCGGGCTCTCTGAACGCCAGAGCAGACGAACTCAGCCGCCGGTGCATGATGGATCACGAATGGCGTCTGAACTCCTAAGTGGCGCAAGGTCTCTTTCAGCAGTGGGGAGAGCCTTGGTTAGATCTATTCACCACCGAAGAGAACGCGCAATGTCAACGGTTCTGCGCGTTGGAATTTCCAAGGCGGCACTCGCTCGGCGACGCTTTTCGTCACGAGTGGAGTTGCGGTCTGTTGTACGCCTTTCCGCCTATACCACTTCTGCCCAGAGTGCTGAAGAAGATCAGGCGCGACCGGGCCCAAGTCATCTTGGTGGCTCCGGACTGGGCACGAAGGTACTGGTATCCCGAGCTACTCAGTATGTTGACCGATCCTCCGATACGTCTGCCCCTTCGTGAGGATCTTCTGTCGCAGCAGCAGGGGACGGTCCTCCACCCGAACCTGTTCAGCCTCCACCTCCATGCGTGGAGATTGAGCGGCGGCAGTTGATGCCATTTGACTTGCCTCCTGAAGTCTGTGATATCATTCTGGCAGCCAGGCGTCCCTCCACAAAGACGGTATACGCCTGCCGGTGGAACAAATTTGTGGCATGGTGCACAGCAAAGGCTGTGGATCCCCTTTCCGCCCCTCTTTCTGAGGTTCTCCTCTTTCTTCTTTCTTTGGCCCAGCAGGGCTCTGCCCTGGGCACCTTGAAAGGTTATCTTGCTGCCATCTCTGCCTTCTTGCGGCTTCCTGATCAGCCTTCTCTTTTCAAGTCCCCTGTAGTTACACGCTTTCTAAAAGGCATTACTCACACGTTCCCTCCTGTCCCTTTGTAATGCCTCAGTGGGACTTGAATCTTGTTCTCCCATTTCTAATGTGCGCTCCCTTTGAGCCTCTTCATAATTGTCCTCTTCGTCTGCTGACGCTTAAGACTGCTTTTCTGGTAGCCATCACCTCGGCTAGACGGGTGAGTGAGCTCCAGGCTTTATAATCAAAGCCTCCTTTTCTCTCTGTTCATCCGGACAAGGTTGTCCTTCGGCCTCGTCCCTCCTTTCTTCCGAAAGTGGTGACCCCCTTTCATCTTGGGCAGTCTGTCACCTTGCTCACTTTCTTTCCGCCTCCGCATCCTTCCAAAGAGGAAGAGAGTCTCCACCGTCTGGACCCCAAACGTGCGCTCTCCTTTTATCTGGACCGCACAAAGCAGTTCCGGGTGGACGACCAACTTTTCATTGGATACGTGGGTGCTAAGAAGGGGAAAGCTGTGCACAAACGGACCATCTCTCGGTGGGTCGTTTTGTGCATCAAAATTTGTTATTCCTTGGCAAAAAAAGGCCCTCCTGTTGGGCTGGGCGCCCATTCTACTCGGGCCACAGCGGCTACTACTGCTTTGGGACGGGGTGTCCCTTTGCAAGACATCTGTCAGGCGGCGACGTGGGCTCCACTACACACGTTTGCCATTATTGCCTTGACAGCCAAGTCCGGAGGGATGGCTTCTTTGGCCGTTCTGTCCTCCAGGACTTTCTGGTGTGATCTTGGTTCGCAGACCCACCACCGGGGATGGTATTGCTTGGGTATCTATTCTAAGGTGAGGAATCTAACTAACGTGTTTCTTTCAAATGAACAAGTTACTTACCTTCGGTAACGATGTATCTGTAAGAAACATTAGTTAGTTAGATTCCTCACCGACCCACCTATCCTCCCCGTTCTGCGAACTGACATCTAGGGTTAAGGTTATCCTTTTCAGGCCCCTAGATTTTATTTTTGGCACCAGTGTCGGTCTCTTGCATGGCTCTGCGTTCCTGGCGCGGAAAGCTATGTACAAGAACTGACGTCAGCGCGCGAGGGCGACGTCTAAGTACTCCGACGGACGCGGAGCCGCAGACGACGCCTAGCGACGCGCAAGGGGTATTGCTGACGAAAACATCTTCCGGATCCAGTCTGACGCCTGGGGATATTCTAAGGTGAGGAATCTAACTAACTAATGTTTCTTACAGATACATCGTTACCGAAGGTAAGTAACTTGTTCTTTACCAACTCAGTCAACTATACAGATACTCACAAAGCCACTCACTCATACAAGCACAGACATACCCACTCGCATGCCTATACAAAAACTAACATTCCCACTATCTTGTGTACACAGTCTCTTCTATACCCAGTCACACTTCTTTATGCCACTTACACTCACCCATACTGGCACTTCCACCTTACTATATATGTTGAACACTCAAAGTTTTAGAAAACACTCATAATCACTGGATGATGTCATCAGTGATGTCATTCCAAATGTCATCAGTGATGTCACTGACCATGTCAAGAGGGATGTAATATGTGAGGTTCATAAGAAGTGCATTGCAGGGGCGTGAGTTATGATCAGCTCAGGTAACTATAACTGCTGAATTTCTCTGGTTTTGTATGAGTGAAATGTCAGCCTAACTATAAAATCCCTTTAACCTTTGTTTTTTTCAGTGAATTTCTATGGTTTTGTAAACGCTAATTCCTAACTATAACATCCCTGTAACCTTTAGTTTTTAAGTGAATTTCAGCCACCACCACATTCAAACTTTATAACTGCTAAATGGATTATGACCAACACACTAAACCCATTACTATCTAAATGACTCTGTAATAGCTTGCATCACTCCCTTAATAACTTTCAGTGGAATCTGACCGCATGCATCACTGTATCAGTAAGTCTCTCATTCACTGTATAAGTATTTGAATGGATCTGTGAGATGGTGCATCAGTATCAGTGGTTCTGTAACGACCTGCATGACTGTCTTAGTGGATCTATTAGTGGGTGCATGAGTGTTTTTTAATGGGTATGTGATTGGTTGCATGAGTCTCTGTCGATCTGTGAGTAGGTGCATGAGTGCCTTTGGTAAGTACGTATATGACTGTCTGACGGGATCTGTGAGTGGCTACATGAGTGTCTAAGTGGTTGTGTGAGTAGGTGAGTGAGTGGGTGCATAAGTGTGAGTGGGTCTGTGAGTGAGTGCATGAGTCTCTCGTGTCTATGACTGGGAGCCCCAGTGTCTGAGTGGCATGTGAGTGACTGTATGGGTGTGTATGTCTGAGTGGGTCTGTGAGTGTGTATGAGTATCTCAATGGGTCTGTGAGTGAGAGTGGGTGAATGAATGGGTGCATGCATGAGTGTGAGGGTGAGTGTCTGGGTGGGTCTGTGGGTGGATGCTTGTGTCTTTGAGTGAGTGGGTCTGTGACTGAGTGTATAAGTGAGTGACTGACTGCAGAAGTCTCTTAAGAGGGTCTGTGAATGTGTGAGTGACTGGGTATGCGAGTGGGTGAATGAGTCTGAGGGTCTGAGTGTCTCAGTGGGTCTGTGAGAACATAGATGAGTATGAGTGAGTGGGTGCATGGGTATCTGAGTGGGTCTGGGAGTGGGTGCATGAGTGCCCAGGTGGGTCTGTGAGTGGGTGTAAGAGTTTCTAAGTGAATATGAGACTGCACATAGGTCCGAGTGGGTCTCTAAGTAGATGGGTGAGTCTCTGAGTGGCTCTGTATGTGGGTGCGTCACTCTCTGAATGGGTATATGAGTGGGTGCATGAGTATCTGGGTGTGTGACTGGATGTAAAAGTGTGAGTCGGTATGTGAATGAGTATAGAAGTATCTGCGTAAGTGCGTACACGAGTCTGTGACAGTGACTGTGTACAATTTAAAAAAAAAATATTTCCGCCAATATTCCTAGTGTTGCTGCGATATTTGCGAGATCCCTGTGACGGTACACGGGGGGCTGCGCTAGGAGTAGCTGCATCGGGCGTGATAAAAAAAATCAATTTTAGACCCATAACTAGAATCACTAACACCCCCATTTCTCAACCATGGGGTCAGTGTGTCTAAACCCTGCCCCCTTATGTTAGCTTTCACAGAAATTTTGAGCCCCGGGAACCGTTCCCGAACGATTAAATGGCAGCCACAACTTTCTGTTCAGTCTGAGCCCACCCAATCACAGCATTCCTGTTGGCGCGCGCATTCACGATTTACTGCAAAATCGTTGCGACATCTCCTTGACCATCGCGAAACAGCTGCAAAATATCTGTACCCACAGATATCACTATATTGTTCGGTTTTAATTTCTCAGAAACTACTGAACGGATTGGCACCAACTAACAAAAAACACAATCTGCAAAACAACATCTACCTTTTTTCCACATTTGGTGTAATACTGTCCAGCTGTAGGTCTGATTTTCCATGACACACAGAACCTACTTTGACACTTTTTTGGGAAAATTTCATGCAGATTGGCCAAACGACAGCAGGATATATATATTACCTACTGGCAGTCGCCAGTAGGTAGTTATAGTTAGGACCTATTTTCCATAGGAAATCTGCAACATTCTATTTGGAATAACGTTGGCGTCGATTGATGAATCTTCGCGAAATTTTCCAAACTTTTGGTCAGCTCCGGTCCGCTCCTATCCTGAAAATTTCACGGTGATTCGTCAAGCGGGGGCCGAGAAAAAAAGGGGGGTCCCAAAACGCGTTTTCCCCATGCATTTTCCCATATGACCTGTTGACGCAGCTACATCCCAAAGTGCTGAACGGAATTACTCCAAATTTGGCAAAGAGGTAGTCCTCAGTTCAGACTCATGCCTTTTGCTTAAATGGTGTAAATCCGTTCAGTAGTTCCTGAGATAATCAAAAGTAAAATCGCATATATATCTGGGCGGAACCTAACCACACATCTCATCGTGAGATCTGATTGGCTGTCAGCACTTCATCCAAGAAGTGTTGGCAGCCATCTTGGGACCAATATACATGATAGCACCTCATTAAAAAGCATTGCAGTTAAAAGAAGGTTTTAAGACTTTAGTTACAGTATAAATCATTTGTTGATGGTACCATACTCATTTTAGGAAGTGTGGTGTGTTCTAAGGTGATTTTACCATGTGCAAAAGCCTTCTGCTGTGATATCATGAATCATGTTTGAGAGAACTATTTTCTCATGCTTTTCCCACAGAGGTTTGGAAGGTGATCTATAAGCTAAACTGAGAGCATATTTTCAGCAAATTCACATTATCTTTCTCGGTCATGTGAGAATGAAGTCTGACAAGGGCAGAGACTGTCAGTTGATTCCTTTGTGTTCTACTGCAGCTTCCCAGAGTGTTCTAAAGAACAACTAGAGCGCTAACAGTCCTACTTATGACAAACGTATGGCACACCTGAAGCCATCTTGATTGGAATAAAGTGGTAACACTTAAAACATTTAATTTAAAAAGGAACAAAATGAGGGGGTTCATTTTGCCATAGAAAGTATGATTAGGGCTGCAGAAAGAAAAATTAGGGCACATTTTGAGTGACTTCTCAAATCCTCTTCTATTACATTAAACAATTCTGACATGCAGACTGAAACATGCACTTTGAATACCAGCAGCAGACTTCCCTGGTGAGCAGTAGCTTTACTACAGTGATCTAATGAGCAACTAGAGTGCTAACATTCTGAATTTATGGCAAATGTGTGACACATCTGAATGCCTTCTTGATGGAATCAAAGTAAAACATTAAAAGTATTCCTATTGAGGAGACTGTAGTAAATGAGGAAATTAGGAAACATCATAACAAATAAGTCTCCCAAAATGGCCACCAGAGTCAAAAGAGCCCAAATGTAGCCCAAATATCACCCAGATGTAGCCCAAGTATAGCCCAGTGACAGAATGTCCCAGTGTGTTCTAACGAACAACTAGAGCGCTAACAGTCTTACTTATGACAGAAGTATGGCACACCTGAAGCCATCTTGATTGGAATAAAGTTGCAACACTTAAAACATTTAATTTACAAAGGAACAAAATGAGGGGGTTCATTTTGCCATAGAAATTATGATTAGTGCTGCAGAAAGAAAAATTAGGGCACATTTTGACTTCTCAAATCCTCTTCTATTTCATAAAAAAATTCTGACATGCAGACTGAAACATGCACTTTGAATACCAGCAGCAGACTTCCCTGGTGAGCAGTAGCTTTACTACAGTGATCTAATGAGCAACTAGAGTGCTAACATTCAGAATATTTATGGCAAAT
The DNA here is from genome assembly GCF_964204655.1 of Triturus cristatus. Lineage (NCBI taxonomy): Eukaryota > Metazoa > Chordata > Amphibia > Caudata > Salamandridae > Triturus > Triturus cristatus. The sequence goes on from NC_140587.1 coordinate 302,172,310, forward strand.
GTGTGACACCTCTGAATGCCTTCTTGATGGAACCAAAGTAAAAAACTGAAAGTATTTTCTACTGAGGAGACTGCAGTAAATGAGGAAATTTCATAACAAATAAATCTCCCAAGATGGCCACCAGAGACAAAGGAGCCCAAATGTAGCCCAAATACCACCCAGATGTAGCCCACATGTAGCCCAATGACAGAAGTGTGCAAAACACTTATTTTTTTTGTGTATTTGCAGTTTTATATAGTGCAGACTTGTCCGGTATTGGAGTGCTTTACATGAGCATTGGTTACATCACACAAGATCAAATTCATTTTGGTTGTAGACCTGGGGAGATTAAGTGGTTTGACCAGAATCGCAGAATGTTGAGCTGAAGCAGAAACTCCAACCTGGTTCCCCAGTTGCAAAGTCTGCAGCTCTGGAAGTAACACCACATCCTCTCCCCTAGGTGCAACATTTAATCAAGTGGTCAACTGGATAAAAAACATAAAGATTCCAAATAATTTAAAAGTTCTTTGTCGCTATTTGAAAACTCAGAAAATATGTCCTCATTTTAGTTTTTTAGAGCACTAACCATAATTGTGATGCAAATAAGACCCTCTCATATATGTAATTTCTAAAGGAAATACTCTAGGTATTACAGTTTTGATTACATCAAGATGACGTCAGGCGTTCCACACTTTTGTAATAAATATAGAATGTTAGCAATCTAGTTGTTCATTGGGATACTGTTGAGAGGCAGAGGCCAGGGGCACGGACTCTGAAAATTGAAGGCAGATAGGAGAGTGCAGATGCAACAATTTGACCACACTGGGCAGGCAGGACGGGCTGTGGCAGCACAACAGACTATGGAGGGCAGTGGAAAGGGGGGCAGGGGCAACAAACCAACAATACAAGACTGGCAAGAGAGGCTGTGGCAATATAATAGACCATTGTGGGCAGAAGGAAGAGGCAATGGTAGTACAACCATACATGCCAACAGACCCGATTCAGCCAGGAAACGTCCAATGTTTTTAAGCTCAAATGGGCTTTATTTGATCTGTCTCCTATCTACAATCTCCTCTTTTTCAATGTAACTCAAAGGGGAAAATAAATACCCCAGTTTTTTTTCAAAATCTCCCTCTTACCAAGTTCAAAATGTTCGCAAGTATGGTACATTGGATCATGGTAGGCAGGAGGAATTGGGGTAGGGACATGGACTCGGATAACAGAGGACAGGAGGGACATGGAGAGGTGCACCAAACTGACCCTACAGGGCAGGCGTCAGGGTTTGCAGCAGCACAATACACCACACAGCGCATGCGGGACGGGAGTGAAGCACAACAATCCATAGAAAGCAATAGGGAGGGGACAGGACCATGCACATGGACAACAGAGAACAGATGGGAAAGAGGCAATGGTAGCTAGCTGACCATAATGGACAGACAGGAGAGAAAGCTGCAGCATAACAGACCATGAAGGGCAGGAGGGAGGGATCAGGGGCATTACAATGGAACAGACAAGCCAGGAGGGAGGGAATAGGGGTCTGCACATGGAAAAAGAGGGCTGGGGGAAAGGGGGCAGGGCAGGAGCAGCAAGATGACCATGGAGGTCAGGCAGGATGGGCACTAGAAACAAGACACACCAGGGAGAGCAACAATGAGACTATGATGGCATACACACAGACCATGGAGGGAAGGTGGGAAGGGGTCAGGGGCAGCTAGCTGACCACACAGGGAAGGTGGGAGGGGCCATGGCAGCACAGACGACCATGCATGGCAAGCGGGAGGGTTAGTGGCAGCACAATGGCTATGAAGGACAAGAAGGAGGGTGCAGGGGCATGCACAAAGGACCATGGAGGATAGAAGGGAGGGTCAGGACCTGGGCACAGACAAGAGAGTTCAGGGGAAGGGGCCTCACAACAGACCATGCGGGGCAGGCAGGAGGAGCAGTTGCAGCACAACAGACCAGGGAGGGCAGAAGGGTGTGGCAGTAAAATGGACCATGGAGGACAGGAGGAAGGGGATAGGGGCATGGCATGTGGACAGGCAGGGTGGAGGTGGCAGGGACAGGTTACAGTCATCTGACGATGCTAGGCAGGTGGGAGGGGAGTGGCAGCTCAACAGAACACTCAAAGTAGATCGGAGTGGCAGGTCCATGGAACATGGTAAGCAAAAAGGATGGAGCAGGGGCATGCACAAAGACATCGGAGGGCAGGGGGAAGGAGAATAGGGGCAGCAAGCCAAGCACAGAAGCTGAGCAGGAGGTCAGTGATGGGCCATAGAATTGGGCAATGGAGGGCAGGAGGAGTGGACTGGTACATCATGCTAAATGGAGGGCAGTGGCAGCACATCAGACCATGCATGGCAGGAGGGAGGAGGCTAGTCCATGGATTCAGACAACAGAGGATAGGGAGGAGGTGGATGGGGCAGAAAGCTAACTGTTCAGAGAAGGTGGGTATTAGGAACTTTATTGTTTTTAAAATGTGTGTCTGTGCGAACTACTTAAAATATGAACAAGTATGCAGCATAATCTCACTTTTATTCAGGAAGAAGAGGACGTTTGTGACTGTGACTCCGGGCTCACTTGGCAGAAACACCTCCTGACCCTCCACCCCCCATCGCAAAATGTAATGCCCGTGAAAAGGGTAGGTGGACGCAGTGTTATATAGAACATAGTCCTGAGAGCACGATTGAAAATGAAAACTAGATATAGTATATGGTATAAACTATGCACCAAAAAGTGTGATATAAGATGAACCGGGCGTGAAATATAATATGCAATACATTGTGCGCAATGACAGATTCATTGGAGAGCGCGAGATAGCACAGGCACTAGCGCGTGCTATGCAATATGTGCCTTGGAGTGTAATATGCACAGGGCAGTGTTGTGTAACCTAACTAGTCTCTAAAGTTGTAATATAAAATATGTGCTGGGGAGTGTAACGTTGCATATGCACTGTGACAAAGATATGGATCCCAGATTGTAATATGTATGGCATAGCGCTGTAAGTTATAACTAGGGCTCCCGGTTTTCCGTATTTACGGATTTATACATATAAATACATACGGAAATTGATATTTCCTTTGTCTGTATTTATATTTATAAATGGTAAAATACGAGTAAATGTTGCCGCGCTACTCTCCCGCCTCCCGATTCCTGCAAGCAAAAACCCGATGCCTCTGGGTTTCAGCTGACAGGGCAGTATTGTGTAATGTGCTAATTCTTCCAGCAATAGTCGGAGTGGCGATGCAGGGGCTCTAGAAGGGGTGAACAACCAACAAAGCCCCATTAACAAGCGAATGGTCTTTCAAAGACCTGTGAAGTGCTGTGTGTAAGCTATTTCAGCCCGGGCTGCCACAAACGTGGGGGGGGGGGCGGGAGGTACGCACTGCCAGCAACCTGCCAGGCCAGTGCACAACTCTTGCATTCCCCTGCCACTCAGAAGAGCTGGCGAGCGGGTGGCCCTTGCCGCAGTAAAGCTACAGACAAACGGGCACAGAAAGTAGAAATTTAAATAAATAGAAGGCTTTTTCGGAAGAAAAGGCTTTTTGGTTGTTTTGCAAAAAAGCCACTGATGATGTGAAAAATAAAAGAGAATGAGACATGAAATAAGTATATAACGACTTGCAATTTCACCTTCCATACGAACACAAATGTAAGAGCCTGTTTATTTGTAAGAAGTGTTATAAAGTGCTACAAGTCGCCTACCGCACTTCAGATCATTAGCCAAAAGATAACACTGAGATGAGATCGTAAAGCATCTTCAGTGCCCCAGGCAACCTGCTATAGTGAGATTAAGCAGCTCCGAGAAAGCTGCCAACTTTGCAGTTGGGGAACCAGATTTGAGTCTTGGCACTGGCTCAACATCTTCTGTGTCTGAGAAAATCACTTCATCTTCCTGTACCTGCATAACATTAAAGTCTCACAATGTAAAGCACTCCAATACCTTTGGGATGAGTTTGCGCTATCTAAAAACAGCAACAAAAGCAGTCTGAGTCTTTCATGAAGCAGGACGGGACAAAGGCATATGGCCTCTCTAATCATTTATATTGTGCTGGGTGGGAGGCCAGCAGGCAAAGAGAAGGAGCGGCAACACAAAGGGAAGAAGCAAACACAGATGGTCGAAGGGAGCAGGTTTTTTTAAAGCTGTGAAACATGGTTTTGTTGAGGCCTCTGGGGCAGGTTTCAGAGGGGTGAAGCTCTAACAGAATCTTTTGGTCATTCCAGTACCATCAGCAAATATTGAACGGGTTTTCAGTGGTCTTCACTTCATTAACAAACCAGAAAGAGCCTCAATGCCCTCAAAGTCTCTTGAAATGCACATGTGCTTGTACTACAATGGCAAAGTTTTCAGCTGAATGTATTGTGTTGCCCAATAGCAACCGGGCGCAGGTGTGCCTTGTCAATGTAAATAAATGTGGAAAAATACTAGCTGTAGCGTCGCCTTTTGCTTGTGGCAAAAATAAATATGGATAAATACAGAAAAAAAGCCCAAAAAATATATATGGATAAATACAGACGGAAATGGCAAAAAAATAAATACCATAAAACCGGGAGCCCTAGTTATAACATAGGCATCGAGGAAGGCACGTTAGATGAGCAATATAACCCGTGCGAAGGCAAGTCATATTCACGGGTGGTGTTACAGTGCACATGGGCTAGAGAGTGTCATAGCATAGGCACTAGCTGGTGGAATACAACACAGAGGTGTGAGGCACTCGGCGGGCACTGGTGGGTGGAACACAGCATTGGGCTCAGCCAGGAGCACGCTGTGACTCTCGTGAGGTTTGTCGCCTTTCCAGAGAGTAAAATAAAAAGTATTACGGTGGATGTGTGTTTTATTAACCGTGAGGGGGGTTTCTTGCATAGTTTGGTCGAATTTTTGTCGAATCCCATTTGAATGGCTTGGTGTGCGTGTATATTCAATGTGCCCGTCAATAGCTACCCATGTTTGTATAAATAAACAACAAGGGTGTCTACTTGGAGAGAGTACCCACCGGCGGGGGCGCCGGGATTAGGCACGGTAGGGCGTCAGACACGTCAGAGCTTCACTAGCGGTGTAAATGCATTCCATGTGGTTTCATTCTATGCATAGTTGCCTTTTAATGAATATCACGCAAATCGCCATGGTGATGGGTACATACGGTTTGTCCGGCATGTCCTAGGTTTTTCTATAAATATATATTTTTTAAAAATATTAAACAAAGGCCGGCCCCGGGGGATGGGGTCCCCGGGGCCATAAGTGGCCTGAGGAGGGGGGCAAGGCAGCCCCTCCTAAAGAATAAAAGAAAAAAAGGCCATGACCCGGGGGTTGGGGTCCCCGGGGCCAATTAAGGCCTTGGGAGGGCCAAATTTATTTTTTTCAACAAAAAAAATTAGGGTGCAGGCCCTGGGGGATGGGGTCCCCAGGGCCAGTAAATTAGAAAAAGAAGGGGGGCCACACAGCCCTCCTTCTTAAAAATATAAAATAAAAGACCGGAATCGCGCCCCCTCCTTGCAGCACTCTGCAAACGCGCCCCCTGGCCAGTTGTAAGTTGGGGAATTAATTCCCCTTCAATACTGAGGGTCCCTGAGGGCCAACTAGCCCAACAGGTATCTCCAGTATGCGCCAGGGAGCTGCGTTGCAGACAGGTGTCCTGAGGCCATGCCCGTTTTTACACCTCTATGCAACGCAGCTCTGTGGCGCTTACTGGAGGTACCTAGTGGGCTAGTTTGACCCTAGGGACCCTTAGGATTCAAGGGGACTTAATCTCTCAACTTAGAACGGCCACAGGGCGCGTTTACACAGTTGTGAAGGGCGGGGACGGGGCCTGAGGTGACGTGTGCAAACACGCCCTGTGGCGCGTTTTAAGTTGGGGAAATAATTCCCTTTCAATCCTGAGGGGCCAACTAGCCCACCAGGTGCTTCCAGGAAGTGCCACTGCTCTGCGTTGCAGAGAGGTGGTGCAGGCCGTGCCCCTTTTTACACCTCTCTGCAATGGCGCTTACTGGACGTACCTAGTGGGCTATTTTGCCCCTAGGGATCCTCAGGATTCAAGGGGACTTAATCTCCCAACTTAAAAAACGGCCACAGGGCGTGTTTACACAGTGGGGAAGGCAGGGGACGGGGCCTGAGGTGACGTGTGAAAACACGCCCTATGGCGCGTTTTAAGTTGGGGAAATAATTCCTCTTCAAACCTGAGGGCCCCTGGGGGCTAACTAGCCCACCAGGTGCTTCCAGTAAGCGCCACTGAGCTGCGTTGCAGAGAGGTGGTCCAGGCCGTGCCCCTTTTTACATCTCTCTGCAACGCAGCTCTGTGGCGCTTACTGGAGGTACCTAGTGGTCTAGTTGGACCCTCAGGATTCAAGGGGACTTAATCTCCCAACTTAAAACGGCCACAGGGCATGTTTACACAGTGGGGAAGTGAGGGGACGCCCTGTGGCGCGTTTTGAGAGGTAGTTTTAATCCCCTGCCCTATTATATACTAGGGGCTTACAGAGGAGGTCATGCTGATCACAGGGGGACCCCAACGCATAGTGTTCCCTCGTGTATGTAGGTGTTTTCACTGTATTCTGAGTGTCTTTTAACATAGCACTGGCTCTAGGACTGGTTAGTCAGACTCAGTTACCACCAGTATCCGTCTGAAAAAGTTGAGGGTACAGGATGATTTTGCAACAAGGCTTCTTTCTGCTCTTCTGTTTGTTCTTTCTGCACGTTATCCTTCTTCCTGCACTTTTCTTCGTCTTTGAGGACTTCTGTTGCTTCTTTCTGCATTTCTTTTTTTTCTGTGTGTTTTTCCTTCTTTCTTCACCTGTCCTATCTCTGTAGGCATAGTTAGAAATTAGCATTTAAAAAACCTTTGAAATTCACTGAAAAAATCATAGGTTTCAGGCACGTTATAGTTAGGAATTAGTATTTAAAAAAACCTTAGAAAGTTCACTGAAAAAACCATAGGTATCTGGCCTTTTCACTCGTACAAAACCATTGAAATTCCTCCGTTATAGTCAGTTCAGCTAACTATAACTCGCGCGCCCGCAATGCACTGCTGATGACGTCACATATTACATCACTCATGACATGGTCAGTGACATCACTCATGACATCTCAAATGACATCACTGATGACATCATCCTTGTTCTAGAGCGGCAGACCTCCTCTCCCCCTAATATAACCTTTGATACACACATTCAAAAATAGAAACTAAAATTTTCAAGACAATGAACATACCAATATCAGTTACAACAACCTATTCAGTAATTAGAAGATCCACATACACATCCACTCATTCACCAACAGTCCTATAGTCACTCATACATGTACTCGCTCATCATATGTACTCATACACCTATACATCCTGTTGCACAACGCCACTCATCCATAGAGTTACTCACACACATAGTCACTCATGCTAATAAAGAATCAAACATCCATTTACTTGCATATACAGTTATACACATACTACTACACTTACTTCTACAGAAACTTACACATACTTAGTCTTTTAAACAATCACTTATAGAAACACATACTTTTTTTTTTTTTTCTGCCCACTCCCCTCGAGCCAGAGGTGAAACCAGAATGGGCCAGAAGGCGGTATCCCCGCCTGTTCATGGCATGGAAAGAGTTCCCTATAAGGTGCGTCTCCTGCAGAAACACAATGTCAGGTGAAATACGTTTCAAGAACTGCAGGACCACCCCCCGCTTTATCCTGTCCCCCAGCCCATTCACATTCCATGATAGAAGTCTCAACCCCCTACCCCCCCATCCCCCCCAGCACAAAATATCCCCCTCCCGGAGATCACAGTCATAATAACACAACAGAAAACATTACCCCGCCTTGTGATGCAAACAAACAAACCCCAACCCCACCCCATCAACCCCAACAAAACTCCCCCCTCCCTGCACCCCTGCATGAGCCCAGACAGCCCCCCCAACGTGCAGTGTGCCTGTCGCCCCAATATGAAACTCACTACAAAGGAGACAGAAAAAAAAACCCTAGAAGGAGGAAAGGGCCCCAGCTAGCCCCCCGCAACCTCCAAATACCAAAGGGCAAAGTGTTACAAACTGGAGTCCAGTGCAGCCACAGGTGCAAAACGTTACCAGTCCGGTCCATAGCCAGGATCCCAGTTCTATTCCTACTCTGTCGAGCACTCTCCGTTTTCCGCCATCCGACCTTCCCGACCTCGACCCCTAGGCAGAGCATCCAGCCATTCTCCAACCGCCTCCGGCCGGTCGAAGAAATGCGAGCGACCCTCTAACTCAACCCGCAGCCTAGCCGGAAATAGCATCGCATATTTCAGCTCCATGTCCCTCAAGCGCCGTTTGATGGCCAAAAAACCCGACCGTTGCTTTTGAACCGCTTGCGTGAAGTCTGGGTAAAAGCTAACATTAGAGTTCTCAAACTTTAATGGCCGAGCCACCCTCGATGCCTGAAGGATAGCATCTCTATCCCGAAAATTAAAAAGTCGGGCAATGATAGGCCGCGGGGGAGCACCCACCTTGGGCGCACCACCCGGAATCCTGTGGGCCCGTTCCACAGCGAAGAACTTGCTCAGTCCCTTGGGTGCTAGATGAGTCACCACTAGATCCTCCACAAAAAGATCCGCAGCAGACTCCTCCGATCGTTCGGGCACCCCAATAATACGGACATTATTCCGCCTGGCCCTGCTTTCGGAATCCTCAAGGCGACGATCAGTCAGGTCACTGGCGAGCCGCAACCTTCGCACCTCCGTCTGCAAAGCGGCCACATCCACGGTTAGGCTCGACGCCGCTTGAGTCAATGAGTCAACCCGGTCATTTGTTTTGGACAGGTCCGCTCTGACCAAAGTCACATCAATCAACACCGAGTCCAATTTATTAGCCAGGGTATCAAATTGCTGGTTCACAGTCGCCTTCATCTCCTCAATGGCCCTCATGACATCCAGCAGAGTCAATTCGGACGATGCGCCCGAGGCCTCCTTGGGCAGCTCAGGCGAATTATGTGAGCCACTAGGGGATCCCTTTGGCTGCCCATAGCGGTCCATGTTGTTGGCCTGGGTATAAGCTCCCCTCCGGGTAGACTTGGGCTTCAGCTTGTCGCCGTCCACTCTCGCCGCCATCATCAGCGACCACCAAGGTCAGCACCCTCCAGTACCCGGAGGAAGGCCAGGCGACCACTGCAGGAGATCCGGGCCGCCAACTGAAATAGGCCCGTTGACAGTTCAAGAATCAGGACCCGGCACTGTTTACCCTAAGTCCCGACGTCAGTTTCCGCAGATCAACTCAAAACCGAAAGTGAAAGCACGGGGTCCGGGGCAGGCCCAGACTGGCATGCCGCTGTTGTTCACTTCGCGCCCGGGCACCTCACCAACTCGAGTACGGGACCAAGGCCGGAGAAGGCCGCAAACTTCAGATCGCCACCAGTCCGGTTCCCGGAGTCCGATTTCGATTTGGAAAACGAGTGGCACCCTAGCGCAAGATCCTAGACAAAAGCCCGTCTAGAAAACCAGGATTATGACAGGATAGACGTGGGAGGTTGCGGAGGCCTCCGGGAGCCACAAGCCTACGCGGCCATCTTGGTTGCGCGCTAGGCTCCTCCATCAGAAACACATACTTATTGATACAGGAACTCTTTCAATCTCTCACTCACATATACTCACTTATATACACCAATGGTCACATATACTAGTTTAAAACATATGTAGTTACTCATAAAGACACTATTGAGACGGTCATTCACTCACTAACACACCCATGCACACACTCATCCACCCATACAGTCCTGCACACATGCTGTCTTCAACACATACAAACAGTGAGTCACTCATTCATGCACCTATGCACTACGTAATACCCCCCACCGAACCATACAGACACTCAGACACTCATACTGATACTCAAAAAACCAACTAATAACCTATATAGACACTCATGTAGCTACTCACCAACCATCCAGCCACTTGTACACAAAGTGAGAGACTGATACAGATATTTACATATATAAACATTACTCACTTAGCCATGTATTCACTGAGATACACTTAATCAGTCAGTTATACAATCTATTTTTCTAAAACAAATCATCCATTTAGACACTTATATACCCATTTATTCTTCCATCGACCTTGAGATATACATATATAAAACATATGTAATTTTCAGAAAAACACAGATTCACTGGATGTCATCAGTGATGTCATTTGAGATGTCATCAGTGATGTCATGAGTGATGTCACTGACCATGTTATGAGTGATGTAATATGTGACGTCATCAGCAGTGCATTGCGGGCGCGTGAGTTATAGTTAGCTGAACTAACTATAACGGGGGAATTTCAATGGTTTTGTACGAGTGAAAAGTCCAGCTAACTATAACGCCCCTGAAACCTATGGTTTTTTTCCAGTGAATTTCTAAGGTTTTTTTAAGTGCTAATTCCTAACTATAACATGCCTGAAACCTATCGTTTTTTCAGTGAATTTATATATATATGTAGTTCCAGTGCTAGTCAAAAATTCTCTGGTGTGCTCAGTCGTGGGTGCTGGCGTAAGGATTACGAAACCCTCATTCAAGCCAGAGACAATGCAGCACTCTGAGTCAAAGTATGAAATTAATTTATTCAGCCTTAGTGGAAAACACCAACACGTATCAACCTCTGTCTTTTTCATTGCTGATGGGAGTCAGTTTTCCAGTTCTATTTATACGTGCCTACTTATTCTGTTATGCTGCATTTGGAAGATGTAGTCCAAAAATAGTATGATGAACAGCTGGGTACTGTACCAATTGACTACCAGCAGAATAGAAAGACGGTTAAATGATCTACTGAAGTTGTAATTACGTTTAGAATAGATTTTAGGAATCATTTTCTAATTTTTAATTTGAATATTATTTTTTGGACTACATCTCCCAAGATACATCATAATAGCATGAGTAGGAGAGTATAAATGGAAAACGGACTCCTAACAGCCTTGAAAAGGATTGAGAGGATGAAATTCATTGGTGTCAGATTTTTCTCTAAGCCTGAATATATTAATTTCCTACTTTGACTCTGAGGGCAGCGTCATCTTTGAATTAAGAAAAAATATTTTTATATATATATATATATATATATATATCCATATACACACACACATTTTGCAGCGTTAATCTTTTCTGGATTCACATGCTGTTCATTATTCCACCATCTAGATGTTGGGTCCGGAAATGTTGTATTTGTCTTTTTTTTTTTCCTCTGTCTGCGTCGACATACCACCATTTGGTGTCCTCCTGTGCTTTCTCCAGAAGCTCCCACCTTTTGGTCGCCATCTTCATATTGTTTTTTCCCGCCGATAGGTCTGGATCGATACGGAAGGAGCTCCTGAAATTTGGAGAGAAGATTCGACAAAAATTAAAGCATAATCTTCAAAAAACATACAGTATGACGATTCAACTTACCGTACTTCGAATCAAGGTGCCAGAGGGCGCCGAAAGATGAAAAGAACAACCTCGCAAATGACTGGACAATGGGCATACAGGGGGGTCGCTGTGTGCAGTGATGGACAAGACACCGTTCAAGTTTTGCCAAGATTGTCACCACAAGTAGGCCCAGAAGGACCAACATCCTGTCTGCAACCTTTACATACCACTGGATCATCGAAGTGAAGATTGCAACGCGTGTTCGGCCTTCACCCCAAAATCTTTGAGGGTAAGAGAGAGACGGAGGACAGCCAACTACAACATGCAGGGGAAGGTCACAGCACTATCGCTACAAGACCTGGGCCTCTCCAACAAGGAAGAGGACAATGTCGCTGAAGGTCCAGAGACGTCGACACGGACATGGACATCCAAGTCGTAGATGTCGAAAAGAACCATTCGACAGAGGAAAGAGAACCGTCTACCTAAAGAAATTAGAATCCCAAAAGGCAGCCTCAAATGCCTCGAAGGGAGCCTCGGCGTCGAAGTACTCGGCGTCCGCAGTTGTGTCCAGAGAGAAACATTCCCTTCAATGGGGAACAGCTTAGACAAGGACTCTGTAATGGCAAGGACCCTCGAAAAATCCAAGACGTCGACAAGAGAGGTCAAAACATGCCTCGACAGCGGGGAAGGCTCCGTCTACCACGAAGAGAGAGGCAAAGTCTCGATGCCAGAACTCGCACGTCGGAGATAGAGAAGAATAAAAAGAGGCTAGAAGCAGAATTTTGCAAAGAAAGAGTTCAACGAAAGCTTGAAGCAATTCAAGATACTGCCAAAAAATTCGACTGAAATAGAAAAGAGCGTCAAGGAGTTAGAGCCTCCAGCGACACCCAAACTGCCCGCGGAGCAAGAAGAATAATTATTTTTCGGGGAAGAACAACAGACTTACTTGGGCTCTGAAACCTCTGAGGTTCAAAAGCTATAATAGCAAGACCTCGATGCTGACTCCCCAGAAGAAGCTGTCGATACCTATCCTTCGAGGCCTTCACCGCCAGACAACCTTGGTATGTACAACCAAGTCATCAAAGAGGCAGCGGATACCTATGGAGTACAACTAGAGGAAGAAAAACCCTAACCATGTTTTCTGCTCGAGACTTTAATGCCTACACAATCAAGGAACCAATTCCTTCCTATGCTGCCAAGTGTTCTGGATCAGGGAAAAGAGGCATTTAAGGAGCCTGCCACGTGTAAGGCAGTCATGCCTAGAAGAGAGAAAAAATACAAACACTCCTCTAAAGATCCTATTTACATCAAGGGTTTAGTGGCAGCTGACTCTAACATAACACCCACGGACAGGGAAAGGTTTAACGTACCAACCACTACTGGCCCACCACCAAACAAAGAGGATGGACCTTATGGGGAGAAAGGTCAAGAGAAGTGCGGCAAATCAATGGCGCATAGCAAATTCAAATGCATTGCTGAACAGACATGCATACCAACACTGGGAGGAGGTAGGGGAGCTACTAAAGCACCTACATTCCAAAAAAGAGCAAGCCACTTGGTAGAGGAAGGGAAGGATATAGCAAATACATGCTTAAAACCTGCCCTAGATGCTGCAGAAACATTAAGCAGACAGATGAGCATCACCGAAAGAAGGCGCACATGGCTAAGAATCTCGGGATTCAAACCAGAGTTGCAGAACAATATACTGAAGACACCCTTCAATGGGGAACAGCTGTTTGGAAGCCTAGTGGACGATATGCTGAAGCAAAAGAAAGGACGAGATAGCAAGATCTATGGGAGCCCTGCAATTCAGAGGTGGCATGTGTAGAGGCACAACCCTTAAGGAGGCCAGCCGGCTGAGGTAACCATCACCCTACAACCTCTCATCAGTCATACCAGCAAGGATACCAAGGGGTAAGCCAGGGACAACAACAAGGGCGACAACAAAATTGGCAATACCAGCAAGGAAGACAATCGTTTCGAGGATGCCCCCATGGAGGAGGCCTTCCGCAGCGAAGAGCAGCACCCCCATCAACAAAGTTACTACATTCCAAACAATACACACACTCAAACATCACTGAGTGTTCCCGCAATAAGACAATGACAACAAACAAACAAAAAGTTCCTTCAACATTCTACACTAGTAGGAGGCAGATTAAAGCACTTCCACAAATAGAGAGAGATTATGTCAGACAAATGGATCTCAAACATAATACAGTATCGTTACTGCATAGAGCTAATCAAACCACCTCCAAACAGAAGCCCAAAGAGGAAGGTACATTCAAAAAGAGAAGCTAAGGGGCGTGGCTTGGCAGGCTAGCATGGCGGACGCGCCTTAGCTCGGCTCCGTCCAGCCCACCGATAAATATCCTTCCACTGATCCTGTTGCCCGACCCAGGACTCTCCCCAGTTGCGGTGGGGGTGCGTGGGCATTGGCGGCTGTCTCCGGTGGTGTCCCGGTCCCTCCAGAGTTCCGTGGGACGGCGCCGGGCGCGAGAGTGGGGCCTGGGCCTGCCTGGCCTCCGACGCCGCGGCCTTGATTTGGTGCGGCAGCAGAGGGGCTTGTTCCTTCAGACGGCGGCCGAAGCGGAGAGCCCGGAGCTGCGGTTCTCCGGCGGACGGGGGCAGCGAGCGCTGGCCCCGGTGGACCCTGGGGGTGGAGTACAAGGAGCCCGGAGGTCGGACCTTCCCTGGAGTGGATCCGGATGACGGCGGGAGTGGCGCTGCCCAGCAGATACCCGGTGGGGGTGCGGAGAACGGTGCCGCAGGAGCAGCGGTAAGAGGCCATTGACGGCCTTCTTGGTGCCTGCAGCTGTTGGTGAACGGGGGTTCGGCGGCCATTTTGGGCCGCATGGTGGTGAGGGGGAGGGGGTTCGTGCTGGCGGCGCTGAGTGTCCGGGCTGGTGGGGCTGGACCCCGGAAGGAGTAGCTGTGCAGGGCCTATCGCCGGAACACTGGACCGGGGTTTCGCCTTTCCCCCCCTCTCCGCTGGACACCCTGTTGCTTTGAGTGGGAGGCCGGATGCTCGGCGGCCATTCCGGGACGCGGCGGTCGAGGGGGGTCCTGCTGGTGGTTTGCGGTGGCGGAGTGGCCGGTGGTGCGCCGCGGGAGGTGGACCTCACTCCGGGGACTGCAGAGTGCTTGGGCCTCTATCCATCTCACCAGGGCCTCTCCGCTTGGCAGTGGTTCGGGGCCTGGCAGACGTTCCTTGGTGCACCGGGCGTGGGGGTAGCGAACTCTTGGTCTGGACCCGGACTCTGGGGCCGGAGCCCCCCTGGTGTGTGCCTGGGTGTGGGGGGTGAGTGACGATCGCAGCATGACCAAGGATAGAGCCGGCGGGGCGCCGGCCAAACAGGGGCCCATTGACAAGTTTACCGGCCTGGCCGGGGGTGCGGCCTCGGCGGCCCCGGACAACGCGGCCCTGCTGGCGGCCATTACCCAGTCCAGGGACATGCTGGACGTGAAGATTGGTGCGGTGGGCTCCGATGTGACATTACTGCACCAGGACTTGCGTAACGCAGTGGCCCGCATAGCGGAGGCGGAGACCAGGGTCTCGGGGGTGGAGGACGACGTGGCGACCCTTAAAAAACAGATGGCGGCCCTGGAATCTTCCCATAGGAACTTAGCGGGCCGAGTCGAGGATGCGGAAGGGAGAGCTTGTTGCAATAACCTGCGCTTCGTAGGTTTTCCGGAGGGATGCGAAGGTACCAATATGGAGCGTTTCCTGACGGAGTGGCTGGTGTCCTGGCTCCCCCCTGACGCACTTTCCAGCTGTTTCATGGTGGAACGGGCGCATAGAGCGCTGGTCCAAAAACCGCCAGTGGGAGCCCGCCCCCGCCCGGTGATCGCCAGGGTCCTTAATTACCATGACCATGATGTTATCCTCCGGCAAGCCACGGCGAAGGAACCACTCCACTTTGAAAATTCTCGCATTCTTATCTTCCCGGACTATACGAGGTTGGTGCAGCAGCAGCGTCAATCCTTCCTGGCGGCTAAGGCTCGGCTGCGGGAACTTCAGCTCTCCTACGCTTTGTTGTACCCGGCTCGGCTGCGGGTGGTCTACAAATCCCAGACCTTGTTCTTTGATACGCCCGAGGAGGTGTTTAAATGGACAGATGAAACGGTGCAGCTTTGCTGTCGCGCCCCCCCCCGGCGGAGACTCTACTTCCTCGCATGATGAGACATCTAGGACTGGTGGTCGGCTGGGGGCGAGGCGGGGCCGAAGGTCCAGGTCGCGTCGCCGCTCCAGGTCTGGTGGAGTGCAGCCTGGTGCTGGGAGAGCTGCTGGGCGTCCACCTTCCACTCCTTGAATGCTGCTGCCGCATTGGCGGGGGACTGTATCGCACTGTGAATAATATGTCTTATTTGATGCAGTGTGTGGGGAGGGGAGGGGTCCTGGGTTGGGAGAGTACGTAACGGGCAGGTGCTGCTGTAGCGTCTTGCGAGCGGGGTAATCACCTGCGTCTTGTTGGTGGGGTTGAGTTGGGGATCCGTTGGTGGGGGGTTGGAGATCCACGGTTGGGGTCTTCCGATGCTATCCACCGCGACAGGTACTTCAAAGGTTTTGAGGTATGGGGGCTGGAATTGTTGTTGTTGGGGTTCGGGGGTTTGTTGGACCGCGCACACCCATGGGAGCTGCCAGAGGGGAGTGGAGTTCAGATGCTTCTGGAGGGGGCTCAGTGGCACACCTTGATGGATAATGGCAGGTACAGCCACTAGGGTTGATGGGAGGCCGGCGGTACTCCGAGTTCTGAGTTGGAACGTTAGAGGCCTGCTTGACAAGATTAAACGGGGGGCAGTCCTGCAGTATGCCAAGCGGGCGTCGGCGGGTGTGTTTTTGCAAGAAACACATCTCCTGGGTACTAGGGTTCCCTGCCTCCAAAGATACGGGTACATGCAGGTCTTTCATTCTGGGTTCACTAGGGGTTCCCGAGGTGTGGCCATCCTCATTCACAACCGGGTCCGATATTCACACACGCGCTCATGGGCGGATACGCACGGGCGGTATATTTTTGTTCAAGGAAAGATTGGGGCGGAAGTAGTGATCTTCGGAAACGTTTATGCCCCACCCCCCTTTTCATGGACCCTGGCTGAAAAGATCATGAGTGTATGGGCGGAGATGCCGTTGGCAGCAGGTATAGTAGGCGGCGATTGGAACGATGTAATGGTGGCGTCGCGGGATCGCTGTTCGGGGAGTGGTACGCGATGCGCTGATCGGCCGACCAAGCTACAGGCGCTGGCCGACGGTCTTAATTGGGTGGATGCATGGCGGCGGCTTAATGGGGATACACGGGCGTATACTTACCTCTCTGCCGTGCATGGATCATTCTCTCGGTTAGACTACATCTTCCTATCGGGGGCCACGGTGGCACGGGGGGTGGAGGCAGATATCCTCCCCCGTGGTTTGTCGGATCATTCCCCTGTCTCGCTTCGGATGCAGCTCGGGGGGGGGGTGGTAAGTGGACAATTTCGTTGGCGCCTTTCGGGCTGGCATCTTCAGCAAGAAGACTACTGTGCCCGTATGACGGAGGCTTTGGATTCTTACTGGGCCCGGAATGTGGGCTCGGTGTCGAGAGTTGATATCTTATGGGAAGCATGGAAACCAACGCTGCGGGGAGTTGACATCTCATATTGTGCGGCGGCCCGCCCAGCGTGTGACGCGGGATTGGTCCAGGCTGAGGGCGAGATTAGGGGGCTTTAGAGTAGAAGCCAGGGGGAGTCAGGTGGGGCTCTGCGGCATCAGTTGCAATATGCCCAGCAAACCTATGCCTCGCTCTTGCTGGACGAGGCGAGGCAGGCATGGTTAGCTAAGCGAAGCCGGGTTTATCAGTGGGGGGACAAATCGGGGATAATGCTGTATAGGCTGTGTCAGGGGCAGCGTCAGGCACATACCCTCCCGGGGATTACAGATAGAGAGGGCCGCGCGCTGACAGACCCTGGCTCCATAGCAGACAGCTTTGCAGCATACTATGCGGAGCTGTACGAACCGCAGGAGACCATACCCGGGGGGCTGGTGGATCGGTTCCTCGATGATCTTCCCCCTAGAGGCCTCTCGGATGAGGCGCGTGTAGACTTGGACAGACCGCTAATGGTGGATGAGCTGGGGATGGCGTTGGGGAGCTCGTCCGTCGGGAAGGCCCTGGGCCCGAATGGGTTCCCGAGTGAGTTCTTCAGGAAATACTTTCTGCAACTGGGGCCCCACTATCATGCGGTGGTGGAAGATGCTTGTGAGCGGGGGGTTTTGCCGGCCGACTGGCGACATGCAGAGATTGTCGTATTCCACAAGCCGGGTCGCCCTCCTGAACAACATGCCTCTTATCGGCCGATTTCCCTTCTGAATGTGGAGGCGAAGATTCTGGCCAAGGCTCTGGCCAACCGACTGTTGCCTTATATTAATACTCTGGTCCACCCGGACCAAGCCGGGTTTATGCCTCATAGGGCAACGCGTCACAACATCTGGCGTGCACATGTGGCGATTGATGCGGTCCAGCGGCGTGAGGCTCGGGCAGCTCTCCTTTTGGCCGACATGGCTAGAGCTTTTGACTCTCTTAGCTGGCGCTATCTCTTTGCCTTGCTGCAACGGCTGAACCTGGGGCCCCGCTTCTTGTCCTATTTAACACTTCTGTATACCGATCTCACGGCCTCGGTTCGGGTGGCAGGGGCGACCTCGGCAAGATTCCCGGTGCATCGGAGGACGCGGCAGGGCTGCCCCCTGTCGCCTTACCTATTTGCCTTGGCCATGGAACCACTGGTCTCTTGGGTCCGTATGGATGCGCAATACACAGGGTTTGAGTGGGAACATGGCCTCTTGGACCGTATTGCCCTATATGCTGACGACGTGTTGTTCTTCCTGTCGGATCTCGATAGAACAGGGCCGCGGCTGCTCCGCATGATGCAGGTCTTTGGGGAGACGTCCGGGCTATACATGAACCCGAGGAAATCCACCCTTTGGGTGCTGGGCGGCTGGGACGTACAGGGTGAGTGGACGGCGTCACTGCGGATTGCGGCCAGGGGGCTGCAATATCTGGGGTTCTTTCTAACCGACGTACCGACGATCGCCTGGGAGCGCAACGTGGTGCCGGTGTGGGAGAAAGTATGTCGGGATGTTAAGCTCTGGGCGCGTATGCCTCTCACTATCTGTGGCCGCTCTGCCATCTTTAAGATGGTGGCGCTACCTCGACTTCTTTACCAGCTCCAAAACCACCCTTATGAGATCCCTCTCCGTTGGTTTCGGACGGTTAATGCGGTGCTGAGTCAATTTTTGTGGGAGGGGGGTCTGGCCAGGGTGTCGCTGAGGGTCTGCTTTTAGTCAATGTACGACGGGGTACTGGCCGCCTCCGATATCTTATCCTATTATTACGCCTCCCATTTATTGGTCCTAAACGAATGGAGATAGGGGGGACCTGGCATATGCGGTGGAGAGGCGACTTATGGACCCACATACGGTACATACCCTGCTTAACGCGACCGCGCTGCGGGAAGCATTGCCACCGGTCACCCAAGTGGTGTTTCGGGTGTGGCGCCGGGCTCTATGTCATATTGGCTGGTGGGGTAGGCTTACCAGGGAAACTCCGTTGTGGCAGAACAGGCTGCTCCCTCCGTTGGCGACCCTCTCTGGTTTTAGGGACTGGGACAGGATTGGTATCTCCATATTGGGATCGGTGGTTCAGGGCAGTGTGATGAAATCCTTTGAGGTCTTACAGCATGAGTATCAAATGCCACGGACGCAGTTCTTTAGATACCTCCAACTGCACCATGCCCTCGCCCCCAGACTGGAGGGTCTTCAAACCATCCCTGAATTCAGTCCCCTTGAGGCTCAGGTGTTCATGGGGGATCTCCAAGAGAAGAAAGTTTCCAAAATATATCGGTCTCTGGTGATTCATAGTGCTCCGTCCCTGCAGGGTCTGCGTGTGCGGTGGGAGACGGACGTTGGGCCATTGGACGAGGCAGATTGGAGGGAGGCACTTGCCTCCCCCCGTGAGGCTAGTATAGCGATCCGCCTGCGTCTCGTCCAATTTCGGTATCTGCACAGGACTTATTACACGCGACAGCGGCTATGGCGGGCGGGTCTTATCGCCTCCCCGGACTGCCTTAGGTGTGGGCGGGAGGTGGGGTCTTTGGTGCCCACGGTCTGGCACTGCCCTGCGGTGCACCGGTTTTGGGGGAGAGTGTTAGGGTGCTTGTCAGAAGTGTTGGGCTGGGATCTCCCTGTAGACCCCAGGCTGGTATTGCTCCATGTTATGGCTGATATTGGGGGTAATATTTATAAGCGTCACCTGCTGCTTCTGGGCCTAACGACAGCCAAGCGGGATCTGGCTCGGGCGTGGAAGGCCCCGGCGGCTCCCTCTCTCAATGTTTGGAAACGAGGTTTAGATTTCAGTATGGGCCTGGAGTTGCCGATCTTTAGGGCGCGTGGGTGTCCTCGGAAACACTTCAAGATCTGGAAGCGGTGGGCTGATTATAGGGACATTTTCCTTGCACCGGTTCCTGCGGATGGAGACTTGGGGCCTATTTGAATGTCAAGCGTGGTGCTGAGCTCTAATTGTATAAAGATGGTTCTGGTGGTGTCTGGCGATGGTGTGGGGGGTGGGTGGATGGATGTTGGGGGGGGGGAAGGGGGGTTTTCTTGATAGATGATGTATGAATAGCTCTCCATTGTTCCTCTACATGGCAAAAATGTCAAGAGTTGTCGCTATTTACTATGTGGCAGATCCCCTGGGTTTACAGGGACCTGCAGCCCTTGCCTTCTTGATCAATAAAAAGTGTTGTTAAAAAAAAAAGAGAAGCTAATCAGCTACTCCAAGAGGTGCAAAGACTACAAGTGAAAGAAGCTATAGAACAGGTACCAATCAAGGAAACAAACAAGGGACATTACTCCACGTACTTCCTCATTCCAAAGATAGAGTGAACGCTCCGTCCTATATTAGATCTCAGATTTCTCAACAAATTTGTAAAGACTCAAAGGTTCAAGCTGACAACCCTGTAAGAGGTAGTTCCTCAATTGTAAAAAGACTACATGGCAACCATAGACTTAAAGGATGCCTATTTACACATCCCCATGAACAACGAACACCAAAGGTTATTAAGATTTGTGGTCAACGAAACACACTACCAATTCAAAGTGGTAGCATTCGGTCTAAAGTCGGCAGCAAGAGTGTTCACAAAGTGCCTAGCAGCAGTAGATGCTCACCTAAGAAGGTAAGGAATCCATGTATACCCGTACTTAGATGACTGGTTAGTAAGAGCAAGCTCGTATAGACTTTGCAAGCAACATATACAGCAAGTAATCAGCTCTGGTTTTCCATACACTGGGACAAATCTTCCCCAGGGTCAGTCCAAGAAAATGTGTTCTTTGGAGCAAAGATGGATGCAATATTGGTGAAGGTGTTCCCAAGTGAAAAACAAAGTATATACCTCCTGAATGAAACACAGCTATACCAGAAGGGGCAAGCTCTGACAGTGAGGATGGTGGGGAAGCTGCTGGGAATGATGGCCTCATGCATTCATTTGATTCCTAACATTCGCCTACACACAAGACCGTTCCAGGAATGGATTCAAACACAATGGTCACAAGCAACAGGGAGTTGAGAAGATCTAGTGGTTGTCACACAAACAATACAGCAGGAAATAGCATGGTGGAACCAAACAAACATATCACAAGGGAGACTTTTCACACAACCAACTCTTGACAGTGACTGTAATGACAGATGCTTCACAGATCGGATGGGGAGCGCACATGAACAACCTCAAAGTAAGAGGATTGTGGACACAGCAGGGTGCTCTGCAGCACATCAATATCCTAGAGTTAAAGATAGTGTTCCTAGCCTTAAAAGACTTTCAGAAAGAGCTCTACGGAAGGACAGTTCTGATACAAATGGACAACACGACCACCATGTTTACATAAACAAACAAGGAGGAACACAATCATTGGCACTGTGGACTCTAGCTCAGCTACTCTGGACATGGGCACTCCCAAGGAACATAAACATACACCTGCAAGGAAAGGACAATGTAGAAGCAGACAGGCCGAGCAGAAAAGCATCCTCCTCCCACGAGTGGGAATTGAATCAAACAGAACTCATCAAGATCTTTCAAAAATGGGAACTCCAAAAGTCGACTTCTTTGCAACACCCCACAATGTAAATTGCCAACGCTTGACTCTTTTCCCCCCGATACCCCTTCTCCACAGAGTGAATAACAAATGTGAATTCAGCCACATGACCATGATTCTAATTGCCCCACAATGGGCAAGACAGACCTGGTTCTCAGAGATAATGGAGACGTCTCCAGGATCAATTCACAAATTGCCAAAAAGACAAGACTAACTAACAATGCAAAAAGGAAAAGTACTTCACCCAGAACCCAAGAGATTGAGCTTTGCAGCATGCCTCCTGAAGACATAGAATTTGCACACCTAAAATTGCCAGAAAGCATAATGGCAGTTCTACGAGAAGCAAGAAAGCCGACCTCGAGGAGATGTTATACGGCGAAATGGAAAGGATACTCTCTATGGTGCCTCAAAGAACGTCTTTTTCCCAAAAATCACAAAGGTAGCAATAACATCACTACGTAGAGTTAGTGAGTTGCAGGCACTAACACCACAGTAACCCTACTTCCAAATACATAATGACAGAATCGTCATGAGAACAGATCCTCACCAGAATCCGAAGACACAAGCAGAAAGGGCATTGCACACTCTTGACTCTAGAAGAGCAGCCATGTCACAAACAACCAGACAAACATTACAAAGACCTCCACTGGCTCACTCAGCAAGAAAGAAAGGAGCAACAATCTCTTTTCTAGCCAATACACCAATTCAAACATTGCATGGTAGCAACATAGTCTTCAGTGAACACGTTCACAAAACACTACTGTGTGGACATCCAAATGAATAAAGAAGCACAAGTAGGACAAAGAGTCTTGCAACATCTATTCACAAACCAACGCTCATCTTCCACCCAGTTACCACAGAATTAACAAACCGCTACAACATCTATGCACAGCATGTAAATCTAGAAAAGATTCACGCTGCAAAAAGTATAGTTTCTTACCTGTAGTTTGCAGCTTGAATAATTTTCTGGATTCAGTAGCGAACCCACCCTCCAGAAACAAGAAAGATGAGCAAAGGGGAAGAAGGAAAGAAAAAAAAAGAATCCGAAGATGGTGACCAAAGGTTGGAGCTTCCGGAGGAAGAATGTCGACATCACAGGAGGACACCAAATGGTGGTATGTTGACGATGGCGGAATAATACTCAGCATGTGAATCCAGAAAATTCTTCAAGCTGCAAAACTACACCGACAGTTAAACTATACATTATGTGTCTATATTGGCATGTGTGGCTGTAGATACGCATGCTCTGCATACTCCAGCCATCTAGTGTTGGGTCTGGACGTTTGCAAGTTGTTTTTCTTCAGACGTTCGAGTCACAAGACCTGTGTGGCTCCTCCCTGGTCCCAGAATGCTTCAGCACTGCAGCTCCACCTCAGATTTTTTTCTTCCACCATTGGGCTCGTATGCTGCATTGGAGTTGAGAACGTGTGCATGCCTATAGAGCTTTTTCTCTCGAGTATAGCAGGTTACGAATTTGCATCAAACGACTTTGAATCTATTGCTTGTTTTCGTCAAGTTCACTTGACAAAGAAGTCATCGCCTCAGTGGTTTTTGTTGAAGACCATGGGCTAATATTGAGATTGCACCAGCGAGTCACATATGTAAAAGAACCCCTTTTCACTTCTGTCTGCATTACAATACTAAATGCGCATAGTCCGTATTGTCTGCTGCCTTTCCCTCTGAGCACGAGAAGTCCAACTGTGAGACCTGCTTTGTGTTCCATTACAAAAGACTCTAAAACATTGATGAGACAGACGTGGCCACATTACAAAATGCAGAGCAAAACAAAATCATCTTCAGGCTTGAGGACATTCGAGATGTTGAATGCCCACAGGCACTCTTCGTGGAGGGGCTGGTTGGTCCATCAACCAGGCCATTCCAACAAGAAGAGCTAAAGGCCTTCTCCCCTACGACCACATTCTCCACCTTCAGATACTGGAGACACAAATTTCAACCAAGGCAGCCCTTTCTATCCTGATGATACTAGGAAAGAAAGATTTGCACCATAGGTTGGGAAGAGATAATTGGAACAACCATATTGTTGGCTCACTGGATGATCCACACACTGAGCCATACTCAGTAAAGCCTTCATGGCCAGATGATACATCATCTTATGTGATCATAGGCGGCCTCACATCATGTAAAGATGCAGACTGGAAGAGGAGGAGTTTTTCCTTTTTGAAACTCTTTTTAAAACAGGAACGTCTGTTATCTATCTACCCATGCTCAAGTGAATGAAAAAGACCACAACAGACAACTTTAAAGAGCCAGTTAAGGTGTGGGTGGTAATACCCCACATAGGAAAGAAAACAAGCATTTGCAATGCAATATGTCCCGCATTACTCATAGTTTGAGGTATTGGCATTGCAAATAATAATGCAACGCCAATAGCTCTTACTTGCAGTAATGCAAGACCTAATGAATTGCAAATGCTTGCGTAGTGAGCCGGGGAACCAGCATTGTATGTCTCAGTGCAGTACCGCAAGCTGCTCCTAAAGGTCCCTTGTGAGCAAGGCCTCAGCACTGCGGACCTCTTTTGGTCACATATGGTACTGCACCCTGCAGAAGCTATGGTAAATCCATCCTACCCATCATGCATTGCATGCAAGACAGTACTATGAGTGCATTCAAATAGCTATGTCCGTATATTCAATTATTAGCTTTGAAATGTGACAAAAGAACTATTACATTTATTTCGGATTAGGTTGTACTCTGTGTGGAGCTGATGAAGGTAAATGTATAGACGGTCTCATATAAATGTGAGATGTTCTAGTGAGTGAAGTAACCCCTGCCAGCCTAGCTTAGGACCAAATCTGTCTTGCCTGAAGCCTTTTAAAAAAATAGTGCCTTGGGGT
The DNA here is from genome assembly GCF_964204655.1 of Triturus cristatus. NCBI lineage: Eukaryota > Metazoa > Chordata > Amphibia > Caudata > Salamandridae > Triturus > Triturus cristatus. The sequence continues at coordinate 302,196,597 of NC_140587.1, forward strand.
TTTAACTAAAACCTAGGGAGTAACAACACATGTAACAGGGGGTGGTGTTATGGGAGGTTACAAGAGACAAGGCGGTACTGAGGAGGGACTACTAAGCCTATTGACCAATGAAAAGCCACCATTTACAAAGGATAGGGACAGGAGCCAATTAAAAAGATGAGCGGATCTTTATGCGCATATCCTGAATACAGCGTGTCTTGAAGAGACCGCGCAAGCGCTGCCTAGGCGAGACCTAAAAAGGTGAGCACTCCAGGATCCACCATATATCAGAGTCCTCGTACCCGAGTCAATTATCATATATACGGAAGGCAAAGGGCTTCTGCACAATCAAGGGGGATGCTCCTCTTCCGGGTAAGTAGTCCAAAAAATAGATGCTGCTGGGAAAAGAATGGCTTTTGGTGCCTTTACTCATTGGTGGGTTGCCAATTCAGTTGGCCTTTTATCAAAGTGTGACAGATATCCCTTAAGAACCTTCCTGAAGAACAAAAATAGGGGTGGAGTTAGTCGCCCAAGCGTTAATCCCTCAAATTGATAAAATGATAGAAAAGACACTGAAATAGCAAAATCAATGGGTGCCTTACGATTCCATCCAGTAAAAACTCCTTTTTTGTAGGCCATACAATGGCGGTGGGAACAAACCAGGGGAGCCCCAGCCAACGACCACCATTTCATCAATACCAATCACAGTGCCAGGAGACTCAGCAGGGCAGAAGCTTCCACCGGGGTGCCTACAGAGGCACCAGAAGAGGCAGAGATTGTATTTCAAAGGCCACCTGTGTCAACAAACAGTGACTCTGCATCACTCTTCCCACCCTCAGGCCCCTTCCGATCACACACACGTCGGGGGAACAAATTACTGGTTTCCTGCCACAATGGGAAAATATAAACCAGAGTTTCCTTTCCTTTGCTCAGACAGGATAGTGCCTAGAATTCCATACACTCTCTCCCACGGTTTGGAACGAAATGTGTTGGCTGAGCTGTTTGTTTTTATGAGGAACTGTATTCAATGAAAGAAAAAGTAACAAAGGTTTTTGAAATAACAAGACTGATTTGACTTTGTCACCTGGCGCACCTCCTTTTTGCTCCATAAGATGTGGGTTGGACACAACTGACTCGCTGGGCAGAGCGATTTCATAGTCAGTGGCACTTAGTGAACCACACCTGGTTGAGTACAGCTGGCTTTTCAGGGGATGTCCAAGCTTTGCTCATGGACATGCTCTTTGATGGTTCTCATCAGTTGGGTGAGAAGGCGGACTCTGTGCTAGAGCCCTTCAAGGACAGTTGGACTACAGCCAGCTCCTTGGACCTTTCTATGGTTCCTCACCAACCTCAGCCTCCCCCCTCCCCCTTTCGTGGCCACGGGATGGGTTTTCAACCAGTCTTTAAACTCCCAGCCACCATGGCAAGCATGTTTTGCGGCCACAGACCGCATGAGTCAGGCCAGTCTACCACCCCGTGGGAGCCTCCGCCTCCAAACCTCTTTAGTTTACCCTCCAGGCAACATGGGCATCCAGTGGAGGGGGTGGGGGGGGGCAGGATATGCCAGCACCTGCACCACTGGAGGCCAATAACATCTGACCGTTGGGTTTTGAAGCTCATCCAAAGGGGCTACCCCCTTCCTTTTTGTAACCACCCCTTCTCCCCTGCCACCAACTTACAACAAACTGATGAATGGCCACCTCTCCTTCCTCTGTCAGGAAGTGTTAGTTCTCTTGGTCAAGAGAGCTATAGAGAAGGTACCCACATCAGAAGTAGCTAGTGGTTGCTACTCCCACTACTTTTTGGTGCCCAAGAAAGATGGAGGCCTTAGTCCTATCCTAAACCTGCACCTTCTCAACCTTTTCCTAAAAAAGGAGAAATTCAAGATGCTCATGTTTGCACAAGTTCTGTCTGCCCTGGACCCGGCAGACTGGATGGTAGCGTTGGAATTGCAGGACACATATTTTCACATCCCTGTCCTGCCCGCCCACATACGTTAAAATGCAGTTCACGGTAGTCCAAGAACACTTTCATTTTGCTGTACTCCCCTTCAGTGCCCCTCGAGTGTTCACCAAGGTGATGGCGGTGGTTGCCGTACAGCTTTGGAGGTCCACGGTCCCAGTCTTCCCCTATCTCGATGATTGGCTGATGAAGGTAGGCTTTCTACTGGCAGTTGTCTTCCACCTACAGACTACAGTGAACCTTTTGCACTTGCTGGGGTTCGCTATCAACATGCCGAAGTCAAGCCAGACTCTCTCAGGCGATCCCTTTCATCGGAGCTGTTCTGGACACAGATCAGTTTCGGACTTGTGCTCCAGAACGGTGAGTCCAGGGTATTCAGACTATGATACAAATGTTTCAGCCTCTATCCTAGAAATTTGTGAGAATGACCCTGAGGTTGTTTGGCCTCTTGGCCTGCTGTTTCCTGCTTGTAACACATGCCTGCTGGCGTAGGCAGACTCTGCACTGGGATCTGAGGTCCCAGTGTGCACAGCAACAGGGGAGTCTCTCAGACATGGTCCAGATCTTAGAGAGAACTGCAAAGGTTCTGCAGTTGTGTCTAATGAACCTTGTTTGGGTCAGTGACAGACCCATTCCTCTTTCCCAACCAGAGCTGACTGTAGTGTCCGATGCATCACTCCTGGGCTGGGGTGGCCATCTAGGAGAGGTGGAGATCAGAGGAATCCGGTGTCTGGCAGAATCTGGGGTCCACATCATTCTGTTGGAGCCTTGGGCGATCCAATTGGCATTCAAAGCATTTGTTTCTTCAGTCAGGGGAAGGCTAGTACAGATGTTCACAGACACCACCACCATGTAGTACTGCAACAAACAACGTGAGGTGGGGTTGTGGACTCTTTACTGATAGGCTTTGCATCTCTGTATATGGCTGGGACACCAGGGCATTTCCCTAGGGGTTCAACACCTGGCAGGTTCTTTGAACGCTGTTGTCTCCATCCAGAGGTGACACAAGGTCTCTTTCAAGAGTGAGGAGAACCTTGGTTAGATCTGTTCTCTTGCTCTGAGAATGTGCAATGTCAGCAGTTTTGCACACTGGAGTTTCCAAGGTTGCTCTCGCTCAGAGACACTTTTCATCTGAGATGAACACGTTACCTTTGGTAATGCCTTATGTGGTAGAGACTCTTGTCAAGCTGCAGATTCCTTATAGAGTTAAGAATTAATCCCTATAAGGGCCATAGATTTGCACACCAGTGGCCAGTGTTCCTTGTGGCTTTCTGCTTCTGGCAAGGAAAGTCATGAAAGAAACTGATGTTAGCACGCTGGGATGGTGCCTATATAGGCATCGTGCACTTCCCTTCCGGCGTGGTAGATTCCACGCAGAGCCAAATGACGACACCTACCGGTGCTCAGATGTACTGTTCGCCAAAGGTTTCTGGATCCAGTCTGATGAATGGGGAGTATTCTAAGGTATGGAATCTGCGGCTAAATAGTCTCTACCAGAAAAGGCATTACCATAGGTAAGTAACTTGTTCTTCAATGATGCTTCAAACGTCAGTCATCTATCCCTTACAAAAAGCTCCTAATATGTCCGGACCTTCTCGTGCAACAACAGAGTTGACCCAGATCCCTAATTGCTCAATCTAGTGTTTTGCCATTTTAGTAATTGGTGTTTGGGTACCTTAATTTCCTACAAGAATGTATGGTTATTTTGTGCAAGACCAGAAAGCTCCCTATTCTGGCATGCCACACTACCAAATCGAAAAGATTTATGCACTACTGCATGTCAAAAGAAATAGACCCATTAGCTGTTTCAGTACATGACATAATTGCTTGTTTACTACACCTTTCAAGACTGAAATAGCATACACCTAAATAGTTCTACTTCTAGCTGCAATTGCAACATACCTCACAAAGAGGCAGCATGCATCAGTGTAGGAAAGTAAGATCTTCTATGGTTACCCCCCACTTTTTGCTCGATGTGATGCTGTTTTTGACTAGTCTGACTGGGAACCTGCTAATCAGGACCCCAGTCTATCTGCTTTCTCCCTAAATGGTTGTGTTGAGTACTTGGGCACATTCCAGATTGGATATTGGGGTACCCTTATCAGTCCCTAGTATATGGTATTAAGGTACCCAAGGCATAGGTATCCCTGAGGTCTCTTATGGGCTGAACCATGCATTATGCCACCCATGAGAGACCATGCAAAATAGAACTACAAGCCTGCCATTGCTGCATGTGTAAGTTGGTGCTTGCAACACTTACGATATAGGTTTCCTATATCTAAGGGTCACTGCACTTAAAACCTATAAGTCACCCTTAAAGCAGGCCTTTGCAATCCTGAAGGCAGGGTGCTTCCTTCTAAGTGAGAGGGTGCCCCTACATGAGCAGGACACCCCTGCAACCTACAGAGTCCATTCTCTGGGGTGGTCAGTGAAGCAGTTATATACTATTTAGAGCAATTATGCGATAACCATCTAAAAAACGGCTGCAACGAAGCCTATCTTGTTCGGTATCAAACATGTTGGAATCCTACCTCCCACACCGTAAGCGGTGTGGGAGGTATGATTCCAAGCACTGGAAGAGCCCTCTGTTGAGCTCTCAGTGTTCCCTGTGCCAACTTTCTAGACCTGGGCAGCACAAAATGGTTGCTGCCGACCAGAGACACATTTCTGCCCTCCTGCTGCTGAGCCAAGCTTGAGCAGAGGAAGGTGGAACAATAGGCATCCTGTCATAGGGAGGTGTGACTACCTCCCAGACAGCATTTAGTGTATTAGGAAAGGTTGGGGGTGCTTGCCAGCGCCAGAAAGTTTGCACGAGGGGCACACTTGGTGTCCCTGTGCATAGTCCAATTCAAACCAGTTCTTGGAGCCGTTGGCACAAAACTGGACAAAGGACGTGGGAGTAACCTCTCCCCTGTCCAGACCCTCCCATGGCAGGGTCCCCTGATTTTTCCCAACCTTTTCCCTAGGGTACTTAAGGGCTTACCTGAGTGTAGGACCCTAGATTAGTCGTGGGATAAGATTCAGATCAGACACCACTGCACTTCTACCGTCTGTGCACTCTGGACTTTGTTTGGGCCTTCCAGTATGCTGCATCGTCTGTGCCGGTGCATCATAGAGGAACCTACCAAGGCCTGTGAAGCTTCAAAGACACCTGAAGAAATCTGCAGGCACTGCAACTAAGTCGACTGGTCGGTAGATCCTGAGCTCCTCCGAACTCCGTGGGCTCTGCAACACAGGTGGTGGTTTTCCACAGCTCCCTAGGCCTGCCCTGCCCTCTCACCAAGTTTGAGGCCAGTATCCCTCTTGAGGAATGCAATAACTGAACCCCTGCGCACCATGCCCAACTTGCAGTTGCAAAGGCTTGTTGGCTTCCTTCCAAGAAGATCTTTGGGCTTTAAGTAACCCCAACCTCGAGCACCTCCTGCGACCAGAATCTTCAGCCACACCGCATCATGTGCATCGTGGCCTGCATCTTTCAGTGAGCTGCTTGAGGTCCTCTTGCGACTCCAGTGCCTCCGGCTTGTGGGTCCACTTGAGGGTCACACTTGTTTCTTTTGGGCTCCCCTGATTGCTCGGGGCTTGCCCTGACTCCACTGCTGTTGGTGAGTCCCCTGCACTTTGCTGGTCTCTACATTGCTCCTTCTTTGATACCTGTGTTATTTGACAAGGTTTGTTGGTGATCCCGCCAGACACCGACCCCTCGGCACTCGACGTCCTTCGTTGGACAGCTCGTGCATGGCTCCTGGTCTGCCTCAGCATCGCCTGGTCCTTACAGCTGCAGAGTCAAGATCATCATCATCCAACCTGCAACACCTGACATCGGAGGACATTTGTTTTTCAAGTCTCCTGGTCACTCCTGAGTGACATAGACTCCGTCCCCTCTGCTTGCAGGTACTTCTCCCCAAGAATCCATCATCGGATTCCACCAGACACTTCTTCCTTCTTCCAAAGTGGCACTTTCCTGAAGTCCTCCATTAGGTTTGACAGCAGTTTCCGACACCACTTCACACGTATGCACCCGGCTTCCCTGGTGTAGGTAACGTGGGTACTAGGGTATCCACAGGTGGGGTGGCTCTCCAACCTTCTGCCTTCCACACGGGTTTCTTCAGAGTCCACTGGGAAGGGTCCTTAATCTTTAAAAATCCAACCGTGACCTGGACATAGTTGTATGGAGTTGTGTTTCCACACTGCACATGCTCTCCGTGGGGTCCCTATCTACTCATCTTGGGTGGTTCCTTGGGGTCTCAGCACTTCTACATCCTCTCGACCCTGTCTTGATCCAAGTCGGGTTTCTTATAGCACTTTCTTAGTATATGGTTTGATCCCCCCTGGGGCCACTGTGTATTTTGTGTTATTTACTTTTGTTTCTGTGCTAAAGTATTGTGTGCACTGTGTTTTATCGGGTAATCAAAAAGGAGACACTGTTCCGTAGTGAGTGTAGTCGGAAGGCAACCTACACACACAAAAAGGTAAGTTAGGTCAGGGACTAGGTATTTAAGGTGGGGAGAGGCATAAATTGTCTCTTGTTGCCCTCACACACCCCGAAGGATGTCATGCTTCATCATCGGGCGGTTGCTCCTCGTTGGGCCGGCGGTGCAATGCCCTACGGGTCCCCCGAAGGGTCTCTTTAGCGGAGATCTTTTAAAGAACTGCTGATGGGTGCATGTGGGTATGTGGATCTAAGTACCAAGTGAGAGGTGAAGGTAGTGCGTGCAGTGTGAGTTAAAAATACCTAAGGGTTACCAAACATAAAAAAATTATTTAAGAAAGAGGTGCCCTTGGTAAAGTAAAAAACCCGTAGGTTAACAGTTACCAGTAGAGACACAATGTGTCTGGGTAACTAAGCTATGGTCGACATGTTTCACGACTTGGGAGGTCAGGAGGATCCTTTGCGTTTCATCAGGACTGGGGGTGATGGTGATGTGAGGTGAGTGCACAAACTTATTGGTGTGAGTAGGGTACCATTAGCCCTCTCACTGATCAAAAGGGGGTTGCCTCCTACACTACTTGTGTGTGGCTCTAGAATAAGTTATGCCCCCTTTGATCGCGATCTAAAAAAGGAAAAGAAGACAGAAACAAAACAAAGAGGAGGAGAGTTTAAAAACAAATATACCGCTCATGCTGGCACATGTGGAGCGTCCGTGTATAAACATTCTGTACACGTAGCCAGCAGACAGTAACTTAAAAACAAGAGATGAGACATGGAAATGCCAGGTCCAGTTCCGGTTACTCCGTGTATGGTGTGTCCCCTGTCAGCTCCAGGCAGGGGCTTGGAAGGGAGGTCGTCATAGAACCCAAAGCGGGGCGTCCGAGTGGGTTAGACAAGCGTCCCAAAGCACAAAACCCCTGGCTGTTGCAATGACTGTGGGTCAATAGCACGTGCGACCAGTAGCGATCTAGAGAACACAGAGACCGAGGAGGTCGTGCTCAACGATCCATACTTCCTCAGTAAAAGAATCGTGGGGAGCGTACGGTACGGGCTTACCTAAGTGAAGAGCAAAAGTTACTCCATGAGTCTAGCGGCGTTGGATGCCCACACCTTCTCGGGCTGCCGGCGTGCAGTACATGGTATCGTAATGGTAGGGCCCGTGGGAGGGGTGGGAGAAAAAGGAGAGGCGTATGCGTAGCACAGCGTTAGAAGCATAGTACAAAACACTCATGGTCGAGACTTACTTCAGCAATGTCTGCATACATCGGCCTCGGGGTATACTCACGGATTGCTCAGGTGTCGGCTCTGGAAACCTGCCCCATCCAGACGCCAGCTCGTAGGTAGATTCAAGAGTGGAGCTGGCTGTACTTAAAGTGTAAAAACAGGGCGTGTGAGGAGGTTCCTATTTCCGGTGCATGCTCAGTCAGCAGGGAGAGGAGTGCCCATGCGTGTAGCTGAAACCGTTCCAGTGCTCACGCGCGCATGCTTCTAGTCTAATGTGCTGGGAGTGCGCATGCGTGGTTTGGAGAGACGGTTTGCCTGTAACGCGTGGGAGTAGTTGAGAGATCTACAACTCTCGTTTATCTAGTCTAGAAATTAGCGTGCTGACGAACAAATAAACATAGTGCACGGATATTAATGGATCGGGCATGTTGAAGGCCAGAGGTTTGTCCGCTAACGTGTATAATGTAAGCAATTACCGGGTGAGAAACGAGAAAAACATGTCTAATAAATGACAGGTGAGTAAGTATCAAGGTGCTATAAGAGTCAGAACGTGCCGTTGAATCTGATCTGCCCCACTGTCTCATCAGCCATTGCGGGTGTGAAGGTGGCCGGATTGGGGGCATACATAGTTTGTTCAAGACCTCAGGTAGTCTTGGTCGAATGTGATATGTGAGTGCATAGGTATCCTAGTCCTCAGGTGTAGGGTAGAGGTTTCCACGCAGCAGGGTCAGTCAGCTTAGAAGAAACAAATGGATGAGGCAATTCCTCAGCAAAGTTGGTATTTAGCAGATCCTTTCATGAAGGGTGGTGAAAGACTCTGTAGTTCTGACCACGGGATATCATCGTTCAGGCCCTGTGTGTCAGTGTGGAGGCGGTGGACCCAACGTTGTTCACGTCTGAAGAGGGAGTCACTGTTCCAGTGCGGGTTGGCCTCTAGGATGGTCCACTGGATAGCTTCACATGGGTGACCTTTCTCCAAGAAATGGGTGGTCAATTTAGTGGCTGAGCGTGCTCTTCTCACTGTGCTCTTGTGCTCGCTGATCCTTTTCTTGATGGCTCTGGTCGTCATCCCAACATACTGAAGAGAGCACGGGCATGAGATGAGATATACACAGTTCGTTGTGTTGCAATTAGTATGTTTGCGTTGTTCCCATTTCAAGTTTCCCAGTTGTAGGAATTTAGTGTGTCATGTGGAGGAGCAGGCCCCACATGTGCCACAGGGATAGTGTCCTGTGACTGCTGGAAGGCCCCAGAGGGTGGTTTCTTTGGTCATCTGTGGGGGTCGTGGTCGAGTATTGATTAACTGGTCCTGTAGGTTCTTCGTCCTTTTGAAGGCAAAACGGGGCGTCGGGATATCCAAAGTGTCACTGTTGAGGATCCTCAAGTTCCGGTTGATGATTTTTTTGATTTGGTTAGATAGAGGAGTGAAGATTGTGACACAGGTGATAAGATCTTTGGTTTTGGGCTCCCTTGTTTCCAGGAGGCCTTCACGTGTGTTGTTCCTGGCCCGTTTTCTAGCTCTTCTGATCACCTGTCCTGGGTAGTGTCTCTGAGTGAGGTTGTCTGCCAGGTTGTTGGCTTGAAGTTCAAAGTCCTGTATTTTGCTGCAATTTCGTCTGATTCTCAGGAATTGACCATAGGGTAGGTTTTCTCTCAAGGCTTTGGGGTGGTAGCTCTTGAAACTCAGGAGGCTATTGCAGTCCGTACTTTTCTTGTATGTGGTGGTATGTAGTATAGCGTTTTCGAGGCTAATGGAAAGATCCAGGAAGGGGATACTCTCTTTGCTGGTCGTCATCGTAAATCGAAGGTGAGGATCCTGGTTGTTGATCCATTCCAAGAATCCCATGGCCAAGGTTTCGGGGCCCCTCCAAAGGATCAGAATATCATCAATGTAACGTTTCCAGGTTACAAGATGCTCATGGAAGGGGTTTGTGTCTGAAAAAATGTGGGTAGTCTCAAATTGGGCCATGTACAGGCCTGCCAGGCTCGGCGCAAAGGTGCTACCCATTCTGGTACCTTGTACCTGGTGGTATATGGTGGTTTTGTACATGAAGTTGTTGGTGAGTGCCAGTGCGATCAGTGCTGAGATGAACCCTGCCGGGGTTTGGGTGGGGAGTTCAGATTCCCGTAGAAGGTTGCTGATGACTTCGATGGTTGCATCTTGGGGTATGTTCGTGTAGAGTGCTTCTACATCGAGTGTGAGCAATAGGTTGATGTCCTCAGTATTCTCCTCGTTGATGACCGGAATAAGATTGAGGAGATCGTGGGTATCCTTCAAGTATGCTGGCGTAGCTTGGACCAGAGGACGTAAGAAGAAGTCGCTGAATTGGCTAAGAGATTCCAACAGTGAACCAATACCCGACATGATGGGACGACCGGGGCAAGGGGTGACACCCTTATGGATCTTCGGGAGAAGGTAGAAATAGGGCATCCTCGGTGTCGTATTCACTAGGAAAGCCGCTTCTTTGGGTGTGATCCAGCCTTCAGTAGAGGCTTCATTCACCATGATGCGAATCTGTCCAAGTAACATCGTGGTAGGGTCGGTCTCTAGTATCTCATAATATTCCGTATTGTTGAGTTGGCGGGTGCATTCCTGTTCGTAGTCCTCTGTGTTTAGAATTACAGTGGCGCCCCCTTTATCCGCGGGTTTGATCACAATGGTGATATCATTTTTGAGGGAGGTCACCGCGTTCCGCAATTTGTTGGACAGGTTGTTATAGGGACTGGGAGATTTCAGGAAGTTGACTTCCTTCAGGACTGCCTTCTCAAAAGTGAGGACCTCATGAGGGACCATGCCGGTCGTGGGGGTAAACCTGGAGGGTGGTCTCAGTCCTGTGTCGTCCTGTTCTAGTGTGACAGTATCCTTGAAGAAGGCCCTCAGTCTCACTTTGCGGAAGAGTTGATGAAGTTCTTCATTGAGCCTAAAGTTGTCCTCTTTTGGGGTGGGATGAATCCAAGTCCTAGTTCAAGGGCTGCAGTCTCGTCAGAATTAAGGGTTCTGGATGACAGATTGACGATCATTTTCTTTGGTGTGCCATGCTCCTTGTTGTTCTCTGTTGGTTTTCTGAATCCTGCCATTGAACCTGTTAGTTCCCCCTTCTTCCTCCTCTGCCTCTGCCCCTGCCTCTGTTCTGAAAAGGAGGTGGAGGGTTATGGAACAAAGGTTGTTGGAACCCCGGTTGGGGTAAATTATATGGGGGTACCACATAGGTCCTGGTTGTGGATAAGGTTGGACTGGGAAACCATAAAGTGGTGGCATCCCGGGAGGTGGTAGAAGACCTTGTTGATTGGAGCGATGGCCCCAGCTCTGATTGCTAGAGTTGCTAATGGAGGAGTGACCCGATTGATTGGATGTAGATGAGCCATCATCTGAAGTCGCATCAGTGTCAGTGGGTTGAAAGTCTTCTTTGGTGTGAGGGTAGATTTTCTCCCTATCAAATCTCTTAAGATCCTTTTGTAGTTTTGTGATTTTCTGATTAAGAAGATAGTCACGATGGTCAGTGATTTCCATGTTCATCTCTGCCAAGCGGGTTTCATATGCTGATAGGCTAATGCCTGTTTTGAGGCCGTTCTCTGCTATATTGATTTTAATAATGAGAGCTTCAGAAAGACGTTTCGCGGTGCTGATAATCAGGACAATCCAGTCGCGGGTGCATTTCCATGCTATTTGGCTCCATTCCCGCCTAAAGATGAGGTCCTCCAAGAAAATCCTCGGTGCCGTTCGTACCAGAAGGCCATTAGGTGCTGCGTTGGCTCTGAGGTATTCAGTCATAACAGACCCATGAAGGGCGATTTTAACTTGTAGCTTTTTGAGTGAGGCTAGTGAGTTCCAGTCGCCCTGTGCGCTAGTTCAGGCTGTGTTGCCATCACTGTCGAGCAGTGACGGTGTTCTCAGGCTCTCTGCTACTATATCCTCACCAAAACTGAGGCCTAAATTGTCCCCCATAGTGGAGGTAGACATGTCTCAGGGAAGAGGGAGTGGGTGGGAGGAGAAAAAAAGAATAGAAAGAGAGGTCCCTCGGCTGAGCCGCCGTGCTTGATACTAAATAATCAGGGAGAAGGGGGGACCAGGAGCTAGTAGAAGGGGGGACCAGGAGCTAGTTAATGGTCCAGTGCCTATGCTCCGAAAAGTCAATGAGGTAATCAAAAAGGAGACACTGTTCCGTAGTGAGTGTAGTCGGAAGGCAACCTACACACACAAAAAGGTAAGTTAGGTCAGGGACAAGGTACTTAAGGTGGGGAGAGGCATAAATTGTCTCTTGTTGCCCTCACACACCCCGAAGGATGTCATGCTTCATCATCGGGCGGTTGCTCCTCGTTGGGCCGGCGGTGCAATGCCCTACGGGTCCCCCGAAGGGTCTCTTAAGCGGAGATCTTTTAGAGAACTGCCGATGGGTGCATGTGGGTATGTGGATCTAAGTACCAAGTGAGAGGTGAAGGTAGTGCGTGCAGTGTGAGTTAAAAATACCTAAGGGTTACCAAACATAACAAAATTATTTAAGAAAGAGGTGCCCTTGGTAAAGTAAAAAACCCGTAGGTTAACAGTTACCAGTAGAGACACAATGTGTCTGGGTAACTAAGCTATGGTCGACATGTTTCACGCCTTGGGAGGTCAGGAGGATCCTTTGCGTTTCATCAGGACCGGGGGTGATGGTGATGTGAGGTGAGTGCACGAACTTATTGGTGTGAGTAGTGTACAATTAGCCCTCTCACTGATCAAAAGGGGGTTGCCTCCTACACTACTTGTGTGTGGCTCTAGAATAAGTTATGCCCCCTTTGATCGCGATCTAAAAATGGAAAAGAAGACAGAAACAAAACAAAGAGGAGGAGAGTTTAAAAACAAATATACCGCTCATGCTGGCACATGTGGAGCGTCAGTGTATAAACATTCTGTACACGTAGCCAGCAGACAGTAACTTAAAAACAAGAGATGAGACATGGAAATGCCAGGTCCAGTTCCGATTACTCCGTGTATGGTGTGTCCCCTGTCGGCTCCAGGCAGGGGCTTGGAAGGGAGGTCGTCATAGAACCCAAAGCGGGGCGTCCGAGTGGGTTAGACAAGCGTCCCAAAGCACAAAACCCCTGGCTGTTGCAATGACTGTGGGTCAATAGCACGTGCGACCAGTAGCGATCTAGAGAACACAGAGACCGAGGAGGTCGTGCTCAACGATCCATACTTCCTCAGTAAAAGAATCGTGGGGAGCGTACGGTACGGGCTTACCTAAGTGAAGAGCAAAAGTTACTCCATGAGTCTAGCGGCGTTGGATGCCCACGCCTTCTCGGGCTGCCGGCGTGCAGTACATGGTATCGTAATGGTAGGGCCCTTGGGAGGGGTGGGAGAAAAAGGAGAGGCGTATGCGTAGCACAGCGTTAGAAGCATAGTACAAACACTCATGGTCGAGACTTACTTCAGCAATGTCTGCATACATCTGCCTCAGGGTATACTCACGGATTGCTCAGGTGTCGGCTCTGGAAACCTGCCCCATCCAGACGCAAGCTCGTAGGTAGATTCAAGAGTGGAGCTGGCTGTACTTAAAGTGTAAAAATGGGGCGTGTGAGGAGGTTCCTATTTCCGGTGCAACGCGTCATGCTCAGTCAGCAGGGAGAGGAGTGCCCATGCGTGTAGCTGAAACCGTTCCAGTGCTCACGCGCGCATGCGTCTAGTCTAATGTGCTGGGAGTGCGCATGCATGGTATGGAGAGACGGTGTGCCTGTAACGCGTGGGAGTAGTTGAGAGATCTACAACTCTCGTTTATCTAGTCTAGAAATTAGCGCGCTGACGAACAAATAAACATAGTGCACGGATATTAATGGATCGGGCATGTTGAAGGCCAGAGGTTTGTCCGCTAACGTGTATAATGTAAGCAATTAGCGGGTGAGAAACGAGAAAAACATGTCTAATAAATGACAGGTGAGTAAGTATCAAGGTGCTATAAGAGTCAGAACGTGCCGTTGAATCTGATCTGCCCCACTGTCTCATCAGCCATTGCGGGTGTGAAGGTGGCCGGATTGGGGGCATACATAGTCCGTTCAAGACCTCAGGTAGTCTTGGTCGAATGTGATATGTGAGTGCATAGATATCCTAGTCCTCAGGTGTAGGGTAGAGGTTACCACGCAGCAGGGTCAGTCAGCTTAGAAGAAACAAATGGATGAGGCAATTCCTCAACAAAGTTGGTATTTAGCAGATCCATTCATGAAGGGTGGTGAAAGACTCTATAGTTCTGACCACGGGATATCATCGTTCAGGCCCTGTGTGCCAGTGTGGAGGCGGTGGACCCAACGTTGTTCACGTCTGAAGAGGGAGTCACTGTTCCAGTGCGGGTTGGCCTCTAGGATGGTCCACTGGATAGCTTTACATGGGTGACCTTTCTCCAAGAAATGGGTGGTCAATTTAGTGGCTGAGCGTGCTCGTCTCACTGTGCTCTTGTGCTTGCTGATCCTTTTCTTGATGGCTCTGGTCGTCATCCCAACATACTGAAGAGAGCACGGGCATGAGATGAGATATACACAGTTCGTTGTGTTGCAATTAGTATGTTTGCGTTGTTCTCATTTCAAGTTTCCCAGTTGTAGGAATTTAGTGTGTCGTGTGGAGGAGCAGGCCCCACATGTGCCACAGGGATAGTGTCCTGTGACTGCTGGAAGGTCCCAGAGGGTGGTTTCTTTGGTCATCTGTGGGGGTCGTGGTCGTGTATTGATTAACTGGTCCCGTAGGTTCTTCGTCCTTTTGAAGGCAAAACGGGGTGTTGGGATATCCAAAGTGTCACTGTTGAGGATCCTCAAGTTCCGGTTGATGTGTTTTATCTCTATGTAGGAGATATTGGACCATACTAAAGAGTATTATATAACAAATACATATTTAATAAATACTTGGTGTGGTTCTTTTTCACTTAATCTATAATATAAGATTGCATTCAGGTGAAACAAGCTACTTTACATTCCTTCTGGACTAAGCCTGAAGGCTGTTTTCCACAGCTACCACTTAGAGAACTTTCTAAGGTTGTCTAAGACCTCTTAAATCACCATAAGGGTTGTCTGGCTTGGTGCAGGGTGCCCACTTACATTAGTGGACATCATATACCAGGCCAGCTTCTCACAATCAGTTTTCCATGTACCGGTCATGAAAGCATTCATGAAGGGATTTATGCACCATTACTCCCACAACACTTCCTGCGCCGTCATGGAACTTAAATGTGCACGTCTCATAGGATCTCTATTTGAGCCTCTACACTACTGTCCATTATAATTCCTATTTTAGAAATTAGCGTTTTTAATAGCAATCCCTTCCCTCAGACCTATTATCGAGCTTCAAGCTCTTACAAATCAAGAATCCTACATTCAGGTGCATAAGGATCTAGAAGTCATTAGAACTAAACCGACATTTTTACCTGATGTTGTATCCTCTTTCCACATCAACCAAGCTATTGAGCTACCAGCCTTATTTCTGTCCCCATTATTCCTCCAAAGATAATCTATTTTCACCCAATGCATTTCGGGCCCCTCCCGGCCCTTCATCAGGGGTTTATCTTCCAGTTTAAAACATTACTGTTAGCATGGGTTTTAAATCATTATTGCCAGTTAATCATCACGCACAGATGCAACAAATGTTGCATTTATTCAGTGAATTCAGCGGGCAAAACGTTGAGTATGGTGGGGGAATGGAAATCGAATGTATGCATTTCTTACATTTGTTGCATCTGTGCGTGATGATTAACTGGCAATAATGATTTAAAACCCAGTCTAACAGTAATGTTTTAAACTTGTAGCTAAACCCCTGACGAACAGCCGGGAGGGGCCTGAAATGCATTGGGTGAAAATAGATGCTCTAGGATAAGGCGAAATGTGCATGCCTACAGCATTTAAGGATATAATGTATTCATAAGAGTCTAACATGTGACTGGATAACCGGATTGAACTGCAGAAAATTAATAAAATTGGAATAAAACTTTTGACTAAATGGATTAACTTTGGCATCAATGCTACGCGTGAATTAATGCTGTGCATCCGGATTGGGGCGTTACTTCGCCCTATTGTTTCTAGTGGTGGTAATCCCTGGCAAAATGCTGGTCCTGGCACAATAATGGTAATCCATAGTACAATGCTGTCCCTAGCGCAATGGAGTAATCCCTGGACACATGCTGGCTTTGGCACAATGGTGGTAATTCTTTATCTGGATATGGGATGGTGAGTCCTGCTAACATGTTTGCCCTGGAAAAACGATGGGCATCCCAAGCAAAATGCTCAACCTGGCACAATGGGGTTAATGGCCATCAACACGCTCTCTGTGGCACAATGGCGGCCATTCCCAGTAAAATGTTGGCCCTGCTACAATCTTGGAAATCCCTAGCAACATGCTGATTGCCACATTGGCGGCAATACGCTGGCCCTGGCCCTGAATACCGGACGACACACTGGCCCTGGCATAATTATGGTAATTTCTGGCAAAATGCTGAGCCTGGCACAATGGTGGTAAACCATGGTAAAATTCTGGGCATGGTACAATGGTGGTAATGTATCACAACAAGAAGCTACCCTGGCAAGATGTCTGATTCTTAAAGAAGGTAGAAGCACACTATGCCAATTACCTATGTGCTGTTGGGCATTTCAAAAAAATGTAAAGACTTTCCTCACACACCACCAGGGGTCACGCTTCATCATCGGCAGTCCTCGCTCTTTCAAAACCGCGTTGATAAAGAGCGGGCCTACATCTGGAGACAGGGAGGCACTTCTACAACTAAGTGGGGGCCCATGCTAAGAAAGTGAATGAGTGATGTTAAAAATCGATGCAAATGCTACATAGAAGTTTTAACTGCGCAGAATTTGCTCAATATTAAAACTAAAAGAGGGGACTTGGGGGATTAGTGCCCCATCCGTGTCGCCAACATGTTTCTGCCTTTGCGGCCAGGATGGTCCATGGCATTCATCAGGACGTGAAAGAATGGGCTCCTATCTAGTCTCAAAGAGACTAAGATGAATCCACTTAGGTAGGTTGACCTTTGTCAAACTCTACCATGAAACTGCAGAAACCTATAAAGGTATATCCCAGTATAAGAAAGGTTTTAACTCACACTGGAAAGGAAAGAATCAGACTGTAAACAAGTAAATAGTATATTTAAACGTATGTGGTTGTGAGCACACGTGTTACTGCAAGCATGGTGCTCATGGATAAAAACAGTTGTGAGGCCAGCTCACAATATTACCCCGGGTTAGGGATGTTCCATGAGAAGGGAGGAATTGAGGGACCCCTGTAGTCACACTCTAAAAGACCAAGTTGGGAGGGATCAAGAATAATAAAAAAAACGCATTTATACAATTTTAATTTTTAATTATACATTTTCACTAATTTAGGCTGTAATGCCTCATGGGTAGCTCGGATATCCGAGGGACCTTTCTAGTTTTAAGAATAAATACAAATGTTTAGTATCGGAGCAGGAACCACATATGTTTCTTGCATGGGTATGGCAAGTACCACAATTCTGCAAGGGTTTCAAATTTGCACCAAAAAAACCAAAAAACACACACACTTATTCTATGTTCTCAACTAATGACAAAATATAGTCAATGGGAGAGTAGTTTGTAGCAGTCGCAGCCAGCAAGGCTTGAGGGTAGGAGGTGCTCAATTAATTAAAAACATGTTTTTTACTTACCTTGAGGCCGGGTCGCAAGTCTTCTCGGCTCCTGCCTCCGACAGGAACAGAAAGCAGGCAGCCAGGCTCCCTCCCCTAAGCCAATCACAACGTTGTGATTGGTGGGGACGGTACCCAGCCAGGGGCTTAAGTGGTGGGCATGTTCTCCATGCAGGCTGCGTTAGAAGGACAGAGTGCGCATGACTGGTTTGGGCGGCCCGAGTGACCCGACCAAACAATCTTTGAGCATTCAGGAGTGGACACACCACTCCTCACCTGCCGGGAGAACAGAGCAGCCCTGCCAACACGTCCGCCCACAACGCAAACATAAAATGGAAATAACGTTTTTACCATTTTATGTTTCTGCTTCTCGCACTGCGAGAAAGCAGTGGGGCAACGCTCCTCCGCCATGGTGGAGACGCCGCCCCTGGTTGGTAGGCACCTTGTCCTGAAGAAATGCCTATGAGCCAAGTTGGGCAAACAAATGGCAAGAAAGTCAACACATTAACATGAAGTGTCAAACAACCCTCGTGGTTTTAACCTTGCTAAGAGGAGACACCAGTAAAGAAGGCATTTGTTTACCTAAAGGCTAGGAAAGACCACAGGGCAGTAGCAATCAATTCCCCTTGCGACTTGGTGCTTCAAAGAAATAAAAATATGCTAAGAACTCCTGAGGACAAGGAGCCCACCCCAAACAGCATCCAGGTCTGGGGTGAAACGTGGGAACAGGAGGATGAAGCATGCCGCAAACACAGGTGAGAGTTTTGGGTCCTAATCTACTTAGTAAAGCCATGTGGGCATAGTAACTCTTCACACTCAATATAGATGTCTCATGTCGTTCTTGTAAGTGATATGGAGGGTGATGGTCAGGTCTCGATATAACTCCCTTCCACACTTTCATTTTTGACTTAACATATGCTCACCACTTTAGAGAAGGCACTCTATAATTAAATCTATCATGTCTCTCGAAAACCATGGACGAGTGACAATCTACTACTTTGACATTATCATGGACCTGAAACAGGTAATGGTCGGAACAGCGCAGCCTCAGCCATGCGTGTCCGAACGACGCAAGCGCAACCATGCTTGCCTTAACCACGAATATGTGTGATTAAGGCATATGAGCAGTCTAGATCTTGTCTGGATGGGCTGGCCCAGGAAGAGGAAGGATCGGGAAAGGGTGCGGTGAGGTAAATGGGGCTGAGTATTGAGGGGGTGGGGGTTAGTTGTTTTAGGGACAGGTAGTTTTCTAGGGCTGGGGGGGGGGTCATCGAAGTGTTTAGGGCTCAGTGAGGTCGTTTTTAGGGCTATGGGGTCCTTTTAGGTCTCACGGTGGGGAGGAGGTGGTAGTTTTGTGGCCTGGGGGCCATTTTAGGGCTGAGGGGAGGGGCCAGGGATGAGTTAGTTTTTTGGCCTTGGGGGCTATTTTAGGGCTTGGGAAGGGGGTGGCTGGGTTCATGGTATATTTTTGCTCAGGGGGTGTTTTAGGGCTCGGGCAGTAAGGGGGCTGGGGTAGGATTTTACCCTGGGGGCGTTTTAGGGCTCTTAGCGGTGGGAGAGGGGGCAGGGTATATAGGTAAGTTTTAATCACACATGTCATTTTTCCATACATACCTTAACAATGCATAGTTCATTGTAAAGGCATGCATGGCAAAGGCATTTAAGTGGTTAAGACTTGCATGGTTAAGACTGCGTTGAACCGGCATGTGTGGTAATGGCACACACAGCCACCTTCAACCTCACATCAGGTGAATGCAGTGTACAATGAACCTCACATCAGGTGAATGCAGTGCACAATGATTCCTCTGGCAACATTTTCCCACCAAAGACATTCAAAATGCTATTGCAGTCAGGACTATTCATTCTAGTTAGAGGATCCACACAGGATGAAATGTCTGTCTATATACCCTAAAATTGGTATTCAACAAAATGAACCCCACCCACCACTATACACCAGACGGGATTTATATTTTCTTCCTCCTCATCTCCAACCTGCTTCCCGTATTTCTCACACTCTTTACCACACTTCTCACCTCCCATGACCTACTTATTTTTCCCTTCAGCCCTCTTCCCTCTCACATGCTCCACCCAAGCCTCCTCATCTTCCTCTGGATATTTCTCCCAGTATTCGGTTCTCTCCTTGTAGCTCATTTTAATGTCTTCTTCTCCCCTCCTACTTCTCAAACTTCCTTCCTCGTCTTTCCTCTATATTTTATTTGATGTCCTCCATCTTTCATCCCATTTTTGCATCCACTCTTTGGTACACCACACACTTTCATGCCATACCACACTTTCACAGCTCAACGCACTATTAACACCATCGCTGCATATCTCCCTGCACCACAAAACAAGCTAAAACCAAACAGAACCACCCATGATCAGTCATCATCCGGCACCACATCATATGCCACATTAAACTTGCTCTGACAATCCCAAGTGATACTGTGACATCACAACAAAATGAATTATCATACAACTAACACAATCCATAACACAGCACATTTCCATCTTCTGTCTACCTCGACCCAGTCCATAATGGTTGAGAGAACTTCACAAACAGAACAATTTACTATCAAAGAAAAATTATATTTAAAAAAACAAACAAAAACAAAAAACACACACAACATAACAAATACAGCTGCCTTCACCTTCCTCCACGCCCTCTACAAAGAAAGACCCTACTTATCACTACCTGTTTCAAAATGTTTGTATTGAAGTGAGTTTCCTATTGAAGTATCTTGAATTGTATTGTTTTGATTAATGCCACGAGCAACAATTTAGGCATTGCTTTAGCGGGCCTTCATGGATTGGCCACTTTTACACACCTCATTATTAAAGATCTTGCTTAGCAGGTCAGACTAACTAGTGTTGTGACTCTTCACGACCTGCTCTAGCGGTCGGGGTGAAATTGTGGGAATTCCCCACACTTACCTGTTGTCCAAATGTGCACCCAATATGGTTAGGTGAAGTGGGCTACCGGACTTGAGTTTCTTAGCCGGCAGTCTCAAGAGATTGAGGGGACTGAGATACTTAGTTGCCAGGCAATGTTGGGAGTTGCCGGCAACCAAGTATATTTAATACAGCTTCTTTTTTTCTATATTGGCAATAGTAGCAGTTTGCGTCGAGTGTTGCTATAATCACATTATTTCTTACCCTGCTGTTACATTAGTGAGTTAACAGAGGGTTACGTGTCTGCTAAAAGACCCCATTTGGCAGTGTTGCCTGGTGTTCAGGGTGCAGTGCCTGACAACCAGCCAGCCTCACACTGGATACAGTCCTTAATATGACTGAAAGGGTTGCAGAGGAGACAGCTGCAGCAAGGCAAGGTCCTCCTTCCGCTAAAATGTAAAGACTGGTGGAGCCTCATGAGGGCTCTATGGAGAAGAACATGGAAGAAAAGTTTTGTGGATGCTTTTTTCAGGTATCTGAAGGCCTGCAACATGTGATAGAATCTCTTTTGTAACAAATAACTTTCCTAGGCAACTCGGAACCAATTGAGAATCAAGTCCTATACA
Source organism: Triturus cristatus (assembly GCF_964204655.1). Taxonomy (NCBI): domain Eukaryota; kingdom Metazoa; phylum Chordata; class Amphibia; order Caudata; family Salamandridae; genus Triturus; species Triturus cristatus. The sequence continues at coordinate 302,217,329 of NC_140587.1, forward strand.
TGGGAGGATGATAGCCACATAAGTTCAGTGTACCACACAAAAACAATTAAAATTGTGTCATTTTATTCATATAAAGGTTAAAATTGTGACACACGATAAAAAATGCATAGCATGATGTGCAAATGATATATTCACCACGCTAGCCAAAACATGAAACAATTAATTAATCAAAAAACTGGAGAGAAATAGACAATACCAGTGGAAAAAACAACGATCACAATCAGACAGGTATCGAGGGGCGCCCCTCGATACCTAGTGTCTGATACGATTGGCATTACCCATTGGAACTTATTGTGGCTCTTCCTGAAAGCGTTTGATATGCCGAAATGCGCGTAGAGGAATTTACAAACTATACTACATCCCAGCCACTCGTGGTTTTTAGGTCTCACCTGGTGTAGACTGGGCAGACATGCGCAGTCTCGCTGGTGAGATTTAATAAGTTAGGGTAGATTTCACTAGCGGGGTTTAAGCCCTGCCCTCTTTTCCATTGGCTGGCGTCACCGTTTATGCTAAACGGTGGCCAACCATTGGAAAAGAGCGTCTAGTGACGTACAGTTTTCTCTTTTAGAGCCATCCCAGTTGGACTGGCTCGGTTGCTTTACGTTTGTGGTAAAAGCTTTTCTTATCTTTATGGGGCCATGTGTTTCAAACATATGGCCCCATAAAGACAAGAAAGCTTTCGCGAAGGACGAAAGTGAAAGCGGACCGTGCCGTAGCAGCTCAGCCAGGCGTGGCGAGACTCCACCCCCTCTGCCATCGCCATTCCCGCACACGTGGAACAATAGATCCGAATCCAGGGAGCACACGCCGCATGCAGGACAGGATGCGACATCCCTCTCCAACATGACCAGGTACAGTGATGGCTTGTTCGCCACATGCTTCTATGGAGCGTACAGAGCTATAACGTGTGAAAATGTTCACCTTATCCTTAGATAAAACCCATTTGTCGTGCTTGATTGGTAATGGAGAGAGCTGCGGAATCTCACTTTGAATTACCACTGTCCCATGCTTCCGCGATAAAAAGAGAGGAAAGACGACGATGTGTGGAGTGGAGAACATACCATGATGCTGTTAATGGATGACGGGTCATGCATGTCAGAACAGGGGAGCTCGTGGGCCGCCACTGCCCTCATGGCCTCTTAGTAAAAATAATAATAAAATCCGAAGATGATGATATCTGGCACAAGTACTATTGTGGAGCTAGATTCTTTCCGGTCAGCGCTCTGGAGGTTATGAATCCTTTCCACCCCCATATCCCTGCCCAGGGGCTGCGGTATCAGTGATATAGCTGGAGCAGTGGCACGGGATATCTGCGGCTTGAATGGCGCCATGCCACTTCTGATTCTCTCCCTCCCCTCCAATCACCCTGACATCTTAAGTGTTTCGGCCCGCATTCCTTTCAACGTTTCTGACCACCCTTGGTCTCTTGTGGTTTACTCATCCGTTCTCTAGTCCGATTACTGTACACCCACTGAGCACGCAGCCGCCCCCCCCTCAATACCGCGCTTAACTCTGCGTTCCGTCATACCGTCAGATTTTTCTCTGCAATATTGCACCGCAATATTCTGCCTTCCGAATCTCCACCATCAGGTCTTCCCTTGGTGACGGCTACATTGGGAGTCCGCCTATTTTCGTGCTGCCCGTCATAACCTGCACCCGTTTCCGGCCATGCATTTTATTAGCCCGCTGTTTACGTCAACACACTATTACCCTGCACCACCCCCCTGCATTTTCTATCCATCTGATATTAACTTTGTTTTCTGTATCGAGCTTAATTTGGCATTCTGTTCCTTTGTTTACAACATCCCTTTCCTTTCTCCCCATTAAAAGCTGGTCTGCACGTGGTACTTTTGTTCGTGTGTATATAGCGCCGTACTGCCATTTGCCTTAGTACTGTCAGACGTATAGTCTAGGTCGTTTGCTCTGTGGGTTTCTATTTTGCAGCGGGCGAGTAATTGGGGATAATCTTCGCTCCAAAGTTTTTTGATCTGCTACGCCCTTTCAAAACGAGCACTGGCAAAGTCAATATTCCTTGCTCTGACTCAGAGCCTTTTTTTGTTTGTTTTACAAGCGAATGCTACATAAGGGGAAATGAGACCTAAACGAGGCTGCTGCATGTTTGTACGAAAAGTATTAACTTGTTAAATTTGTGATGTGCCCATTTCACTGCTTACTGACTTTCTTTCACAAGCCTTTCTGCTATAGTAGACCATTAAATTGTCAAGGCTTCAAGTAAGCCTTCATGCCTGGGTGATTTCTTGAGGCACTTTCTATTTCCATTTAACGCACTGAGATCACCGTTCGTGGTTATTGTCCAACAGACGTACAGAGCTCACTTATGATGCAAGGAAAATCTCGACTTCTTCACTCAAACACTAGATAGAACTAATTGCATGCTAAGTGTTTTTACATAACATTGTTATCAACTTTAGAGTAGTGTTAGTCCTCAATTTCAGCAGAATTTGGATTGGCAACATCTTCCTTCAAATTTAAAAAAAAAAAAAAACAATCGGGATTATTACCCCTAGCACAGTTGAAGCACGTGGGTGGTTTTACCGCATATGCAGGGCTTTAAGTGGGATGAAAAGACGGGGGGAGCTCTCAGAGGGGAGAGGCAGATGTAATTAAGGCGTGGCTTAAAGGTAAGCTAAAAATCTGTGCTTTGCGTAGCGGATCACCCTACTGGTAATTTGCTGCTTCTGTCATTGTATCCAGATATGTAATACAACAAATAACATTACTCTTACAACAAACCAGGACTATTGGCTTTGTCAGTGGTTGTTAGCTGCATATGATAAATAGGCACTAACTACGGCTTCGTTGTATATAACATAGAAAATGCTTAAGCACTGAAATGATGAGACTGAAATAACTATAACAAGTCTCTTTGAAGTTATATCAGAGGCAGTGAAGGGTGCCACTGCTGCAGAGTTGAGATTTATTTTTCACCCTCAGGGTGAGGGCAAAAATGGAGAGCCCGACAGGGATCAGTCTCTGCACCTGCTTTTTTTTTTTTTAGAACTGCTGGGGCTGAGCACCGGCAGGACCCAGCCCACTTAAAGCTCTGCATAAATACAATAATGCCTCATGTGGTAAATTCACCAGATTGAAAGCTGTCCAACAGCACCTACAGCTAACTGAAATAACCCATAAACTGTGTTTAGCATAGTGTGCCCTCCGATTTGTATTTTGTGGTTTGTCATTGCATCCAGATATACGACAAGTAACATCATACCTGCAACAAGTCAGGACTATTGGCTTTGTCAATGGTTGTACAAGATAAATAAGCAGCAACTATGGTGTGTATATAATATTGAACAAGCACTAAAAATGCAATAGGTCTTGCCTTTCATTAAGTTAAAGCCATTTGCTTTGCTATACAATACCATTAGCAAAGCAAATGGCTTTACCTTAATTAAAGGTGAGGTCAATTGCATTTTCAATGCTTGTTTCCACTGGAATTGTCTATTTCTCTCCTGTTTTTTGATTAATTAATTGTTTCAATTCAATAATACTTTATTTCGACCTGTTTCGGCCATAAAAGTAACAATAAAAACACAATACAATAAAATACAGAATAAAAACATCATCAGTTAATAAAAGACAAAATTTTTTCAGCTAACACCCCAGATTAGTCTAGGCACTGTTTCGAATTAAAAAAACTCCTTTTTATCCAGAATGCATGGAGATACTTGGAAAGTGCAAACACAATGTGGGCTGCTGTATTAGATTTAAAGACTCTAAGTACATCTGCATATTTACGAAAGCCCAGGTTCCTACAAACAGGTATAATCCAGTGCTTCCGAGCTCTGCTATACATGGGACAGAAGAAAAGAATGTGGCATTCATTCTCTAGATCCGAGCCACAGCCAGGGCATTTGGAAACCCCGGAGCTAGACCACTTGTTTGTGAAACATGCAAGGGGGAGGCAGCCGAACCTCCATTGGATGTATAACTTTCTGGCCAGCACAGGGTAGATTACATTTAAATAATCCTCAAAGGAGTATACAGATTTGTACTCTAAAAATGAATTTACCATAGGACCAATGTGTGAGTTATGCAGCCAAACACTAGTGCATCTAGCTCTATATGACTGGGTAAGGTGTTTTCCTGAGATCACACTACAGGCAATCGCTGGCTGGTACCACAAATCCGCAAGACCCATTAACATTAGTTCCTGTTTGACATAGGAGAGCCAGGGGATGTGCGCAGCTTTGCTCAGGTTTAATACTTCCTGCAGTTCGGTTCTATATTGTGTGAGTTCAGGAGTTAGCCATAATTTCCTCCAGAATCTAAGGGGTTTAAGAGAAAATTCCTCCTGGATTGGGAGTAGGCCCAGGTCAAGCCGAAGAGGAATAAGGGGGGGTACTCTGCGGGAGCATTAGCAGCTGCCTCAAGAATCTGTTCTCCGCTTTAGTTAATTCGGGACTCACAACATACCCCCATAGTTCACCCCCATACAGGGCCGCTGATCTAGCCCTGGTTTTATAAATTTCTAAACCTGGGCTTATGGGCCTATATGTTGAGGCATTGTTCATTTTCAATATTCCACCCGCTGTTTGAGTCAGTTTAAGCTGGGATTTTAAGAGATGGGGCACCCAGGAAAAGTTTTCGCTCAACGTGACACCTAGGTATTGAAAGGTCTGCACTCTCTCAAGCGAAACTGTGTCCAGTATAGGAGGGGGTCTGGTGCGTCGTGGGGGATTAAAAATCATGATTTTAGTTTTGTCTACATTGATTTGTAGACCATGATCAATACAGAATTCGTGTAACCCAACCAATGTACGCTGTATCCCCATGGGTGACTTAGCTAATAAGAGAGTATCGTCGGCAAACATTATTGCCGCGATTTTCTTACCTGCCAGCCTGGGTGCATTAATTGTTTCATGTTTTAGCTAGCGTGGTGACTATCATTTGCACATCATGCATTTTTTTTTATCATGTGTGTTTGTCACAATTTTAACATTTATATGAATAAAATGATACAATTTTAATTGTTTTTGTGTGGTACACTGAACTTATGTGGCTATCATCCTCCCATGTATAGGACTTGATTCTCATTTGGTCCCGAGTTGCCTTGTAAAGTTATTTCAGTTATAGTTGTTTCCCTGTCCTAGGAGCCCCTAGAGTTTTCAGGGGGTCCCTTATTTTTTGCAAAATAGAATCTTTTTTGTACATCAGAGCCTCCTGAAGAGGAATACTTTTTTTAAGCAATATCAAAATAAAGTACCTGAAATACTGCAGTTACGTTCAGCAGTCAAAATAAAGTTCTGGCCTATGAATGGAAGGATGTTCAGAGGCAAAACATTCCAAGATCTCTGTCTAGGTATTTTCCTCTACACAAGTTGGCAGGATAGTTTCCACCCGTTGTTAAAGTGGATTATTTGATGGCTAGTTTGTTCTTTCAAAGGGTAATCATTTCTGAGGAGGGGACCCCACCAGATACGGTGGATAAGAAAATGGAGGCAGAGGAAGAAAACTTAAGCAGCCTAGAATTTTTCTTTTAAAGTCAGTGCTTATTCCAATTACCCGATCTACTCGTTACTGAAATATTTTCAGACTTTAGCCGATCAAATCCAGCAGTGCGTGGACTTCTCGAATACTCTTTTGATCACTGTTCAAGTCTGCTTCCTATCAGATATTTCATCTGATGCTCTGGGACATGAGCAGCATTGGGAGCTACGAATGCAGTTATCAGGCACCTATGGATGCAATCATTAAAGGCATATGCCATCCTCAGCGGCCAAGCTTTCGGTAATCGGCTGAAGGAGCTGGTAAAGTAATCAGCACAAGATAGAAAGCTGCTGGCACCAGTCAAGACTTCCTTCAAACTGAAAAACATTGGATTTTAAGATCACACTTAATTAAAACCAGAGCAGCAAAGAATGGCCAGTTCTTTTGAGAATGGATTCTAAGTTGGGGACCCTGTAGCAGACAAGTCTCAAATCCAGCCAATGCCTTTAACTACCACTCCACAGCCCTTGAAAGCAGGACTCTGTTGCCAAGCCCATGGCCAAGTAGGAGACCATTTAAGATATTCCACAGCAATATGGGAATTGAAGACTCTGGACAGATGGGAGGTGGAAGTGTTCTAGCAAGGGTACCGAGTGGATTTTTCGAGCCCTGCACAACTTTTTTTTGCTGCACCCTACTCCTACGAAATCCAGTCAATCAGAAAGCTCTTTAGGATGGCATTCATAGGTAACTTGCTAAATCAGTAATTGTTCCGGTTGAAAGAGAGAGGCAGCGGTTGCTGCCTCATCATCTACGTGCAAAAGCTGTCTGGTGAGTTCTGACCAGTGCTAGATCAAGAATATAATCAAGTACATTCTCTACCAGAAATTCAAGATGTTAACATTGCAGCCCATAATACTACTTGTAAAGGGGGAGGGGCTTTCTCACATCAATATATCTGAGATATGTTTATTTAAATGTACCAATACTCAGGAGCTTCCAAGGGTATATTTGTTTCTGCATGGAAAACAAACCTTAACATTTTCAGGTTCTCCCCTTTGGGTTGGCATCAGCTCAAAGTGTCTTCATAAAGGTGGTGGCTCCTTTAAAGGGTAGAATTCATTCGAGCGGAATTCAGTGTTTTTGTATATTTAGATGATTGGCTAATTGCGTCTCCTTTTCTTAAAAAGGTGAGAACGTTATTTTGCATCTGAAGCTCTGGCAGAATTTGTATTTCTGATAAATAGAGATTACCCCAACCACATTCTTTCACAGTACCAACAATTAATAAGAGCCATGTTCAACACCTCTGTGGGGGAAAAGTATGTTTGCAGGAGCACAGGAGATAGAAGAATCTGAGTAATGAAGAATACTGGTAAGTAACAGGATCATTCAAGAGAACGTACTACAACTTAAGCTTACCAGACTCCCCACAACACTGATATCGTACTGCTTGCCTACGTATAACAGCACCTTACACCGCCACATTATGCTAACCTACACCTCTCAACGCTAAGAAACAATACGAGATCAATCAACCTAACGAAAGATACCATGCCTCACGCTCCCTGTGTACGGTACATTACACTGCACAACCTACTCACCTCTAGGATCACTGGTTGTTAAAGATCAACATTGCATCTTGAATCTCAATCAGTACCAACGGGGAGTTGGAATTGGTTAACGTTCTAACACACAACCCGTATCAAAACAAAGAAGCCGTTCTGCAAACCTTGGACACACATGTGCTTTTGTAGGAGTCTTTATTTGTCTCATACTTTAAAATAACATTAGAAAACAATGCTAACATGAAGCAAATCCAACCCAAATGTATTGGCCAATTAAGGTACTCGAAGCACAGCTACGTTTTACGTTAGAACCATTACTTTTCACACTGCTCTGGTGCTTGACTTTTCGGCACAAATGAGTCTGTTCGTGCTGTGTGACTTAACGGCGTTGCACCCTTTCTCCCTAAGGTACAGCGGCGGTTGAAGAATAGTCAGTCCATCCTCTCTTCAATCTAGAGCATTGCAGATGGTACATTAGTCCACTGTAAACAATGAAACAGGTCAGCGGCTGTCCTATTAGTCTCGTTTGTTCATCATATTTATGTCCCGTTTAACTGATCCATCCAACAACCGGCAATTTATCTACAGAGAGTTCATGTGCTGTCGCCGCCCCGCTAGGATTCGGCGCCTTCGGCCGCTTCTGTGTCCTCCTCGGGATCCCCAGGCAGCAGGGTGCTGGCGGTCTCTATGAGCTGCTCAATCTGCTCCTCAGTCAGCCGCTCCTCGCTCTCTTCCACCATCAGCTGGATCTCCACCGCGCTGCGCGGCCGGTGGTTGAGCAGCTGCAGTTTCTCGGCCTTGGTGAGCCGGTGCGGCCGCAGGGCTCCCAGGAAGTCTCGCACCACTGCCGGACTCTGCAGCCGGCAGGGAGTCCCGGACAGATACTTGAGCGTCTCGTACATAACAGTATTGAGGTTCTGCTGCCCAGCCCGGGGCTTGTGCTTGCCACTCTCCTGGCGCTGCTCTTTCAGGTCCGTCAGAAGCTGGAATACCTCGTAGTTACTCAGCATTGCTGCGTTCGCGTCTTTCACCTCCATGGTTGCAACTTGCTAGAGCTCTGCTTCTGTGCCTTACTTCCTGTCCTGCCGTTGGTCCTTTTTTATGGCAACTACCACGACGGAGAACTAGAGTTTACCAAATTCCCACGAAAAAGCAAGACCTATGTCCTCTAAAAATACGTCGAAACAAGTCCAACACCACATAACAATAATAGTAAGAAAAAAACACTAATCCCCCTTCATTTAAAACACTAGCCAAGCCTTTAAAAAACTTTACCGAGTAACCGTTGAGAGGCAACTAACTGATGATCCTACCATATATTTATTAAACCGATGAAGTAGGGTGTTTGTCGTTTTTTTATTCTGTAATTTCTTTGTTTTATTTAAAGTGAATGTTCTCCTTTGCAAAACGTTGTCGACGTCGTTATGAAGGTGTTCGGATATTTTTTACAACAGATTTGGCTTATTTTGGGGTCAGGATCTGTTCACGCTGCGCAATGGAGATCTTGGGTGGGGAGTTTGAAGACTCTGTGTTCATTCACAGCAGGGACCGGAATGCTACCAAGTTCGAGCCGTACATCGCCAAACAATGCGAACCTCAGGTACCACCCATCATGGTGTCCCATTCGCGTGCATATGAGAAACTCTAATTTTTAGAGGTGGCCGAGCCACTAAATAATAATGAGAACTGAGACAGAGCCGAGCCAAGGCACTGAGATGGTTGTTAGAGTGCATAAGTAAAACCTTGAACATTTTGGTACGTAAATCTTGCAGCTAACTTCATGTAAAATATGATAAAATAGGAGATGATGCTCTATCTTTAACTCTTGGAGCATGTCGTTAGAGCTCTGGGGACAGGCAGAAACCATAGTGTTCAGGGGCCCAAAAGACATCAATCTGAGCCAGAGCCAGGCATCTGGCTCGATCCTTCAGTGACTCGGCCACCTCTACTAATTACGCAGACCCTTCTCGCTGAAGGGACACAGTCCACATTTTAGAGAAACATGAATTCAAATGACTTGTTTAATATCAGTTAAATTTGTATTTAATTCTTTGAAATTGGAATGTAATATTAAAGGTAAACGCTTTTTTTCTTAAATCGGTGCCTAACTGATTTTCAGATTGACATATTGGCGCCCATTGCTTGCATGTTATTAGGTAGAATTTTATATTTAACCCTTTTTTATAGCAACGACGATATCAAGGAGCATAAAGATCTATACAATTCAAATGTTAAGTACAATTAGAATCTTTCAATTCATATTATTAAAAAAACATGTGAAGACCGGAGTCTTGAAAGTTCTTTTATTCAGTTATGTCGTTTTATTTTCACAGTCAGATGTAAGAATACATGCATCAGCCCAGACAACACATTTCGTCCGATAAGGACTTCATCAGGGTTGGGATTAAAGTAGTTCCAATACCAATGTAGTGAACCTTCTAATGGAGTGTATCAGTCATAAGCGCTGGGAGTCCCCCGTAGCGTCTTATCGGTCACAAAGAATGTCATTCACGGATAGACAACCGGGAAGAGAACTGAGGCACTATACTCAGTAAATAATATATTCTATACGCTACGGGGATTTCCAGCGGTTCTACTTTAATCAAGAAGGATTACTCCATTTATTTTGAAATAACTATTCCAACTGGAGAATCCAGGCATTTATTCTTTGTGACCAATAAGACTCCCGTCTTCACATGTTTTTTTTAATTATATGATTTGAAAGATTCTAATTGTACTTAACATTTGCATTTTATAGATCTTTATGCTCCTTGATACCATCGTTCTTATTGGAAGAGGAAATAGCACTGTGAAGTAATGTGCTCAGCCAGAAGAAAGAGTTGAAGTGTGGTGTTTGTAGAAGGTCTATAATGTAGCTGCATTACATGAGACCTCATCCTACAACCAACAAGACCAACTAATCATCTGTTTTAAGTATCAAGATACTACTACAATTAGATTCTCTCTAAAGAATGCAGCTTCATGGAAACAGAGGGAACATGGAGGCTGCATGGCTTACAATATGAATATATAACACTAAGAACACCACACACTGGCAAAGCAAATAAGCAAAAAAGGCGAGACTTATTGATCTCAACAATATTTGTTTCCATTGGGAGCCAGTCCAGAGATGTTAGAACTTGAGAGATATGCTCTGGGGAGAGTATGTGTATATATATATATATCAAGATATGACTCCCAAGGCAAGAGGTTATTGGTTATTTCTACATGCAAATTACTTATAATCCAACTTATATCTTTCAGTTGGCAAAGAAATAAATACTTCCATTGCAATACATGGAGTTTGGCATCCAGTCAATGTAACAGTGTGCGTTGATGTACTCTGTGCATCAGAAGTGATAAGCTGAGTAGCACAGTGCTGAATGGTTGCTTGCTGTCTCCTCTTTCATCAGTGTCCCACTCCATTTACTAAATACTTTGGGCACCTCTCTCCTAAGCCTTTGTCAAGATGGGTCAAACTACCTTTCCTATCCGGTTCCCAGCTTCCCTTTCTGTGTCTCATTTGGCACTTCCGCACCTCTGCTCCACTCGGTCTGTGTCATTTCTGTAAGCCCCCATTTCTTTCGACAGGCCCTTTTCCTCACCACTTTTGTCTCACTGGCACTACGCTCCTCCCCGTGTCAGGTGTTCACATTAGTCTTCTCTGACCCGACTGTGTACTGTGCAGAATTTCCATCCTCCTGTACTGCTTGCCTTATTCAACACCTTATTTGAAGTCCTCTGCCTTCCTCTTTTTCCGACGGTCTTAAAAGCCCCACTCTCCTGCATCATCTGTCTCATTCAGCAGTCTCTTAACTCTCAGGTCAACCTGTTGCTCACTTGACTCTCATTCTGTACCTTACTATAAGGCCCAAACCTTCTTCCTGCTTGTGTCCAGTTAGCCTCCCTGACCACGCCCTCCTCTATTCAGTTCTACTTGGAGACATTCACCCTACCCCCAGTATCGCGTGGCTCTTAACTCACCTGCAGACTGCACATTGAGGAACCTCTACAGGACTTCTCGGCTGTCCTTTTGTTTGAGCGCAACAGAGAAAAAGTGCTATCAGTAGTTCAATAAATCAGGGAATTGTAAGCGCACTACTCACCCGTAGGGTCTCAAGGTGCTGGGGGGGTGGGGGGGGGGAGTAGGGGGGGGGGGAGAGAGAAGGAGGGGGACAGCAGTTCCGTTCAGTCGAATAGCCAGGTCTTGACCGCCTTGTTAAGTTAAGCTTGCTGTGTGCCGTGGAAACATGGTCCGAATATTTGCTCCCCTTCTACTCTGATTTTGTGATCCTGAGCAAACTTATGTTGCTTATTAGCCCTTCAAGTTCCCTTAACTGTCAAAAGTAGACACTGCTCAGAAAAGAACCTACCCCCATTGAGTGCAGTATAAAAGTAGCGTTTTATATTTAGTGCTGTTTATTTTATAAAAATTGTGTCTATATTTATTCTTATTTGTTTTTTTTCTTATTTGTACTTACCCATATTTATTTGTGAAAATATTTAGTTGAAACTAGTTTATTTCCATATTTGTTTAACCGATGATAACTAATTAAATTTCAGTCTGCTAAGTAGCTACATTTACCCGAAAATATTTGCCTTGTAGTGCTAGCACATCTGCCTATATTCTGCTTGTGCATCTCGTACCCTAAAGAAGAAACTATTTAGTCTTTTTCTTGTTTTAAAAATAAAGACTGGAAAACAGATTGTTTACCAGCTAGATTTGTATGTAAATGTCAGTAAAAATGGAAACTGAAGGCTTATTTATACTAAACCCCATGTCTTTGATCTTCCTGGCCTGATGTGTTCAACGTTTGATTTCTCATTTTCTGTTCAGTACATTAGAAAAGAGTGTACAACTATGCATACATTTCTTCTAGGCAAATTCAAATGTTCTCCAGCATCTACAGAGTGGCATTAAAACGCAGGACAGGCCTAGCCTTCGGTTAGATTAGTTAAATCATTCAGCTTTAGATTTTTGTCTCTCCCAGGATTCTTCAACTTTAACCCACTTACTAACTTCGATTTTAGGGAAGTAGTATCTGGTACTTTTCTATAGAAATAGCTTCTTCTACACTTTGCAAGATACATGCAATCTTATTTGTCGAGGCTAAATTACAAAGAAAAAATCTATTCCACAATTAAAGGAATCTATTTTCTTCTATAATTTAGGCTGGGTAAATAAAAGTGCACATATGCCCTCCGAGACATGCTGTATTCAGAATATGGGCTTTAAGCACCGCCCATGTTTTTAATTGGCTTCTTTGTCTGTCTTTTGGAAATGCTTCTCTCTTTCTGCTGTTGGAACATTCCATGAGGACTGCCCCAGTTACATGTGACCTTACCCTGCACGTTTTATTTACAGTTTCAAGTACTCTTTTGTTAATGATTTTTTCGTCGCAGGAAGGACAGCTGCACTTCCCTGACCCGGACTCATCAGATGCTTCCAAGAACGTGTGTTCCATGCACTTCCCCCTTCTGCTTGTTTTTTTTTTTTTGCTCCTGGATGGTTTGTTCAGCGATCGTGTAATTGTACATATTTAACCATTGTTGAATTATATTGATTATGACTTTATTTTTTACCATCAGCATGTTTTTTGTACAGTCCACGCCGAGACTCAAACCCAGCTCCCCAGGCCCAAAGTCAGCAGCTCTGTTTGTTATGCCACATCACTAAGGGTCTCCTGTTTCTAGCAGGCGCATTAGGCCACGCCCAGCGTCCCGGCAAAACGCCTGCTTCTCGGACACCGCACTTGCATTTCTTTACTTTAATCAGTGCGATTGCCGCTGCTCTTTATCTTTAAGTTCCATTCCACATGTAGACCCTCTACAGACTCACTGGTCTACACACGTTATATGTCTTTACGTTTAAATAAAACCATTGTGTGCAGCATGACTGTTTTATTCCCCTCTCTTTTCCTTCACTCATCCCCTGGGGGTACCTAGCTCCTCTTCCTCTCCTGATTACTCACGGTCTAGCTCTGTTGGGTCACACCACTTAACTTCCAGGTTTGTTCCCCGGCCCGCAAGCGTGGGTCATACTGCTTTTGGCAGTGACTCCCTACACGCCTGATGACTGTCCCAATGCGTCCTGTACTCGAAGATCGGTTTCCTTCAACCTGGTAAGCCCTTCCCCACACAATTGCACTGCTCCTGCTCTTCCCCTTTAAACCTCCTTACATGACCGCACCACTATAGACCTCCCTGGGAGTACTTTTCCATGGTCCAAGAGCCCGGGGCATGAATTCTTCATGACTCTGCAGACACTAGGTACTACGCACATCATCATCAGCGCCCCAAAGGACTGCAACCGCACTGGTCAGATTATGGTGCTGCAGCATTCAGGTACCTTGCTCGCTCTCCCAGGGTTTGTGAGTCCCTGGCATTGGCTGTTGGCGCTAGATACCAGATGAAATAATAGTGACCGACGCAACTGCACATGCACCCATTGGATTATGGTGCCACTAGCATGAGATACCTTGTTCACTCACCAGGGATTTACTTCTCCCCTCACTTTGACCCTGAATTTTCTAAGAAATTTCTACAGCTCCCACTCCAGCACTTTGTCTCTACAGACCTGTGCTTCGCTTACCCCTTTTATCTGTCCTGCAGCCATCCATGGGCTATTCCTCACTCGATTTCCTTCCCCATTTTCCTTATTTTTTTCGAAATAAGGATACGGTTGGAATAGGGCAGAGTTAGCCCTGATGTCCTCCTTCCACACCCCTAGTTGCATATATTGCACAGAACACCAAGGTTCGACAGAGCTCACTTGAATTGTCCTACTTGCCTTCCTCTCTAAACGGGTAAGCTGATGTCTCCATAGGTGACCCAGGGCTTTCTCTCCGCGATTTTTGCTCGTCATTTTTTCTCCCTTGTTTAAATAGCCTGAGATTTTTGGCATGACTTTTACTTCTTGGACAAATATTGGGCACCCCCTACGCGGGAGGTCTTTGGACACGAAAGGGTTACCGTTTCTGCAGATCTTTTGGTTTGTTTTAATGTCTCATTAGGGATACTAGACCCACCAATACCACTTTTTTCATCTTTTTACCTGCTTAGTGCTCCAAGGAACGCCTGAAGCTTGCAGCTTTCAGCCCCCTCCTCCAAAGAGGAGCAATGTCTGGCAAACACTCATTGATTTCTGAATAACAAGTGTAAAAGTTTTAAGGTAATATGTTGTTCATGCTTACATTTAACATGCGTTACTTAATCTTGCATTACTTACGAGTGCTTGCTTTTTCCAGGATGGTGTTACTTTTTTTTTATCCAGCAGCATTTTACCCTTGTCTCCCCTCCCTCATGACGTCTTTCCCATTTTCTAGTTTTCCAGCCCCACAAGGTCATATGAGTGGCAATAGCACTATGCAAATATTATCACTCCACTGCAAATAAAAAAACAAAAGTTAAAAACATTGTCATTTTCATCGCCAACAGCTCTGACTTTCACAAATGCGAGATGATTTCTTTGCAAATGCTTGTTCTGCTTTGTTAATGTGAAGGTACAATCCAAAATTCATAGCAGATTACGCTAACAATAGATTTCCCTTCATAGAATTCTAATTGTAAGACAAGGAGGGCGAGGCTGTGAAGAAACCAGTATATTGCGGAAACTGGTAGCAAGCCCCTCTCCCCTCAATAAGTAGTGGGTGAGCTCAATTTTTTTCCGTACAACAATGTGTTGATAACTGTTCTGTGTGTGTTGTGTATGTGAGAAAAGGTAATGGAAACTGCACAGCTGCTGCTTGCGCCGCACAAGTTGTGTAAGGGACATTTGTACTGTCGTTGCCTGTGAAGGAACAGCTTTGTGCATGTGAGAGAGAAATTCATTGCTGCGGTGTAGTCACTTTCTGTGACATCACACATAACCACAAACAGCCAGATGTAATCATTGTATAGTAGCACACACAAACTTCCATTTTAGCATCAACTGGGGTATTCCCAGCACCCCTGCCCACACCCAATCTCTCTCTTTCTCAGTGTGGCGGAGGTGCCACATATGGAACTGCAGAGCAGTGGGAACCATTTGTTGATACTTCATACCCCAAGTCCACTGTCCATGATGCCCACCAGTAACAGTCATTGGCAAAGACAATAGGTTATGGCTATGCAAGAGCTATTGGCTTTGCCAATATGTTTTAGCCATGTTGTACACCAGCATGGCTGCTGTTTAGCATGGCTAAAAGTTAGTGGGTAAAGGGGAGTGGTGTAGAGTGTCGTGGAGGGAGTAGAGTGTCCTAGAGTGAAGTGGCTTAGAGTGTCATGGAGTGGTATAGAGTAGAGTGGAATGTCGCATAGGGTGTTGTGTAGAGTGTTGTAGAGTGTTGTGGAGTAGAGTGTTGTAGAAGGGAGTGGCATATAGGGTCAGAGTTGAGCATAGTGTAGAGTGGGGTGGAATAGTGTGTAGTAGAATAGAATGGAGTGGAGTGGCATAAAGGAAGTAATGTTGAGCGTTGTAGAGTGGAGTAGTGTCATAGAGTGGCATAGAGTGGAGTAATGTGGAGTGGAGTGTCTTAGAGCGAAGTGTCGTAGAGTGGCCTAGAGTGAAGTGGCATAAAGTAGATTGGTGTAGAGTGCATTGCATTTGAGTAGAGGGGTGTGAAGTGGTGCAGCATGTAGTGCAATGGCGTACAATGGAGTGGCACAGAGTGAAGTAGAGTGCAGTGGCTTATGCTAGATTGTGGTAGAGTAGAGTGAAGTAGCTTAGAGTGGTGCAGGGTAAAGTGGAGTAGTGCAGATGTGTAGAGTGGATTGGCGTTGATTGCAGTGGCGTGGAGTGCCGTAGAATGTAGTGAAGAGTGCATTGGTGGAAAGTTGAGTGGTGCAGAGTAGAGTGCAGTAGCATAGAATGCAGTGGTGCAGATTAGAGTGGCATAGAGTTCAATGGTGGAGAGTGCAGTCTTGCAGAGTAGAGTGTCATAGTGCACTGTGGTTTGTAGTGCATTGGCTTAGAGTGCAGTGGTGTAGAGTGGTGTAGAGAGCAGTGGAGTAGAGTACGTTGGTGCAGAGTAGAGTGGCATAGAGTGCAGTGACGTAGAGCACAATGGTGTCAAGTGGCATAGAGTGCAGTGATGTAGTGTTGCAGAGTAGAGTATAGTGGCGTAGAGTCCATAGGTGCAGAGTAGTTGGCGTAGAGTTCAGTGACGTGGAGTGCATTGGTTTTGAATAAAGTGGTATAGAGTGTATTGGCATAGAGTGCAGTGGTGCAGAGTAGAGTGGCGCAGCATAGATTGCAGTGACCTAGATTGTAGTGGCATGGCACAGAGTGGCGTAGAGTCCAGTGGCATAGAATGCAGTGGAGTAGAATAGATGGTTTCAAGTAGAGTGAAGTGGCATAAAGTGGTGTGGTGCAGGGTAGAGTGCAGTAGCATAGAGTAGTGGTGTAGAGTGCACTGGTGTAGAGTGGAGTAGTGCAGAGTCATAGATTACAGTTATGCACAGTAGATGAAATTGGCATAGAGTGTAGTGGTGTAGAGTGCAGTGGCATAGAGTGCAGTGATGCAGAGTAAAGGTGTGGAGGGTACAGTGTTGCAGAGTAGAGTGTCATAGAATGCTGTGGTGTACAGAGATGTGGCATAGAGTGAAGTGTTGCAGAATAGAGTGATGTAGAGTGCAGTGGTGTAGAGTGTTGCAGAGAACAGTATAGTGGCGTACAGTGCAATGGTGAAGAGTAGATTGTCGGAGAGTGCAGTGGTGTACAGTGTATTGGTTTACAGTAAAGGGGCACACAGTGCATTGACAGAGAGTGCACTGGTGTAGAGTGCTGTGGTGTAGAGTGGCGCAGAGTAGATTGTAGTGGCGCAGAGTAGATTGTAGTGGCGCAGAGTAGATTGTAGTGGCGCAGGGTA
This sequence comes from Triturus cristatus, assembly GCF_964204655.1. NCBI lineage: Eukaryota > Metazoa > Chordata > Amphibia > Caudata > Salamandridae > Triturus > Triturus cristatus. Next base: position 302,234,199 of record NC_140587.1, read on the forward strand.
GATTGTAGTGGCGTGGAGTAGATTGTTTCAGAGTAGTGCGAAGGGGCCTAGAGTGCAGTAGTGCAGAGTAGATTTGAGTGGCTTAGGGTGGATTGACGTGGAGTGCAGTGAGATAGTGGAGCAGTGCAGAGTGTCATAATGTGTAGTCACATTGAGTGCATTGGCATAGAGTAGAGTGCGTTGGTGTAGAGAACAGTGGCTAGAGTAGCGTGCAATGACGTAGAGTGGTGCATAGTAGAGTGCAGTGCCACTGAATGCAGTGTCATAGCATAGATTGTTTCAGAGTAGAGTGGCGTCGAGTGGAGTGGTGCCGGGTAGTGTGTACTGGTCCAGAGTGGATTAGAGTGGCGTAAAGTGAATTGGTACAGAGTAGAGCGCATTGATGTGGAGTGGAGTGGCAAGATTGAAGTGGTGTAGAGTGCTCTGGCGTAGAGTAGAGAGGCATAGAGTGTACTGGTGCAGAGTGGAGTGCAGTGACAGTGTGGAGTGATGTAGAGTTGAGTGACGTAGTATGGAGTGGTGCAGGGTAGAGTGCAGCAGCGTGGAGTTATGCAGAGTAAAGTGGAGTATGCATTGGGTGGTAGCGCACTGCAGGCAGCATGTCTTCAATTGAAATGACCATTACATTTGCACAGACATTCAGTTGTACTGATAAAAGTATAACGTACAAACAATAATGTGTAGAAATGCCATCACCTAGTGTACTGATTTGATTTGATCATATTAAAATAATTGGTTTCCACTGCACTTCAGAATAACCAAAAATGTGTCTTCATTTCTGCTTTTCTAATCTGATATATTCTGAAATATCTGCACAGTTCATTTGCAGGCATTTAAAATTTGTTGTGTGCTAGAAAAAACAAATAGCACCATACAGCCTTGCTGTAGCTCACCCCCAGTAGCCAGCATGATTGTCACATAAATCCTATCTCTTTAAAGTCAAAGAAAGAAAAGTAAACGCCAAGCTCCCTTGGAATACAGAGCCCGACATTTGACCTCTGTCTCTGAATACACAGCATACCCTATTTACTGTTTTCTTTTACCAATATTTGTTTTTGGTAAACAGGCATTACAATCTTGTTCTTATCTTCTTATAAGATAAGAACAAGTTTTAATGCCTGTTTACCAAAAGCAAATATTGGTAGAAGAAAACAGTAAATAGGGTATTGGCCATGGAAGGGACAGCCTAAGACAGATAAAACCAGCAAATTGAAAGCAAACAAGTGTGAGTTACAAGCCATAAAGCCAATGGTAAGCAATGGGCAGAATGCATTCCCAGGGAAGCTTTCAGAATGTCCCCAAGATGTTGGTAGGCCTCTACCTAATTAAAAAAAGACTATTGTGTCATCATTCTACTTTATATGGTTTTTACAGTTAAAGCCATAAAAGTCAAACAGACATCAATAAAAACTCCCACAAATATACAAAAAAACAATATTATAGGACCATTATGGACCCGTAAATACAGAGGTAAAAAGGTAGACCCCACTGTCAAGGTTAGTCACAACTGGACCTAAGTCTGATGGCGGCCCTTAGAAAACTAAGCTTGTACAGTACTGAATCACTTGAAAGAGGTTGTAAAAAAATAAAAGTAGGTATGACTCTCTTATAACATCTTTTTTTAAGAATAGAAATAATAAAAGACTTCCCGGGAACCTCGTAAAAAATACAAAACATTAAAAAGTGCATCATGTACTGTGGAGACTGGCCGTTGCAGCCACAGGACGTGAGACATTGTCCTCTGTGAGCGCCGCGTGGTTGGGCCAAAAGATAATGAAAGAGATCAAGCCGAAATCCAGTCGGTGAAAGAGCGATCATCATTGCTTTTAACCCATAAAAGATATGGTTCTGTAGTTGGCACAGTTTTCAGTGTAATGTAACTGCACACGCTAGGCTTTCTCAACTCAACTTCCTCTCTATCCTCAGTACACCTTTTAAAGAAACACTCTTTCAGCCAAGTAAGATCCCTCCTACAAATCACTTGCAGATTGTCAAACAGGTCTGCTCTTCCTAAGCTACAAAGACAATCTCTAACCTACTTTATCAAACAAATATGATTAACGTAGTCCAGGGAAAGACAACCCCTTAGAATGCCCTTGCTTAGGGCATTATCTTTTTTAATCCAAATCTTTATCCACAAAGCTAAGGGGCGGAAAGCCAGCTCATCTGAAAGAAAGGCTATCCCCAATTCTTTGTGCACTACATAGACTGGATGCTCTGCGGTAGGCCGAGTACCCATCTCAAGAAAGTATTTTTGACAATTTGCAGTGCCTCCAGCCCAGTATAACCCCATATCTCGCTCCCGTAGATGACCTTCGAGATACATTTGGCTCTGTAGATCTGCAGGAGAGCCCGTATCAGTTTGCCGCCCAATCTAGAAGCAAAATTTAAAACAGCAGCAGTCGCTGAAGCCAGGTCCCCTTTCTTACGACTGATGAAGGGGCGCCACCTCAGGTCATCATCAAACACGACTCCTAGATATGAAAAGACATTTGTCTTAGGAATTGGCGTGATTACTACCTTAAAAGTACACGACTTGGCTGTGCGAGGTCCCACCTGCATTACAAATGTTTTACTGTGGTTAACCAACAGGTTCAGGTCCTCCAATGAAAATGAACAAAGGAATTCAACAAAAGTTGTATGCCCCTAGCTGTCCTCGCCATGAGGACAGCATCCTCTGCATACAGGAGGACAAGCAGGCTACGCTTACCCACCTGGGGGCAATCAACTTTTGAATTCAAAAGGACCTTCTCCAGGGAGTTAATATACAAATTAAAAAGAAAAGGAGCCAAAATTCACCCCTTACGCACCCCTCTCCTGATGGGAAACTTGCGGGTTACTTTAAGATCTTTCAAGTAATGGATGACCGCATATGAGTCTCTGTGGAGGTCCCTTAAAAACAGAACAATGTCCCTGTCTATATCAATGGAAAGCATCATCTGCCAAAGTTTTGATCTATTAACACGATAAAATAATTAGGACAGATCAATAAATGCTAGGTAGATAGAGCCAGTGCGGGCCACGGTATACTTGTTCAGGACCATATATAGATTTAAACATTCGTCCACTGCTGGGCGACCCTGGCAGAAACCATATTGTACCTCTGCTACAATGTAATTTTCATCCACCCAAGTTACAAGCCTGTCTAAGACCATGCGGCTCACCACCTTTACCACAAAATCCAAAAGGGAGATGGGTCTATAGCAATGAGTGCTATCCCGATCACCCTTTTAGAAAACAGGGACAATAGTCAAAAAGGCCCATGAATCTGGGCGGCCAACCTTGATCGTCACATTTATGATTGCCATAAGTACTGGCACCCATTTGGCCACGTTCATAATGTAAAGGTCTGGCGGGATTCCATCAGGGCCTGGGGCCTTGTTTTTGAATAGTCCCATAATGCCTGCTCTGACTTCTTGCGCTGTAACCTTGGATTTACCATCCACAATTTCCTGCCCTTCCCTAGTGGTTAGATCAGACTGGAACATGCCCTTGAAATGGCTTACCGAATCATCCTCTGAGATATGGGCATCCATTAAATTGACAGTGTCACCTGCTAAAAAGGAACTTATAATGATGCTCCAAACCTTGGAACTATTGCCTGAGCTACTGGCCTCCACCAGTTCTGACCAGGCCTCCACCTTCAGGGCAGACTAGCGCTTAGTCAGGGCGGCCTTGTAGGCTCTTTGATGACTCTTAATAGCCATGGGATATCGAGGTGTCACACCCAAAACCTATTTCCATCTCCTAGAGGCATGGGAGCACTCGGCATCAAACCATCTCGGTCCTGAGTGCAATAAACACCTGCCCAGAACCCGCAATAGATTCACTATAGCCTCAGGCATACAGCCAAAAGCCCCCATAATAGCCTATGGATTGGCCTTACTATCTAAACAGATAGCAAACTCCCTATTACACTTGTTTAACAGGGACTCATGGAGCTGGTCCGGAACAATTTGGCCCCACTCCAGTCCCTCCCCCCCCTCCTGCCCCCCCTCCTTCAGAGCTTTCAGGGGGACCACCAGTCCCTCCTTAATTTGCTTAGCTGCCCAAGGCCATCCTGTCGCAACACACACAGAATTATGATCAGTGTGTGCGCTCACCTTGATAGAAAAGTTCACAATATAATGGTAAAATGGTATGGAGACAAAGATAAAATCAATAAAGGTCTCACACCCTCTCCTAGTAAAAGTGGGGACGATATCAGTCTTCACCGGAGGCTGCTTGTTCATGGCAGATGTTAAGTCAAATTCGTGCAGAATGGCATTAAGTGTGGATCCCTGAAGGGTATGTTCCATGTGCAAGCCGGTATGGCGCGCACAACCCGTATTTTCAACCACCCGCGCCTGATGTCCCCACTACTGTGTCATTTTGTAGGCACCAAGTAGGCATGTGCGCCTACATAATGATGCGGACACTTTGTTTTTTATTTGCCAATCTAACTTGGATCAGCAAATAAAAAGAAAAAAGAGTGCAGAAGCATCACGGGCAGGGGTTTGAAGCAATTGGGAGGGTATGGTAGAGGGAAGCAACATAGAGGGGAGCAAACGGGCGAGAGTGGAAGCAACGTGCTGCTGGGAACAAATCGAAGCACATAGGTGAACAAGTAACATGGGTGGAGAAGCACACAAGGACAAGGTCATAACCGAGGAGGAGGGTATAATCACATTGTCAAGAGAGAGCAGCGTGGAGAGTTAAAGAGAGCTGGAAAACACATGCGCTCCCATGAGGTACTTAAACAAAAAGAAAAAAGTATTTGCCAGAAAAGGTAGCAGTAGAACAACGTGTAAATGCATCCATGCTCCAGTGGTCGGGCAACACAAGAAGAGGAAGCTAAAAAATAAGTCAAAAGCAAATGAAAGTGAGCAGGACAACATCCATAACATCACCAGGCTGTCTTCTGGTGTGTTGTGGAGGAACAGCAGGAAGAAGGGAGAGGACAGACAGGGTGGTTGAGGGTGGATAAAGCTGCTAGTACGCTTTTCCCTAGGTGGGCACAAAAACCACATGAAGCAGAGATTGTAAGACCGCATTCCATTTACTAGTTAGCAGCTGCAAGCTGGTCATGCACCATTTCATATAGAAAAAGCAACCGCAACTTAGTAATGCACTATTCCATATGGTATCCGCAGTAGCCATGGGCTTGTAATCCACTCTCCTAAGTGGTAATCAAATACTTTCCCCCAACCTATGACCTAAACCTGCTCTTAAGAAGCACTTTTAAAGTCCGCTTCTAAAACAAATCGGTTCAATTAAGGTGGCGTGGCCGCCACGTGTAAAAGCGCAACAAATAAGAGGAGCTCCGCAGACAGGCCACGTTTTGATCAGCTTGGCAAAATATAATGCTCCACACGGAGATACCCTCCAGACAGAGTCTGTTTAAGAGAGAGATGGCTAAGTGAGGAGTAGAAGAAGACAGGAAAGTGACAGGTGTTTAATAGAAGAAAGACTCAAGGCCAGGGGCTAACTGAGGATGACTGGGTTGGGGGAAGGAGTAGGGTGCCTTCACCTCCTACAATAACAGGCAAGCCTGAGGCCATCAGGGTCAGACTGGGACAAAAAGTAATCATGAAAAAACAGAACAAATTGTCCAGACTGAGACTGACTGCACATTTCACTTCGTGACTCCTATCATGAAAAATAAAACATGGGAGGATGGCTTTATGAATTTCCTTATTAATCAAGAGAATGTTTATTATTTATTTCACATTTCTCTGCTATTGTGCGCTTTAACAATACTTCATTGCGCATTTATCTTTTATACAAAACAACACAATACAATACATTTCACATCAAAAACATAATAGTCTTGATCCCCTAGATGAAAAATACAAACCACATTCACTCTTCAGGCATTCATGGCCAATATACTCTTACATACAAACAATACACATGCACTGAAAAAGAGGTCCTAATGACACCTTTCCTTTTCTGGTAGATTAACTCCCGAACAACTTATAAATCAAAGTACTTTATCTCTTTTTGATACAATAAAGGTACAGAATAACGTTGTTAATAGGAGGTGCAATAAAGGACCAAACTGGTCGACGCGTTTCGAACCCCTATCTTTTTAGGTTCTCTTCAGGACCAACCAATCTCTGTAACAAAAAGACAACAAATCCGTTTTAGGTATTTTAACACAACTCAGAATTTTAAAAGAACCGCCAGCGACTAAGAACACCCACCTTCAAAAGGTGCCTCAACAATGGAGTCTTAACTGTCTGTAATCGATCCAACTTGCCCCAGGGCTGTGGAACACAAATGGAAACCACTTATATTAACGTTTCTCCTCCACAGAACAGACGAGACACACATACTGGACAGACAAAAAAGACTATTGGACATGTCCGTTTGACTCACCATTCGAGATCGATCTGTTATCTCTACGGGGCGGCCAGAACACTGAAATGGAAGTTGATTAAAATCAATCGGAGGATGGATGGGTGCTAACAACTACTCAAGTCCAACATGGATCCCATTATTAACTTACCGGATTCGGGGAAGGCTGCCTTCTTCGCCGGCTAACCATCAAATTTAATTTTTCTTTCTAAGAGCGAAAGGAAACACTGGTCGGTAACCTCTTGATACTCTCCTAGGGCTATAGTGAAACACTGATACGTCCCGGGGAAAGGGGCTTACCTAGATGAGTTCGCTTGCTCGTCTCACGTAGGAATCCCGTGCCGGCATCTGAAAACAAAGGGCGGTAGAAGTCGTCGTTAAAACTGCTCCGCTGGCCAGACCTAAGTTCCCAAAGACTTCGTGACACTTCCTGAAGAGGGAGATGGCTTACCGAGATTCCTCCTCCAGCTTCTCGTAGCTGCATCTGTCCATTGGTAATACTCCTAGGGAGTCTGGGAGCAAGTGACGGCTAAATGTTCCCGGGTCACGGAGGACCGTTGGCTGCTGGGAGATGTAGTTTTTCTAGCCGATAGTTGAACGAATGGTGGGATATTGAGTTTTTTTAGGATGGAATGCTAGGCAATCGCCTTCTCGGTGTCTCTAAGCTTTGTCTGCATGAAATTACGAAAGACATAGTAAAAGGAGGGCACCCTAAATGGAACATCTTCCAATTGATATGATCTGATCAAACTGAAATAACAACACGAGGTCTTATGCTGTGGCCTTCGCCGCTTAGACCAATGGTCTGAAGATCTCCGCTATTTCATTAAGGCCATTAATTGCCGTGTTAAATTTCATGATGAGCGGATTCGCAGGAACTGCACAAAAAAAGAGGAGTATTTCGTGCATGCGAACAAACTAAGAGATCGTCTTTTGGCGAGGGGATACCCCAAAAGATTACTCAAACACTCCCTTAAGAGAGCTTGGTGGACACCAAGGGAAACATTGTTGGAGCAAAGAACAAAGAAAACAGGCAGTAGACCAGTCTGTGTCACAACATTTTGCCCTAACACACACCAACTCCGAAAACTCATCCTCGCTAACTGGCATTTGATTAAGGACCTTCATGAGGAATTTTCCATCCCTCCTTTGTTTGCATACAAAAAAGAGAAAAGTATAGCCAACTACATAGTGCGAGCGGCTTTACCAAAACAGCAACCTCCGACTTTGAGAAGTATGTTTGATATGCCACCAATTGTAGGACACCACAAATGCGGAACCTGCACATGCTGTGAGCAAACTACAGAAGGAGATGTCTTCACGTTTAACAATATTCATTGGAGACATAATACGTTCACTAACTGTAAAACGAGGAATGTCGTTTATGCAGTTACTTGCCCATGCCCAAAGCTTTACATCGGGAAGACTACCCAGGAGGTGCGGCAACGCATTACCCAGCATAAGTCGAGGATTAGACGACGAGTGGAAAATGCCCCATTAGTCAGCCACTGGGTCACAATGACACATAGTGAGGAAGACTTCAAATGGACAGTACTGTCCAAAATTGAGAGAGACCCCCGCGGGGGTGATTTGGAAGGCCATTTAAGTCAACGCGAAGCATTACTCATCATGAAATTTAACACGGCAATTAATGGCCTTAATGAAATAGCGGAGATCTTCAGACCATTGGTCTAAGCGGCGAAGGCCACAGCATAAGACCTCGTGTTGTTATTTCAGTTTGATCAGATCATATCAATTGGAAGATGTTCCATTTAGGGTGCCCTCCTTTTACTATGTCTTTCGTAAATTCATGCAGACAAAGCTTAGAGACACCGAGAAGGCGATTGCCTAGCATTCCATCCTAAAAAAACTCAATATCCCTCCATTCGTTCAACTATCGGCTAGAAAAACTACATCTCCCAGCAGCCAACGGTCCTCCGTGACCCGGGAACATTTAGCCGTCACTTGCTCCCAGACTCCCTAGGAGTATTACCAATGGACAGATGCAGCTACGAGAAGCTGGAGGAGGAATCTCGGTAAGCCATCTCCCTCTTCAGGAAGTGTCACGAAGTCTTTGGGAACTTAGGTTTGGCCAGCGGAGCAGTTTTAACGACGACTTCTACCGCCCTTTGTTTTCAGATGCCGGCACGGGATTCCTACGTGAGACGAGCAAGCGAACTCATCTAGGTAAGCCCCTTTCCCCGGGACGTATCAGTGTTTCACTATAGCCCTAGGAGAGTATCAAGAGGTTACCGACCAGTGTTTCCTTTCGCTCTTAGAAAGAAAAATTAAATTTGATGGTTAGCCGGCGAAGAAGGCAGCCTTCCCCGAATCCGGTAAGTTAATAATGGGATCCATGTTGGACTTGAGTAGTTGTTAGCACCCATCCATCCTCCGATTGATTTTAATCAACTTCCATTTCAGTGTTCTGGCCGCCCCGTAGAGATAACAGATCGATCTCGAATGGTGAGTCAAACGGACATGTCCAATAGTCTTTTTTGTCTGTCCATTATGTGTGTCTCGTCTGTTCTGTGGAGGAGAAACGTTAATATAAGTGGTTTCCATTTGTGTTCCACAGCCCTGGGGCAAGTTGGATCGATTACAGACAGTTAAGACTCCATTGTTGAGGCACCTTTTGAAGGTGGGTGTTCTTAGTCGCTGGCGGTTCTTTTAAAATTCTGAGTTGTGTTAAAATACCTAAAACGGATTTGTTGTCTTTTTGTTACAGAGATTGGTTGGTCCTGAAGAGAACCTAAAAAGATAGGGGTTCGAAACGCGTCGACCAGTTTGGTCCTTTATTGCACCTCCTATTAACAACGTTATTCTGTACCTTTATTGTATCAAAAAGAGATAAAGTACTTTGATTTATAAGTTGTTCGGGAGTTAATCTACCAGAAAAGGAAAGGTGTCATTAGGACCTCTTTTTCAGTGCATGTGTATTGTTTGTATGTAAGAGTATATTGGCCATGAATGCCTGAAGAGTGAATGTGATTTGTATTTTTCATCTAGGGGATCAAGACTATTATGTTTTTGATGTGAAATGTATTGTATTGTGTTGTTCTGTATAAAAGATAAATGCACAATGAAGTATTGTTAAAGCGCACAATAGCAGAGAAATGTGAAATAAATAATAAACCTTCTCTTGATTAATAAGGAAATTCATAAAGCCCTCCTCCCATGTTTTATTTTTCATGATAGGAGTCACAAAGTGAAATGTGCAGTCAGTCTCAGTCTGGACAATTTGTTCTGTTTTTTCAGTTAATTGGGCTCAGTCCAACTGAGTTTTTTTGAGCCAGGACCCAGTGTTGGTTAGTAGCTAAAAAGTAATCATGGGCATTAAAATAAAAGTGGCCCTCATTAATGAAGCAGGTTGCTATAGAGTGGTTGTATCGGGGAAATCAACAGTACAAACCGGCCCAGCTGGCCATAAAACCGGCCCACAACTGCTAAAAAAACGGCCCACACACTGATATGTCAGGCCAGCCAATCAGGCACTGCCAGATTGCCCTATAGGCCAGTCTGACCCTGACTGGCACAGAGTATAACATTGCATCATATTATCGGCTCTCTGTCACGCGTTATCACAAGCATTGGTAAATTCAGTGGATGCAGTCTGTTAAATATACACTCGGTGCTCCTGTTTATTAATGTAGGTAGCTGCAAAATATTAGTAAAACGCTTGTTCATGATCTTACCTGAATTTTCTCTGCATAACAATTACTCAGTGATATGTGTGCTATACAAACTGCTCTGTGAGCAGCAATAGAGCACTTAAAGTCCTATTGAAATCATTATTTTCTAGACCGCCTTTCCCAGTAACATTTATTTCTGATTTTACAGTGCTCAGTTTTTCTTAATGGTATATGCACTGCTGATAAAGTGTACTGTAAGCTTTTCACTATGCATGCAAACAATGAACTACAACACAAAGTACTTACGAAATGAGAAGTTTGCAGCAGTACTAGGGTGAAAGCATACATGTTTGGATGCGTGAAGTAAACCTTAAATTAATAGTAAATAAGAGAAGCATGTGGAACTCAGAGGAGTGTAACAAAGTCTAGGGCAGGCAGCAGGAAACAGAGGTGAGTAAGGAAAAGAGGTCTGGGTGGGGAAAGAGAGATATTTAGGACAATGTAAGGAGGAGGGGAAGAAAGAGAAGCCAACAGGGGAATGCAATGACCAGGGAAAACGAAGTGAGCAGAGCCCAAGCATCAAGTCAACAGAGGCGCGAAGCAGGAAACAAGCATTTGCAGTACAAATAGGTCTCGCATTTGTGAGTTAGAGCTATTGACATTGTAAATGGCAATGTTTTTTACCTACACGTTTTATTTTTGGAGTGAATGTATGTAGTGTGCAAAATCCCTTGGAAAGCTCCTGCACTTCGTAATAAATATATTGAAAAAGACGCAAAGTGTGGATTGTGTAAACAAATGCTTGGCACGTACCTCATGGGTGAAGTGTCGCCACACATGCACACCGTGGTGCTTTACTAATGCGAAACTCCTTAATAAAAGTAGTGCTTACAGACTAACCAACACGATCGGGATCGGAGCATGTGAATCCGAATCCCGGCTTCTTTCATTTTCTAGACTATTTGACTCACTCTCTTGCATCTTGGTTATCCCCCAAACACTGGGAGGCACTGAAGTTTGCCAAGGGGGCGGAGGGCAGGGATGCTTCAGGGGTACATGAAAATGTATTCATTGCCTAGTTGTCAAAGGTTGCCCGGTGCTATTAGTTAAAAGTGTGCAGATTTCATTAAGATATTAAGAGTACTTTACTCGCATCTATGAGATAATCGACATTGACTAAACAAAATGCCAGAATGCGTTTCAGTTTTCACAGTGTTTTAGACAGCACTGGTTGCTTAGTTTCTTTGCATACATTTTTGTAATACTCTTTTACAGAGCATCCCAAGTAGGTTACCTAGCCCCAAAGCCCAGAGTTGTTAAATGACCCATAGACAGGAGTGTTTTACAGTTGAGCAAATCTGTCCACATGTAATTTTGGTAGTGTCGTGGAATGATCAGCCAATGAGGTACTCGATGAGCAGGTATTTAACTACACATTCAAAATGTACGGTATTGTGGCTGTTGTTTGTATATACACAACCACCTCTCTGAATGTGTTTATTAACACAGAGCTTCATCCACCAGACAGTGCTCACAGAGAGGCGACTAAAGCACAGAACAAAATGTATTAATTTATCCTGAGTGTGAAGGCACCCGGAAGGCTTAGGTGCCCGCCCGGAGAGGCTAGGGATCCCAGTGCTTCTACAGACTCTGCCGTGCTCCTCTGCACCAGCAGGGCACAGCTCAGAATCTGCCGCTTCTGCTAAGAATAGGTGAGGGGGATGAGGGTGGGGCATGCAGGAGTTGCCGGCAGATTTCCAGGTTATTGAAAGTGATGATTCTGACGTGAGGCAATGGAGACTGACTTTGTCTGTCTGCCCCAGTCTATTTCTCTACCATCTACCGGGCTCACTGTCATGTATCCATTCATCTCTCTTTGTTAGAGGTGCGCAAGCCAATATATTAATTAACAGGTAGAGCCAGCCGTAAACGAGCCAAACGTATACGAGCCAGTGGGCGAGCCGTGAAAATGATCGGCATATTTAAACATACAGTAAACATGATGTAAATATGCGAAAATGTTTCTTCAGAATTAAAAAAAAGTGCATTTCTTTAGCGCATCACCTCAGTACACAAGATAATAGCACTGAATTGAGAGGAAGTTATTAAAAGTGCTCATTTTAAGCATGAGTTAAAACACTGCCGCTCCTCCCGCCCGACAACAATGCCATTTGTGAACTAAGAGGCGTCAGTTGCCATGCATACCCCGAATATTGCCTAGAGTCTTATTATATTAAGAGTAACATTAAAATCTAGTTCATTAAACACGAGAAGTTTTTGTACAGCACGGATCTTGAACTCGTGTTTTTTAAGGTGGCAATAATAAAGATGAAAACGGAGGTGCCGGCAGGCAAGAAAACATGAACGGGAGTGGAGGGGGGGGGGGTGGGGGAGGGTGAGAAGTCACAGACTGAGGGAGGGGGCGGTGGGGTGGAGAGACAGGGAAGAAAATAGTGTTAGGAGTAAACGGGGCCAATAGCCGTGGAAGGATACAAATGATGAATGAGGAGGGACTAACAAGCATCAAACCAATCAGAAGGCAGCATTTCAGACAAAAGGCAACGGGCAGAGAGTGGGCGGAGCTTCCACGAAGTTTCCACACTACAGTATATACTGCAAGCCTCGCAAAGCGATGGCAGCGCATTCGCGCTGCAACGCTAGGCGAGACCTAAAAAGGGCTGGGCAGGGAGAGTGCAATTTTTAGTAGAAAGTGAATAGGCGCAAAGAGCGATCGGGAAGAAAGACATTTACAGGCCCAGGTGAGAAAGAAAGGGGGGGACACACACGAGGCCGAGCACAACACGGAAGGTGGTGAAGGTGAAGTGAGAGCAGCACGAAACCATGTGGGGCACATTGGGGCACATCACAATAGGGAAACAGCTGGGGAAAAATGCACTCTTGTGGAGTGCTTACGTCAAAAAGAATAAAGTAGTGCTGGAAAATGTAGCAGTGGAATGACACCTGTAGTGAGTCCATGCTCAAGGGTAGGGACAAACCCAGAATAGGAGAGAATTCTACTACAGCTGAGCAATAGCAAACAAACAAATCAAAAAGAAGCCAACTAAGAGTAAGTAATGGGCTCCTCTAAGCCACTGTAAGTTAACAAGATGTCTTTAACAGGCAGCGCATGTGCTTTCTAGTCAAGAGCTAAAAAGAAAGCTGTTTTTGCAAAATGCCTGAAGTGCTGTGGTTTTCTACATCCTTGTATTGCAGAAAACAGCTTGCTGCTCTTGTCAAAGCCAAGTTGCCACTAACCTATAGTTCCAAATATACTGAAACCACCAGTCTCCTTTCCAGTAACAGTGCTGAACATGTCCAAGAATGTGCTTAATACTGATGGCAAAGAGGGGCTAAAGGCAATAGGGATGTGAGAGGAGGCACAAAAGAAATATTGTCTGATTGTAAACACTCAGCTCGTCTTATCAAATGGGGGCTCTGTCCCATGTTCTGCAGTCTCTCACGACTGACTGCTCTTTTATAATAAACAAAACACAAGACTTCTGTTATTCTCTGCTATGACATCAATTTCAATTGTATGCAGATCTTTCTTTTACATGGATTTCACAGAACAGTAACATTCTACAGAAACTGAAAAAATACCAAAGGAACAGTCTAGCAACAGGTGTATTATTCAAATACTGAAGATATAAATGGCATAGTACCTTTATCTTACTAGAGCCAAGGGGATCATTGTGATACTGGGACTTTTCTGATGTCCTTTAGACAGTTGTCATGACAGGAGGCACCGAACAGAAACAACGGTTTGCTCAGGATTTGTAAACAACTCTGTGAAGGTAAATGAGAGAGTTGCTACAGCACAACGCACAAGTTAAGGTAGAGGTCCGCTTTATAGTCTCAAGGTACAGTTAAAGAATCCAACTGTTGTTTCACAATCCAAACAAATGTAACTCTGCCTAGGTAATCAGTGCTGAAAGAGGTTGAAGAATTCCAAGGATGCTAGGAAATTCTCTGGAAGTTCCAAGGATGTGAAGAAATTCTTTGACGTGACACTGTACAATAAGTTCCAAGATGCGCCACAAGCCGAAAGCTTAGAAGATTAATTTATTGTCCAGCTTGAAAATCGTCTCGGCTAGAGAACAGGAACACATTTTGAAAACAGAGCCGAAGCAGAGGCTTCCTTTCAGCAACAGGGAGGAAAGCCAGGCACCTGACCACATCTTGGTTATGGCTTTTATAGACTGCAGGGCCCTTGAGTCCTGGAATATATTGTCAAATCCCATGACCCTTGAACTTTAGGGTGGATCCTCGAATCCCACTGTTGCCTGCAACCTAGGCGGGGTAGATTGTAATAGCCTTTGGGGTATCGACAGGATTGGTAGTGCTGCTGATTTGGGGGAGAAGAGGCATAGCAGCAGGGCAGCCCAAATGTGACCGTCTCTATTTTGGGAGGCATGACGTCTGGCTCACCAGCATGGTTAACAGCATGATTGACACTGTCCTGAGCATGGAGTGGAAAGGGCTGCCAGTAATGCTCTGGACTTGAGGTGGATGGGAGTGGGGTTGAGTAACGTTTGACAAGCCATTTCACTTGTAGGTTAGAAACGTTAATACTAGATTAGTCCAATAAAAGAGGGGTGAAACTAGATCCCCAGGTACCCTAAAGATCCTGGGAAATGTGATCAGATCCTGAGTACAATCTTTATGAATTGAGATCACCAGTCCAGGAAGGAATGAAATTATTCCAGAATTCGATCTACACAATACTGGATAAGATTTCAGTGCCCCCTTATCAACAATAACAAAAGTAGCTCATAAATCCAAAGGAACTTGGAGATAACCCCCTTTCACCTATTAGTGTCGTGGTGCTTCAACTCGGTTGGAACCCAGATAGGTAGGAGCTTAGGAGGTTGCAAAGTGGGAGTTGGGTTAGAACCTTCCTGTTTCATATTAGGGCACGAGTTTGCAAGATCAAGTAGGTAAAGAGCATACTATTTCAGGAGTGGTAAAATGATAGATTCTGAAACACAATACAACTGTTTAAATCACTATTTGTATAGGCAATCAATGAACTGTTGAGTAGTTTACCAGCTGTCTGACTGGGGATCATCTGAACTGTCGAGATCGTTGTATGTTTTACCTAAAAGGTTAGTTGCTAGAGCAGTGTTTCTCAAACTGTGGGAAAGCAAGAACTAAAGATGCCTTCACATTCTGTATTTATCTTGTCACATTTGCTGCACTTCGGAGACCGTGGTTAAATGTCAGGCGGTGTCTCCCTAGAAATTGCTGCTTATTTATTCAACCTGAAGATTGGTATTTACAAACTCCTCTCACTTTGCAGTCAGAGAAAGACAAATGTTATGTTATGTTAAATATATTTATAACGCGCAATAGTTACTCCGAGGAGTGTCCCAGCGCGAAGCCACAAGAGAGGAACTAAAGTAAGAGGCTATGGAAACAGATGGGTTTTAAGAAGACGCTTAAAACAGAGTGGATCCTTAGTGATTTATGGTTCAAATCTGTTTAATTGGTTTTAGTAGCACAAACAAGAAGATACCACACAACTAGAAGTGTGAAATCGCTCAAAAATAGTGCCAAACCAAAACACAAAGAGAGGACCAACCAAACCCACCCTCCACCTGGGTACTCACTCTAGAAGTCTATGCCTAAGAAAACAAAGTGCCCCCTGCTTGTAAGCCTCGGGTCTACTCCTCTTTGAGGTGTCAGGGGCAGTAAGCGAAGGTAACAAGGGCAGGGCAGTTCGTGGAATTCGGTAGAGAAAAGAGCACTGTATGTGCGCCAAAGCTCCCGGTATGAGTCCATATGGTTAGTCAGTGTAAGCGTACCCCGCTCCATCCCTAAAATATACCATAGTCTGTGGAACCATCCAGTGTGGGATGGGAGTTTCTCCCCGCCCCAGTTGGAGAGGATGGTTTTGAGGGCTGCTTCCAGCGCTAGACCAGTCTGGCACCCCTTGCAAGATTCAAGCAGGATTGTTAGGACATTCGGTAGGCCCAAGATAATGTATGCAAGAAAGTGGGGTAGCTGCGTGTCAAAGTGGGTGTCAATTTCCAACAGGATTGTGTCCCAGTAGCGTGTAAGCTTTGGACCGTGCCACAGGAGATGAAGTACAGTCCCAGGAGATCCACAGCCTCTCCAGCAGTCAGCACTACACTAAGGATTACCCCGGTGAAGCCATGCAGGGGGAGGTACCAGTAGGTAGCTATTTTAGTAGCTGTTTCAGTGCCTGCAGTGTTGTTCACCATGTCTTGCTCTGTAGTAAACCTCTTCCCATTCCCTTTGGGACAATGTCCGCCCCAGTTCAAGCTCCCATCTTTTCTGTCCTGGCGTTCAACCGCCAGTTTGGCCTGCTGTAGGCAAGCGTATAGTTCGGTTATAAGGCAGTGGTCATTACTTTTGGGTATGAGTCATTTTTCGAAGGGTGTAAGTGGGCGATGTGCCCCCTTGTGAGTGGTTGGATGGGTAATCCATTGGCAGACCTGAAGATAATGCATCCTCTCCGGCAGCCCAAAGTCCTTCTGGTGCTGCTCAAAAGAGACATGACCTGTGGTGCCAAAAAGGTGGCGGATAAATAAGCTGCCCGCCGTTTGCCAGGCCACAAAAGCGGTCCCAGGGGCAAATTGCCAAGAATTGGGTTCAGCGGGGATGGAATTGATGTCAGGGCTCTTCGCGTAGTCACCCAGTCCCAGACATCGAGGATGGCCCTAGTGAAGGGCGAAATGAAGTGATTTATGGGACAGTCTTGGTGGTTTACAGGCAGTATGAAAGGGAAGGCTGTAGGATGTCATTTTTTGTTACGCACAAGAAAATGTAAATATCTGTCACTCAACTGTACGCATTCAGCACTTAGGAAAGCACAAATGAAGCACATTTTTTTGTAATTCTGAAGTCTGAGAGAAACAAAGATTTTAAAAGGTCAAAACAAATTAAGATACTTGACCTGGTGATGCACAAATGATAAATATTCACTGAAACCTAATTTCCACACATTGTAATTTGTGTGCAATATAATCTTAGCAGTAAAACTGTATGTCTGTGAAAAGTTATTGGCTATTTTAATAGAAAGTGTGCTGTCTGTAAATGGCAGAGTTCTGCCACACAATGCTTTTGTTACATTACAAAAATCGCTCTCCTCGTGTCCATTAAAGCTAGGTGGGTCACCAAAGTTTGTTGCTCTAAAAATTGGTTTGTTGTTCTGAAAAGTTTGGGAAGCAGTGTGCTAGAGTAATGGTGGGTGTTTTTGTAGAAATAAAAAACGCATAGTCTGTACCAATGTGGCACATGACAGGCATACATTTTAGTATCACAGTTAAAACCAGTTCACTTCGACAGAATTAATTTGCTTTTCAATGTGAGAAAGGAATCATCCCATTCTCTTACTCAGATTTCAAGTATTTCCTAAGAGGGGCTGATTTGTAAGGCAGCAATGTAATTTATAAAAAAGTTATTTACAGATATTGTATTTTAATAAAAGTAAAGAAAAACTTATCTGTAGCAATGGGTTTGAATTTGAAGCTGAATTATTTTTATAAATTCGCGTTATTTGCATTATACCGCCATCTAGTGGGTACCGTCGGATTAGCAGTCTATTTATTGTACCATTAAACATTTTGGTATGTACAAAAAGTGAAGTCGAAGTGGCTCGTGGGAAACTACAGTGCCTCATATTGTAGATGCTATATTCAGGTTGTATTGTCCGTGCCCCTGTGTAATTAGTGGGATAATAAGTGTCAGTATAAGTAATACAGTAGGTAGTAATCATATAAACTATTCTTC
This sequence comes from Triturus cristatus, assembly GCF_964204655.1. Classification (NCBI taxonomy): domain Eukaryota; kingdom Metazoa; phylum Chordata; class Amphibia; order Caudata; family Salamandridae; genus Triturus; species Triturus cristatus. The sequence goes on from NC_140587.1 coordinate 302,251,925, forward strand.
GTTTTTACCAGGAATCGTAGATTCATGTATTAATCTAGAATAACTTCAGGATGTAAAACTATTGTTAAAGGAAAGTAACGTTTTCCTTTTGCAGAATAAATCTATTCAAGATTAACTCACATGCTGCGGATCGATTACAGAATCGGGTCTTCTCCTCCTCCGCATGAAGCGGGAGTGCTAGCAAACAGATCTTTTAAGATTGCCTGTACCTCTGCTGCTTCTTGCTTAGCATGACATTTTTTACAGAAATGCTCAGTAACTGTATGAACTGAGGACATGTTAGCTGCCCTGCAAATGTCTGCTAACTGGGCATTACCATTGATAGTCATTGTGTGCCCTTGGTTTTAGATTTGGCAAGGCAGTGCATAGCAATTAAATTCAGTCGTGTCCTTGTGTTGCAGTTTAGTCACAAAAAGTTGTAGTAGTGTTCTGAACCCCTTAGTCCTATCAATGTAACATACGAGAGACATCCTAACAATCGGTGTGTGTAGCTCTCGCTCGCTGGTTGAGAATGGGGATACGCAGAATGCAATTTTTACCTGGAAAATTTATTCCAATCGCTGGACAAATCTTATATGTGCCCTTATGTATCTATCAAAATGCCCTGTGATACCTTGACATTCAGAAATTCCACACAATTATTGCAATTAAGAATGCTGATTTAAATGTCAGGTGCCTCAACGGGCGCTTGTGCATCTTTTGCCCATGGAGGTGATACCAGTCAGGTGGGCACAGTGTTGAGGTTTCATCTGGATTGTAGTGATCGAGACGGTGGAAGCACATGCCGAAGGCCCGCCAAAAAAACCTTTAATAACTTGTATCCAGAAAAGGGTAGGGCTGGTTTTTCTGATTCAGAGTTCTATTAACGGGGCCAGGTGCATTGAAATGGAGGATCAACTTAAGTATGCATCTAGTAGATGTAGCAAATCTACAGTTTGCCTTGTACCAAGGCTTTGAGTGTTGTTTCCTGAAGACACCATGAAGCAAAATGCTTCCAGTTAACTGAATAACAATTCCTAGCTTCTTTCAAAATGTGGACCTTTCAAACGGGAAGACTCTAAAACCTCAAGAGCCCTCCACCGAGTTTAGTGAATATGGGGGGCCTATCTCTTTTGTCTGGTTAACGACTGATGGACTGTTAGAAACATCCTACATGTTTGCCTGACATGTTCTTCAAATGTAAAACTATGTCTGTCTGGCACGAGTCTGTGGTACCAAGACGAGTGTCATGTGGTAGTGGCTGCCATTCTTGATGACTTGTGGTATACTTGAGAGTAGAGGAACAGATTAAACAAATGTCCAAAACCAGTTCATTTGTATCTGATCCAGAATGTGCTTTCCCTGAGGCACAGCCTGGGCATTCTTTGCTTTCTTCTGGCGCAAATAATTCGACCTCTGTAGATCGCCACCATGAAGATCTTGTGAATGGCTGTATCTACTCCCACTTTTCAGAATTGCCCTTTTTCCTGCCAAGTGTATCTACAGTTTTGTGCTCTGCTGGCAGTTGGCATGCAAGTACGTGCCACTTATTCTTCATTGCCTGCTGCAAAATTATGTAATGCGGAACAGAAGAAGCGATCTTATCATGTTCTGCTTTTTTAATTAAATTTAGTTTTCGTATTGTTTTTATCTAAGATAGTGCCAACGCCACCATCTTCAGGTCAAGGACATCAATGTGCATTTCTCTGCTGTTATTGGCCTTTGATTGTCAATTCCAACTGTCGACGATTGCACCATCTGGCAAAGAGAAATTGTATTTTGCGATGACAGATTTCTCACTGTTTGATTTGTCACCATTTTCACAATATCAGCCTTGGCATCTAAAAGTGACTTTTGCTGTTAAACAGGACTGGGGAGGACTTCTGCAAACTCGCTGGAAGCCAAGCAGCAATAGAAGCTCAATATATAGCTCTGCTGAGCTGACCCGGTTGAAATGGATTCTTATTCACCCAAATTGCTGTGGTGGACATACAGATATATGGCCTCTTTCAGCATAAGCAGTTAATACTCTAGAGAGTCTATTTACTAATATGTAACACAGTGTTTGCATCACAAAAGTGACGCAAAACGGTGCTAATGCTTTTTAAAAACTAATTTACTTTCCAGCCCTAAACTTGTTTAACGCTGGAAAACACTCGAAAGTAGCGGATAGCGCTGCTTTGCATTTCTTAGTTCCAAAGGGGCATACCATGGGTGGTACATGGGCGTTCCCATGCAACCACCCATGCTTTCTGATGCTAAAACCTATTTACTTAAAAAAGAAGACAGAGTTTAGCGTGAGAAAATAGCGCCCATTTCAAATAGGAATTCTAAAGGAGAAATGCTTTCATTTCTCCTTTCTTTTCTGACTTTGTATGTGTGCTGCACTGTATTCCACATGTACAAAGTGGGAAAAGGTTTCAAGTTAGTCTAAGCATTGTATTTTGTACTGGAAGGGTTCCCTTCCAGTACAGCACCTATGCTAGACTCATGGAGACATCCTTGAACTATAGTGCAAAGGTTTGTCCGTGGGGCACGGCATCATATTTCTGCGCCAGCGCACGTTGGGGGAGAGGAGGTGGGGAGAGTGCCATATTTATGTAAATATGGTGCTCTCCTGCTCTCTTCTCATGCAGTGCAGCATTTGCGGCTGCTGCACTGCAATGCATGAGAAACGAGTAAATCTGCCCCAAGGTGTTGATTTGATACGAAAGGCAGCACAATGAATTGGTAATATCTGCTTCATATGCATTTGGAAATATACATGGTGGAGATTGATTGTGCCAAGGAAATCCCTATTGCCTAAGAGTAGGATGACCTTCTGTGTAGATAGATCTGTGATGATCTATCCATATCCTATTATGCCCCCTTCTCAATGGCCAATTAAATGTTTAATGCCCATATCTCTTTTGCGTTCGTGAATCTGTATATATTTCAATTTGCTTCTATAGCTGTTAGAGTATCTTTATTTCTCATGAAAAAGTATAAAATGTGCTTTATGGTTAAAAAAAGTGCCGCACAAATGGAGCACCGATGCAATTCCAACAACAGCCTAAGGCCAAGGTGCAGTAGAAATAGGGACCTTTCAAGGCACGGATGAGGATAACACCACAAGTGGTGTCAGGTCTTCGAAGCTTGTGACCACTTTACTTTGTCTTCTCCTAACCGTCTGTTGACGAAGGACTGAGATTATGTGATACTAAATAGGACATAACCTCAGGCAAGTGGTTCTCTAAGGAAGAGCAAAACTCGCAGGCCAAAACACCCTGCCCATGAGGGAAGATCGTCTACTCCTCCTGTTGAATGAGGTGCAAGCACTACTGCAGCTGGGTGCAGCTGGGCAAGTGATGTTTCAAGAAATGGACAAGGAGTACACACCTGCTTTGTGGCAAAGAAGAATGTGTTGCTCAGACTGGCTTTGGTGCTCTGTGGTACAGTCCATGGTTCATAGCCAGTAGTAGTTGAGTAATCACACAATTTTGATTCAAATCGCTCATGGAGACGAGTGCATACTTCAGAAGAAACTTAGGTCCTTGATATGGAAAATGAGAATAGATAGGGACTTACTCACCAAAGGAAACCGCTACTGGCGCTCGCAGCCTCCCCGTATCCCAGGAGGGACTGACCGCCTGAGTTCCGCGTCAACAGCTTGCAGCACCCGCTTCGCGGGTGCCGCTGCGCGGCGCTCAGGTGTGGGGTTGAGGCAGCAGGTGTAAACTTAGCATCCAGCACCCGGGAGGAAGAAACCATCGTGCAAGGCAATTGGGGCGAGTGAAGCAGGGACCACAGAGACCAGGAGCCCCTGCGCCGCACAGGTGTGTACGGCCGCACCCCCAGCAAGCCACGCCCCCGGCCGCAACACCCCCTACAAACAAAGCGCGGTAACGCTTAGCGGGACGCGAGCGGGACGCCGAGCGAAGCCCGGGCAAAGGGCGGGCCCTCTGTGGCCCTCAGGGGCCAGAAGAGGCTGGGCTGGGCCAGCCCCCTAAAACTGCCCCGCCAGTAATAATATACTGCTATTAGTTCCTCGACAGCCAGTTGGATCACTGGCCATTCCCTTGACACAATTTATATCTGCCCGTTACCATCTAATATAGCACTCGTCGTAATGAGGAAACCTACCAAGAAAACAAGGATGCCTACCCTAAGGTCGAGCTCAAAAACCAAATCGGTTCATTCATCTCCATTGCCGACTTTTACTGCTATTGACAAGATGCTTAAACGGACTATAGGGGCGGTTTCTGATGCTATAGCCAACACCGAGAGAAGAATGTCCTTACCCCCGGTAACTATCATTCAAGACACCCAGGATTCATTGATTAACCTGTCAGAAGCTTCCAAAGACTTGGTAGAGGAGATGGATACTAGCCGGCCCATTACCCCACCATCTTTTGTTGACCTTCCTTGCGCCCAGCCACCCGCCGAAATCAGTAGGGCTAGACATGGTGCACAAACAAGCACTCAAAAAAATACTCATGATAACGACATATCCCTCGCGGAAACAATGTTGAATAAGGAAGTCCACAAACAAGTGAGGAAAAAAGGTCACGTCAAACCCAGTAACCACAACTTGATCACGCCCATAAACCCATCCACACCGGGAATACCATGCTGGATAACCAACATGGTGGCGGATCTTAAATTAGACCTGGAGCACTCTATTTCGGTGCTGTTAAAACCCCTCATATCAAAAATTGATAGATTGACCTCATTGGTCAATAATAAGGGGATCAGCCCGAAAACCCATCCTGTGCAGGAACGGGATTTGACAAATCGAAAGGACCCTACATTAAGTAGCCCACCAAGAGATAAGGCCTCTCTAGTAATCAATGGGGGGGACAAACTAAATAACACCAGTGTCCCGCAGAAAGGAGCCCAGGAAAAACAAAAGGTTGTCTCTACCTCGCAAGCAGGCATAAATAAAAATCAAATACCCATGGGCAATAACAAACCTCCATCCGCATCTTTACAAACGATGGAAAAGAACAAGGCCCTAATCAATAAGGCGGTTCCTAAGTCTCCACGGCGTGATATAGCGTCAACCTCTG